>NC_090447.1:1429005106-1429632293 GCF_031143425.1 Pleurodeles waltl
AGGATTGCTGATTGCAGTGTGGTTAGTGTTTTAGTTGGTGGGGGAAGGGGAATCGTTTCAAAAATGTATAGAATGCATGCCAGGATTGTCATTTTAATCGCTACTACTCTGCCCAACCATGTTAGCTTATGTTTACTCCAGGTTTCCAGATCTTCTAGTACAGCTTAAGAGAGGAAGACCACATATAGGGGAACCATGAGCAAAGCTCTGCTTCGTAGGCAGGGGGAACTGAGAGGTTCAGGATTTGGGATGTTTGCATATTCACTCTAAGTCCCGAAATAGTCCCAAACTCCTGCAGAGCTGCTGTGAGGGCCGGCAGTGAGACCATTGGATCAGACAGGGCTAGTCCATGTCATTTGCATAGAGACTAATAAGATGGTGGTCGCTCGAAAATTTAATGCCAGTTATGGTGGGGCTTGTACGTATTCTTTGGACCAAGGGTTCCATGTAGAGGGCGAACAGATGTGGGGACGGGGGGCATCCCTGTCTCGTCCGTCGCCGGATCGGGAAAGGCTGGGGTGACATGCCATTAACCCAGACAGCTGCCTTGGACTCTTTGTAGACACATTTTATCCAGCTCATAAATTTAGGCCCGAGGCCATAGTGATCTAGCACTTTGAATAAGTAGGGCCAGTGGACTCTATCAAATGCCTTTTCAGCATCTATAGATAGCAGCAGTGCCTCTCTCTCTGATCTATGTGTCTTATCTATAAGATGCAGGAGTCATTTTGTGTTGTCACCGCATTGCCGATGTGGGATAAAGCACGCCTGATCTGGGTCCACAAGCCCTGGCATGAAAGGATTTAGGCGATGCGCCAAGATGCCAGTGAACAGTTTAGCGTCTATATTAAGAAGAGAGATGAGCCGGCAGGAGCCACAATCTTCTGGGTCTTTGCCCAGTTTCAGGATTACAGTAATGGTCACGTCAAGCATGTTATCAGGAAGGGCGTTGGTCTCTGAGAACAAATTGAATAGTCTTGTATTGGTGCTAGCTCTGAGCAGAAGGTTTTATGGAAGAGTGGGGTGTAGCCGTCTGTGCCCGATGACTTCCCAGCCTTCATTAAGGAAATAGCCGAGACCACTTTGTCTACCTGGATTGGCTTGTCGAGGGAGGTTGCGTTGTCTGGTGGTAGTGAAGCAAGGGCACAGTTATCTAAATATGGGAGGGGAGGGCGTTGATAGAGATGTCGGCTGTATATACTGCTCAGTAGAATTTGCGGAAAGTAGACGCAATTTGCATCTATACGTGCCTCTCAAGAAGGGGGGGACCATACCAGATTAATAGTATTGGCTTGGATGCACACCCTTAGTTTATGGGCTAGGTGCTTTCTGCAGAGGTTACCTCCTACGTAGTATTTATGTTTTAATCTTACAATGGCATGTTCTGCTTAATCCCAGTCTGAACGGCTCAGTTGGAGACGTGTTCTTTCCAACTCCCTCCAGACTCTGGGGCCCGTGTGTTTGTGAATGCGCTCCCATTCTGCCACTTTCTGCTCAAGCTGAAGTTGTCGCTCTTAATGGGCTTTATTCTCTGCCGCGGACATGGAAATCTCCTCCCCATACCACTGCCTTAAGGCTATCCCAGATAGTCGCCAAGGAGGCAGAGTCCTTATCATTGTGGTTAAGGTAATCTTTAAGTGTTTGTCTCAAGGCTTCCACCGGGCTCTGTGTTAGGAGTATGGTGTCCCGGAAATCAGCTTGGAGACCGAAAATGGCTTAAGTTAAGTTGGGCCCTTAATGTAAGGGGGGCATGGTCTGATAAGGATCTGCTTGAAAGGCTGAGGAGGCTAGAAAATAGTCTATGAGGGTGCATGTTTTCGTTGCTGCTGAGTAGAAGGTATAGTCCCGAGAGTTCGGGTTCACTTCCCGCCATATGTCTGCCAAGCCGCAGTCCTTAAGCCACTGAAGCCCTACTGGGGAGAGAGCACCTGTCTGACCGCGCCTATTTCCCGACCAGTCTAGGTCATTGTCCATGACTAAGCTAAGATTGCCTTCTAACAAGGATAGCTGTATCAGGGGTAGTCAGTGTTGGGGTAAGGACTTGTGTGATGAATGCTTCTTGGTGCATCTTGGGGGCATAGATTGTACCTAATGTAAAGTGGAATGAACCCACCTGCACTCTATATGCCAGATATCTGCCTTTTATCTTGTGTACCTTGGTGAGGAATTCTCCTGGAAATGCTTTTGATACAAGGATCGCCACCCCACCATGTTTCGTATGTGCAGAGGACCAGTATTGTTGAGAGAATCATTTGGCATGCATTTGATAGACATCTTTGGAAAAGAGGTGTGTTTCTTGTAATAAACAGATATGGCTCTCCATGCGCTCAAGTAGGGAGAGGTTTGCCAGCCGTTTTGCAGGATTATTGAGGCCTCAAACATTGAGGCTCAGACATTGAAGTGTCAAGTGTGCTTAGAGATAAGGGCAGTGAGTGTCACCTGCATGTTATAGATGAAGGGGTGAGGGGGGTGATGTTCAATATTATGCCTATGTTGGGGTTCGCCAGACATATGGGTCTTTCTATGTTGAGAAAGGGAGGAGAGTAAAGCAATTAGCAGTGTAGCATAACAGGTGCACAACCAAACTAGAAACAAAGTCCCTTGTTCGAGGTAACCCATAGGGAGGGCATCAATTTGGGCTCAAAGGTGATCAGTGGGGCCTGGTTAAACTGCTTGGGGGCTCCGCCGCTGCAGGCCCATTTTGTGCAGCACAGTGGACCGGAACCAAAATTTTGCAACAGGACCCATCCTTTGTGACGGTGTTACCTCCCAGTGAACATATATTGGTGCCAGAGGTAAGGCTATCTAGGACCGCTTGTCTCTCCTGTGCTCGCTCTTCAGATGACAATCTTGTGTGTTTCCGCTGTCGGACCATTTCAATCTAGTTCGGCCCTCGGCGGGGTCCTCTCCCAGGTCCGTGCCTCCAGGTCCGAGGAGTCCTCTGCCATGTCCAGAACCTGGCGGTCCTCTTTGTTTTCACTTGCCGCAGCTGGCTGTCCTAGCAAAATATAAGTCTGAAAGGGTATCCCCAGCCGTAGGAGACATTGTGAGACCGGAAGTGATCTGTGATCGGTTTAAACTCCCTACGCTGTTGCAGGGTGAGCAGTGATAGATCCTGGAACAGGAGCAGGGTGTGTCCTCTGAACTGGATCCTTGACTGGCTTTGCACTTGTCGGAGGATGCCCTCTTTGATCAGAACATTGTGGACACAAGCTAAGATGTCCGGGGGCCTTGACCCGGGACCTCCTGGGCATCCAGATCTGTGTACGCGATCAAGTAGTATCCCTTTGTTGTCCTCATATCCCAGGATTGATTGAAAGAGGGCTGTGATGTACTCTTTAATGTCCTCACCCTCAGCCCCACTGGGGACACCTCTGACACAGATGTTATGACAGCGAGAGCGATTTTCAAGGTCCTCAGTCATTATCTGTAGTTGATCCTGCTGCTCTTGTAGTTGGAGGATCTCCTGTCGGCTTTGTTCAGTATCTTCCTCTCTCCCAATCTTGTTGCCTTCCAAACCCGAGACCCGCTCCCCAATCAAGGGAAGATTGGAGTGCAGCTCGCGTAGTTCCTGGTAGACGTCTTTCCACAGGTCCTGGAGAGCAGTCTTTAAGGAGTCAAACAGGGAGGTGAGAAAGCCTCTCGTGACCGGCGGTCACTCGCTATCAGCCAGGCTTCTGCTGTCAGCCATCAGCGGCGGTTGTGATGTGTTGTCTATAGTTTTGTTTTGCGCTGCTGCGGATGTATTCAGCCTCTCACGGACCGACTGATCCTTTTTATGCTTCGAGGCAGCCGTTGTCTAGAGTTAGGCCGGCTCAGCTCAGTATGGGCCTCTGTGCAGGGTGTGTTAGCTTGCAGACTGCTCTGGTGAAGTGAAGCGTCTGCCCAGCAGGGCTCGTCAGGTCGCAGTCTAGGGGGATGGCCCAGGGATTCTCCTTCCTTTCTCCTTTTCCCTCCGATCATGGAGCCACTTCGATGGAGGGGCCCTGCCCGCTCAGTGCACCCCGTCTGGTCATCTGGCAGGGGCATCCTCGGCGCCGAGTCGTCACTCAATATCCTCTTGCACTGTCCGGTGCCCTCCTACCACCCCTTCAGGATTATATATAGGGTATCTGCCGCCCCCAGCTTGTGCCTCATTTGTCTGCTGGGCCGGAGATGTCTTCAAGGCCATGCGGCTCCTCTGGCCATGTTCACAGACCAGGGCTGGCGCATACCCAGCTCGGGCCTGGATCTTACTCCGGCCTCAGGCTCACCCCCTTGCAGCTGGCATCCCCAATGTCCAGCGCAGCCTCCCACCAGCAGCTGTTCAGGGGAGTCGATTCCTCCACGCCTGCCTTGTTGCCAGGCCCAGAGCAGTTCTCGTCCACTTGCTGCACCGGGGAATGCTTCAGAGCGCGCTCCGTCCAAGAGGAACAGCCCGCAGGTCTCTCCCGTGTCGGTCCTTGTCTCGGCAGGCTCAGTGCCGCCAGTCAGATGCCCACGCCGGAGGCTTCTGTATCACTCAACTCTGGCGCTGGGTCCTGGGCACAGCTGCTCTGTCATCTTGAGGGCCACTCCGCCCCGCCATTCGACGGGACCCCACTGGGGCATGCTCAGGGCCTCTGCCGTTTGTAGGCCGGCAGCCCTCCTTCTTGTGCACGCTCGGTCACGTGGCCCCGTGTTCCGTTCTTGAGGCCGCGCCCGTGCCCGCCGTAAGGGTCACGTCCTTACTGACACCCCCTCATGTGCCCTCGTTTTTGCCATTTGGGGGGTGTCTGCCGAAGCACCTGGTGCTGCTAAGTTGATCTTTTCGGGCCCAGGCAGCGGGAGCCCTAGAGGTATGTCTGCTCACATTGCCTTCTTGGCCACGCCCCCCATGAGATATATTTTAAAGTGCTACCTACGTGGGTGGCACAATCAGTGCTGCACGCCCACTAGTAGCATTTAACTTACAGGCCCGGGTGCTTTTAGTACGATATACTAGGGACTTATAAGTGAATTATTTGTGCCACCCAGGTGTAAGTCAATTTTACATTGTTTTAGGGATAGAGCACAAGCACTTTAGCACTGATTATCAGGGGTTAAGTGCACAGAGTCCTAATGCCAACAAAAACGAAATTCAGAAAACAGGAGGGGTGAAGGCTAAATGTTTGGGGGTGACCTTACAGAGAGGGCCAAGTACAACACAAAACAACAACGGGAAGCACTTACACATATGAATATAACACGTGCCTCAGTTAGCTCTGCACTTCTATTCCCAGCTGATCTCAAATTGTTGATTGGAGTGAAGACGTTGCATCATTGATTTACGTGATTTCAATACCTTTTATTCTCGCTGTCAGGGCAAAGACTAGTGTGTCCTCGCTTCTCCTTGTCTGAGTGCAGATCTGATTGTTCCTCCTTTTAATCATTTAGGGGGTCATTACAACATTGGTGGTAAAAGGCGCTTACCGCTGTGCAGAAGACTGCCAATACACCGCTGCGGCAGCGGAATTCCGCCACAGCTATTATGACCCCCATCTCGGAATCTGCCGAAATTCAGACACCCACAGAAGTCCGCCACACCAAAGGTCAGTGATAAACTGGCAAAAACAAAACCTCCACTATCACGCCAACAGAAACATGCCCATGCTATCACGACACACGAATCCACGCGGCGGTCTTTCAACCACGGTATTTCATTGGCGGTACACACCGCCGTGCTCAAAATACACACACATCTCCAAAACACCGCCACATTGGACAATTCCAAATACACACACCTGATACACATACAAACACCACTCCCACACACCCAACACGATATAAAACACACACCCACATCACCCACAAACCCCTACGACAAAAAAATGAAGACGAAGGCGACAGACAGAGACTACAGCAATAGACAACCCCACCACACAGAGGCACACAACACCATCACCCATACAACATCCACACTCAAAACACCCCACACCACCACACAACACCACACTCATCAACACATACACCACCCCACACATCACCTACACCACCCCATGTCACGCCAAAGACACCCCAGGTTTTCCGAGGAGGAGCTCAGGGTCATGGTGGAGAAAATCTTACGGGTAGAGCCACAGCTATTTGGAGCACAGTTGCAGCACACCTCCATAGCCAGGAAGATGGAGCTATGGCGAAGAATCGCCGACAGGGTCAACGCTGTGGGACAGCATCCAAGAAATCGGGAGGACATCAGGAAGAGGTGGAACGACCTACGGGGGAAGGTGCGTTCCGTGGTCTCCAGGCACAACATCGCGGTTCAGCGGACTGGCGGCGGACCCCCACCTCCTCCCCCACAACTAACAATATGGGAGGAGCAAGTCTTGACCATCATGCATCCAGAGGGCCTCGGAGGAGTCGGTGGAGGAATGGACACTGGTAAGTCAAATCTTAACTATCATATCCCCCACCCTACCTGCATGCTATCACACACCCCCACCCTCAACCCCTCCCCTATCACTCCAACTCCTCACTAATGTACTAATTACACAAACCTCACATCCCAACAACAAGCCCTGCATGACACAACTAAGCATGGACACCCATCACTAAAGCATGCCCACTGCACATACCGATAACAACCCCCCAACCATCATCACACAAGCCCCCACACAGGAATGCTTGCACTGGGGTACACGCACACCCACCCATTGCACACCATGACACACACACATGCAATAATCATGCTCTTATACCCCTGCAGGACCACTACGTAACGTCACCACACAAGAGGGTCCAGACATCCCCACTCCACCCACAGAAGAGGCCCACAGTGACGACAGCAGCTCTGGCCAACTGGATCCAGATAACCAGCCCGGACCATCGTGGGCCTCGGGACAGTCGGTTCCCCTCGCACAGGCACAGCCCAACACTGACCTTCCACCCTCTGGTAACACCAGCACAGCACCCACCCAGCGGGCCCATACCTCCGTACCCAGGACACGTCAATCAGCTATGTGTCCACCACTACAGGGAACCCAGGATAACCCACCACCCCAACAACAACAGGGACCTGGGGGCAGTGGTAGTGGGCACACGGTCCATGGGACGGAGGCACAGGAACACAGGGGAACTGGGAGGGCTGCTGTGCGACAGGGGGCGGACAGGCCAAGGGAACCCACTCTCCACGAGGCCCTCTCCTCCATCATGGGAGCATACCACCACTCCCAGGAGACGATGGCTACGGTCCTGGCCAAGTTTCAGGAGACCCAGCGCCTGCAGGACGAACAGTATTTGGGCTTCAGGGAGGAGCTCAGAACCATCAGCTCCGCCCTGGGCACCATCGTAGGGGTGCTGAAGGACATACAAAAGACCATGAGGGACACCGTGGCACTCCAAGGGGCCCCTGACACTAGCCTGGACGATGAACTGCCCACCACCTCCGCCGGCGCTAGTGGACAGGACGCCCCGCCACAGGACCACCACACCAGCACCCCACTCCCTGCAGACGGACAACCACCCCACAAGCGGTCCCTGAGATCCAGGAACAGGACAGAGCACACAGAGGATGGCAAGACCCCACCAGGAAATGAGACCACCCTGATTGTCATCCCACTGTCTCACTTTATTACCCTGTCCAGATTGGAACTGCCCCAGCTCCACTTCCTATGCCCATATGGGCAGTGCACCTGTGAGACTAATAGACTGGACTTTGCCATGGACATTCCTCCTCCATCACCCATGACCATTTTGCCACCCCCTCCAATAATTAGCATTTCAATAAACACCCTTGAACCACAAAACAATCTGGAGTCGGTCTGTGATTTTTAAAATGTGTATTACCAATTACAGTGACAAAATGCGTTTTCAAATGTAATGCCAACATACCTATGTCACACATCACAAGTCCATGAAGGATGCAAGCAGATGACACACGTTGGTAACCACACCTGTGAAACCATAATGGAAATGTACAACTCAGTTACCAAATACTGATTCTAATTGACAGGCAGGATAGAGTTAGAAGTGTGAAAGTGAATGTAATAGTAAAAAAACTGTTCTCACCAGTGTGTCACTGGAAATATTGCTGTATGACTGACTCCCTGTTGTCTATGTCTTCTTCCTCAGCTTCCTCCTCATCACTGTCCACAGGCTCCACAGCTGCCACAACACTGTCATCTGGACCATCCTCCTGCAGAAAAGGCACCTGGCGTCGCAAAGCAAGATTGTGAAGCATCGAGCAGGCGATGATGATCTGGCACACCTTCCTTGGTGAGTAGAATAGGGAACCACCGGTCATATGGAGGCACCTGAAACTGGCCTTCAGGAGGCAGAAGGTGCATTCGATCACCCTCCTAGTCCGCTCATGGGCCTCATTGTAGCGTTCCTCTGCCCTGGTCCTGGGATTCCTCACTGGGGTCAATAGCCAGGACAGGTTGGGGTAACCAGAGTCCCCTAATAGCCACACACGGTGCCTCTGGAGTTGACCCATCACATAAGGGATGCTGCTATTCCGCAGGATGTAGGCGTCATGCACAGAGCCAGGGAACATAGCATTAACCTGGGAGATGTACTGGTCTGCCAAACATACCATCTGTACATTCATGGAATGATAACTCTTCCGGTTCCTGTACACCTGTTCACTCCTGCGTGGGGGGACCAGAGCTACATGGGTCCCATCAATGGCACCTATGATGTTAGGGATATGTCCCAGGGCATAGAAGTCACCTTTAACTGTAGCCAAATCCTCCACCTGAGGGAAAATGATGTAGCTCCTAACGTGTTTCAGCAGGGCAGACAACACTCTGGACAACACGTTGGAAAACATAGGCTGGGACATCCCTGATGCCATGGCCACTGTAGCTTGAAATAATCCACTTGCAAGGAAATGGAGCACTGATAGCACCGGCACTTCAGGGGGATTCCTGTGGGATGGCGGATTGGTGAGATCAGGTCTGGCCCCAACTGGGTACACAGTTCCTGGATTGTGGCACGGTCAAACCTGTAGGTGATGATCAAATGTCGCTCCTCCATTGTCAACAGGTCCACCAGCGGTCGGTACACCGGCGGATTCTGCCATCTCCTCAAATGTCCCAGCTGACAGTGCCTAAGAAGGACAACAGCGAGCACAGAGTCAACAAATTCTCAGGTATTTACCCACAGCTACACAGAACACGACACCAAATACAAAACTCTTCCTGTATGTGTGTTGAGTGTAGGCCTAGGTATGTGTGACACTGTAGTAAATGAAGCCATGTGGGCCCCTGAAATGGCGGCTGCCTGACCTCTAAACGGGGACAATGGGATGTGAGGTAACTACGCTGGCGTTGTACACCGTTGCGGTAGGCGGTCGTAGACCACGGCGCAATGCTGCATTGGTTAACATTGGACCCTATGGGACCCAGGAGCCAATGATGAAGTGCGCCGGCGGTGATGATACGCACCGCCGCGGACGTGACCGCCATTTTCTATTTGTTCAATCACTTGATACCTGATCTTCGACAGGAGAGGACCTACACTGCAAGTGCTGCTGTGACCTCGGTCTGGAAGAGACAATGGCTGCTGCGTCTGGGGAAAGGGCCCCTGCCTTCACTGCTCAGGAGTTGGAGAAGGTCGTGGACGGGGTCCTCCCCCAGTACACGCTACTCTACAGTCCTCCAGACCAACAGGTAAGTACACAGGGAGCACGTTGTATGGGCTATGCTGGGTGGAGAGGGCTGGATGTCAGTAGGAAGGGTGCAGAGTTCTGCGACCATGAAGGACTGTGAATGCATGTGCCACATGGCAAGGGTAGGGATGGGGGCCACTCACTTCGACGGTGCAGTTGCTAATGACTTCTCTTCTTCCCCTGTACACGTCATGTAGGTCAGCGCCCACCAGAAGAAGGACATTTGGCGTGCCATCGCCAAGGACGTCTGGACCCTGGGGGTCCACCAGAGACGGGGCACCCACTGCCGTAAAAGATGGGAGGACATTCGCCGCTGGAGCAAGAAGACGGAGGAGGCTCAGCTGGGGATGGCCTCCCAACGTGGGAGGGGTGCCCGTCGCACCATGACCCCCCTGATGTTCTGGATCCTGGCGGTGGCCTACCCTGAGTTGGATGGGCGCTTGAGGGCATCACAGCAGACACAAGGGGGTGAGTACACTCTCATTCTCATGACTTTGCGCGTAGTAGAGGGGTCTTAGTGGGGGAGGAGGGCTGTGGGTTTCCCTAGGCCAGGGCGAGTTACGTAAGCTAGGCCCCTTCGTAAGGCATGGCCCTGTGGCCCTCCACCCCACCTCTGTAGAGTGCCAAGTAAGGGTATACATACCCCTGTGTCATCTATGTGGATAGATGACACTCAAAGCCATGTAGGCCATATCACAGGAATTGCATCTGTAGAGGCCAAGAGCACGGCATAGTGCAGGGGGCTGCTGTGTCTGTATTGTCCGCCAACGGTAGCGGTAAGCCATGCACTCAACCTGTCTTTCTTCTGCCGCACCCCCACCCCCTTTTTGTGCTCTCCCTGTTAGTTTGTGCATCAGCATCATCAGGCGGAGGTACAGTGGCACCGGAGCACGAGGGAGCTGCATCCCACATGGCCATGGAGGGCCACACCACAGACTCTGAATACACCAGTGGGACGGAGGGCGAGGGGAGCTTCATGTCGGTCACTGGATCAGCAAACAGCGACACGGACTCGTCCGCCGATGGGAGCTCCCTTGTGGTGGCGCCACCATCTGTGCCCCCCACTTCTAGAGGTACAGCCGCCACCCCCCCTACCAGCACTGCCCTCCCAGCAGCCCCTCAGCCTTCGCTCCGTGCCCGCTCACCCATGAGGGTGGGCATCACCTTCGCCCCAGGCACCTCAGCCCCTGCCCCTGTCACCTCTGCTGCCCTCAGTGAGGAGTCCATTGACCTCCTCAGGTCACTCACTGTTGGGCAGTCTACCATTGTGAATGCCATCCAGGGTGTAGAAAGGGAGTTGCAACACACTAATGAATTCCTGGAGGGCATTCATTCTGGTCAGGCTGCCCATCATCGAACCCTGCAATCTCTGGCCTCAGCACTGATGGCAGCCATTGTCCCTGTGTCTAGCCTCCCCCCTCCAACTTCCTCCACCCAGACCCAATCCCCTGTACCCCAGCCTATCCCAACCACACCATCAGACAAGCATGCACACACCGCAACACACAAAAGTAGCTCAGGCAAACATAGGCACCACACATCCCACAGGCACTCACACAAGCATCACCCACATACAGACACAGCAACATCCACTGCCTCCACTGTGTCCCCTTCCTCGTCGTCTCCCTCCTCCCTCCCAATGTCATCTACACTCTCACCTGCATGCACTACATCTACAGGCACTAGGACTCGCACCAGAACACCCACCACCACACCCCGCTCACCTGCACTCACCACCCCCACTACCATTTACACGTCCCCTGTGTCCACTCCCAGTGTGTCTGTGACCCCCCTCCCAAAGTACACAAACGCGGGCACCCACACACCCAACATCCATCCACCTCACGACAGCCTCCAGTACCTGCACCTGCACCCAAATCACCTAAAGTTACACCTCCTACAACCACCTCCTCTTCCTCCACTCCCAGACCCCCTCCAGCTACCCGTCCCAGTGTTCGTCAGAAACTCTTCCTCAGCAACGTTGACCTCTTTCCCACCACCCCCACCCCTCCAATTTATAGGTACCATAGTAGCACCTCAGCCAAAATAAGTCAGGTACCAGTGGTGCGTGTTAAATGTGTGTGGAGTGCACCGGCCACCCCAAAGCACTGCCAGTCCACCCCCTGTAAAGCACCTTAAGTTGGAAAGTGGCCGACGGGAGAGGGTGAAGACTCCTGCTGGCAAAACAGCTCACAAGAGTCCCAGGGGGAGTGCTGAGTCAACTGTGACTCCTCCCAAGGTGGTGAAGAGGCAGAAGAAGTCTCCAAAGTCTGGTAAGAGCAGCACAGCGGAGAAGGCCGCCATCCTCCCCGCCTGCCGGGACGCCACCACCAGCACTGTCGTCACTGGTCCGGAGACCACCGCCAGAGTCAGTGCCCTGGAGGGCAGCAGTATCATCACTGGTCCGGAGACCACCGCCAGAGTCAGTGCCCTGAAGGGCAGCAGTGTCGTCACTGGTCCGGAGACCACCGCCAGAGTCAGTGCCCTGGAGGGTAGCAGTATTGTCACTGGTCCGGAGACCACCACCAGAGTCAGTGCCCTGGAGGGCAGCACTGTCGTCACTGGTCCGGAGACCACCGCCAGAGTCAGTGACCTGGAGGGCCCCGGCAGCCACAGCCCCGCTGGGCACTGAGGGACCGTCATGCCACACACCGCTGAACAGGTCAGACACAGCAAAGGCAAGCACCGCTGAACAGGGCAAAGACCGCCATGGTGAAGACCGCTGAACAGGGCAAAGACCGCCATGGCAAGGCACCGCTGAACAGGTCAGACACAGCAAAGGCAAGCACCGCTGAACAGGGCAAAGACCGCCATGGTGAAGACCGCTCAACAGGGCAAAGACCGCCATGGCAAGGCACCGCTGAACAGGTCAGACACAGCAAAGGCAAGCACCGCTGAACAGGGCAAAGACCGCCATGGCAAGGCACCGCTGAACAGGTCAGACACAGCAAAGGCTAGCACTGCTGAACAGGGCAAAGGGCGCCATGGTGAAGACCGCTGAACAGGGCAAAGACCGCTATGGTGAAGACCGCTGAACAGGGCAAAGACCGCCATGGCAAGGCACCGCTGAACAGGTCAGACACAGCAAAGGCAAGCACAGCTGAACAGGGCAAAGACCGCCATGGTGAAGACCGCTGAACAGGGCAAAGACCGCCATGGCAAGGCACCGCTGAACAGGTCAGACACAGCAAAGGCTAGCACCGCAGAACAGGGCAAAGGGCGCCATGGTGAAGACCGCTGAACAGGGCAAAGACTGCCATGCTGAAGACCGCTGAACAGGGCAAAGACCGCCATGGCAAGGCACTGCTGGACAGGTCAGACACAGCAAAGGCAAGCACCGCTGAACAGGGCAAAGGGCGCCATGGTGAAGACCGCTGAACAGGGCAAAGACCGCCATTGTGAAGACCGCTGAACAGGGCAAAGACCGCCAAATCAAGCATCGTTAGCCCATGTGCAGCTGCGACAGTGACGGAACTGGGACCGTCACAGGGAGCGTGATGCACTCTGGCCACCATTCCCCCTCCAGAACCAGTGGAGACATGCATCCACTCTGTCTGTCCTTCACAGGATGTAGCACTCTGGGCACCAGTCCCCCTCCAGAACCAGTGGAGACCTGCATCCACTCTCTCTGTCCTTCACAGGATTAAGCACTCTGGGCACCAGTCCCCCTCCAGAACCAGTGGAGGCTGTTATCCACTTGAGAGACTGTGGCTTTGCACTCCCCAGGATTGAACAGTGGGCAAACCACCCACTGTAGAGACTTGAGAGACTGTGGCTTTGCACTCCCCAGGATGGTACAGTGGGCAACCCACCCACTGTAGAAACTTGAGAGACTGTGGCTTTGCACTCCCCAGGATAAAGCAGTGGGCAACCCACCCACTGTAGAGACTTGAGAGACTGTGGCTTTGCACTCCCCAGGATAAAGCAGTGGGAAACCCACCCACTGTAGAGACTTGAGAGACTGTGGCTTTGCACTCCCCAGGATGGTACAGTGGGCAACCCACCCACTGTAGAGACTTGAGAGACTGTGGCTTTGCACTCCTCATGATACATCAATGGGCATGGAGCCCTGTTGTGGATCTGGCGTGGTGCTGTAATCCAGCTGAGGTGCCCCCCATTCCCTTCCCCCTGAGGTGCCTGTTGTATTTCTATCTGATGCCCTGCAGTGTTCTCTCCGTTTGTGGACAGGTATCTAGTGTGGGCCTCGCCCATGCATTGTGGGCCCAGTGGTCCACGGACATTGTTATGTGCATACCTGCAGTTCTAATCGTGATGTATGATTTTCGATTGTTTTTATATATCTGTATATATTTGGTTACTGTATTTTGATACATTACAATGGTTGAAATCATTTCCTTTTGTCTTTGCATTCTTCCGGGGGGGTTGGGGGTTGTTACTGTGCTGTTTGGAAATGCATTAGTGTGTGTGTTGTAGTGGGTGAGGGTCGGGTGGGGGTGGGGGTGTTGCGTGTGTGTCCCCCTGACTTTTGCCTCCCCCCTCCCCTATGTCGTAGGTGCAGTACTCACCATTGTCTTCGGCGCCTACGTTGCTGGTATTCGTAGAGGAGCAGGAAGACAAGCGCAGGGAGGATTTGTAGTTCGGGCTCCATGGTGGCCTCCTTCCTCGTGGAGTATGTTGAGGTAAGCGTTTTCCCATTGCAAAAGCTGTTTCCGCCGTGTTTTTATCCACGGTGAATCCGCCCCGGAAAAGGTGGCGGATTGGCGGGTTGTGATACTGTGGGCGGTACATTGTCTTCCGCCTGTCTGTTGGCGGTTCCTGCCGCGCTGCTTGTCTGTACCGCCGTGGCGGTCGGAGTGTTAAAGTGGCTGTCTATGTTGGCGGTTTCCGCCACGGTCATAATTCCCTTTTTTTGTCCGCCGGCCTGTTTGCGGTATTACCGCAGCTTTAACACCGTCCTCCAGGGTTGTAATGACCACCTTAATCTTTTTACTTGTTTCTCCTTAATATACATATGTATATATATATATATATATGCAGATATATATATATATATTGAAAAAATAAAGGTTACAGGGACGTTATAGTTAGGCTCAGATTTTAAACGTACAAAACCATAGAAATTCACCTGTTAGAGTAATTATCTCACGTAACTATAACTCGTGCCCTAAGGTAACTATAACTCGCGCCCCGCCATGCACAGTTTTTTTCTCAAAAGTGTTACTGCAAATATTACATTGATATTATCAATGATGTTATCAAAGATGTCATAAGTGCAGTAATTTGTGGCCTAATTAGAGTATCCTCTCAATTATTCTCCTGCTTTGAATGCAGAATAAATGGCTCCAACTTTTAAACAGTTCCGAACATTCACGGATGCAAAATTCTGGGCAAGCTTCATCCTCCTTTCCTGTCACTTCTCAAGAGAAGTTGCGTGGCTTCTGTTGGCATGTGTTCTTGGAGAAATGTATTTAGATTCGGGCAGAGATGCAAATTTCACAGAAATTAATCCTCAACAGTAAGCACTTACAAATAAGACCACAGCAGGTGCACGTCTTGAAATTCCGAAGTGATCAGACATCTTGATTGGAGTACAGGATTTACGCTGACTGTAGGAATCTTAATCATTTCTTTTCTGGCTTTAGGGGCAAAGATGAGCGTGTCCTTTCAACATTTTCCATGTTTTGAACGCAGATGGTTCCCCTTTCAGCACTTTAAAAGGTTCCAGATCACCAAAAGTTCTACCCTATTTTCCTGCCATTTTCTCAAGAACTGTCCATATTACAAAATGCTTTCAAAGACGGCCAGCGTGGATGGTGGCCATGTTTGGCTGGATTTCTTCAGGTAATAGAACATTCATTCAAAGATTGCCACCATGGCTTCACATGCATCTGTGATGACCATCTTCGAATACATTTTCTATTTTTTTTTAAGGAAAACATTTTTTTTTAAATCCATTGGCTAAGTTAGTGGGTTTCAAAGTAGAGATATATTGGTTTTTGCAATCCTTATTGACTTTTTAATGACTGCAGAGGAAACTACAAAGTTCTCTTACTCACTGACAGTGAGTAGATGATGGGTAGTCAGTGCAAGAGCTATTTCATTATGCCTCCAGAATTAAAGCTCACTGCTAGAGTTGAGAGAAGATCTTACTTGTGATCTGTGAGTGTGCATGTACTGATGTTATTTCCTTATATTAGGCAGCATTTGATTTCAGAAACAAACTGGCGAAAGCAAAACAAGCAAAGGAGTTCTTCACAAAATGTCAGTGTTCTTCTAAACAGAAGACCCAGTTAAGCAACAGCAGCCATTAATGCTTTAACTTGCATACCAATGCACTATAGGAGTTACTGAAATTCTATTCAGGCAAATCGTTTTTCAAGGTACCGTCTGAAAGCAGCAACAATTATCATATCCATGGGGCCTGGAAGCCTTGAGTATTAACTTTCTAGAATTCTGAAGCCCCAGAGATGTATGAACTCACACCTAAAGCCACATAAGTATTTCCCTGGAACACATGCCCCTTTCATTGAATTTATTGCTCTGAATATTAAGTGGGACAGGACAAAGAGATGTCTGAATCCGAAAACCGCTTCTGCGTAATTTACACCTTGTTCCTAGTTTTTTTGACAGCCAGTCTGCCACAAACTAGTAGTAACCGCTGTAATGACCTCAAGGGTTAGTTGTTTGTGCAACAGCACCGTAGTCATCTTTGATGAGGAGGCAGTGGACGCTTTCATCCATTGCAGTACTGGATGACTCCTGTTATACTGTTGTGCTCTGCAGCAAACTCCCTAAACAGAACCAATACAGGAATGCTTCTCATCTCACTCTCTTGTCTCTGACTTTTTAAAAAACACTTAAAAACATGTCAAAAGGGTATTTTAACAAAGTTGAATGCAGCCAGCCCCATGTGTGTTGATCCCAGATTGGCCCCTGCTGTTTCAGGAAGGAAATTTACGAACTTGTTTTTTGAAAAAACATAAAGGATCTCCTGGAATCTCTTTTTCGCTTTGATTTTTTACTTATTTTGATGGCTCAGGGCCTTTCGCCTACTTTTTTTACTTGCTGTAACTAAACTAAGGTGAGGAAAATAATGGTTGGCATGATTTACCTCCTTTACTTTTCAATGCACGTGAGGTGAACTGCCAGGATTACATGTTATTCATTGTTTTGTTTTAAAGCGCTATATCTGCGTGTAATTTCAGTGTACATATGGCAAATGGCTTGATTTTAGAGTGCAAACTCACAAAACACAGTGATACGCTCATACATCAAATTATTCCCAGGCAGAGACTGACTACGAGTGAACTGGGGCAGAGGAAGGAGAGAGTTCCTGGGGGAACGGGCAGTTTCTGGGCTGACTGTATGTGCAGGGTGACCAGATTTTGAGGATCAAAAACCGGGACAGGTCAGACATAAAAGAAGGACTAAAGACTTTACTGGCTTTTATTTCTGGTCTGTCCTGTTTTTTTTTGCGTAGCTTTGTGAATGTGTGCCTATACATGCGTGTGTAAATATACATATATATATATATATATACACACACATACGCACACACGTTTACAAGACTACATATATAAAATTAGCAATGGCTTGACCTCCCCCCTGCACCCCCAACCTGCCCTCACCCACCTCTCTCTGCTCCCCACTCCTCTCTGCTGGAAGCAGACAGGGGACTGTGTTGCCTGTTAGTAACAGAAAAATTACTTTAATTATTTCATACATTGTAGGCCTCTGTTAAAGGAAAGCATACCTTTAACTTGTGCTTCCCTAGATAATCTGACCTTTGCCCCAAAAACCGGGACATTTATGTAATGATCTGAGCCTTACCCCCCAAAACTGGGACATTTATTGAAAATTAAGAGAAGCGTCGGACACCGGGACAGTCCTCTAAAAACCGGGACTGTCCGGGGAAATCCGGGACGTCTGGTCACCCTCTGTATGTGTGTATGGGGTGGAAGGGATGTTTTCTCGTACCCCCTATTTATGAAAGGGACTCAGATGGGGGCCGGACACTCTTGTGCCCACGACCCTTGAACAATCGGCACACGATTGTAACGGCTGGATTTGCAAAATAGGCCCCTGTGCTCCTGGAAAATATGGATGTGGGAACATCAGTCCTCTTGTGATCGGATCCCTTCCGACTTGCGTTTGAGTACTTAATATGACGCTATTTTGGTGAGAAATTAAGAGGGAGTAAATTCTCTCCTATTTGTAGTAAGTGGATGTTCTAGGGTTGGGATGTCCAAGAAGGGTTGTACACTTCGGAGTTTGTAGCTGTTCACAAACTTGATCTTGGTCGTGATTTACAGCTGTCAAGGGCAGTGGGCAGGGAACACCCTGAAATCGGAGAGTTTGTTGCAAGGGTGTATTCACTGTAGAAAAAAAAACAAATACAAAGTTACCAACTGCAATTAGAGTTTTGGAAAAGATTTACACAGACATAAGGATGTTTACACTATACGCAATGTTCAACTGTTTACGTTTATGGGTGCTCTGGTAAACGGCACCTATCAGAGGTTCTAATGGATATTAGAAATCTCTGCGAATTAAAACAAATATTAAATCTACATGCAATTGAGAGTTCTTTGTGGATTGAGCCCAAAAGAGTGGGTATGAGAAAGTGCTGTTGTCTGCTTGAAAAGGACAAACCAAATGTAGCCATAAATAAGTACATAGGGTTTCTGGTATGTTTTAGCTTGGTTTAGAAACACAGGACCTGGTTCACTGAGCTATTTCACAAACAGCAGCATTTATTATGGCAAAATACAATTTCTGTTAGGATTCTGCTCTCGTAAATGGGCTTACTCACACGATTTGCTACCATGCTGCAATACTGCAATTTCCCATGTGAGTAAATTTGATGAATGGCATGGATTGTGAGAACCTTAGAATTGTGACATCTGTAAAAGATGTTGAACATCTTCACATTTGCAAACTTGTGGGTATTCACAAACCTCCTGTATGTATTGTCCTACTCTGAAAACAGTCTGTGCTCAAATTTCAGGATGGAAAGGGAGAGGGAACAATGCAGGGGGAGTGGGTTCTCTATGAGAAAAAATAATTGCCTGGAGAAAATGGAGAAAATGCACTCCAATGTTACACTTTTGCATGTGGAACTCTCAGTGCCTATAAGTAGCCAGCAAGATAGCTCAGTGAGTTATGCTCATTGCTGGCATCAGATGTGAGTTCACTTCCTGGCAATACCAGCTCTTCCAAAAACAAGTTCTTGAGCAATCTTTCATAGATAATGAGATCAGGATCTGAAGTGGGCAGTTTGCTTTCTGCTGGGGAACCTGACTCCTGAAGTCTGAGTTATTGTGCAACTAAAAGGTCCTTGAATCCGAGGCAGCTTTCTGATCATTTGGATAATTTCAATTTAACTGGTACTGAACTGGCAAGACTTGGTGGACCCGTCCAAGATATGTGATTGTCCCATCAGCGTTCCAAAAATTGTCTCCGTTCAATGGAACCAACCCTAAATAATTAGCAAAGAAATATAGTTTTAAAACTGCCTTTACTTTTTATAAGGAGGCAATGCATTTTTTGGGGAGCCTCCCATCAAAGAAATGGTGGTGCACTGTGGCACCTGTCCAGGATATATGCTAACTTCTCAGAAATGGGAACTGCCTTGCACCACTCAGACCTTTTCCCACCTCTGGAAACTGGCAATCTTTTGCTATAGATTATGGACTGTATACAGGTCTACCGCAGCATCCACTGATTAGATATGCGCCCACAAAAACTGTCAATAGTTATAACTACCATTGGAAAATTCAATGCACAACCAACGACTTTGCATTGAGCTTTGTCCATAAGAAGTCTCTTTGTTCCTGTTGAAGCTTTTCTACATTGGTGTCTGAGGCTCACTGGTGGTTCACGCTCTGCGTTTCAGAAGTCCTGGAAACTTGCTCAGATACAATCTCATGCTTAATCCTACTGGACTACTGTTGCCTTCAGAAATGTTTCAAAATATAAAAGTAAAAACATTGATGGTCCAGATCCCTAGATCCAACAGACTGGCCTTTTTTTCCCCTGGGTCCCAATTATACTTCCATGAGGGGTTTTAGCCATTTTTGAGCTTTTTTTAATTTCCCTATTGACAATAATTAAATGCCTTTTCCCTCCTGAATCCTATGTGCATAAAGTGTATTCTTTTATAAGTTTCGAATTTCTTACCCGCTTTGCTATATTTTTAGGTCGAGCACGCAAGTGCTTTGACCTGTTGTTAGTATGAACTTTTAACCATGCCCACCTCATGCCCATCACTTTCACTAGTTCGTGGGCTTGTCATTCAAATATCCTTTGCTATAATTGGTAAATTCTCTTCATTTGTCCCACCTTTGGGCGGTTTGATTACCGCCTTAGACACGACCCTGTTAAATGGATAATTGCACGATTGCTAATATGTGTGACTGTGAGTGAACTTCTTTTTCCTTTTGTGTCTCTCCTTCGCGCTGATGGCGGCCATGGTGCTTTGAATTGGCTCGCTTCTGTCCACTAATATTTTACTTTTCATTTTCAATTTATGTGGCAGAAAAGTCCAGTTAAGAATGTTTGCGCCAATAGCTCTAACTGGAGCAAATGCGAGACTGATTGCATTGCAAATGCTTGTTGTGGAAAATCGCACATTAATTCTTTTTACTAAGGTGGTATAGAATCTTAAGGTATTTAATTTTTCACCTATGTTGTGGCGCGACTTGTTACACACCGTTTTCCGGTAGTTACCTTGCTGTTCACGTCTAACTGACAAATGTTACTCTAAGAAAAAAATCATACTTCACTTGGCAGTGTGAGAGTTCATGACCTACTAATTAGACTCCCACACTGACCAACTAGAGTTTCTGTATACAGTGAAAGTGACACTATAAGCAACCATGAACAAATATAGTAATTGTGTACCAATCTAAGATATTTCCCACCAAGTAAGGCTGAGTATATGTTTGCTCACCTACAGAATAGTCAGATTAAACACCTTACCTGTTGCAACTAGAATTATTTTCTTCCTTTTAGACCAATCCTGGAATTACCACAAAAAATATTTTCCCAACACTATCATCTACAGAAATAAAGCAAGAGATATATGATCTATGTACTGGACCGTTTTCCAAAGAGTCCATTACTGAGACGTCGTAGATTTAGAAAAAAATATGATTTTGAATAGATATAAGAATATCTCATCCCACCACTCAACATCTGCTTTTATTACAAAGTTTGGGTTTCATTAAAAATATTACAAAACAGCTTTGGTTTCGAATTGCTATTTAAGCTCAACAAGGGGAACAACAACTCTGTGATGCCCAATGGACACTGCCCCAGGGCATAGCTTCAGTGGGGGTGTTTGGGGTGTTACACCCACTAATACATGTATTTTTGGATAAATAGTTGGGTACAGGTGCTATTAGTCGGTTATGGTGAGATGTCTGTTGGATTTCACCAGGGATTTTTACATACACACAGACAAAAATGCATGTACACTCTCTCCTTCTGTTTTAAAAGTCCTCAAAAATATTGGTTGTTTAACAAAATATTGTGTTTTCTTTCTTAGTACTCATACCAATCTGCATTCCTCCCCTTGCCACTGACCCTTCGACTCCTCTCATGTAGCTGCTTCTTGCATAATGTATTTAAATATTATATGCCAACCTTTTTGTCGGAAATCTAAAGCTCACACCCCCCCACTCCCCAAATCTTACAGACCAAGCCACACCCCTGAAACCTCCTGGCAAATATCAAAAGCTGGATGGTGGTGTAAGTTCTTCAGCTGAATGGAGGCAAGATGGAGATTTTGATTTCCTGAGGTTACTCCTTGAAGTGGTCAGACAAATAACATACCCAAGACACTAAAAATTTCTTATGCATCGTGCAGTTAATTAAAATATATATAAAACCCACCGCGTTGAGCGAGCCTCTATTTCTTGGCCCCTCTCCTACCTATACAGATAGCTAGGAATTTCTGTGATATGGATTCTCATACTCAAATAACACAGCTATCATGAAAATGTAATTTTTCTAATGCCTACCTGATAATTACAGAAAATGAGAAGGCATGTGACTGCAAACAACCTCCCCAATGCTCTTTCCAAGCCCAGTCATTGACCAAGGTGTATCTATCCTTGATCCTGGAGAAAGGATCGGCTAAGCTGGTATACTAGCTTACACATAACATATCTTAGCCTACACTCTCGGAGTCAGCTTACACTTTTATGCATTCCAAATTATTTGTATTCATGCCTTGACCGCATCCAGTTCCAGGACAACCCTAGGAGTAATTGTGCTCTTTAGAAAACCCGTCATCATCATCATGCCATGGCTGCCCCAGTATGTCAAAAATCATCTCAATAAGGCAAGGCCAGCATTTACCAGGATGGGGATTATCATGCCTTGCATGTCCACAATATGTCATGCTTTTTCATCATTTAGGGATACTCATAATACCATTTGTTGTACCATAGATTACTTAATAACGAATGATATTGCTTATGGAGTATGACAGCTGCTCCAGTGGAGCATCCGGCCACTATAATAGCCCAAAGGAAGAAAAGCAGACACCAATCAACCCAATGAAGAATAAAAAATGACAGGTTTTAAGGAGTTTGTTAAGCTGTGCCTTGTTACGAGTGCTGTGTAGACTCAATGGGAGATGTTTCCAAGCTTTGGATGCCAAAAGGGAGAAGGAGCATCTCCCTTTCCTGGATTGTTTAAACCTAGGAATGCAAACCAAATAAGCATAATAGGATTGTAAAGTTCTGACTGTATTACAATGAAGGAAACACTCAGAAAGATAGTTGGACCCATAGTTGGAAAAGGCTGTATCAGCCAGTAGGATAGCTTTGAAGGGGATCCTCCTTTTTTACCGGCATCCGATGGAGAGATTTACAATGATGTGATACAGATGAACATCTAGGAATCTTGAGAAGAAGGTCAGCTGTGTCGCTCTATATGGTTTGCAGACAATTGATCAGGATGTCTGGTAGACCAAGGTAGATGATGTCATTTAGTATAACCTTGCATTGATCAAGGCATGGACCACGGTTTTGCGCGATTCTAAAGTGATCAAGTAAAGACATTCTTTGAGGGATTGAAGTAAGGAATAACAAGTTCCTACTATCGACATCCCCTGAAGATGAAAGGATAAAGTGTTATTGAACCTCACACCCAGGTTCCTTACAAGGGTGGCAGGACAAGGAGGGTAAACTGTCTGTCCAGCAGTTTTCCAGTCAGTTGTCGCAAATGGAACAGAAGAGTTGAACTTCCATCTTATCAGAATTACATTTCTGGTTATTCTGTCTCATCCAGTCAGTGTCTCTAGAAACGCAAGTTTTAAAGATCCATTTAGTGATAGCTGGTGTCTTGTCGAATGTAACGATCAATTGTGTGTCATGCTTATATGAAATAGCCCTGAAACCGAATGACTCAATAAGGGCAGCCAGGAGGGCCATATAGATATTAAACAAAGTCAGGCCTAAAGTGGAGCCCTAGGTACCCCATAATTAAAGGGTCTGCTTTCAAAAGAATAAGTAGCGATCCACACTGATTGCGCCCTATCTTCCAAAAAAGATTTTATCCACCCCAAAACGTAGCATGGAAAATGATGTTTAATGTCAATGACAGATCCAACAGAAAGTGGATGATGTTCTGACTCTGATATAGTGATCGTAATTAAATGAGACACCTACGATGAATCAGTTTCAGTGGTGTGTTAGGGTCTGAAGGCGGACTGGCTCGGATATAATGGATTATTTTCTTTTTAGTAATCTGCAAGTTGAACATTTATATGTTTCTCATCCATTTTGGCCAGTGAAGACAGTTGCAACATTGGCCTGATGATAGTAATAATAAAATGATCTACTGAAGGTTTCTTAAGCATAGACGTCTGTAGTACAGTATTCTAGGATTAGAATTGTGCTGGGAGCATATGGAATGCTGTGAGGTCAGTATTGGAATGTTTGTTATTGAATGTTTTGACAGTTGAGCTGGCTTACTGGCGCTGAGACGAGGTACTTTATAGCAGTTCCCGGGTTCACTTCAGTAACGATTGCTACATCTTTTATTGGCAACGAGTTACTAGTGGAGCTGATGAAGAGCCCACTATGATATTTGATGGACAGGGGCCATTATCTTGAAGACACATCTAGTCAGATCAAAGAAAAATTTACTTTGAGGGATTCTGTTTATTTCTTGATTTACCCCTTGGATGTACTCTGTGCTCTGTTAGCATCCTTGTAAAACATTTAGTTTTAAACGACTGTGGGGCCTATGGGGTTTTATATGCCTCCACTTCAAACGTCCTCTCAAGACCATTCCTTTGCAGTTTACAGCCAGCATGCTGTGTGTTCCAAGCAACACACGCCAATTTTCTTCTACTCGGTCATGCTGTTGCGGCCGCCATCTTTAATTGGGAGCTGCTGCGGCTTAGGTTCACTGCAACCTTACTGTCTACAGCCATATTTGTTGGGCTCATTTCCCTACCTAAGCAGTGTGTGCTCTTATGTAAGTTTGGCAGACTATATAGACAAAAAGAACTCTACCTACAATTCAGTCACATACAAGTTATCCTAAGAGTGTCTACACAGCGTCACATGCGAATTAAAGCTTGTAACAGTCAGTGACATGCACACTTCACATCAAGCACTCTTTGTTCAAGCATCATAACAGTGTCACATGCATGTAAACCACAAAACAGTCAGTGAAACACACACTTTATTTCAGCATGTCATTGTTTTTGGTTTTAATTCCTGTGCAGCATTGCACATTGTCAGTGACACGCACACTTTATTTCAGCATGTCATTGTTTTTGGTATTAATTCATGTGTGGTATAGCACATTGCAGGTCAGATGTTATCAGCCAGTAAGTTAATTGGAAGCGCACACTGCCATTAGGGCGTCATTCTCCAGGTTATGTCCTCGTGCAAGGAGACACATTCCATTCCAAGATATAGGGCCTGATTACATCTTTGGAGGAAGGTGTTATCCGTCCCAAATGTGACAGATATACCACCAGCCGTATTACGAGTCCATTATATCCTATTGAACTCGTAATACGGCTGGTGGTATATCCGTCACATTTGGGACGGATTAACACCTCCTCCAAAGTTGTAATCAGGCCCATAATTCTCCGTGATGTGCACACCTAGTCCTCAAAGCATCATTATTTAGGCTATGTCAGCATTCCACAGCGCATCATCGATCTATGTACAGTAGTGTTTCTCTCAACGCTCATTTCTAATAATCTCATTTGTGAACTGAGTGGCCTTATGTCTTTGTGTGTTGTTGTTTTTTTGTTATTTGAGCAGGTTTATTTTATATGATACAATTGGTAAATCATCCTCCACCATTTTAGAATCTCCCGGAGAACCCCTAGTAAATTGGAGGAATTGGTTTGATGCATTCCAAACCTACCTGGGTGCATCCACATTCTGGCCTGAAAGAAATAAATGAACGAGTTACTTACCTTCGGTAGCGCCTTTTCTGGTGGATACACTAGCTACCTGTGGATTCCTCACTCATTGAATTTTCCCCCATGCGCCAGCATCCGACGGAAATTTTCTCCTAGCTTCTGCACGTTGATGAGGACGTCATAATTTCCCGGCTCCCACGCGACGCCGTCTGATGTCATACGGGCAATAAGAGGTCCTCGCCGGCATGCTGACGTCAGTACCAAAATTTTTTACGTGCCTTTGAGGCGAACAGGCAAATACCAACAAAATATATCTGAAACGAACACATCAAATAAAATCTTATGCCATCATATTTAATTAAATTAAATAGAAAAAACATTTGTATAAATATGCATATATGCAAAAATATATACATATAAATTATATACAAATATACCATAACAAAAATATATATGCATATAAAGAATTATATATATATATATATATATATATATATATATATATATATATATACATATATAGAAACAACACAAGCATGAAAAACATCTGCATCAGTATAAACAAACCAATAACTTACAGGAGCTCACCCAAGGAAATCTTGGTAAGACCAGACAGGCAACGGGGAGGCGGGTGGGACCGTTAGGAATCCACAGGTAGCTAGTGTATCCACCAGAAAAGGCGCTACCGAAGGTAAGTAACTCGTTTTTCTGATGGATACAACTACCTGTGGATTCCTCACTCATTGAATAGAGTCCCAAAGCAGTACCGCACTCGGTGGAGGGTGCCTGAATGGTCAAACCAAGAAATCCTGCAGCACCGACCGTGCAAAATGGCCATCCCTCCTCACCTCCGAATCCAAGCAATAATGCTTTGCAAAAGTGTGGAGGGATGACCAAGTTGCAGCCTTGCAGATGTCAACCACAGGAACATATAAACAAAATGAGTACACTGTTCCAGGCTAAATTAGCACAGGGGACAAAATAGACTGCAGTCAAGAAGTTGTAGGAGTACCCTCAAGCATCACATTAGGATGCTAGGCATCATCATCGGGCTGACTCCTCGCCAGACTGGCACTGCAATATCTGACGGGCCACCATCCATAAGATGGAGGCTCTTCAACCAGGAAGATGTTTAATAAATCAAGAAAAGTCTGCAGCCCATGCTGACAGGGGAGAAAAAGGAGAGTCAAGGATATAAAATTGGCTCTGAACACCTCATATTTAATTTTAATACTTTCGATAAGGGTCAGGTCAAGATTAAAAACACAAATGGGAGTAATCAGGAAAACAATGCTACCAATACTCCTTCAAAACTAGAAAGGAGAAAAAATTGTTTGCTCCTAACATTTGGTCGACATGTTTCGCGCCCACACGGTCACACAAGGATCCATTGGCGCTTCATCAGGACCGATAGTAGTTGCTTCTCCATGAAAAACAAGACAATAAATGCTGGAAGGTCACTTACAGTCTGCAGATCTATTGTATCAGTCAGTCAGGTAGTTAGTCGCCCATCCCATGTAGGAACCGGGCATGTAGGTACGCGACCTCGGGTAGGTTCTAGACGGACCTTCAGGAGGATTTGAATGTACTCTCCTTGGGTATGAGGTTTTACGCGTCCCTATGATGCCCGGTTCCTACATGGGATGGGCGACTAACTACCTGACTGACTGATACAATAGATCTGCAGACTGTAAGTGACCTTCCAGCATTTATTGTCTTGTTTTTCATGGAGAAGCAACTACTATCGGTCCTGATGAAGCGCCAATGGATCCTTGTGTGACCGTGTGGGCGCGAAACATGTCGACCAAATGTTAGGAGCAAACAATTTTTTCTCCTTTCTAGTTTTGAAGGAGTATTGGTAGCATTGTTTTCCTGATTACTCCCATTTGTGTTTTTAATCTTGACCTGACCCTTATCGAAAGTATTAAAATTAAATATGAGGTGTTCAGAGCCAATTTTATGTCCTTGACTCTCCTTTTTCTCCCCTGTCAGCATGGGCTGCAGACTTTTCTTGATTTATTAAACATCTTCCTGGTTGAAGAGCCTCCATCTTATGGATGGTGGCCCGTCAGATATTGCAGTGCCAGTCTGGCGAGGAGTCAGCCTGATGATGATGCCTAGCATCCTAATGTGATGCTTGAGGGTACTCCTACAACTTCTTGACCGCAGTCTATTTTGTCCCCTGTGCTAATTTAGCCTGGAACAGTGTACTCATTTTGTTTATAGGTTCATGTAAAGGGAGACAGTACACTGGACCATTAATCTCCCAGTCCGTCTTGTCTTTAGAAACCACAGGAACACCCCTAGCCAAGGCCGAAGAGGCTGACTTAGCTCTGGTGGAATGAGCTCTTATTCCATCAGGGGGTTCCTTCTTTGCCAGAGAGTAACATAGCTTAATGCAAAGAATGACCCACCTGGAGAGTGTTCTCTTGTGGACTGCTTTTCCTCTCCTCTTTCCCACGTACCCGATGAAGAGTTGATCTTCCAATCTGAACTCCTTCGTTCTGTTGACGAAGAAGCTCAGTGCTCTTCTCGGGTCCAAACAATGCAGTCTTTCTTCCTCTTTCGAAGGATGAGGTGGAGGATAAAAAGAGGAGAGTGTAATAGACTGACCCATATGGAAGGGTGAAACAACCTTCGGCAAGAAAGCAGCCTTGGTCCTCAACACCACCTTATCCCCATAAAAAGATGTGTACTGGGGCTTAACAGAAAGAGCCTGTAGCTCACTCACCTTTCTAGCTGAAGTAATGGCAACAAGGAAAACAGTTTTTAGAACCAATAGCCTTAAGGGGCAAGAATGCATCGGCTCAAACGGTGAGCCCATAAGAAACGTTAAAACTAAGTTCAAATCCCACTGAGGCATAATGAAAGGAGTGGGAGGATATCTATTAGTCAGGCCCTTTATGAACCTCAAAACTAATGGAGATTTAAATAAAGAAGGTTGGTCAGGTAGACACAGAAAGGCTGACAGAGCCGACAAGTAACCCTTAACTGTCCCCACTGCACAACCCCTCTGTGCCAAGGACAACGCAAAAGACAAGATATCCGATAAGTGGGCACGTAAGGGATCAATTTGCTTCTCTCCACACCAATTCACAAATTTAGCCCACCTGCTAGCGTAGATAGACTTAGTGGAGTGTCGCCTGGCCGATAAAATAACATCCACCACCTCAGGTTGCCCCGTTCAATCTCCAGGCATGAAGGTGCAGGCTCTGGAGGTGGGGGTGAAAAACCTGCCCCTGCGATTGCGAGAGTAGGTCTGCCCTGTGAGGGAGACGGAGCGGAGGGCACAGAGAGAGTTGGAGAAGATCCGTATACCACACCCTCCTTGGCCAATCCGGAGCTATTAAGATGACTTGGGCTCGGTCTTGGCGAATTTTCCTCAGAACCCGAGGAATCAAGGGTATGGGGGGAAACGAGTAAAGCAACTAGTCGCACAAGGACATCTGAAACGCGTCCCCCAACGTTCCTTGCACCGGATACTGGAGGCTGCAGAATAACGGGCAGTGCGTGTTCTCCCGAGTGGCAAAAAGATCTACCCGAGGGAATCCCCACATCTGGAAGATGTACAAGACTAGATCTGGATGAAGACGCCACTCGTGATCGGTCGAGAAGTGCCGACTGAGACTGTCCGCACGCACGTTCAATACTCTGGTCAGATGGTTTGCTACCAAGCAAATCCGATGGTCCTTTGCCCAGGACCATAGTCGAAGAGCTTCTCTGCAGAGAAGGTACGACCCTACACCTCCCTGTTTGTTGATGTACCACATCGTGGTAGTGTTGTCCGTCAGGACCTGAACTGACTGACCGCGAAGGGAAGGGAGGAAGGCCTTGAGAGCCAGACGTATCGCCCGCAATTCCAACAGATTTATGTGAAACATCAGTTCCGCTGGAGACCAATGACCTTTGACCTCCAGGTCCCCCAGATGAGCTCCCCACCCTAGAGAGGAAGCATCCGTTATCACTGTGGCCACTGGAGGAGGCAGCGAGAACAGCCTTTCTTGGGAAAGGTTGCCGTCTGCAACCCACCATCGAAGATCCACTGCAGCGTCTCTGGAAATCTTTACCGAACCCTCGAGATCCCCTTTGTGCTGAGACCACTGCTTTTGGAGGCACCACTGAAGAGCCCTCATGTGCCAGCGTGCATGAGTGACCAACAGAATGCAAGAAGCAAACAGACCGAGCAGACGAAGGACCTTAAGGACTGGAATGACTGCTCCACTTTGAAACATTGGAACCAACGCCTGAATGTCCTGAATCCGCTGGGGCGGAGGAAAGGCACGATTCAATGTTTTGTCCAGTACTGCCCCTATGAACAGGAGGCGCTGAGAGGGCTCCAGGTGAGACTTGGGCACGTTCACGAAAAGCCCAGATCGAACAACAACTGGGTTGTCAACTGCAGGTGACGCAGCACGAGCTCCGGAGACTTAGCTTTGATCAACCAATCGTCCAGGTAAGGAAATACCGCTAACCCCTTCCTTCTGAGCTCCGCTGCAACCACCGCCATCACCTTCGTGAAGGCTCGAGGTGCTGAAGTAAGACCAAACGGAAGGACCGCAAACTGATAGTGTAGCGATCCCACCACAAACCAGAGATACTTCCTGTGCGACTTGAGAATCGGGATATGAAAGTAAGCATCCTGCAAGTCGACAGACACCATCCAATCTCCTTCATTCAACGCCAAAAGCACCTGAGCTAGGGTCAGCATCTTGAACTTTTCCTGTTTGAGGAACCAATTCAAAATCCTCAGGCCCAGGATTGGTCTCAACCGATCACCCTTCTTGGGGATCAGGAAATACCTTGAATAACAACCCTGACCCCTCCCCTGCTCTGGAACCAACTCCACTGCACCCTTTGAAAGGAGGACCAGAACCTCCTGTTCTAGTAACAGGAGATGTTCTTCCGAACAGAAGGATGGACGGGGAGGGATGGGGGGCGGAAACTCCCGAAAGGGAATGGCATAGCCTTTCCCCACAATACTGGTGACCCAGGAGTCCGATGTTATTGCCTCCCACATGTGGAGAAAGTACATTAACCTCCCCCCTACAGGAGTGGTATGCAAGGGAATTGGTGGATGACTAAGGCTGCTTCCCATGCTGCACCCCTCCAGAGGAAGAGGCAGAGTGCTGCTGGGTGGCCCCTCTGGTTCGAACCCTACCCCTCCCCCTGTATGATATATGGGGGAGGGCAGTGGTGGCTTGCTGTTGAAACCTGCCACGACCAAACCCCCTAAATCTTCTGTACAATCACGAAGAAACAGAAAAGGAGGCCTGTAAGCCTAAAGATTTTGCTGTGGCTCTACTTTCTTTAAATCTTTCAAGGGCAGAGCCCGCCTTCGACCCAAAAAGCTTATCCCCATCAAAGGGTAGATCCAGCAGGGCTGATTGAACATCTGATGAAAACCCTGAAGAACGAAGCCAGGCCTGTCTCCTCGTAGCGACAGTGGTGCCCATAGCCCTGGCCACAGAATCAGTCGTGTCCAGCCCTGATTGGATTACTTGGGTCGCCGCAGCCTGAGCATCAGACACAAGGCCCAACACCTCCTGAGGCAATTCAGAATGAGATGACTTGATCTCCTCCATAGGGGCGTAGATGTATCTGCCCAAGATACATGTGGCATTCGTGGACTTAAGGGCCATACTACAAGACGAAAATGTCTTTTTCAAAGACTGGTCCATCTTTTTAGAGTCTCTGTCCGAAGGCACACCCGGAAAAGAACCTGGAGCAGTACGAGATGAACATGAAGCTTGCACAACCAAGCTTTCTGGAGACGGGTGCCTCAACAAAAAGCTTGGATCTGCAGGAGCCACACGATATCTGCGCGCCACTGTCCTGTTAACAGCTGTAGATGTAACTGGCTTTTTCCAAATCTCCATAATCGGATCAAGGAGAGCCTCATTAAAAGGCAAAAGTGGTTCTACAACTGCCGAAGCCGGGTGTAGTACTTCCGTCAGTATGTTTGATTTTGCCTCAGCCACTGGGAGGGGAAGGTCCAAAAAGTCAGCTGCTTTCCTTAAAACAGAGTGGAAAGAAGCAGCTTCCTCTGTGTATTCCCCAGGAGACGTCAAATCCCACTCTGGGGAAGTGTCCAAGCCACTTGCAGTGTCCAAACCGTGAAGATCTACAAGAGGCTCCTCAATCTCACCCTCCTCCAAGGCCTGCTTGTTATATTCCTGTTCCTCAAGGAGACGAAGAGCTAGCCTCTTAGAATGAAGCCTGGCCTCGATCCTTGGCGTCGACAAGGCTTCCGCCGACGTCGATGACCTCGCCTGACGCCGATCCTCTGATCCATCCGACGCCGGATCCCTCGGCGCCGTGGGCTTTTTCAGCACCGACCAAGGCAGAGGATGAGAAGGCAGAGAACTCTCCGGCGCCGGGACAGCAGTCCTCATCGGAGTCGCAGGTCTTGTAGGCGACGCCAAAGGAACCTGCGCCGAGCCAGCACCTCCCATTGGAAGGAAGGGCATGAAAGGTGCCGGTCGTAAAGGAGCCGGAGCACCCATATTAAAGGCCAATGGCCCCGAAGGACCAGCCAGACCACCTCCTGGAGCCATCTGTTGCAAAATGGCAAACAACGCATTTAGAAATGCGGAACTATCAGCACCTGGCAACGGGAATGACGGATACTGCGGAGCCTGTGCTTGAGGTGATTACAGCACCGGCCCCGGCAACTCTGAAGCAGGTGAAAACTCTGGTTCCTGTTGAGGTACGACCTTGAAGACAGATGCCGGAGTCGTCAGAGAAGTCGGGGAAGCAGGAGGCGACTGCGGCTGAGGAGTGATAGTGGGACTAACCTCCCATGTCTTACGGCGCCGAACCAAAGGCGACCTCGAGCGTGAACGCTCTCTACTCGAACGGCGTTGAGAATCACGACGGCGCCGGGAGTCACGGTGGCGCCGATGAGATTTAGGCGATGAAGATCTGCGCCAATGCCGCTTCTCTTTCTTTTTGGACTTCGCCAAAAGCAGCTTAGCCTCCCGTTCCTTCAACGCCTTAGGATTCATGCGTTAACAGGATTCACATTTCTCCACTTCATGGTCGGAGCTCAGACACCACAAGCAATCCACATGTGGGTCTGTCACCAACATCTTGCCTCCGCACTCTCTGCAAGGCTTAAAGCCCGACCTCTTATTGCCCGTATGACATCAGACGGCATCGCGTGGGAGCCGGGCAATTATGACGTCCTCGTCGACATGCAGAAGCTAGGAGAAAATTTCCATCGGATGCTGGCGCATGGGGGAAAATTCAATGAGTGAGGAATCCACAGGTAGTTGTATCCATTAGAATTTTTTTTTGACATTATATTGGCTTTGAGGGTCCTGCAATTTATAAACAATTACCTGAGGTGGTGAGCGGAGAAGATGAAGTCATCCATGAATATATGGATGCCATCAAGAAACTGCAGACAAGATTTGATGTTCAACCAAGCATTGTAGTGTTATGACATAATTTGTTTTGAGAAAGCATCTTATAAGTGAAATGTTGTTATGTTTGTGTCAGCGCTAAGGAGACTGGTGGCTGAATACAATTTTGAAAGTTTTACAGACCAATTGGTTTGTGACCAATTCTTTAGTCGTTGTTCGAACAAAACTATTTTAAAAAAAACAGTTTTCTTTATGCAAACCCACACTGAATGAAACCTTATGCACTGCTAAAAGTCTTGAGACTTTTCAGATCTTACTAAAAGAATTAGAAGACAAAGGTGACGTTTATGTTGTGAAATTTAAGGAAAACAGTATGGTCAAAGACATTAGAGTTACAAGTGAAGCTGTAAGATTGAGTAAGACTTTTTGCAACCAAACTAATTTCTACTTCAGGTATGGTAAACTTGCCCATCGTAAGAGAGGGAGGATATGCCCAGCTAAGTATGTCACATGCAGGAATTTGTACTAACGTGGGATACTTTATTAAGGTGTGTCATGGTCAAAAGAAACAACCAGGTAAAGGGATTATTGTGGTCAGTGAGGAGCCAGGTGAGGTTAATGATAACAGTTTTAATAAACTACAGAACGACTTGAAAGACATGGTTATGGTAATTACTGACAAAGATATTACCACAGGTGAGTGTGTTGATCCATATATTGAAGTGTTGGTTGGTGACTAAACTCTGAAACTATTGGTGGATTCAGTGCCAGGATCACTATGATTACTGAGGAACTTTTCAAGGAAAAATGGCCCGGTAGAATGTTGGAGCCTCCAGATCGATCACCATTGTCATACGAGGGTAGGAGTACTGAATTGGCTGGATTTTGTGAAGACATTTTAGTTTTCAGTGGAAGAAAAATATTTGGTAAAATATATGTAGCGTCAAGGGTTTGTGCATTTTGGGCTGGTTCCACCAGTGACTTTTCCACATGGTTTTGAGGCCTGGGACTAAGGACCAAGGGCCATATTTATACTCTGTTTGCGCCGGATTTGCATCGGTTTTTTTACGCAAATTCGACGCAAAACGAACTCCATATTTATACTTTGGCGTTAGACGCATCTAGCGCCAAAGTTCATGGAGTTTGCGTCATTTTTTAGTGTGGACACCTTCCTTGCGTTAATGATATGCAAGGTAGGCGTTCCCGTCTAAAAAATGACTCTGAGGCATGTGCGCCGTATTTATACTCCCAGGCAAAAATGACACCCGGGAGTGGGCGGGTCCAAAAAAATGAGGTCCAGCCGCTTTTGTGTCATTTTTTAACGCCTGCTCAGGGCAGGCGTTAAGGGACCTGTGGGCTCGGAAGGAGCCCAGAGGTGCCCTCCCATGCCCCCAGGGACACCCCGTGGCACCCTTGCCCACCCCAGGAGGATGCCCAAGGATGGAGGGACCCACCTCTGGGACATTAAGGTAAGTTCAGGTAAGTATTTTTTTTTTGGCATAGGGGGGCCTGATTTGTGCCCCCCTACATGCCACTATGCCCAATGACCATGCCCAGGGGACAAAAGTCCCCTGGGCATGGCCATTGGGCAAGGGGGCATGACTCCTGTCTTTGCTAAGACAGGAGTCATTTCAATGGGGGTTGGGAGTCAAAACAAAATGGCGCAAATGGGGTTGAGGCGAACATTTTTCCTCAGCCTGACTTGCCCCATTTTTTGACGCCCAAGCTCCATTTTCCCCTACGCCGGCGCTGCCTGGTGTAAGTCATTTTTTTTTACGCACACCAGGCAGCTCCGACGGTTAACGCCGGCTAACGTCATTGAATAAATATGGCGCCCGCATGGCGCTTCAGAATGGCGTTAGCCGGTGTTAAATTTTTGGACGCACAACTGCGTTGGCGCAGTAGTGCGTCGAAAAGTATAAATATAGGCCCAAGTATCTGTTTATTTGCAAGGGTCACATGGAAGAAGTTAAAGCTAAATTTACTTCCGTGTTCCAAAAAAGTGGCCATTATCAAAGGTTTCCAACACAGGCTAAAGAGGGATTTGTTCCTATAAAACATAACCTTTGTGGTGCTCCATTTTCCATCAGAGAGGATTTAGAAAAGGAGTTGAGAGGCTTATTTTAGCATAGGTATTACTGAACCCATCAAATAATCCCTTGGGTTATCTCCTTCGGTTGCTGCACAAAAATACAATGGGGATCTAATAATTTGCATAAGTCCACAGAGTCTCAACAAAGCTACTTGGGTTGATTCCCACCCCTTTCCAAAAATTACTGATGTGCTGGCACTGACTTCTATGGCATAGTGGTTCAGCAAGCTAGAAGTAGCCTCTGCATAACATCAGGTAGTTCTCAAGCAACAACCCAGCCATTATACAGCATTTGTATTACCAATTGGCACATTCCAGTATTGCAGAATGCTGTTTGGATTGGCTTCGGCCCCTTTGGATTTTCAGAGGACTATCTACCAATTGTTGGGGGGAATAAAAGGTGTGTCTGCATTCCAAGACAAAGTTTTGATCTTTGCAGTGTCTGTAGAAGAACATAACACCACTCTCAACCAAGTTTTGAGTATTTTGCAGGAGAAAGGTGGGGTGCTGAAAATGCGAAAGTGTGAGCTGTTAAAGACCAAAGAGGAGTATTTGGGTCCTGTTGTACCAGGTGATAGCATTGATTGGGGCCATTATGAATGTTGTGGCACCCAACAATGAAACAGGCCTAAAGTTGTTCATGGATTTGTGTGAATTTTATGCCCATTTCATCTCTGAATATGCTTCTCTCATAAACTCTCTGACTGGTTTGTTAAGGAAGAATGAATGTCTTTTGTTTGGAATACTGAGTACCAAGAAGGTTTTGATTGGGTTAAAAAACAGTTGTCAAGCTCTAAGGTCTTCAAATCTTTTGATCCTAGGTTGCCATGCTGTATAACTGTTGATGCCAGTAATCATGGTCTGGGTCATGGTAACTCATGCAGTGTAATGCTGGTGTTGAGAACTCCTTTGGGTATACATCTGTGATGCCGAGGCATGTAGAACCAAGTTTCTCCACTATAGAAAAGAGCTGTTGGCTTGTTGGTGGGTCATTCAAAAATTTTAACCGTATGTTTGGAGAACAAAATGTACTCTTATGACCGATCATAAGCCTTTGGTGTCAATACTGAGTGGAGACAAGATCAAAGACAAAACTCCTCGCATTGCCAGATTGTCCATGAAACTGTTTGAATTTCAGATTTGGAGATTGTCAACATTCAAGGTGTGAAAAATGTGAGGGCAAATTTCTTATCTAGGTCTACAATAGAGAAATTATATTAGGAGGGTGTGAATTATGACATGTGTGTTCAAAGGTGTCCGATGCAGTGTTAGAGTTGGAAGAGATATGGGAATTTCAGAATCAAAGCGGAGGCTGGAAGTTCTTGCGGATGAAAACATCAAACAAACTATCAAGTATGTTACAAAAGGTTGGCCTACAGAAAAATCTGTTGAGCATTCATGTTGATCTTTCTGGACGAACTGTCAGTGGAGGACGGTGTTTTGTTTAGGGCTGAGAAATTAGTACCCCCCTTTGAGCTGAGTCATAAGCTCATCAAGTTAGCACATCTGGGGCACTTAGGGGCATATTTATGAAAAGTGGCACTGCACTTAGTGCAGTGCAACTTTTGTTGCGCCCCTTAGCGTCCCCCTAACGCCACCATGGCGCACCATGGTGGTAATTAGGGTGACTAGCATCAGGGGGCGTGTCCAAGATGATGACTGCATCGGACGCTCCTTAACAAGCTCCGTGCGGGGCCCAAACATTATCTTGTTTTTTACCGCAGGTTGGTCCTGTTGACAGTACACGGACCTGCAAGCTCACAGAATCCCCAGACAGTGGCAGCGGTGCAGTGTGCGGCGCGGTGCGGCGAAACTCAGACCCCCCGATGCTGTTGTAGCCGCAGAAGTGGTGAAAATGGTGGCCCGTTTCTAGTGCGCGGACTGGCGCTGGAGTCGAGGGCCACCAGAGGACTGCAGATGGTTCCCCCGACATCCGCCTTACCTACTGGGGACAATTGGAGACATCCCGCTACCGACGTCACGTGACGCCGGGCTGAGTGGCGCCACGCTTGACTGCTGGCCTCCCCATGCCATGAGCTGGTGAGAGGTAGATGCGACATCGTGGAGGACGAGGGATCGAGGCCATCCTGCAAAACAGTAGGTCTGCTATCGAGGAAGGGGCAACAGAGCACACGTTACGGCTGTCACTGTTGCGTGCAACCTAACTACTAGCTGCGATCTTGTCTAATCATTAGCGGAGTGGACCCCAGGGACAATGTGGATGAGTGCACGAGAGGGCCAGAACTACTGTTCACAGTGCAAAACGCCATGACCTAACAAACCACAAGAGGCCCTGCAACCCTACCATGTGACTCTTGCGCGCTCCTTTGAGGAAACATTGGCGCGTTGGAGAATATACCGAGCCTGCTGGTTGTGCCACCTACGGGTGTATGTGCTGGCACCTATTTGTTTGCCCTCCCTCCCTTGTTCAATCACAATAGTCATTGTAATAGCACACACAGAATACAGACCTATGCCTTAATATTCACTTGCTATCCACACAGTGTTACGACTCTGGTAGCTCTACTGCATCGCTGTTTGTGTGACTTCTTATCCTGCGACTGGTATTACTTATGCACAACAGTATTGTTTGTGTGCTGCCATTAACAACGAACCAACAACACAAGAGGGTGTTCGCTATCATAGACCCTTCCCTCGCAAAGTTATGGGGAAACCGTGGCCTACCAAAACGATGGGAGACACCATGCACACAGCCAATACTCATTCAACGGACGCTCCATCACAAATCGATCAGTTTCGTCACTTGGAATCCACCCTTAACAGCTGCTCTGAGAAATGTGAAAAAATTCTACATGCGATATTAGACACTAAGCGGGAACCGCCAGAAGACCGTACTGCGGTCAAAAGACCGCGGCGGTCATTCTGGGTTTCCCACTGGGCTGGCGGGCGACCGCCGAAAGTCCGCCCGCCAGCCCAGCGGGAAACACCCTTCCCACAAGGACGCCGGCTCAGAATGGAGCCGGCGGAGTGGGAAGGTGCGACGGGTGCAGTTGCACCCGTCGCGAATTTCAGTGTCTGCAGAGCAGACACTGAAATTCTTTGTGGGGCCCTCTTAAGGGGGCCCCTGCAGTGCCCATTGCCATTGGCATGGGCACTGCAGGGGCCCCCAGGGACCCCACGGCACCCCATACCGCCATCCTTTTCCTGGCGGGCGAACCGCCAGGAACAGGATGGCGGTATGCGGTGTCAGAATCCCCATGGCGGCGCAGCAAGCTGCGCCGCCATGGCGGATTCCCATGGGCAGCGGAAAGTCGGCGGTACACCGCCGGCTTTCCGCTTCTGGCCGCGGCTGTACCGCCGCGGTCAGAATGCCCGGCGGTGCACCGCCAGCCTGTTGGCGGTGCTACCGCCAACCTCCGCCCTGGCGGTATTTACCGCCAGGGTCAGAATGACCCCCTAAGACCTCATTGGAAGCTAAGATTGACTCAGTATCTCTGGAGGTGAACTTGTTGAGAGTGGATCATCGTAAACTTGCAGAAAGGGTCACCCAAACCGAAGCAATCACACAAACTGTTTCGTCGACCTTCCAATCAATGCAAACGCAAATAACGTCCATGCAAGAAGAATTATCTACCCTTCACCATAGGGCTGAAGATGCAGAGGGCTGTTCACTGTGCAACAAAACATCTGTTTTATCGGCTTCCCTGAGCGCTCAGAACTTCCCAGCGCCAAACTGTTCTTGGAAAAATTGCTTCTAATGACAGTGCTAAAAGATAAAACACTCCCTTTGTTCTCCATAGAGAGGGCTCACCAAATACCAGGTCGTCCCCCTAAAGTGGGAGCTCCACCGTGCCCTCTCATAGCCCGTCTATTGAATTTTTGTGATTGTGACCTGATCCTTCAATTGTTCCGTACTAAGGGGACATGGCACTTTGAAGGTACACTGATCTCAGCATATCCAGATTACACTATGGAGGTGCAACTTAAATGAGGGTCCTACATGTCGGTTAAACAACGGCTTCGTGACCTGCAAATCAAATATGCTCTTCTTTTCCCAGCAAAACTTAAAGTTATGGATCAAGAGAAAACACATATTTTCCCATCCCCGGAGGATGTGTGGACTTGGGTGCATGCCAGAGCCCTGGCGGCAACACTGTGAGAAGAGAAAGAGACGGACACATAGGTAACCCCTAAACCAAGATGGTGTCGTAGGAACCCACCCAACTCCCGCCCAGATCAAAATCAAGCAGCAGCAGAGCGGGCTCAAGCAGCACTATGTCGGAACAACTCCTTCACTACTCTTCGCTCTGAACATATACAAACGTCGGGGTCCGACACTGGCGGATTCGAGATTTCCTCACCTGGCAGCAACAGGGATCCTCACATCACACCTGGATCAGTGGACGACCTCATTTGAATCCAACAACCAATAAGTCTGGTATCATATCCTAACAGGTACCACTTCCTCCCTCGTTCATTTATGAGGCCTTCCTTGACACATTGACTCCTCCAGAACCCTCCCTTATCCATCACGGGCTCCACTGTGGGGCACCTCAGTAACTGTGTTGACATTACCCCCACACGATGTATCTTTGGACACGTTGTTCATTGAGGTATCATGGTAAATGTTACTTCACGTATGTTTCTGCGCACTGGGTGGTATACTATACAGTTGTGGCCCTGGGGGGATTGTTCCTAATGTTGGGGTTATTTTTTGTTTCTTACTTGCTTGCTCTACCATGCTTAACATTGCATCACTGTGGGCGACATTACTGTTACGGATATGGGAAGATAATAATGAAGATGAATATGAGTAGTAACCGATGTGAGTGCAGCGTGGGATCCTACAGTGAGCCACACCTAATAGTTGGGAAGATATTATCTCTCATGCATTGTTTTAGAAATTATGTCTAACACACCCTCACTGACCCATGCTCCACGATATAGATTCTTGACCTGGACTGTAAGGGGTATGGCATCCTACACCAAGCGCTATAGACTACATTTATATCTAAAATGCCATGGAGTGCACATTGCTATGCTTCAGGAGACACATCTTACGTCCTCAGAACTAAGCAAGGTGCAATCTAGATGGCGAAGACAAACATATGGCACTACTACATCTGCATACTCCAGGGGAGATCTCATATGGGTGGCCCCTGGCATCCCCTTTGCCCTTATGACACAAACCATAGACCCAGATGGCAGATACGTCAACTTGGGGGGTAGGCCAAATGGCACACCCATTAACCTGGTGGCCGTATATGCACCTAATGTGAACCAAATACAATTCCTAGATTCTCTGACGCCGGCTCTATTCCAAGACCCATTTGTTCCGGCGGTCTGGGGTGGAGACTTTAATTGCATCTTGGACCGCTCTCAACTCCCATTATCAAATGCCACCAGTAATCGTTTTGCCCACCACTTTCGGACTTGGAGTACACATATGGGACTTGGGCCCAGATGTAGGTAGGAAAAAAATTGCGACTCGGAAATAGCGACTCCATGCGAATCGCTATTTCCGACTCGCAAAACCAAATGCCAGAAAGACTCGCCATTCCAAATTGCGAGTCACAGAGGTGTCGCACCGCATTTTGCTACCTCCGTTTTTAGCTAAAGGCTAAAAGCGAGGTCGCAAATTGCACGAAGGGTGTGGTCCGGTGTCGCAAATTGCGACTGACTCGCAAATTGCCTGCAGGTGGAACAAAACAGTGGAATACCCACTTCCTGGCTCTCGGTGATGACATCAGAACCAGGAAGTAACCAAATAGAACTGGGAGGAGGGAGGAGCCCACCCAGCCCAAACTGCAGAGCCACACCCATGTGAGAGGAGCGTCAGAAACAATGGAGAAGGAGACACCCAGTGCTGGCAGGAAGAGAAAAATCAACTTCTCTGACAAGGAGTTGGAGGTACTAACGGAGGAGTGCTGCCTGCACCATGAACAACTCTTTGGCAAGGCAGCAATGAGTGTCCCTGACACCCAAAAAAAAAAATTGACAAGACATCCAGGACAAAATAAATGCCATTGGGGTAAGCCACCGCACCTTGGATGAAATAAGGAAAAGGTGGTATGACCTTCGCTCCAGGGCCAAGGAGAGGGTTGCGGAGCACATAGGGGAGATGCAGGGCAGTGGAGGAGGTCCATCCACTGTTCCACCACCCACAGCAATTGAAACCATAGTGGAGACAACACTGTAGCCGGAGGCTGTACTGGGCATAGGAGATGTGGACAGTTCAGTACCTGGAACATCAAAAAGTAAGTACCAAAATATATGCTTTTACACCCACAAATGCACTATACACACAATCCCAGTACACAGCAGCAGGCACCTCCAGACTAGCTCCATTCCAGTGTAGCAACCTCTAGAATAGTGCATTATGGGCAATGTAGTACAATAGTTCAAATATAGGCAAATGTTTATTGTGAGGCAAAAAACATATCTGCGACACTGACCGTGTATCCCCTATGTCCCACAGGTCTCCCACAAGGCCCCCCATCAGTGCCAACTTGCAGGGAGAGGAACATGGCACAGACCCACAGGAGGAGGCTGCCACTGACACAGCAGGGGAGTGCAGGACAACACCACCCATGGAATTGGCATCCGAGTCCATGGAAGATCCTGCGCTGGATATGGAGGCAGCAGTGGTAACACCAGGGCCAATGCCTACGGAAAGGCACACACAGCCAACATCAGGCGCAGTGCGTAGATGCCGCCACAGTTTGCAGTCTGTGCACAGTGAGGTTGTTGCAGATGTTGAGTTTGCGGGACTTGAGGCATCCTTTGTACAGGTTCAGCGCCTGCAAAATAGACAGTTGAGGTCAATTAACAGGAACCTCACAAGACTGCAGACCACTGTGACCCATGGGCTGGCTAATGTGGACAATCAGTTCCAAACAATGAACACGCATCTGGGGAACCTGACACAATTCATTGACTTATTGGTCAGGGAACTGGTGGCTGACAGAACACAGGCACGGCGCAGGGAGTGCAACACTGCAGCCCGTTTAGACAGACTTGCTGCATCCATTGGGCGCCTGGCAATGAGCACAACCTGCCTGTCAAGGCGCACTGTCAGCCTGCAGATAGAACTGGGTCATTTTGCTGGTGATGTGGCACGGGGACTTGGCCGCATCAGCCATGCGGCTGATATCATGGAGACCAGACAGGCTGCAAGGGGCACAGGGGATACCCGCAGGACAGTGAGGAGGGCTCAACAATCAGCAGTGTGTCTGCCACTGATGCGCGTGTGCTGCAGAGTAGCAGTGCACGACAGGGCTCAGGGGACCAACCTGGAGTGAGCCATGGTGGCCGCAGTCCGAGGAGGCTGTGAGCCACTCACATGTACTGGTACTGAGGCACATGAAAATAATGTGTCTCATTTGACTGTTTCCAATACCAGACTGGTGCATACTGCACATTTCTATCAACATTATAGTTTAGCAATAAAAAGGTTTTGTTTGTTTGACTACACAACTGGGCTATGTGTGTCTGACATTAGTGAGTGTGGTCACGGTTGCCACGTACCTGCCAAAGTATTGGGTTGCAATGCGGTTCCGTCTCTGTCTGCCCTCATTTGCGATGCTTCTATCCCTAGGCTGTCGGTGTGGTAGCTCTTGCTCCTCCTCCTCCGTGTATGTGCCTTCAGGGGTGAGATGTAGCCCACGTCTGGTGGCAATGTTGTGTAGGATGGCACAGGTGATAACTATCTTGCATGCTGTTTCTGGGGCATACTGGAGTGCTCCTCCACTTTTGTGGCGGCATCAGAATCTTGCCTTTAACAAGCCAAAGGTCCTTTCGACTACGTTCTGATTGCCAGGTGTTAGGTATGGGGTGAGTATCCATGGTCTCAGGGCATATGCACTGTCACCTGTTTGACAAAAGAGACAAATTTAGCAGGGCATCACAGGGTTACACAGTGACCTGTATGTAAGGCTTCAGAGTGTATTCACCAATACCTAATAAATATCCTTCTCCAAACTCCCCACATGCTAGGCGTTGGTGTATCCCACTGTGCCTGAATATGTATGAGTCATGTGTAATCCCTGGATATTTAGCTACAATGTCAGTAATGACATTATGGGCGTCACATACCACCTGGATGTTTAGTGAGTGGGTACATTTCCTATTGCGGAACACACATTCCAGATTTGTAGGTGGGCAAATTTGTAAATGTGTCCCGTCCACACACCCTATTACATGGAGGAAGTCGGCAATTCTGTAGAAGTCCAACTTGGTGCTGTTAATTTCTACCTCATTCCTGGGAAGGTATATATATCTGGACATGTGTGCCAGTATGGCATCTAGGAAACGTCTGAAGAATCGTGAGAAGGCACTTTGGGATACCCCACCTGCCACTGCAATCACCCCCTGATAGCTACCCAAGGTCAAGACGTGCAGTGAGCATAGCACTTGCACATGTGTGGGGATGGCGCTGCTGCGCATTGTCTGTCGTTCAAGCTGAGGTTTCAGCAGTTCAATAATCTCGAAAAAAGCAGCACTGCTCAGTCTATATTTGTCATAAATCTCCTCCTCAGTTTGTTGAAACAGTGTCTGCCAGGTTCGGCATATCCTCTCCTGTCTCCCTCTCCTGTCTCTGCCTCCTCCTCCTCTGCTGGGCAGCCTGGACTCTCCTCCTCCATGCAATCACATACAGTTCAGCCATTTTGGGTAGCCCTGATGCCTTCTGGGTCTCCTTTTATACTTTGGTTCTAGTTACCACCTGCTCTGAATCAGTGGTAATCTGGGTGTGCAAAACGGGCTTTTTGAGAGTAGTCGCAATTTGCGACTGGCTTTTGCATATGGTTTGCGACTCGCAATTTGCAACTTCCTGATTGCGAGTCGGTGCTGGCAAGCCATTTGCGACTGCAAAACTTTGCTACATCTGGCGCCTGGTGATATATCACACCGCATGACCGTGAATACTCATTTTACTCCCTTGTACATGACCTCCATACTAGGACAGATATCCTATTTAGCACCACTAATAACGGACACCTCCTAGATCGCTCAGAGTACCTAGCAAAAACGCACTCGGACCATAGCCCACTGACAGCGATACTGACTTGGTGTTCACCGCGATCCTCCATACCTACCTTGCACCCACAAATGGAGGCTCTATTAGATCCTTCATTCCAGGAGTCGTTATCGCAGACCACCCGACAATACTTCCTAACAAACGCTGGCTCAGCCTCTTCTCGGTCGATAGAATGAGACTTACGTCAAACAGAAATACATGATGTGAAGTGAACTGTATCACCATCACAACTCCGTCAGCTCCGCGTTCGTCGACACGAAGCGGAATCCACCTTTAGTCACCACGATTATCGTACACGAATGGCTCTGCAACATGCCCAAGGAGATCGCTCAGGCAAGGTGCTTGCCTGACTTCTCCGCAAGGTGCACTGTGGTACGCCGGCTATGTCAATTAGGACGCAGGATGGCATAGTAGCCACTTCACAATTGGCTATCAATGACACTTTTCATAATTACTACCGACAGTCATAAGAGAAACTGGTTGACCTGGAAGTAGGCCGTATACAGGATTTTCGCGGGGCATATCCCTCCCTAGGCTCACAACCCCACAACGCCCTATTATGGAGGAACCCATACACTTAGAGGAGATCAAAGCAGCTATCACGCAAATAGCCCGTAACAAAACGCCGGGTGCAGATGGCCTACCCATTGAATATTGCGCTACGTACTCCACCATCATCACCCCTCAATTACTGGAGGTTTATCATGAGGCATTTGAGCAGGGCTCCCTACCATACTTTTTAGGCGAGGCCCTGATTGTGGTGTTACCTAAACCGGGGAATGACGCAACAGATGTAGGATCCTATCGCCCTTTGTCCTTACTCAACTTAGACTATATCAGGCTTTATACCAGGCCGCACCACTTTTCTTAATATCAGTCGCCTTTTACACTTGATCCACAATACATCACCCGGGGACACACATCAAGTGGCAGTCTCCCTAGACATAGAGAAAGCCTTCGACACCCTGGGATGGGATTTCCTCTTTGCATGTCTTGAAGTAATGGAATTCGGACCTCATCTTTTGAGATGGTATAAAATGCTGTATAGAAGCCATTGGCTAGGGTGAAGACGGGCCTGGTGATATCGAGCTGCTTCAATATACAGCGAGGGTCGCAACAGGGTTGCCCGATGTCGCCGCTCCTTTTTGCCTTGGCCATGGAACCCTTGGCATGCTACCTGCGTAACCAAGCTGAAACGTGGGGGATATGGAATTCGCAATGGTTCCACGTGGTATCCCTCTATGAAGACAACGCTCTCATTTATATTATAGATGCACGCACTACACTATCTTAGCTTGAACAACTGCTGACAATCTTTGGGGAGATCTCGGGTCTCCAGGTCAATTGGCCTAAATCATGTGTGTTCCCGTTGGCACTGTGCCCCTCTGCCGAGAGACTTACTAGGAACAATTCCCGCTTGCAATGGCAATATGATACTTTCAAGTACCTGGGAGATAATATCTATCATACGACAAAAGACCTTCTTGATGGTAACTTACATAGGGCGATAGTGAATATACGCTCATCTCCTACTTTTTGGCAATCATTACCGTTCTCACCGATTGGTAGGGTGGCAAAATCCAAGATGTTAATCCTACCCCGGCTGCTGTATTTTTTCTCTGCATTACCCATAGTGATATCACGCGCCTTCTTTAAAGCACTGGATAACTTGCTTTTGGATTTGACCTGGGGGGGCAGATGCCACAGAGAAGCCCTTTCCAAACTCCAGAGGCCCCTGCGAGAGGGTGGACTCGGTGCCCCACATTTCGAGACATATTATGCAGCAGCACAATTGCAATGGCCGACCTTGTGGCTAGTTTTCCCACTGCACCCGGAAACACGGACATACAAGCTCACCTGGGGAGCGTTGCGATACACACTTGGCTAACCAATACCAATAGATCTGGTGCCACTATGAACCCACTACTGAAAGTAGCACACACATGCTGGCACCGTTATTTACACTTCAAAGGGCCTTACATCCCCTACTCACCGGAGATCTCAATATGGGAAGTCCCCTGGATAAAACAGAACACACAAGCCCATGATCGCGCCCATTGGATGGAAAAAGGGGCCAGCCGCTTGGAACACTTCCTTTTGGAACGCACTCTTAGATCCTTCCCAGAAATGATTACAAACTACGACACTGCACCAGGAAAATGTATTACTTATCATATTATACTACAAAGCATGCGCAGCCTCTGGGGTACAGTGTCTACTGAACCACGCACATCTCATACATTACACTCCATTTTATCAGCCAAGACCACTAAACATGCTATCACCACCCTGTTTACAGTGCTGCATGTGCCAGCCAGCAACCTCTTACAGACAGCGCATGAAAAATGGAACACGGTGCTGCCACAAATACTGACTGCACCAGATTCGGACACAGCGCTACACTCAGTAAAGGAGATATCCCGTAACGCCAGGTTCAGGTTCACCCAATTTAATTATATACATCACGCATATCTAGATCCTCAACACATCCATCACATGTACCCTACACATGAACCGGTTTGCCCGCGTTGTACCTCCCCCTCAGCTGGTTTTCACTATATGATATGGGACTGTCCAGTCTTACAGACTACTTGGCACAAAGTTACCGAGATGATATCGGAAATGACTGCTCATCCTTTACCTGTGACACCGACGTCCTGCCTGCTAAAAAGAAAGGAGATAAATACCTTCACAGGTTCATTGACTTAGCATTTGTGCTATTCAAACGCAGGATAGCCATGTCATGGAAATCTCCAACTCCCCCGTCCATACCCCAATGGTTAAAAGACTTACTGATTTGGTCTAAAGCAGAAGCTTATCATCTCCGATGGCTCCGAGATCGTGGCATCCTTTACACAGGAGTGGAATGCTGGGACCCCCTGGTTCTGAAGGTGGAAGCCAAAAACGATTTAAATCCACCCTAAGATATGTGATCATTACTGGTTAACACATTACTACCCCACACCTGTTTACCCACTCAGGCGGTCATTCCAACCCTGGCGGTCGGTGTTAAATCGGCGGCAAAACCGCTAACAGGCTGGCGGTAAAAAAAATGCAATTCCGACCCTGGCGGAAACCGCCAACAGAGACCGCCACTTCAACACACCGCCCGCCACGGCGGGACAAACAAACAGTGCGGCGGTCACTGCCAACAGACAGGCGGGAGACAATGTACCGCCCACCCTATCACAACCCACCAATCTGCCACCTTTTCCGGGGCGGTAGCCCCGCCGATAAAAACACCGCTGGAAACAGCCATTTCAAACGGAAAACGCTCACCTCAATACACCCCACGAGGAATCTGGACAGCATGGAACCCGAACTCCACATCCTCCCAGCGATTGTCTTCCTGCTCCTCTACCAGGAGCACGAACGCCGGCGCAGAAGACAACGGTGAGTACTGCACCTACGACACAGGGGAGGGGGGAGGCAAAAAATTACGGGGACACATATATGCGACACACCCACCCTCACCCACTACAACACACACATCAATGCATAGCAACACATCACAGTTACCCCCCCAAACCCCCCGGAAGAATGCAAAGACAAAAGGAAATGATTCTAAACATTGGAATATATTGTATGACTGGCTTTAAAATATATCACACATCTAAAACTTTATATACATAAATTGTCCAGTTCGATATGTGTATCAGGCATTGTCCGTGGACCACTGGGCCCAAATCACATGGGCAAAGCCCACACAGGATACCTGACTCCAACGGAGAGAACACTGCAGGGGCATCAGATCCCAAAACTACAGGCACCTCAGGGGGAAGGGAAGGGGGGGCACCTCAGCCAGATGAGTCCACGACGCCAGATCCACGAGGGGCCTCCATGGCCACTGTTCCATCCTGGGGAGTGCAAAGCCACAGTCTCTCAAGTCTCTACAGTGGGTGGCTTGCCCACTGTTACATCCTGGGGAGTGCAAAGCCACAGTCTCTCAAGTCTCTACAGTGGGTGGGTTGCCCACTGGTACATCCTGGGGAGTGCAAAGCCACGGTCTCTCAAGTCTCTACAGTGGGTGGGTTGCCCACTGTTACATCCTGGGGAGTGCAAAGCCACGGTCTCTCAAGTCTCTACAGTGGGTGGGTTGCCCACTGTTCCATCCTGGGGAGTGCAAAGCCACAGTCTGTCAAGTCTCTACAGTGGGTGGGGTGCCCACTGTTACATCCTGGGGAGTGCAAAGCCACAGTCTGTCAAGTCTCTACAGTGGGTGGGGTGCCCACTGTTACATCCTGGGGAGTGCAAAGCCACAGTCTCTCAAGTCTCTATAGTGGGTGGCTTACCCACTGTTACATCCTGGGGAGTGCAAAGCCACAGTCTCTCAAGTCAATATCAGTCTCCACTGGTACTGGAGGGGGACTAGTGCCCAGAGTGCTTTGTGCAGCCCTGCCCGACACAGATGCGGGCCTGCCCCTTCCGCCAATGGGCCAGCGGTGCTTGAGATGAAGGGCCCAGTTCAGCGGTGCTTGAGATGAAGGGCACAGCGGTGCTTGAGACGGCGGTGCCCAGCGGAGCGGTGCTTGAGATGAAGGGCCCAGCAGAACGGTGCTTGAGACGGCGGTGCCCAGCGGAGCGGTGCTTGAGATGAAGGGCCCAGCGGAGCGGTGCTTGAGATGAAGGGCCCAGCGGAGCAGTGCTTGAGACGGCGGTGCCCAGCGGAGCGGTGCTTGAGATGAAGGGCCCAGCGGAGCGGTGCTTGAGATGAAGGGCCCAGCGCAGCGGTGCTTGAGACGGCGGTGCCTAGCGGAGCGGTGCTTGAGATGAAGGGCCCAGCGCAGCGGTGCTTGAGGTGAAGGGCCCAGCGGAGCGGTGCTTGAGATGAAGGGCCCAGCGCAGCAGTGCTTGAGATGAAGGGCCCAGCAGAGCGGTGCTTGAGACGGCGGTGCCCAGCGGTGCGGTGCTTGAGATGAAGGGCCCAGCGGAGCGGTGCTTGAGATGAAGGGCCCAGCGCAGCGGTGCTTGAGATGAAGGGCCCAGCGGAGCGGTGCTTGAGACGGCGGTGCCCAGCGGAGCGGTGCTTGAGATGAAGGGCCCAGCGGAGCGGTGCTTGAGACGGCGGTGCCCAGCGGAGCGGTGCTTGAGATGAAGGGCCCAGCGGAGCAGTGCTTGAGATGAAGGGCCCAGCAGAGCGGTGCTTGAGACGGCGGTGCCCAGCGGAGCGGTGCTTGAGATGAAGGGCCCAGCAGAGCGGTGCTTGAGACGGCGGTGCCCAGCGGAGCGGTGCTTGAGATGAAGGGCCCAGCGCAGTGGTGCTTGAGATGAAGGGCCCAGCGGAGCGGTGCTTGAGACGGCGCTGCCCAGCGGAGCGGTGCTGGAGATGAAGAGCCCAGCGGAGCGGTGCTTGAGATGAAGGGCCAAGCGCAGCGGTGCTTGAGATGAAGGGCCCAGCGGAGCGGTGCTTGAGATGAAGGGCCCAGCGGAGCAGTGCTTGAGACGGCGGTGCCCAGCGGAGCGGTGCTTGAGATGAAGGGCCCAGCGGAGCGGTGCTTGAGATGAAGGGCCCAGCGCAGCGGTGCTTGAGATGAAGGGCCCAGCGGAGCGGTGCTTGAGACGGCGGTGCCCAGCGGAGCGGTGCTTGAGATGAAGGGCCCAGCGGAGCGGTGCTTGAGACGGCGGTGCCCAGCGGATCGGTGCTTGAGATGAAGGGCCCAGCAGAGCAGTGCTTGAGATGAAGGGCCCAGCAGAGCGGTGCTTGAAACGGCGGTGCCCAGCGGAGCGGTGCTTGAGATGAAGGGCCCAGCGGAGCGGTGCTTGAGACGGCGGTGCCCAGCGGAGCGGTGCTTGAGATGAAGGGCCCAGCAGAGCGGTGCTTGAGATGAAGGGCCCAGCGGAGCGGTGCTTGAGACGGTGGTGCCCAGCGGAGCGGTGCTTGAGATGAAGGGCCCAGCGCAGCGGTGCTTCGGATGAGTGCCCAGTTCAGCGGATCAGTCCATGTCGTGGAGGTCATTCGCCACCTGACCTGTGGCTGGCTGCGCCTTCCTGCCCACCTGGGATGGGCCTGGTGGGGCCCTCCTGGGCTGCAGTACCGGGCCTGTTGGTGTCCTCCTGCCCACCTGGGATGGGGCATGCGGGGCCCTCCTGCACAGCTGGGCTGCTGGCGGTCTTGTCGGGCGTGCTGCCCTTCCCAGCCTTCCCTGGTCGCCTGTGGCCCTTCCCCACCTTTTGCGGTGTGCCAGGTGGCACCACACTCCCTGCCGGAGCCATGGTAGGGATTTTGGTCCCAGGTGTTTTAGGCCTCTCGCGCCGGGCACTGACAATCTTCGCATGTTTTTGCGGTGGTGGGCTGCCCGTGCCTTGGCACCCTACTGAGCTGGCAGCCCTGGAGGGTGGGGGACACCACAGTCCATGGCAGACTGTCTTCACAGGGCCCGCTTTTGTGGTGGCTGAGGTGCTGACTTGAGTCTTTTCAGATGGACGGGGTGGGTGAGTTGTAGGAAAGAGGTCAAGTTTGGAAAGGAAAATAAGTTTAGGAAGAGAGGGACGGGTAGGTGTAGTAGGTATGGGAGTGGAGGAAGAGGTTGTGGTTGTAGGAGTTTGAAGTCTGCTGTCTTTGGGTGCAGGTGCTTGGGCTGGAGGCTGTTGTGAGGTGGATGGCTGTTGGGTGGGTGGCTGCCTGCGTTTGTGTAGCTTGGAAGAGGGGGTGACAGACACACTGGGAGAGGACACAGGGGACGTGTCAATGGTAGTGGGGGTGGTGACTGCACGTGAGCGGGGGTTCTGGTGGGTGTGCTGGTGATGGACGTAGTGGCTGAAGATGTTGTGCATGCAGGTGTGAGTGGAGACGTGACAGGGAGGGAGGAGGGAGACGAGGAGGAGGGGGACACAGTGGAGGCAGTGGGTGTTGGTATGTCTGCATGTGGATGTTGCTTGTGTGAATGCCTGTGTGATGTGTGGTGCTTATGTCTGGATGAGCTTCCCTTGGGTGTTGAGGTGTGTGCAGGCTGGTCTGATGGTGTGTCTGGGATAGGCAGAGGTACAGGGGATTGGGTATGGGTGGAGGAAGTTCGAGGGGGGAGGCTAGAGACAGGGACAATTGCTGCCATCAGTGCTGAGGCCAGAGTGTTGAACGATCGCTGATGGGCAGCCTGACCAGAATGAATGCCCTCCAGGTATGCATTACTCTGGTGCACCTCCCTTTCTACACCCTGGATGGCATTCAAAAGGGTGGACTGCCCAACAATAAGCGTCCTCAGGAGGTCAATGACCTCCTCACTGAGGGCAGCAGGGGTGACAGGGGCAGGGCCTGAGGTGCCTGGGGCGAAGGAGATGCCCACCTTCCTGGGTGAGTGGGCACGGGGCAAACGCTGAGGGGCTGCTGGGAGGGCGGTGCTGGTGCGCTGGGTGGCGGCTGTACCTGTTGTTGCGGGGGGCACGGATGTTGCCGCCACCACAAGGGAACTCCCTTCAGAGGACGAGTCGCTGTCACTGACATCTGCACAAGTCCCCGCTGTGGAGCTCCCCTCGCACTCCGTCTCACTGGTGAATTCCGAGTCAGTTGCATGGGCCGCCATGGCCATGTGAGATGCAGCTCCCTCGTGCTCCGATGCCACTTCTCCTCCGCCTGATGATGCTAATGCACAAATGAACAGGAAGACAACAAAAAAGGGGGGTGGGGAAAAATAAAGAAATGTTGAGTGCATGCATTGGCGACACCGTTGGCGGACAGGACAGACACAGAAGCCCCCTGCACTACGCCGCGCACTTGGGGTCGACTACGCAATCCGTGGGACATGGCCTACAAGCCTATGGGCGACCTCTGCTCACATACATTACACAGGGCAATGAATAGCTGTACTTGGCACCCTACAGAGGTGGGGGGCGGGGGCACAGGGCCATGCCTTACGGAGGGGCCTAGCCTACAGATATCGCCCTGGCCTAGGGATACCCACAGCCCTCCTCCCCCACCCAGACACCTCCACTGCGCGCAAAGTCACCAGGATTTGAGTGTACTCACCCCCTTGTGTCTGCTGTGATGTCCTCACGCGCCCATCCAAATCGGGGTAGGCCACCGCCAGGATCCGGGACATCAGGGGGGTCAAAGTACGACTGGCACCCCTCCCACATTGGGAGGCCATCGCCAGCTGAGCCTCCGCCGTCTTCCTGCTCCAGCGTCGGATGTCCTCCCATCTCTTCCTGCAGTGGGTGCCCCGTCTGTGGTGGACCCCCAGGGTCCGGACGTCCTTGGCGATGGCACGCCAAATACCGATTTTCTGGTGGGCGCTGACCTATGTGACATGTACAGGGAGAGAAGAATAATCATCACCTTCTGCATGCTCGATGTGAGTGGCCCGCCAATCCCCACCCTTGCCATGTGGCACATGCTCTCATCTGTCGTTTGATGCATGCCTCAATCGCTCCCCTCCCCACCATCTTTCATCCACCCGACTCAACACAGGCATTGGCCACAAAGCATGGTCCCAGTGTACTTACCTGTTGGTCTGGAGGACCGTAGAGTAGCGCATACTGGGGGAGGACCCCATCCACGAGTTTCTCCAACTCCTGAGCAGTGAAGGCAGGGGCCCTTTCCCCAGTCGCATGAGCCATTGTCTCTTCCAGACCGTGGTCACAGCAGCACTTGCAGTGTAGGTCCTCTCCTGTGGAAGATCAGGTATCGAGTGATTAAGCAGATAGAAAATGGCGGTCACGCCCGCGGCGGTGCGTACCGCGGCGGTGCGTACCGCGACCGCCGGCGCACATCGTCATTGGCTCCTGAGACCCATAGGGTTCAATGTTAACCAATGCTGCTTTGCGCCGCGGTCTTCGACCGCCTACCGCCACGATGTCCCACGCCAGCGCATTGACCTCACATCCCATTGTCGCACTTCACAGGTCAGGCAGCCGCCATTTCAAGGGCCCACATGCCTTATTTTCTACTGCGTCACACATACCTAGGCCTTGCATCGACACTCATACAAGCCATTCAATGCATTGGGAATCGTGTTATGTGCAAGATGTGGTTACGTACCTGTTGGTTGATTGACTCTGTGCTCGCTGTTGTCCTTCATAGGCACCGTCCGCTGGGACATGCAAGGAGATGGAGAAATCTTCCTGTGTACAGACCGCTGGTGGACCTGTCGACAATGGAGGAAAGACATGTCATACTGACACACAGGCTTGACCGAGCCACTACCAATGAACTGTGTGCCCAGCTGGAGCCAGACCTGATGTCACCAATCCGCCAACCCACAGGGATCCCCCCTCTAGTGCAGGTGCTGTCAGTGCTCCATTTCCTAGCAAGTGGGTCATTTCAAACAACAGTGGCCATATCATCAGGGATGTCCCAGCCCATGTTTTTCAAGGTGTTTCCCAGAGTGTTGTCTGCCCTGCTCAAACACATGCAGAGCTACATCGTCTTCCCTGAGGTGGGGGATTTGGCTACAGTGAAGGCTGATTTCTATGCCCTTGGACATATATCCAACATCATTGGTGCCATTGATGGGACACATGTTGCTTTGGTCCCCCCCAGCAGGAGGGAACAGGTGTACAGGAACAGGAAGAGTTATCATTCCATGAATGTCCAGATGGTGTGTTTGGCTGACCAGTACATCTCCCATGTTAATGCCAAGTTCCCTGGGTCAGTGCATGGCGCGTACATCATGCGGAATAGCAGCATCCCTTACGTGATGGGTCAACTCCAGATGCACCGTGTGTGGCTATTAGGAGACTCTGGTTACCCCACCCAACCTCTCATGGCTACTGACCCCAGTGAGGAATCCCAGGACAAGGGCAGAGGAACGGTACAATGAGGCCCATGGGAGAACTAGGAGGGTGATCGAGCGGACCTTCGGCCTCCTGAAGGCCAGGTTTAGGTGCCTCCATATGACTGGTGGATCCCTAATGTACTCACCAAAGAAGGTGTGCCAGATCATCGTGGCCTGCTGTATGCTTCACAACCTGGCTTTGCGACGCCAGGTGCCTTTTCTGCAGGAGGATGGTGGCGTTGTAGCAGCTGTGGAGCCTGTGGAGAGTGAAGAGGAGGAAGGCGAAGAGGACGACATAGAGAACAGGAACACAGTAATACAGCAGTATTTTCAATGACACACAAGTAAGAATCCACACCGGCATATTACATATACTTAACCCCTACTACCTCTCTACTGTCTGACCTTTTCCCCCAGTGTATGGTAACTGAGTTGTGACTTTCCCTTCCGATTTCAGAGATGTGGGCCCCACTGCGTGACATCTGCTTTATTTCCCCATGGACTACAGCTGTGTGACATTGGTATGTTGGCATCACAATGTGAATATGCCATTTGGCCCGGTAATGTCTAATACATTTGTACAAAATCACAGCCAGACTCCAGATTGTTTTATGCAATAAGTGTGTTTATTACAGTGCTCTAAATTGGTGGGTGGTTGCAAATCGTTGAGGTGTGATGGTGGAGGATTGTCCATGGCAGAGTCCAGACTATCAGTATCACAGGTGCATTGTCCAGATGCCTGTGGAAAGTGGAGCAGGGGCAGTGTAAGGTTGGACAGGGTGTCAATGTGGGACAGTGGGATGACAATCAGGGAGGTATCCTTTCTTGGTCCATGCTAGTGTCAGGGGCCCTTTGTGGTGCAACAGTGTCCCGCAATGTGGTGACTACCTCATTCAGAGCCACTACGATGGTGCCCATGGCGGTACTGATGTTTCTTAGTTCTTCCCTGAACCCCATGTACTGTTGCTCCTGCAGAAGCTGGATCTCCTGAAACCTGGCCAGGACCGTCGCCATCGTCTCCTGGGAGTGGTGGTATGCTCCCATGATGGAGGAGAGGGCCTCGTGGAGAGTGGGTTCCCTGCGCCTGTCCCCCCCCTGTCACACAGCAGCCCTCCCAGTTCCCCTGTTTCCCTGTGCCTCTGTCCCCTGGACCGTGTGCCCACTACCACTGCCCCCAGGTCCCTGTTGTTGTTGGGGTGGTGGGTTAACCTGGGTGCCCTGTAGTGGTGGACACACCGCTGATTGACGTGTCCTGGGGACAGAGATATGGGCCCGCTGGGTGGGTGCTGTGCTGGTGTTCCCAGAGGGGGGAAGGTCTGCAGTGGCCTGTGGCTGTCTGAGGGGAACCGACTGTCCCGAGGTCCCCGATGGGCCGGGCTGGTCATCTAGATCCAGGGAGACAGAGGTGATGTCATCACTGTGGGCCTCTTCTGGGGGTGGAGTGGACATTTGTGGACCCTCCTGCGCGGTGACGTGGCGTTCGGGTCCTGCAGGGGTATAAAAGTATGATTATTGCTTCTGTGAGTGCCATAGCGTGCAATGGGTGGGTGCCCGTGTACCCCTGTGCTTGCATTCCTATGTGGGGGCTTTTGTGACAGTGGTTTGGGGGGGGTGGGTATGTGCAGTGGGCATGCTTAGGTGATGGGTGTCCATGCTTTGTGGTCGCATGCAGGGCTTGGTGTTGGGATGGGTGGGTTGTGAGGGTGAGACATTTGCAAGGAGTAGGTGTGATGGGGTTGGGGGTGAGGGTGGGGGTATGAGTTGGCATGCTGGTGGGGTGGGGGGGATGAAGTAGTTAAGATTTGACTTACCAGAGTCCATTCCTCCGCCTACTCCTGCGAGGCCCTCAGGATGCAGGATCGCCAAGACCTGCTCCTCCCATGTTGTAAATTCTAGGGGAAGGAGGTGGGGGTCTGCCGCCAGTCCGCTGCACTGCGATGTTGTGCCTGGATACCATGGAACGCACCTTCCCCCGTAGGTCGTTCCACCGCTTCCTGATGTCGTCCCGATTTCTTGGATGCTGTCCCACAGCGTTGACCCTGTCCACTATTCTGCTCCATAGCTCCATCTTCCTGGCAATGGTGGTGTGCTGCACCTGTGTCCCGAAGAGCTGTGGCTCTACCCGTACAATTTCCTCCACCATGACCCTGAGTTCAGCCTCAGAAAACCTGGGGTGTCTTTGCGGTGCCATGGGGTGGTTTGGGTGTTGTGTGGGGTGGATTGTGTGGTGCTAAGTGTGGTGATGTGTATTGGTGTGTAGTTTGAAGTGCGTGGTAATATTGCTGGGTGACAGTGAATTGCGCGTCTGGGTGCTCGGGTCTCTTATCTCTGTGCGTGTTCACGAATCTCTAGGAGTGGGGGTTTGTGGGTGATGTGGGTGTGTGTTTTATATTGTGTTGGGTGTGTGGGAGTATTGTTTGTATGTGTATCAGGTGTGTGTATTTCGAATTATCCAATGTGGCTGTGTTTTGTAAGTGTGTGTGTATTTTGAGCGCGGCAGTGTGTACCGCCAATGGAATACCGCGGTTGAAAGACCGCCGCGTGGATTCGTGTGTCGTGATAGTGTGGGCGTATTTCTGTTGGCGTGACGGTGGAGGTTTGGTCTACGCCAGTTTCTCGCTGGCCTTTGGTGTGGCGGACTTTTGTGGATGTCTGTATTTTGGCGGTTTTGCGGCCGCGGCGGTGTTATGGCGGTCTTCTGCACGGCGGTAAGCGCCTTTTACCGCCGAGGTTGGAATGACCCCCTCAATGCCGAAGGTGAATGCTTACACTGCACATCCCTTAGATACTCCACAGACCACAACACACAGCAACCATTCTATCCCATAATATTGTATGCAACTACACGCAAGCATGGTTTTTGTTTTTTTCTCTCATGGTTAACAGCTTTAATGTTATATAAAATATATGTTTGTACACTAAAATGCTCTTTAGAAAACTAAGGAAAACTCCATCACAATATTTTCCGAAAATATGTAATTTGCCATTTCCCACAGTACTGTCAATTGGAACAACGGAACATTATCTTGTATTGTATTACTCAAAGGTTTTGAAAATCAATAAACAAACGTAAGAAAAAAAAAGGGCCCACCTGCTTTGCCACTGGCCTGGCAGGTGGGACAGGACTGACAAAAGTCCCCCACTTTTTGGGACATTCCTAGCTAATAAAAGTGGTTAACTAACCTACAAAAAAAAATGATGACTAGCATCATAATTTTTTACGCTAGTCAGGCACTTTGCAGGACTAGCATCAAAAATATGATGCTAATCCTGCAAAGCACACAGAGGCCCACTGTAATCAATGGGAGGCTCTTTTTAATGCCTGCACTTAGCAGGCATTACAAATTGCAGATAAAAAATGGCAAAAAGGAATATCCTAGATTCCTTTGTGCCCTTTTTACACCCTCCTCCCCCAGGCCAGAACGCCCCCTCTTGCCTACATTATGCCTGCTGCAGGCATAATATGGGGCAAGGGGTCGCAAAGTGGCGCAATGGAAGCATTGCACCGCTTTGTAAATATGGCACCTGGGAAATGCCACCTTAACACCACATTTGCGTTGAAATAAATGCTGCAAATGTGACACAAGGTGGCGCTAGGGGTTCATAAATATGCCCCTTAGTGTGCACTTTCTCTAAGCGCCGTCTTTAACAAACATTGTGCTGGCCTTCTATGGACAGAGAAAGAGATCAGTTTGTGGACAAATGTGTTATTTGTGCCACTTGAGAGAAAGGTTTTGTGGTAGGAAAACCTCCTTTGCACCTGATTGGTCTAATTGGGCCTTTTAATGCTCTACCAAGGAATTTACGTTATGCATTGGTCTTGGTTGACTTTTACTCTAAGTGTCCTGAGGTGAAATTTGTGTTGGAACCCAATGCTAGGGGGATGATTGAATTTTTGAGGAATGCTTTCACGCAGGAAAGTTCCAGAGTTTTTGGTTTCAGACAATGGTGTTCAATTGGTTAATGAGAAATTAGGAAACTTTTTGAGAACAGGAAATGTGAACTATTTGAGAACATTGCTGTACCATCCCCAAAGCAATGGTCAAGTTGGCAGCATGAACCATGTTGTGGTATAATGTTTTCAGTGGGCCATCGCAAACAGGTGTATTGTGTTCCATGTGATGGTTCTATTGTACCAGTCCACATTCAGCAGTTTTCTACTTTAGTATCCCCTTTTGAGTTGCTGAGAGGTAGGAAGCCTTCTACTATGGTGTGCCTGACCTGGAGGGGAAAGTAGGTAAAGTTTGGTGTGTCAGTGGAGGAATGTGATCTGAAGGTCAAGAAGAATGCATCAGAGGCAAAATACAAGCAGAAGTTAGTTCATGACAGTCATATGTATCGTGTGTGAGGTTAAATTTTGAGAAAGTGATGTAGTTCGCATCAAAAAAGGAATGTATGTTAAGAAAGGTGGAGAGAAGTACAGTGGTCCATTTGTTATTGACAAGGTGTCTGGTAATGCTGTCAGAGTCAATAGATCTAATTGGTGGAATGTGGGAAGCGTGTTGAAGTGTGGAAGTGATATAGATCAAGATACTAATAAAAATTGCCATCTTGCCCTGTGTGAAACCAAAGTATGTTAGTGCTTCCAGTTTTCTCAACCCTCAGTATGGTAACTTAAGCGTTTGTATGAGTGACTGTATCAGAAGGTTGCCTCTCAGCTGTAGATAGCTTTATGAAGGTAAAAGGCATAGCGTTAATGTGTACGTTACAACATTCTTTCCGATAGAGTTAACGTTTATGTGATAGCATTTTCTTTTAATTTTATGGTTTATTTTTGTGTAATCTTTACTACATTCTATATTGCTAAATGTTTTGTCTCCTGCATTACCATGAAGGACATTTATAGACAGTCACATTTTTACTATTTCTAATTATCCAAGCTGAACGTAGTTTTATGCATTATTGTTACTATGTTGCTAATATTTTTTAGTATTTTAGTTTTTTATTTTGTGGTTTTACTCGTAAAGAGAAAAGTAATGTAGTATTCTAGGATTAGAATTGTGCCAGGAGCATTCTATGGAATGCTGTAAGGTTAGTACTCGAATGTTTGTTATTGAATGTTTTGACAGTTGAGCTGTTTTACTGGTGCTAAAACGACATATTTTATAACAGCTCTGTTTGCAATAAACATTTCCTAAAATATAACACAGAGTGTGCCATGTTTACTTCAGCAAAGATTGCTACAGAGTCATCTTTGCCTGCTTCCAGGCATAGGGGACAACTGCAGTTTCCAGAGAGGTGTTAAATAACCTATTAAAACAGGTATATTGACACATGAGCCATAGCTAGGATGGAAGGAGGGCAAGGATCACAAGGAGCGCCTCATTTGCAACTAGCATGGGCTTGTTCAGACTCCTGGATACCAAAAGATCTAAATTTGCGGAGGGAACAGTCCACTTTAGGGTTGGGCATTGTCACCGCTAACTCCTTTTAAACAGCCTGACACAGGAAAAAAATCAGCCTGTGTTCTTTTAATCTTATCCTCAAAAAGTCAAGACAGCTTTTCCCAGAGATTTTGACAGGGGGTAGAAATTTTGAATTGCAAGCTTTAGAACTAAGAAAATATTTAGTGATGCTAAAGATTTCACGCTGAAGATTCTTCACCTTGTTAATTTTTTTCACGAACAAAGCAGCCTGTGTAGCTTAATAGATTTATAAGTACACCTACAAAAGGGCAACACAGTATCCCCTTGTAAGCTTGAGTATCTATGACCAGGTAAAGTAAGTAGTTGAATGAATAACAGCAACAGGTTTATATGCTTTACAAATTATATTAGAGTCAAACAAACGAAAAAATGAAGGGTTCAAAATAAACGCTAACATGTAGTACATTAACAATGTGTTGTCCACAAAACAACCTTCATATTGTTGCTCTTTAACATTTGGCAATGTACTAATAACCCACTCTCTCAGAACAACAATGGAATGTCTATCTTAGCATTAAGACAAAGGTGCTCATTATGACATTGGTGGTCAGGTGACCGCCATGCAGGTGATGGTGGTAGTACAGCCAAATTAGGACCATGGCAGTGATTCCTCCCATAGACAGCCAATGTACCACCCCAACCACCAGTGCGGTATGACTACTGAACACGGCAGTAGCAATCTCCAGGCAAGCGAAAGACAAGGATCAGCCCACCATATTATGACATAGCACACCACCAGGATTTCCGAGGCAGGTGCAATGCCACCAAAAGCCTGGCAGAAACACGTCATATAAAAGGAGACACTCACCTCCAGGGACACAGAGGCGACACAGAGGAGTCCACGGCTGCCAAGGAACCAGAACTGGAAGCCTTCCCAGATGCTGTACCACAGTATGGCATCCAGGAGCATCAACGCTGATGAAGACGACAACGGTGAGTACAGCCACCTAGCACACAAAGGAGGGAGGGGAGAGTGACACATGTACACACACAACACATACCATACACACACACCACACACCCAGAACAATCTGCAGAGTAAACAACACCAACATCCGCCAGAAGTAAAGAAAGCCAGGACACATACTATAGGTCCAACCTCTGTACTTAGCTGGACCTGCGCCCACAACAATTGAGGCAACTATATACAAAGGGCCATTGGCCAATCCAAAGTCAGCCATCAGCCACTGGGCAATGTCCAAGGCCCAACCTGACTCCTGACAACAACGGGACTCGCCTGGGCAGGGGCATCATGTCCGAAATAGGCAGGCACCTCATGGAGGTTGGGAGGGGTTCTTGTTGGGAGGGGGTCCTTGGGTTTGGGTTTTTGAGGGGGCGGGTCTTTACCCTTCCGTTTAGGGGGCAGAGGAGTGGGCTTTTTGCGGGTGGCCGGAGTACCACTCTTGTGCCCCTTAGTGGCAGCTGAAGTCTTAGGGGGAGGAACAGGGCTCGATTTGATGCTGGAGGTACTGGGCTAGCAGGATGGGATCTTTCTCTTACGGGCAGGATGGGGGGTGGGTAGGGAAGAGGTCAGGGCGGGAAAGGAAAAGCTACTTAGGACAAATGGGGCGGGTTGAGGGAGGAGGTATCGGAGTGGAGGTAGAGGGAGTGGTTGTAGGATGAGGAGGTGTGCTGGACTTGGGTTCAGGTGCATGGACAGTGTACGTGTATGAGGTGGATGGCTGTTGGGGGCCTTTATGGGAGTGTTTGTGTGTCTTTGGAGGGGGGCCGACACAGGAGGTCAAACAGGGCGTGTAGATGGATGTTGTGGCGTCTGCAAGTGAGGTGGGTTGGCTGCATGAAGTGGTGATGGTGGTGGTGGTGGTGACTGCGCATGTGGTGTGTGGGGTGCATGTCTGTGGGTCAGCTGTTGTGGTGACTGTGGGCAAGGCTGTGCAGATGGCAGGATCTGGGACTGTTGATGCTGTGCATGCAGGTGTGAGTGCTGACGTGACTTTGAGGGAGGAAGCGGAGGGGGAGACAGTGGAGGCAGTGGCTGATGTTGTGTGTGCATTTGTGTGTTGGCTGTGTGTGTGCTTGTGGACTGAAGTGTGGTGCCTGTGTTTGTCTGTTGTTTTCGGTGCATGCTTGCCAGAATGTTTGCGTGGGATGGGTTGGGGGAGAGGAGACAGGGACTGCAAGAGGTAGTTGGAGGGGCGACGGAAGAAACAGGGACACTGGCTGATGTCCGAGAGGAGGCCAGACCCTGAAACGATCTCTGTAGGGCTGCCAAGCCACCATGAATGCCCTCCAGGAAGGTAATTCATTGCTGCATCTGGGATACCAGCCCCTGGATGGCATTCACTATGGTTGACTGCCCTACAGAGATGGATCTGAGGAGGTCAATGGCCTCCCCACTAAGGGCAACAGGGCTGACTGCTACAGGGCCCGAGGTGCCTTGGGCGAAGGAGACGCCCACCCTGGGTTAGCAGGCACAGGCACCTGGGTGGGGGGCTACTGGGAGAGCGGTGCTGGTACAGGGGTTGGCGGTAGATGAAGTAGCTGGGCCAGTCCCTGAGGGGTCCGCCACCACCAGGGAGCTCCCATCAGAGGAGAAATCAGTCAGTAGTATCCACTCCTGTCCCCCCCCGTGGTGCTCCCCTCGCCCTCCATCCCACTGGTTCCCTCAGCATCAGTGGACTCTGCCTCCTGGGTCCTGTGGGCTGCAGCTCCCTCACTCACCAGTGCTTCTGCTCCTTTGCCAGATGATGCTAACAAACACATGGACAGGATGACAAAAGGAGAGGGGGGGAGAAAGGGATCACAATGTCAATCATAGCACCAACAGCACAGATGGCATACACATCACTGTCAATCACTGGGACTAAGAATGGGCAGTATGGACCACACTGGCATACCATAGGCTAGCAACTACAGCAGGTAGGAGCCAAACACTACTATCTGCACACTTACTGGGACCAACTAAGCTCTGTCTGCCATGGAAAGCCAGCTATCTAGTAATTCAAAATAAGCATACCACCCAACATACCTAAGATGGGCCATGCAGCAATGTCTAAACATATTGGGGCATCCAATGACCAGAACCCTGAACCCAAATCTCATGCCAGACAACTAATGGTGAACATTTGACGCACTGTACTCACCCCCTTGTGGCTGCTGTGCGGTCCTCAAGTGCTCATCAAGCTCTGGGTAGGCCACCACCAATATGCAGGCCATTAAGGGGGTCAGGCTCCGATGGGCACCCCTCCCTCATTGGGAGGCCGTCCCCAGCTGGGCCTCTGTAGTCTTCTGGGCCCAGCGTCTCAGGTCCTCCCACCGCTTCCTGCAGTGGGTGCTCCGCCGGCTATAGACCCCTAGCGTCCGCACGTCCTTAGCGATGGCATGCCACAGCCCCTTCTTCTGATGGGTGCTGACCTGAAATGGAAACACAGAAAGAGGGACACCATGAACCATACAATCCAGCATGTCACACATATGGCCTACATACAGCATTTTCCACACATCAAGAACACTCATGACCGATACCTCTTCATTCACATTGCCTGTAGCCATTTCCCCCTAAATGACACACTGCTAGCACACACATACATCTACCTGCAGCCATGTTGCATGCAACATACCCATGATATAATCACCTGTTGGTCTGGAGGCCCATACAACTCCCATACAGGGGTAGGACCCCATCCACAAGCCTCTCCACCTCCTCCATGTGAAGGCTGGGGCCCTTTCCCCTGTAGCACGGGCCATGGCAGGTACCAGACACAGGTCATAGCAGCACACGCAGTGGAGATGTAGTCCAGTGGAAAGTCAGGAATCAAGTGAAGTAGCAGGAAGAAAATGGCAGTCATGTCCATGGGGGTGAACACCGTCACCGCCGGCGTTGATCATCATTGGTTCCCGTATTGCATAAAGCCCCATGTTAGCCAATGAGGAATTGCACGGCGGTGCAGACCGCCTTCCGTCATGACACATAACGCTGGCGGAGTGAGGTCACTTCCACCTGTCCCTGCATACAGGACAGGCGGTTGCCATTTCCTACCGCTAGTACTCATGTATTGTTTTAAAAGTGTATCATTGGCATCGACTGTACACACTTAGACAAGCTAGTGTCAAATATACATACATGCACTGTGCACTCTGATGTAGTATGTCCATAGGTCCTGATGTCACTCCCTTCTTACTTTTGGGTCATTTAGGTACCAACCTCTGCGGAGGACCAGGAGGAGGAGGCAAGCACCTGTGTACAGACCCCTTGTGGACTTGGCTACACTGGAGGACAGTCACATCATGATCACCTATCTTCTGGACAGGGCCACAATCACAGAGCTGTGTGCACAATTGGAGCCTGATCTGCTACCTGCTATCTGTTGCACCACAGTAATACCCCCTCTTGTTTTGGTACTATCAGTGCTCCATTTCCTGGCAACAGCCTCTTTCCAGTTGACAGTGGGCTTGGCTGCATGAATATCACAGCCAGTGTTCTCGATTGTGCTTGCAAGGGTTTTGGCTTCCTTGCTCAAACACATGTGCAGCTACATCACTTTCCCCCAGGTTGATGATTTGCTGACTGTGAAGGCTGGATTCTATGCAATGGGACACATATCAGATGTAATTGGGGCCATTGACGGCACTCATATTGCCTTAGTCCCCGCAGGGCCAATGAACAGGTGTACAGGAATAGGAAGAGTTTCCACTCACTCAATGTCCAGATGGTGTACCTTGCTGACCAGTACATCTCCCACGTCACTGCCAAGTATCCTGCATCTGTGCATGATGCCTTTGTGCTGAGGAATAGTAGCATCCCACAGCTGGTGGCATGACTACAGAGGCACAGAGTGTGGCTTATAGGTGAGCCTGAGTCCCCACCCAATGTATGTCAGTGTATGCCTACAGGAGACATACCCCATGCCATTCTGCAAGGCTAATGTGTGTCCCTCACTTCTACCCGGTGACTCTGGCTACCCAAAACTGTCCTGGCTCTTGACCCCTGTTAGGATTCTGAGAACAGAGCTAAGAATAGGTACAATGATGCTCATGGGTGTACCAGGAGGATTGTTGAACGGACCTTCGGCCTCCGGAAGGCCAGGTTCAGGTGCCTCCATCTGACAGGTGGATCCCTATGCTACTCCCCTGAGAAGGTCTGCAAGATTGTTGTTGGGTGCTGCATGCTGCACAATTAGGCCCTCAGACGCCATGTGCCCTATCTGCCGGAGGAGGGTGGTGACAATGCACCTGTGGCAGCTGTGGACACTGAGGACAGTGACGAGGAAGAGGAGAAGGATGTGGACAACACGACACACATCATACAGCAGTACTTCCAATGACACTCAGGTAAGACTGTTGAACTGTACATTTCTCCATTTAAGTGTTGTGCTGTGTGGCTATAATATAATGCCAGTCAATACATTTGCACCCCAACTGACTGTCACTTATGCCTTCCCTCATTGCAAATGTTGCTGTGGTTACAACAGTGTATTGCTGTGATGTGTACAGATTGCTGAGACACATATGTAGGATGGATGAAAACATTACAGAACATTTGCACAGGATCATGCAGTTCAATGCAGTTCAATACATTGTAAATTCCTTCAGCTAAAGCACTGTTACTCAAGTTGTGTCCAACGGTGTTTATTAATAATAAAGGTATACAATGGAAAGTGCAGTAGGGTGGGGTGATGGTTGGGAAAAGTCCAGTGCAGTGGCCCAGTCTGTTTGTAGCACAGGTCCAGTGTCCAAGAAGCCATAGGAAGAGAAGCAATGGCAGTTCAAAGCGGATATGGTGACAGTGGAACACAAGAGTGACATTCTGGAGGGGTTCATTTCATGGTGGTGGTCTTGGCAACTGTCTCTGGTGTATGTCTGGGTCACAGGGAATGTTTGCGGGGTGGTTCCCCTTCTGCAGGGGAAGGGGTGCTGGTGGCCTGTGGGTCCTGTGGCAGGGCCTCCTGTCCACTAGCTGCAGCAGATGTGGAGAGCTGGTCAGTACACTGGCTAGTGGTAGGGGCCCGCTGGTGTGCTGTGTACTCCTGCATGATGTTGGCCATGTCACCCAGCACCCCTGCAATGGAGGCCATGGTGGTATTCAAGACCTATAATTGTTGCATGACCTCCTGGGGTGTTCCCCCTGCAGCCACTGGTTCTCCTGCATGATGTTGAGCACCTGACCCATCCTGTCCTAGGATTGTTGGTATGCCCCCAGGATATATGTGAGTGCCTCCTGGGCAGTCGGTTCCCTGGGCCTGTCCTACCCCTGGTGCAAACCTGTCCTCTGAGTGTCCCTGGCCCCCTTTGCCTGTGTCCCCTGAACGGTGTGCCCACTCCCACTGACACCAGGACCCTCATTGTCTTGCTTGTGTGGTGTTAACTCACCTCCCTGTACAGGTGGGCACACTACTGATTGACGTGTCCTGAGAACAAAGGTACGGAGCTCTGCGGGTGTTGGCTGGCTGCTGTAGTGTTAGATTCTGAGGGGGGGCTCTGTAGTGGACTGGCTGTGGGATGGGGTAGCCGACTGAACAGTGGTCCCTGATGGGCCAGGGAGTTCATCCAGGTTGGGACATCCAGAGTTGGTGTAACCACTGAGGGCATCTTCTGGTAGGGGTCTGGGTAGCAGTGGCACCTCCTCGCCGCTGACATTGGCCGGGGCACCTGTGGTGATGTAAGTGATGTGTTAGGGTACCTGTCTGTGACATATTCAGCATTCTTAGCTTTCCCAATGATAACAGTGTCGTCCTTCCACCTTTGGTATTATGTGGTGTTGTATTGTGGGATTGGTAGTTCTACATGCTGTGCATGCATTGGTGGTAGGTGTGCATGCAGAACTGGAAGGGATGTACTTGCAGTGTGTAGGGCATGCAGGGGTACATATTTATGTGTGGTCATTGGGGTGGGGTACTGTGTGAGATGTGGTGGGGTGAAGTGAGTCAGGGTGAGGGGGGGAGATGGCATGCAGGTATGGGAGGTGACAGGTTATAAATGGTGACTCACCAGTGTCCAGTCCTCCGGCTACTCCACTGAGTCCCTCAGGATGCAGTATTGCCAAGACTTGCTCCTCCCATGCTGTCAGCTGTGGTGGAGGAGGGGGGGTCCACTGCCAGTCCTCCTGATGGTGAGCTGGTGCCTTGCTGCAATGGAACGCACCTTCCCCTGTAGGTCGTTTCACCTCTACCGAATGTCGGCCCTTGTGCATGGATGTTGTCCCACGGCGTTCACCCTGTCCACAATTCTCTGCCATAGCTCCATCTTCTTGGCAATGGAGATCTGCTGTACCTGTGCTCCAAACAGTTTTGGCTCTACCCTATTTCCTCCACCATGACCCGTAACTCCTCATCAGTGAAACAGGGATGCCTTTGTGGGGACGTGGGTGCTGTGTGGTGTGTGTGTTGTGCAGAGGGTGATGTGTGATGCGGTGGGGTGTGTGGGGTGTGACGGATGAATGGATAGTTGTGGTATGTGTGTGCAGTTCTCTCTGGGATTGGCGTGGCAAGGTGTAGCGATCTACTTGTGTTTGCAAAGGTTTGTGGGTGATGTGGGGGGGTGTTTTATAGTGCTGTCGGTGGATGTGTGGGGTGTGTGTATTTGTATCAGGTGTGGGTTTTTTGTTCTGGCCAATGTTGTCTTGTTTTGTTTTTGGGTAGCCATTTTCGCCATGCAGTGTGCACAGCCAATGGTTTACCGCTGTTGACTGTCCACTGTGGTGATTGGTGGGTCATTATTTGGTGGATATTGTTTTGGTGGCGTAACGGTATGGGTGGTAGTTCAGACAGTTTATCACGTTCAGTAGGTCTCGCGGATTTGTGGTTGTGGCTGGTTTCTGTCGGTTTTGTGTGTATGTGTCATAATCTGGCAGACGGATGTTCCCCTCCATGGCGGTATCTTGGCGGCAGTCACCACAGCGGTATTTGGCATTTACTGCCAATGTCATAATGAGGGCTAAAATGTCTTGGAATGGCGTGAATGATCAAATGGCGAGACGGGCCGTACGTCAATGTTTCAGTCTCATGCAGTATGTATCCGCAAGACCATCTTTAAGGCCATTATAATTATTGAAGATGCAAAAGAGACCCCTGGTGTTGTACAGTGCGTTTTCTCACAGATTGTGTTGTTTTCCCTGTGTGTGGGAGACCACATGAGCATTCAGCACAATAGACTACATTGGTAGTATTGCAGTCTGAGAAACGTGTGACTGTGAAGTAGAGTCCATTAATGGTGAAACTCTTCACAGTGCTGGTTGTGCTGCAAGCAATGCAGTTGTTATATTTGTAGTTGCTTTTAATGGGTGATAGGTTAAAACTCTGTTGGATGGTTTATGTGGGGGGTTCAGAGTATACTTTCACAAGACGATCACAGTAGTGAATGTTTGTTCCGCGATGTCTGATTACTGTTTTTGTCTGAGCATGTATCTGAAAAGTTAATTCTTCTAAAGGGTTGTGCAGAGGAGGCAGGAGATTGGTTAAAGTCCTTTAGTCCTTTTTAAGGCATGGGTAGATTCTTTCTTAATTATACCTTTTTATGTCTGTTTGAAGTTTCTCTGTCTTTTTAGTTACATTAATTTGTTCAAACTCCGTAATTGTTGATGAAACTCTGTCAAGAAGGGATTTGGAATTGGCTATTGATGTATCACTGCTGATCTTTTTTTCTAAATCTTTTATTTCTTTAATGATCAGTTGTAGGAGGCTGGCATGGCTTGTAGTGGGTACCTTGTGGTACTTACACCTTGTGCCAGGTCCAGTTATCCCTTATTAGTAGAATAGAGGTGTTTCTAGCAGCTTAGGCTGATAGAAGGTAGCTATGGCAAAGCAGCTTAGGCTGAACTAGGAGACATGCAAAGCTCCTACTATACCACTTATATCATATAGCACAATATCATAAGAAAACACAATACTCAGAGTTACTAAAAATAAAGGTACTTTATTTTTATGACAATATGCCAAAAGTATCTCACAGAATACCCTCACTTAGGAGGTAAGTAATATACACAAGTTATATGTACACAAACCCAAAACAGTTAAGTAACAGTAGGAAAAGTAATGCAAACAATGTAGAATCACAATAGGATGCAATAGGTGAACATAGGTCTAGGGGCAACACAAACCATATACTCCAAAAGTGGAATGATTATCACGAATGGGCCCCAGACCTATGGGAGCTTGTAGAGGGTCGCTGGGACTGTGAGAAAACAGTAAGGGTGCCCAAAATACCCTACCCCACGACCCTGAAAAGTAGGAGTAAAGTTACCCTACTACCTCAGAAAGACACAATAGTCATGATAGAGGGATTCTGCAAGAACCACAAGCACCAGCAAAACACTGAAGACGGATTCCTGCAACAACAAAAAGGGCTAGGAACTTCTCCTTTGGATGGAAGATGTCCCACGGCGTCCTGGATGTTGCAAAAGTGTTTCCACGCAGAAATACCGCAAACAAGCCTTGCTAGCTGCAAGGGTCGCGGTAGAGGTTTTTGGGTGCTGCTGGGGACCAGGAAGGACCAGGATGTCGCCCCTTGGAGGAGGAGACAGAGGGGGCGCTCAGCAACTCAGAGAGCCCCCACAGAAGCAGGCAGCACCCGCAGAAGTACCGGAACAGGCACTTGGAAGATCTGTGAACTCAGAGTCACAAAAGGAGGGTCCCACGACATCGGAGTCCAACTCAGAGGGTTGAGCACTGCAGGATGGAGTGCTGGGGACCCAGGCTAGGCTGTGCACAAAGGAATCCTTGGAGAAGTGCACAGAAGCTGGAGCAGCTGCAAATCAAGCAGTACACAGGTTTGCAGTCTGGCATGGGGAGGCAAGGACCTACCTCCACCAAACTTGGACTGAAGGATCACTGGACTGTGGGGGTCACTTGGATCCAGCTCCTGTGTTCCAGGGACCACGCTCATCAGGATGAGAGGGGACCCAGAGGACCGGTGATGCAGTCTTTTGGTGCCTGCGTTAGCAGGGGGAAGATTCCGTCGACCCACAGGAGATTTCTTCTTGGCTTCCAGTGCAGGGTGAAGGAAGACAGCCCTCAGAGCATGCACCACCAGGAAACAGTTGAGAAAGCCGGCAGGATGAGTTGCTACAATGTTGCTGGTAGTCGTCTAGTTTGTTGCGGTTTTGCAGGCGTCCTAGAGCAGTCAGCGGTTGATCCTTGGCAGAAGTCGAAGAGGGAAGTGCAGAGGAACTCTGGTGAGCTCTTGCATTCGTTATCTGAAGAATACCCCAGAGGAGAGACCCTAAATAGCCAGAAAAGGAGGTTTGGCTACCAAGAAAGGAGGTTTGGCTACCAAGAGAGATAAGAACCTATCAGAAGGGGTCTCTGACGTCACCTGCTGGCACTGGCCACTCAGAGCAGTCCAGTGTGCCCCCAACACCTCTGAATCCAAGATGGCAGAGGTCTGGGACACACTGGAGGAGGTCTGGGCACCTCCCCTGGGAGGTACTGGTCAGGGGAGTGGTCACTCCCCTTTCCTTTGTCCAGTTTCACGCCAGAGCAGGGCTGGGGGATCCCTGAACTGGTGTAGACTGGCTTATGCAGAGATGGGCACCATCTGTGTCCATCAAAGCATTTCCAGAGGCTGGGGGAGGCTACTCCTCCCCAGCCCTTCACACCTGTTTCCAAAGGGAGAGGGTGTAACACCCTCTCTCAGAGGAAATCCTTTGTTCTGCCTTCCTGGGCCGGGGCTGCCCAGTCCCCAGGAGGGCAGAATCCTGTCTGAGGGGTTGGCAGCAGCAGCAGTTGCAGTGGAAACCCCGGAAAGGCAGTTTGGCAGTACCCGGTTTCTGTGCTAGAGACCCGGGGGATCATGGAATTGTCACCCCAATACCAGAATGGTATTGGGGTGACAATTCCATGATCTTATACATGTTACATGGCCATGTTCGGAGTTACCATTGTGACGCTACACATAGGTAGTGACCTATGTGCAGTGCAAGCGTGTAATGGTGTCCCCGCACTCACAAAGTTCGGGGAATTTGCCCTGAACGATGTGGGGGCATCTTGGCTAGTGCCAGGGTGCCCACACACTAAGTAACTTGGCACCTAACCTTCACCAAGTGAGGGTTAGACATATAGGTGACTTATAAGTTACTTATGTGCAGTGAAAAATGGCTGTGAAATAACGTGGACGTTATTTCACTCAGGCTGCAGTGGCAGGCCTGTGTAAGAATTGCCTGAGCTCCCTATGAGTGGCTAAAGAACTGCTGCAGCTCATAGGGATCTCCTGGAACCCCAATACCCTGGGTACCTATGTACCATATACAAGGGAATTATATGGGTGTACCAGTGTGCCAATGAGAATTGGTAAAATTAGTCACTAGCCTGTTAGTGACAATTTTAAAAGCAGAGAGAGCATAAACACTGAGGTTCTGGTTAGCAGAGCCTCAGTGATACAGTTAGGCACCACACAGGGAACATATAGGCCACAAACATATGAGCACTGGGGTCTTGGCTAGCAGGATCCCAGTGACACATATCCAACATACTGACAACATAGTGTTTTCACTATGAGCACTGGGCCCTGGCTAGCAGGATCCCAGTGAGACAGTAAAAACACCCTGACATATACTCACAAACAGGCCAAAAGTGAGGGTAACAAGGCTAGAAAGAGGCTACCTTCCTACATCAGTTTAATCTGTTTGAGTGCAGTTTCGATGCTTAGGACCATCCAGGTCCGTGAGTAGTTGTTTGCAGCAAATCTGAATCCAACTTTAAACTCATCATCCTCGGTGAAGATGACTGGTATGTTTTTAACTTGAACACCTACCGGGATGATGTTAGCATTAAGGCACTCAGTCAGAAATCTGGCATGTAACTCTGTTCTGATTTTTTTTTTATCTCTCAGAGAAAGCTAGAGCAGAGTCATGAGGATGTTGAGTAGGAGGAACTTCTACACCTAGCAGTGAAGGGCTTCTCAATATCTTTAAAATATAGTCATCTGGGTAGGATCATTTCAGCTTCAGACTGGGAAAGAGCTGAGTTTTGAAAATAACAACAACAAAAAATCTATTTATGAATCATAAATAGCCCTAATAGAGGTAGTCTACGCTAAGCATGCAATAACAATAAAGGCAACCCAGTATTCCCTTGTGGGCTTGGGTGTCTATGATCATGTAAAGTAAGTTGCCAACAAAGGAGCCATTTGGAGTAAAATGATTGTACTTAAATTACTTGAGGATGTTCTAAGGTGCCATCTTAACTCAACTGGTTACAGTCTTAGAGATAGTAAGAAGTTGAATGAATCACAGCAACAGGTGAATATGCTTTTACATATAATATTGGAATCAAACAAAGGTAAAATGAAGGGGTTCAAAATAAATGATAACATATAGGCCCTCATTACAACCCTGGCGGTCGGTGATAAAGTGGTGGTGATCCTGCCAATAGGCTGGCGGTAATTACTGCCAAATTATGACCATGGTGGTGAGAACTCAGGTAGACAGTGACTTTACGACACCGACCGCCAGGGCGAAAACAACAGCCACCATGGTGGTAGCCAGGTGGAAGCCAATGTCCCCCCCCACCGTATTAAGACCCTGCAATCCGCCACCTTTTCCGGGGCAGTACCAACAACATCAAAACACTGGCGGAAACAATGTACAGAAGTGAAAGGACTCACCATTGGAGACACAGGGAACAACCACGCCGCCATGGAGCCCGAGGTGCATGTCTTCCCTATGCTCTTCTACGTGCTGCTCCACCACGAACACCAATGATGGCGAAGACGATGACGGTGAGTACAGCCGCCTAGCACACAAGGGGGGGGGGAAGAGTGACACACACACACGAACAACACACACCACCACCCCCAACACCATACACACAATCAGCTGCAGTAATAAAACATATATACCCAGTACCTCAGATGAAAAATGTAAGGACCACATGAATTTACCAAAGTGAGTGTAATAATAGTAGAAATAAGAAATATGCGATGCAACAGATATATACAATTGTACAGTTCAAGGGACACTGCCCAGTCCTCAGTGTGCGTGGGCCACAGGGCCACAGGCCAAAGTCCAAGGCCCCACTTGTCACCTGCACCAACACGGAGAGAACACTGCAGGGGCATCAGCTGGAAAATAGAAAGGCACCTCAGGGGGACAGGGAACGGGGGCACGTCAGCCGGCAGATGGAACAAGACCACTGGTTCTGGAGGGGGCAACATGCCCCGTGCTTGGTCCTGGGGAGTGCAAGGCCACAGTCTCTCAAGTAAGTGACTTGCCCACATGCTCTGGAGGGGGAAACATGCCCTGTGCTTGGTCCTGGGGAGGCTGGGGTTGGTGGGTGTCTTACCCACTGGTTCTGGAGGGGGCATCATGCCCTGTGCCCTTGATCCTGGGAGGCTGGGTTTGGTGGGTGTCTTACCCGCTGGTTCTGGAGGGGGCATCATGGCCTGTGCTCTTGATCCTGGGGAGCGCAAGGTCACAGTCTCTCAGGTGGGTGTCATACCCACTGGATTTGCAGGGGCCAGGCCACACAGCAGCCCATGGAGGCAGGACTACATACCGTCCGCTGGGGGTGATGGCTGCTCAGTGGTGGTGGTGCTGCTGCTGGTGGGTGGAGGCTTCAGCCCACCCCCTGCAGCCTCGGACGGCTGCCCACTGGTGGTAGTGGTGGTGCTGCTGCTGGTGGGGGGAGGCTCCAGCCCACCCCCTGCAGCCTCGGACGGCTTCTCAGTGGTGGTGGTGGTGGTGCTGCTGCTGGTGGGGGGAGGCTCCAGCCCATCCCCTGCAGCCTTGGACAGCTGCCCACTGGTGGGTGTGGTGGTGCTGCTGCTGGTGGGTGGAGGCTCCAGCCCATCCCCTCCAGCCTTGGACGGCTGCACAACCATGGTTGGTGGTGGGGGCTCCCTCTGAGTCCCTGCCCCTGACCCCTTGTCCTTCCTGCCTGCTGGTACTGGCTCCTTGCCCTTCCTGGAAGCAGCTGGGACAGGCTCCTTGCCCTTCCTGGCAGAAGCTGGGGCTGGCTCTTTGCCCTTCTTGGCAGCAGCTAGGGCTGGCTCCTTGCCCTTCCTGGCAGCAGCTGGGTCAAGCACCCTTTCCTTGAGGCTGCCTGGTGCAGGCTTCTTTACCCACTGCACAAGTGCCCTGGATCCTTTACCACCACAAGTGGGTGTGGAGACTAATGGGCTCGTGGACTGGGTGGCTGCGGTGCTTGCCTGGGTTTTTGCCACCCTGGCCTGACGTGAAGGACTGGGGGGGAGGGAGAGGGAAGAGGTCAATGGTGGAGAGGAAAAGCTTCTTAGGGATATTGGGGCGGGAAGAGGGAGAAGGTTTGGGAGTGGAGGATTAGGGAGTGGCCGTAGGAGGTGTCTGTCTGCTGATTTTGTGTGCAGGTGCATGGGCTGGATGCTGTTGTGAGATGGATGGCTGTTGGGTGTGTTGGGTGTCTGAGTGCTTGCGTTTGTGTACTTTAGGAGGGGGGACAGACACAGTGGGAGAGTGTAGGAGGCTGGACTGGCTTGTAGTGAGTACCAAGGGGTACTTACACCTTGCACCAGGCCCAGGTATCCCTTATTAGTGTAGAGGGGTGTCTAGCAGCTTAGGCTGATAGAAAAGGTAGCTTAGCAGAGCAGCTTAGGCTGAACTAGGAGACGAGTGAAGCTCCTACAGTACCACTAGTGTCATATGCACAATATCATAAGAAAACACAATACACAGATATACTAAAAATAAAGGTACTTTATTTTTATGACAATATGCCAAAGTATCTCAGTGAGTACCCTCAGTATGAGGATAGCAAATATACACAAGATATATGTACACAATACCAAAATATGCAGTAATAGCAATAGAAAACAGTGCAAACAATGTATAGTCACAATAGAATGCAATGGGGGCACATAGGGATAGGGGCAACACAAACCATGTACTCTAGAAGTGGAATGCGAACCACAAATGGACCCCAAACCTATGTGACCTTGTAGAGGGTCGCTGGGACTGTAAGAAAACAGTGAGGGTTAGAAAAATAGCCCACCCCACGACCCTGAAAAGTGGGTGCCAAGTGCACCTAAGTTCCCCAAAGAGCACAGAAGTCGTGATAGGGGAATTCTGCAGGAAAGACCAACACCAGCAATGCAACAACGATGGATTTCCAGACGAGGGTACCTGTGGAACAAGGGGACCAAGTACAAAAGTCACGATCAAGTCGGGAGTGGGCAGATGCCCAGGAAATGCCAGCTGTGGATGCAAAGAAGCTGCCACCGGATGGTAGAAGCTGAGGATTCTGCATGAACGAAGAGGGCTAGAAACTTCCCCTTTGGAGGATGGATGTCCCACGTTCTGAAGAGTCGTGCAGAAGTGTTTTCCCGCAGAAAGACCGCAAACAAGTCTTGCTAGCTGCAAGGGTCGCGGTTAGGGTTTTTGGATGCTGCTGTGGCCCAGGAGGGACCAGGATGTCGCCAACTACGTGAGGAGACAGAGGGGGTGCCCAGCAAGAGAAGGAGCCCACTCAGAAGCAGGCAGCACCCGCAGAAGTGCCAGAACAGGCACTACGAAGTGGAGTGAATCGGTGCTCACCCGAAGTTGCACAAGAGAGTCCAACGCCGCCGGAGGACAACTCAGGAGGTCGTGCAATGCAGGTTAGAGTGCCGGGGACCCAGGCTTGGCTGTGCACAAAGGAATCCTCGGTGAGTGCACAGGAGCCGGGGTAGCTGCAAAAGACGCGGTTCTCAGCAATGCAGTCTGGCGTGGGTAGGCAAGGACTTACCTCCACCAAACTTGGACTGAAGAGTCACTGGACTGTGGGAGTCACTTGGACAGAGTTGCTGAGTTCAAGGGACCTCGCTCGTCGTGCTGAGAGGAGACCCAGAGGACCGGTGATGCAGTTCTTTGGTGCCTGCGATTGCAGGGGGAAGATTCAGTCGACCCACGGGAGATTTCTTCGGAGCTTCTAGTGCAGAGAGGAGGCAGACTACCCCCACAGCATGCACCACCAGGAAAACAGTCGAGAAGGTGGCAGGATCAGCGTTACAAGGTCGCAGTAGTCGTCGTTGCTACTTTGTTGCAGTTTTGCAGGCTTCCAGCGCGGTCAGCAGTCGATTCCTTGGCAGAAGGTGAAGAGAGAGATGCAGAGGAACTCTGATGAGCTCTTGCATTCGTTATCTAAGGAATTTCCCAAAGCAGAGACCCTAAATAGCCAGAAAAGAGGGTTTGGCTACTTAGGAGAGAGGATAGGCTAGCAACACCTGAAGGAGCCTATCAGAAGGAGTCTCTGACGTCACCTGCTGGCCCTGGCCACTCAGAGCAGTCCAGTGTGCCAGCAGCACCTCTGTTTCCAAGATGGCAGAGGTCTGGAGCACACTGGAGGAGCTCTGGGCACCTCCCAGGGGAGGTGCAGGTCAGGGGAGTGGTCACTCCCCTTTCCTTTGTCCAGTTTCGCGCCAGAGCAGGGCTGAGGAGTCCCTGAACCGGTGTAGACTGGCTTATGCAGAAATGGGCACCATCTGTGCCCATGAAAGCATTTCCAGAGGCTGGGGGAGGCTACTCCTCCCCTGCCTTAACACCTTTTTCCAAAGGGAGAGGGTGTAACACCCCCTCTCTGAGGAAGTCCTTTGTTCTGCCTTCCTGGGCCAAGCCTGGCTGGACCCCAGGAGGGCAGAAGCCTGTCTGAGGGGTTGGCAGCAGCAGCAGCTGCAGTGAAACCCGTGAAAAGGCAGTTTGGCAGTACCCGGGTCTGTGCTAGAGACCCGGAGAATCATGGGATTGTCTCCCCAATACCAGGATGGCATTGGTGGGGCAATTCCATGATCTTAGACATGTTACATGGCCATATTCGGAGTTACCATTGTGAAGCTACACATAGGTAGTGACCTATATGTAGTGCACGCGTGTAATGGTGTCCCCGCACTCACAAAGTCCGGGGAATTGGCCCTGAACAATGTGGGGGCACCTTGGCTAGTGCCAGGGTGCCCACACACTAAGTAACTTAGCACCCAACCTTTACCAGGTAAAGGTTAGACATATAGGTGACTTATAAGTTACTTAAGTGCAGTGTAAAATGGCTGTGAAATAACGTGGACGTTATTTCACTCAGGCTGCAGTGGCAGGCCTGTGTAAGAATTGTCAGAGCTCCCTATGGGTGGCAAAAGAAATGCTGCAGCCCATAGGGATCTCCTGGAACCCCAATACCCTGGGTACCTCAGTACCATATACTAGGGATTCATAAGGGTGTTCCAGTATGCCAATGTGAATTGGTAAAATTGGTCACTAGCCTGTTAGTGACAATTTGGAAAGAAGTGAGAGAGCATAACCACTGAGGTTCTGATTAGCAGAGCCTCAGTGAGACAGTTAGTCATAACACAGGTAACACATACAGGGCACACTTATGAGCACTGGGGCCCTGGCTGGCAGGGTCCCAGTGACACATACAACTAAAACAACATATATACAGTGGAATATGGGGGTAACATGCCAGGCAAGATGGTACTTTCCTACAGAGAGGACACAGGGGATGTGTGCAGGGCTGTTGTGGAGGTGTCTGCCAGTAAGGTGTGTGTTCTGCTAGGTCTGGTGGTGATGCTGGTAGTGGATGAGGATGTAGTGCATTCAGGTGTGAGTGTAGACACAACTGTGAGGGAGGTGGAGGAGGAGGGGGAGACAGTGGAAATTGTGAATGTTGGTATGTCTGCATCTGGATGGTGTTTGTGTGAGTGTCTGTGGGATGATGTGTGGTGCTTGTGTTTGCCAGTGCCACTCTTGTGTGTTGTCTTGTGTGCATGCACTTATGCCTGTGTGCTTGGGATAGGTTGGGGTTGAGGGGAATATGATTGGGAAGAGGAAGTTGGAGGGGGGAGGGTGGAAACAGGCACAATGGCTGCCACCAGAGAGGAGGCCAAGCCTGGATCGATCTCTGTTGGGCCGCCAAGCCAGTGTGAATGCCCTTCAGAAATGGATTTGTTTGTTGCATTTGGGCTGCCAGTCCCTGGATGGCGTTCACAATGGTTGAGTGCCCTAAAAAGATGGATCTCAGGAGGTCAAAAGCCTCCTCACTCAGGGCAGCAGGGCTAACTGGGGCAGGGCCTGAGGTACCAGGGGCGAAGGAGATGCCCACCCTCGTGGGTGAGCAGGCACGGGCAACTCGCTGAGGGGCTGCTGGGAGGGCGGTGCTGGTACAGGGGGTGGTGGATATACCTGTAGCTGGGGTGGTCACAGAGGTGTCCACCACCACCAGGGAGCTTCTATCGGAGGAGATATCCGTGTCTGAACTGTCCTCTCCAGTCTCTGCCGTGGTGCTCCCCTCGCCCTCCGTCCCACTGGTGCCCTCACCGTCACATGCACATAAGAACAGAGTGACAAAACAAAAAGGGGGGGGAGACAAAGGATACACCTGGTCAATGGCTGCACCAACACCACCGTTGGCATACACATCACTCTCACACACAGGGAACAGCCACACGCACTATGCATTGCACTACCAGTTGTTTTGCTAGCCACCAAGGCATGGGGAGGGGCACACGCCGCCAAATGCAGCACACCTGGGACCCACGCAGCCCTGACCAGTTGTGGATGCCTACGAGCTAGGTAGCAGGATTATCCCTTCAGGGCCCTTGCCACCAGGGGACGTACTCTGCAATGTCAGGCCTGGGCTAGGGGCACCCACTGACACACATCCCCCACCCGGACACCACCCTACCATGCGTAAGTTGTAATGATGGGCAATGTACTCACCCCCTTGAGGCTGCTGTGATGTCCTCAAGCACCTGTCCAGCACAGGATAGGCCACCACCAGTATGCAGGCCATCAGGGGGGTCAAGGTTCGACAGGCACCCCTCCCTCATTGGGAGGCCATCCCCAGCTGGGCCTCTGTCGTCTTCTGTGCCCAGCGTCTCAGGTCCTCCCATAGTTTCTGACAGTGGGTGCTCTGCCTGCCATAGACCACCAGGGTCTGCACGTCCTTGGCGATGGCATGTCACATACCCTTCTTTTGATGGACGCTGACCTGCAGAGGTAATACACACAGGGAAATAGTATGTCAGACAATCCTGCCTGTTACACTTATGGCCCACCATACCCCTTCACATCACCATTTGCACACACATGGCCCAGCATACAACCAATACGCCGCCCAGAGGACATACACCCATCCCTCTTACATGAGGCCTTCACACACACCACTCCATGCATTCATGCCACATGCATCGTGCCCACAGTGTACTCACCTGTTGGTCGGGAGGCCCATACAGCAGTCTCTCCAACTCTGCTGAGGTAAAGGTAGGGGCCCTTTCACCAGTTACACGGGCCAGGGTAGGTTCCAAACACAGGTCACAGCAGCACATGCAGTGTAGTTCCTCTCCTGTTGAAAGTCAGGTAGCAAGTGAGTTATCAGATAGAAAATGGTGGTCACCGCCGGCATAGATCACCATTGGCCACTGTACCCCATAGGGCCCAATGTTAACCAATGAGGATTACACCGCGATTCCCGACCGCCTCCCGTAACGGGGCAGAACGTCAGCAGAATTACCTCACTTTCACCTGTCCCTCCACACAGGATAGGCGGACACCATTTCAGAGGGGGGGCAGGCCCTGGATAATAACTGTGTCACAGTTAAAATTTGGACATACAGGTCAAAACCCACTTACCCATTACAAATTGACATCATGCATTGTACTGTTGTGGCTCCAATGTTCAGTTTGTGACCAGCTCTTCACTCCTTTGTCCCTTAGATTGCTACAGCTACAGATGAATAGTAGATGGAGACATAACCCCGTGTACAGACCCCTGGTGGACTTGGCATAATTGGAGGACAAGCACATCATTCTCACCTATAGACTTGACAGGGCCACAATCATAGAGCTGTGTGCCAAAGTGGAGCCTGACCTGATATCTGCGATCCATCACCCCACTGGTATCCCCCCTCTTGTGCAAGTTCTATCAGTGCTCCATTTCCTGGCAACTGCTTCTTTCAAAGTGACAGTGGGCTTGGCAGCAGGAATGTCACAGCCAATGTTCTCAATAGTGCTGGCAAGAGTGTTGTCTGCCCTGATTAAGCACATGTGCAGCTACATTGTTTTCCCCCAGGTGGAGGATTTGGCCACAGTGAAGGCTGATTTCTATGCAATGGAACATATCCCCAACATAATTGGGGTGATTGATGGAACTCATATTGCATTTGTCCCACCCCGGTCACAATGAACAGGTGTTCAGAAATTGTAAGTTTCCACTCCATGAATGTACAAATGGTGTGCTTGGAGGACCAGTACATCTCCCATGTCAATGCTAAGTATCCTGGGTCAGTGCATGATGCCTTTAGCCTGAGGAATAGCAGCATCCCAAATGTGATGGCCCAACTACAGAGGCACAGGGTGTGGCTAATAGGTGAGCTCTGGTTCCCACCCAGTAGGTGTTGGTGTATGGGTATGGTGTGGGCCACATGGGATACTGTGTGGCTAAATGTTGTCCTTCGATATTTGCAGGTGATTCTGGTTACCCCAACCTATCATGGCTACTGACCCCTATGAGCAATGCCAGGACAAGGGCAAAAGAATGTTACAATGAGGCACATGGGCAAACAAGAAGGATAATCAAAAGAACATTTGGCCTCCTTAAGGCCAGGTTCAGGTGCCTCCATCTAACAGGAGGATCCTTGTGCTACTCACCCAAGAAGGTCTGCCAGATAATCGTGGCATGCTGCATGTTGCACAACCTTGCCTTGAGATGCCATGTGCCTTTTCTGCAAGAGGAAGAGGCTGTAGATGGCCGTGGGGCAGCAGTGGACCCTGTGGACAGTGAGGATGAGGAGACAGAGGATGAGGATGAGGACAACAGAACAGCAGTGATACAACAATACTTCCAATGACTCACAGGTAAGACAGTGTTACTTCACATTTCATTGTCAATATTTTGTATATCTTTGGCACTGGCATACTGTTGTTTCCCACTTCTATGCCCACTTACTGTACCCTTTGGCAATTCATTTTACAGATGTTGGTGCCCCACTATCACTCCTGGTGTGATCACTGCAGCCAAATACAGGTCTTTCCTATGTGCACAATTACTGTACAGTTGAATTGCAAAGTTTGAACCTGGTTAAGCGAAAACATACTTTAAAAATGTAACATACTCCATACTTGTTTTTTGAAGTGCTAAGAAGAAGAGGGGCAAGTGCAAGGGGATGGGGTGATGATGGAGGAAAGTCTAGGGTATAGTTCCAGTCTATTTGTAGCACAGGTGCATTGTCCGAGGGGACATAGGAAGGGGAGCAATGGCAGTTCAAGATGGACATGGTGACTGAATGGGACACAAGGGGGACAATCAGGAGAGTCTAATTTCCTGGCGGGGTCTTGGCAATAGTCTCTAGCTTCTGCCTGGATCACAGGGAACGTTTATGGGGTGGTTCTACTTCTGCAGGGGGAGCGGTGCTGGTGGCCTGTTGGTCCTGTGGTGGGGCCTTCTGTCCACTAGCAGCAGAGGAGGTGGAAGGCAGTTCAGATGTCTGGCTAGTGGCAGGGGCCTGCTGTTGTGAGACTGCCTCCCTCATAATGTTGGCTATGTTTGCCAGCACCCCTGCAATGGAGACCAAGGTGGTGTTGATGGCCTGCAAGTCCTCCCTGATCCCCTGGTACTGTCCCTCCTGCAGCCGCCTGTTCTCCTGCACGTTGTCCAGGATCTGGCCCATCGTGTCCTGGGATCCTCGGTGAGTGCCTCCTGTAGAGTCGGTTCCCTGGGCCTGTCCTCCCCCTGGTGCACAGCACTCCTCCCAGTTTCCCTGTTGTCATGCGCCTCTGTCCCCTGAACCGTGTGCTTACTGCCACTGACCCCAGGTCCCTGATTGTCTTGGGTATGAGGTGTGGCCTGGGGTCCCTGTAGAGGTGGACACACTGCTGATTGACGTGTCCTGGGGACAGAGGTGTGGGAACGCTGGGTGGGTGCTGTGGTGGTGTTTCTAGATGTAGGAGGCTCTGTGGTGGTATGTGACTGTGCCTGGGTAACCGATTGTCCAGAGGTCCCTGATGGGCCAGGTTGGTCATCCAGATCCAGGCGACCAGAGTCGCTGTCATCTCTGTGGGCCTCTTCAGTTGGGGGACTGGATAGTGCTGGCGCCTCTTCTCCGGTGACATTGGCTCGGATACCTGTGGGGATGTAAATGAAGCGTTATTGTTTCTGTGTGTGTGACATATTGTGCATTGGTGGGTTGCCCGATTGTGTTGTATTTGCCCTGGCAGCTTTCACTTGTGTAAGTTGGTATATGGTGGGCTAGCTGATTCTCTCTAGTGTGCATACTTTAGTGATAGGTGTCCATGCAGGGCTGTGAGTGATGTCCATGCATTGGTAGAGAATGCAGGGCTTGGCACTGGGATGGGTGAGATGTGATGGTAGGGTGTGTGGGAAGTGGCGGAGTGATGGGAGTGAGGGTGAGGGTGGGGGTATGTGTTGGCATGCAGGTAGGGGGGTAGTAGTAGTATAGAGTTGACTTACCAGACTCCAGTCCTCCTCCTACTACGGCCAGGCCCTCAGGATGCATGATTGCCAAGACTTGCTCCTCCCATGTTGTTAGTTGTGGGGGAGGAGTAGGGGGTCCACCGCCATTCCTCTGTACAGCGAGTTGGTGTCTTACTGCAGTGGAACATACCTTCCCCCGTAGCTCGTTCCACCTCTTCCTGATGTCATCCCTGGTTCTTGGGTGCTGTCCCACGGCGTTGACCCTGTCCACGATTCTCCACCATAGTTCCATCTTCCTAGCTATAGATATCTGCTGCACTTGTGCTCCAAATAGCTGAGGCTCTACCCTGATGATTTTCTCCACCATGACCCTTAGCTCCTCCTCTGAGAATTGGGTGTGTCTTTGTGGAGCATGGTTGTTGTGTAAGGTTTGAAGGTGAGGGTGTGTAGGGTAAAGTGTCGGGGTGTGTGATGTGGGGTGAGTGAGTGGTATATAGGTGTGAGTGGTATGTGGCTCTAATTGTGTGAGTGGTCTTGCTGTCTCTCTCTGGTGTCCATTATTTGTAGTCGTAAAGGGTTCTGGGTAATGTGAGGGTGTGTTTTATAGTGGCGTGGGTGAGTGGGTGTGGTGTGTGTATGGGTGTCAGGTGTGTGTTATTCAAATTGACCAATGTAGTGTTTTGTATGTGTGTGTGTATTTTGAGCACAGTGGTATGTACCGCCAATGGTTTACCGTGGTTGAATGTCCGCCCTGGTGATTCGTGGGTCATAATGTGGTGGGCGTTGTTCTGTTGGCGTAACGGTGTGGGTTTGGATACCACCAGTTTATCACTGACCTTTGGTGTGGCGGACTTGTGTCTGTGGCTGAATACTGACGGATTGGTGTGTGTGTGTCATAATATGGTGAACGGATATCCGCCGCCGCAGCAGTATGTTGGCGGCAGTCAGCGTGGCGGTTAGTGGGATTTACCGCCAATGTCATAATGAGGGCCATTGTCCATAAACAATGGTTACCCACAAAAAAAACCTTAATTTTGTTGCTTTTTAACATTTGACAATGTACTAATAACCCACTTTCTCAGAACAAAAATGGAATGTCCATCTTAGCATTAAGACAAAACTTCTGGGGGGCGTGGCTTCGGGCGTCAAGATGGCGGTCGCACTCTGAGAGTGCTCTGGACCCCTCCGTCATCCGCCCTATGAAGCTGCTGTTATCTACATGATTGGCACTGCCCCAAATGCACCCGTGGGCTCCTGGACCCCAGGGATCCCCCTGAAACGAACATCGGTAAAATCTGAGCCGTAAACGCCGGCCGCGACCGGTTCGATAAATCCAAGATGGCGGCCGGGACTGCGGCGCTCCGCCGAACCCGAGGTGAGGGGATGTCCCGCTGATACGGCCGCTCTGTGAGCGACACCGGAGACGCCGGCGCTGCGCTTCGGGGCCTGGGCCCCCGTGGGCCGAAGCGAGACTGCGGTGCGGACGATCGGGGGAAGGCTCCTGGTGGCCCGGACCCCGCCGTGAATGTGCGTGGGGTTCCGAGAGATGTGAGAGACAACCTGGGATGGAGAGAGGACTCCTCCATCGGGTCTGACCGAAGCAAAGAAATCAGGGTGGCGGCCGCGGTCGCGACGCCCAGCCGGGCTGGAGTGAGGAGCCTGCCCGCTGACGCGGCCGTCCTGAGGGTTGTGAGCGACGCCGGGGGCGCCGGCGCTGCGCACCGGGACCCGGGCCCCAGTAGGCCGAGCCGAGGTTGTGTGGGCGCTGCAGAGAGGCTCCCGGCGGCCCGGGCTCCGCCGTGCAGGTATGCGGGGCTCCGAGAGGCAAATCTAACTTAAACGAAGGGGCCGCCACGTGGGGCACTCCCGCTCCCGTTCATCGACTCCGAGTGCCTGGGGCGGAGTAGGCGGCCCCCCGGTGGACCGCTGGTTTTCGGCCCTGGGGGGCGAGAGGACACCGAGCCGGGAGGTGGGGGCCCTCCCTTACCTCCTCGGAAGAGAGAAGGTGCTCCAACACAAACTCAACAAGGAGAAAGGTCCCAATCGGAATAACAGACCGGGCGGCTAAACCCATAAAAGAATAAGACCTACAATCCCGACTGGTGTGGAGGGACCTCTCCGTGCCCTAGCCACGTCCCGGGGACGCAACGCAAGCAGTGCATTCCGGCCAGCCCGACCGGGGGATCTGCTGGAGGCGTGTTGGGCCACAGGGAAAGCAAAGAGTCCTACGATCTCCTGATGACCTAGAGGAGCGAGGCAGGGCCTGGCGTGGGACCAGGCAGTCGCTTGGCGGCGTGAATAAGGCGGAGTGGTGAGGACCAGTGGCCGCCAGACCCCAGGGAGGTGGCTGGGACAGTGCCCGCCCGCATGTGCTATTGAGACCCCGCCAGTGGACCTCCTCTGAGACGGCCCCCTGTCGAGGCGGCTCGGGTGCCGGAATCTGGACGAGGTGGCTCTGGGTGTCGACAAAGCCGCCCCCAACTTCCTGAGACAGAATGGGAAAAGACAAAGCGAACAAACAACCCCCGGCCTCCCAGCAAAAAATCGACCAGTTCACGATGCCGGCGGGCCCCAGGAGAGAAGGGGAAACTGCTAATGGAGGCCCAGCGCTAGACGGAGTGAGCGCCATCCTCCAAGCAATTCAGCCATCGCAGTCAGCCGTGGAGACCAGAATCGGGGAAGTGCGTGAGGATATGGGCCTTATCAGGCAAGACCTCAGAAATGCAGTGAGCCGAATTACTGAAGTTGAAGGCCGGGTCTCCCAAACTGAGGACGAACTGGCTGATCTTAGAACAAAAGTGGCCCAATTACAGACTCAAACAAGCGAGCTGCACCGCCGTGCAGAAGATGCAGAAAATCGATCAAGACGCAACAACCTGCGTTTTATCGGATTCCCGGAGGGCGCGGAGGAAGACAAAGCTTCGGAATTCTTGGAGCGCTGGATCAAGACCTGGATACCAGACCAGGCCCTCTCACCCTGGTTTGTATTGAACGTGCCCACAGAGCCCTTGCACCGCGCCCCCCTCCGGGTGGCCCAAAGCGCCCGATGATCGCACGCTTTTTTAACTTTAAAGATCGAGACAATATCATTAAAGAGGCGAGATGCTTAGAAGATCTTCAATGGGAGAACCACAAGATCTTAATATTCCCAGACTACACACGAGAGGTCCAGACCCGCCGCCGATCGTATGAGCAAGTCAAACAAAAACTTGGAGCAATGCAACTCTTGTACATGCTCCTCTTCCCCACGCGGCTTAAAGTTATTATGGCTGGTAGGGCGCATTTCTTTGAATCTCCGGAGGAGGCATGGGACTGGCTGACCGAGGAGGGCATTGGAGCCCGAAGGGGATCCCTGAAACAAGGGGGAGAGCCCGCCCGGGATAGGCACCCCCCTATGGGAGGACCCCGAAGGAGCCGGAGGCGCACCAGATCTCGGAAAGGGAAGCGGGAGAACCTAGCCGTTCCAAGAAGTGGAGAGACGGCTGGAGACCCTGACTCCCAGATGGAAGGGACCTCCGTTGAGTCCCCGGAGGTGCAGGACCAGATGCAAGCCGAGGATGGCGGCCGTCTGAGCCAGTCCCCGGTGCTTGGCTGAAATGTTACACGGAGCTCCCGTAGTGACACATGGGAGGGATCGAAGGGACCGGGTCGCCCTTGCGGGGCCCTCCGGGGTGCTTCGTCGGATGGCCCAGCAGCTCCCTGAGGTTCGCCAAGTATGACTTGATGACTTTTCACTGATGATTGCAGAATGATCCGACTGAATGGAGGGGTCCACCACTCCACTCCTACGACAGTCTTATTGGCTGTTTTGTTCTGGTTGGGTACATGGGCGACAGATGCTTCCGGGATGGGAGTATGGGGTGGGGGGCAGTTGGGGGGTGAGAAGTTTGAGTTGGGGTTAGATAGTAACATTTGGTCACTTATTTACTATAGTTTTAGTATTTCACTGTTATGTTTTAAACGGTCATCCCTGTCTCCACTGACAGACACCCAACAATGTACGACACCCACGCAGCCCACGCCTGGTCCTCACTGACACAAATCATCTCCTGGAATGTAAACGGGCTGTTAGACAAGATCAAAAGATCCGCAGTTTTCAACACCCTCCGTAGATACTCCCCCTCAGTGGTCCTACTGCAGGAAACCCATCTCCTGGGAACTAAATGCCCTATGCTCACACGGGGAGGATTTGATAGGGTTTACCACGCAGGTTTCTCCAGGGGATCCAGGGGAGTGGCCATCCTACTTAACCGCTCACTACCTATGGTGATTACATCTACGCTGTCTGACCCACAGAGCAGGTTCGTAGTAGCTTCAGGGGTGCTTCACGGTTCACCGCTGAACCTTGTATTCGCATACGCCCCCCCAGCGGGATTCGATGCCTTCCTACTCTCACTCCGCCAGGTGGTGGCGGGACTCCCTCAGGGAACCACGTTGGTAGGGGGGGATTTCAATGCTGTTCTGGACCCCAGACTGGATATATCCGGTGACATTACTACTAGTAGGTCCTCCCGGGCTACGAGTCTTAACGGATGGGTGGAGAGCCTCGGCCTATGCGAGGTATGGAGAACTTGGCACCCCAAAGAATGTCAATACACACACACATCAGCTGCCCACCGGACGCACTCCAGAATTGACTTAATATTTATGCCTGCTTTAGACATCACCGGTGTCACGGGGGCAGATATACTGCCTCAGGGGGTCTCAGACCACGCACCTGTACGTGTCCGACTGGGTGGAACAGACCCCGCCAGGCGCCCGATGTGGCGACTGAAAGCATGGTACTTACAAGATAGCGAATATACCCTTGAAATTAGAGACCGCCTTGCTCAGTATTTTGAGCTGAACTTGGGAACGGTCCAGTCCCCAGGTATAATATGGGCCGCTTGCAAAGTCACAATAAGAGGACATGCCAAGTGTCTCCTTCGTGCACGTGAACGTGCTCGAGACTCGCGGGTGTCTGAGTTGGAGGCTGAGGCACTGAATCTGGAGCGCCAACAAACGACCTCATCCTCGGCCTCTACTCTGAGGCAACTCACTAGGACCCGAGAGGAAATTAGGCACTTAGTGCTTGAGTCAGCAAAACACCTATGGAGAGCATCGGCCGCCCGAATATATGGTTGGGGGGACAAGAATGGAAAACTTCTGCATTGGCTGGCCACCCGCCCCTTGGCTAATAGAATCATACCTGAGATCAGAGACGATTCGGGTGCTCTCTCTAAAACACCCTTTGAGATTGCACAGAGCTTCGCCTCCTATTATGCACGCCTTTACACAGAACACCCTCGGCCCACTATTGAAAGGGAATCCCCCCTTCTGAACGACATAACTCTTTCTAGAGTTTCCCAGACGGCCAGGAGTAGGATGGATGAGGCAATCAGCCTCACAGAAATAACCAGTGCGATTGCCAGCCTGGCATCAGGCAAGACCCCAGGTCCTGATGGATTCCCGCCAGAGATAGACAAGAAATGTAGTGATATTCTGGCTCCACACCTGCTCAATATGTATGAAGAAGCTGAACAGAGGGGCCATTTCCCTCCTGGGATTGACCTAGCGACAATAGTAGTGATCCTCAAAACCCAACCTCCGTCGCAACACTGCTCGGCATACTGACCCATCTCACTCCTGAACACCGAAGTCAAAGTACTAGCCTCAATCCTCGCCTCAAGACTAAGGGACATAATGCCCACGTTGGTGCATCCTGACCAATGTGGCTTCATGCCTGCCCGTAGCACTAGGCACTGTATTAGGCGGTTACACCTAGCCTTAGCATATCAAAAGACCTTGTCTCACACCCCCCTGGCTTTGCTTTTACTCGATTTCGAGAAAGCCTTCGACACAGTGGACTGGTCCTACCTCGAACACGTCCTACAAAGAAACGGGCTTGGGCCCAGATTCCGGGGACTGGTGAGGCTACTTTATTCTAATCCAACGGCCCATGTCCAAGTGAACGGGGTAATCTCTGACCCATTCCCTATTGGCCGTGGCACCCGACAAGGATGCCCATTATCCCCCCTGCTTTTTGCGCTAATAATAGAGCCTTTGGCGAAATTGCTACGGGAAGACCCGCTGATAGAGGGCTGGCCCTGGCCCGTTTGCCAAGAGGACCGCGTGGCATTGTACGCGGACGACGTCCTGCTGTACATCTCTAACCCGGCTAAAAGTGGCCCCCGCATTTTACAAATTTTAGGTCTCTTCTCGGAAGCGTCAGGACTGACCTTAAATCCTAGTAAATCCTTGCTGGTTCCACTCCATCAATCTTGGGACTGTGTAGACTGGCAGCAAAACATTACAGTACGAAGGAATAGCTTTAAATACTTGGGTGTGCATGTCTCCTTGCTCCCTGAGCTAGCATGGGAACTCAACATCACACCATTAACCAAGAGAATAAAAAACGATCTCCAACGATGGAGAGACCTCCCCCTTAATCTGCATGGGAGAATCGCACTTTATAAGATGATGGTTCTCCCCAGACTTCTCTACCTCGTCCAGAACTTCCCTCACCCTATCCCCATGAGATGGTTCAGAGAGATGGACTCACAGGCACGCCAATTTTTATGGAATGGCACCCGTACCCGGTTGGCGCTTAAAACCTGCCAGAGAGACGTTTATGAAGGGGATTGGGAATGTCCAACATCCATTATTACCATCTAGCAATGCAACTACTAGTGATCAATGACTGGGTGGGGGTTGGATGGACAGATCCGGCGTACAGACTAGAACTCCAGACAATGAGTTATTCAAAGATCTTTGATGCTCTATACGGAGGCCCGATCTCGCGCGGGACCCCGGAGGTGACCGGGGTGGTGCTGCGGGGTTGGCGGACGGCCCAAAAGGTGACAGGGTGGTGGGGGCGCCCCACCCAACAGACCCCACTATGGCAGGGAGCACACTTAAGAGAAGTGGCAGGTCTGGAAGGATTCCAGAAGTGGGACAGCATAGGTATCTCTACACTGGGCGACGTATGGGACGGCTCACACATGCGCTCTTTTGAAGACCTCCAGAAAATGTTTTCACTAAACAAGACGCAATTCCATAAATACCTCCAGATCCGCCACGCCCTACTGACAGAAATCTAGACAGAGGACAACATACCTGAGTATAGCCCTATGGAGGCGAGAGTTCTGATGGGGAACCTGGGTAGAGGAGGTGTCTCCCAGGTATATCGTTCGTTAATTGCCACCACTGCCGGCTCCCTGGAGGGGCTCCGCCGGAGATGGGAGGGGTGGGTGGGTCCTATGGAAGAGGTAGACTGGAACGAAGCATTAGCAGCTCCACACACTTTAACGATGACGACTCGTTGTAGGAAAGTACCATCTTGCCTGGCATGTTACCCCCATTTTTCACTGTATATATGTTGTTTTAGTTGTATGTGTCACTGGGACCCTGCTAGTCAGGGCCCCAGTGCTCATAAGTGTGCCTGAATGTGTTATCTGTGTTATGACTAACTGTCTCACTGAGGCTCTGCTAACCAGAACCTCAGTGGTTATGCTCTCTCATTACTTTCAAATTGTCACTAACAGGCTAGTGACCAATTTTACCAATTTACATTGGCTTACTGGAACACCCTTATAATTCCCTAGTATATGGTACTGAGGTACCCAGGGTATTGGGGTTCCAGGAGATCCCTATGGGCTGCAGCATTTCTTTTGCCACCCATAGGGAGCTCTGACAATTCTTACACAGGCCTGCCACTGCAGCCTGAGTGAAATAACGTCCACGTTATTTCACAGCCATTTTTCACTGCACTTAAGTAACTTATAAGTCACCTATATGTCTAACCTTTACCTGGTAAAGGTTGGGTGCTAAGTTACTTAGTGTGAGGGCAACCTGGCACTAGCCAAGGTGCCCCCACATTGTTCAGGGCCAATTCCCCGGACTTTGTGAGTGCGGGGACACCATTACTCGCGTGCACGACATATAGGTCACTACCTGTATGTAGCTTCACAATGGTAACTCCGAATATGGCCATGTAATATGTCTATGATCATGGAATTACCCCCTCTATGCCATCCTGGCATAGTTGGCACAATCCCATGATCCCAGTGGTCTGTAGCACAGACCCTGGTACACCAAACTGCCTTTCCCGGGGTTTCACTGCAGCTGCTGCTGCTGCCAACCCCTCAGACAGGCATCTGCCCTCCTGGGGTCCAGCCAGGCCTGGCCCAGGATGGCAGAACAAAGGACTTCCTCTGAGAGAGGGTGTTACACCCTCTCCCTTTGGAAAATGGTGTGAAGGCAGGGGAGGAGTAGCCTCCCCCAGCCTCTGGAAATGCTTTCATGGGCACATTTGGTGCCCATTTCTGCATAAGCCAGTCTACACCGGTTCAGGGACCCCTTAGCCCTGCTCTGGTGCGAAACTGGACAAAGGGAAGGGGAGTGACCACTCCCCTGACCTGTACCTCCCCTGGGAGGTGCCCAGAGCTCCTCCAGTGTGCTCCAGACCTCTGCCATCTTGGAAACAGAGGTGCTGCTGGCACACTGGACTGCTCTGAGTGGCCAGTGCCATCAGGTGACGTCAGAGACTCCTTGTGATAGGCTCCTTCAGGTGTTGCTAGCCTATCCTCTCTCCTAGGTAGCCAAACCCTCTTTTCTGGCTATTTAGGGTCTCTGTCTCTTGGGATTCCTTAGATAACAAATGCAAGAGCTCATCCGAGTTCCTCTGCATCTCTCTCTTCACCTTCTGCCAAGGAATCGACTGCTGACCGCGCTGGAAGCCTGCAAAACTGCAACATAGTAGCAAAGATGACTACTGCAACTCTGTAACGCTGATCCAGCCGCCTTCTCGACTGTTTTCCTGGTGGTGCATACTGTGGGGGTAGTCTGCCTCCTCTCTGCACTAGAAGCTCCGAAGAAATCTCCCGTGGGTCGACGGAATCGTCCCCCTGCAACCGCAGGCACCAAAGAACTGCATCTCCGGTACCTTGGGTCTCCTCTCAGCACGACGAGCAAGGTCCCTTGAATCCAGCAACTCTGTCCAAGTGACTCCCACAGTCCAGTGACTCTTCAGTCCAAGTTTGGTGGAGGTAAGTCCTTGCCTCCCCACGCCAGACTGCATTGTTGGAAACCGCGACTTTTGCAGCTACTCCGGCCTCCGTGCACTTCCGGCGGAAATCCTTTGTGCACAGTCCAGCCTGGGTCCACGGCACTCTAACCTGCATTGCACGACCTCCTAAGTTGTTCTCCGGGGACGTGGGACTCCTTTGTGCGACTTCGGGTGAGCACCGTTTCACGCATCCTTGTAGTGCCTGTTTCTGGCACTTCTCTGGGTGCTGCCTGCTGCTGAGAGGGCTCCTTGTCTTGCTCGATGTCTCCTCTGTCCCCTGACGCAATTTGCGACATCCTGGTCCCTCCTGGGCCACAGCAGCATCCAAAAACACCAACCGCACAATTTGCAGCTAGCAAGGCTTGCTGGCGGTCTTTTGGCGGGAAAACACTTCTACACGACTCTCCACGGCGTGAGGGATCCGTCCTCCAAAGGGGAAGTCTCTAGCCCTTGTCGTTCTTGCAGAAACCTATGCTTCTACTGTCCAGTAGCAGCATCTTTGTACCCACAGCTGGCATTTCCTGGGCATCTGCCCATCTCCGACTTGCTTGTGACTTTTGGACTTGGTCCCCTTGTTCCACAAGTACCCTCGACTGGAAATCCATTGTTGTTGCATTGTTGGTTTGTGTGTTTCCTGCAGAATTCCCCTATCACGACTTCTATGTCCTTTGGGGAACTTTAGTGCACTTTGCACTCACTTTTCAGGGTCTTGGGGTGGGCTATTTTTCTAACCCTTACTATTTTCTAATAGTCCCAGCGACCCTCTACAAGGTCACATAGATTTGGGGTCCATTCGTGGTTCGCATTCCACTTTTGGAGTATATGGTTTGTGTTGCCCCTATCCCTATGTGTCTCCATTGCATCCTATTGTAACTATACATTGTTTGCACTGTTTTCTAATACTATTACTGCATATTTTGGTATTGTGTACATATATCTTGTGTATATTTGCTATCCTCATACTGAGGGTACTCACTGAGATACTTTTGGCATATTGTCATAAAAATAAAGTACCTTTATTTTTAGTATAACTGTGTATTGTGTTTTCTTATGATATTGTGCATATGACACTAAGTGGTACTGTAGGAGCTTCACTCGTCTCCTAGTTCAGCCTAAGATGCTCTGCTAAGCTACCATTATCTATCAGCCTATGCTGCTAGACACCCTATACACTAATAAGGGATAACTGGGCCTGGTGCAAGGTGCAAGTACCCCTAGGTACTCACTACAAGCCAGTCCAGCCTCCTACACTCGTCTCCGACTAATACAGACCTACTATCTCCATACGGCCTACCTAACACCCGTCAGGCTGCACAGGGCAGGTCTCCGTACCGCAGCCGACTGTCCACGTTGTATGGGCCCAGATGCAGACTTTTTCCACATGGTATGGACTTGCCCAACTATTAAAGCCTATTGGGGGGCTGTTACAAGGGAGATCTCAACGGCCTTACAGACGGACATGGGGTTGACACCAATGCCGCTCCTGCTGGGGATTATGGGTGATACTGGACTGAGGAGGGCGGAACGGACCTTTCTGGGGGTGGCGTGCCTGGTGGCCAAAAGAGACATAATGACAGACTGGAAAACCAAAAGCGCACCGGCTTTGACTAAATGGAGGCGAGGAGTGGATTGGTGTGCTCAGCGTGAAAAACTCGTTTACGAGGCTAGAGGGTGCCCGAATAAATATAATAAGGTGTGGGGGAAATGGGAGGCCGCAACAATCAACCTCCCTGCACTACTGACTGGCTCAACACCAGAAAGAGCCTGAACAAGCTCCTTCCTTCTCCCCTTCCTAATGGGTGAAAACATTCACGAGACACTTTTACAGGGAGGTGCATAATCTTCCCACTCAACGTGTTGTCCAGGACTCGGGATTGACCATTGTTCGGTGCCCGTTGGCGCCTAGTTACATGTATGTATCACTGTTTTACCTTTTGCAAACCAATAAAAATGTCTTTATAAAAAAAAAAAAAGACAAAACTTCTGGGAGTGACATGAGAGTGACATGAATGGTCCAAGAGAGAGATGGCTGTACGTCGACGTTTCGGTCTCATATGATGTGTATCCTCAAGAGCATCTTCTGGACGGTAATATTTATTAAAGATGCAAAAGAGACCCCACTATCAACAATAAAAGAGGATCAAAAGATGACAAACCAAACAATATTGCTTGCCTAAAGAATTATATACCTTTTGTGGATGGAGAAGCGAGGAAAACCCACCTCTAAATTTTTTAACTTAAAGTTGTGAGGGAAAGCAATCATCACCTCAATTAAAAACAGATTAAAACAACATGCAGCTTGGGAATAACTTTTAAGGGATGGAAAAGGTTGTGGTCAGCCAAGGAGTGTCAAGGGTTAAACCTTCCCAGGTGAAAGTTAAAAGTCTAATGCGTGTTATTAGCTGGAGACTAGCAGAAGTCCATTAAGTTATGGTTACGTGGTGGGACAAGCTCAACTCTACAGGAAAGTCCACTTCTAGAGGAAATCTAATTGTACAAAATAGGAGAAACCAATCATAACAAATTTGTAAGCGTTTTAAGAGCCGTTGTGTACATGATCTAAACTCAAGCATATCTAAGGCGCATTTTCTTTCTGTTTGCAGACCCTTGTGTCTAAGCTGAAGGTCCACAGAAAAGCAAGGAGTCAAAGGACCTTGTTTTTGGACTTTGGATCTTTTGCTAGGAGCAGTTGCTCAAAACACCCATTTATTAACAGTATCCAAATTCTCTTCAATGTGCCCTGATGGACAAGGGGAGGAATCAGTTACAAATTTGGACAACTGAAAAGACTCAGACCCATATTTATACATTTTTAGCACTGCATTTGCGCCGCTTTTTTAACGCAAAAGCGGCGCAAACTTACAAAATACAATTGGATTTTGAAAGTTTGCGCTGCCTTTGCGTTAAAAAGCAGCGCAAATGCGGCGCTAAAAAAGTATAAATATGGGCCTCAATGTCCCTCTAGGAATGGACTGGTGTCATTTTGGCCTGACTTTACAGCGAAGGTTTAGAAAAGTTAAGACTAGCCAAACAAAAGAAGAGCATGATCTGACCAAGTCAATCCTAAAGGAGCCTCAATTGATATGGAAATGTCAAGAATTACCACCATTCCACTATATGGAAAGGTTTACCACATTACTTCAAGAACCACCTCTCTGCCATGAATTCCCACAATATGCTGGAAATGACTCTTATTGTGCCAGGGTGAACATTCTGTCAGGGTTGGGCACTACTGCAATATGGAGGCAGTATGGAGGCAGTAGGGAGGCCCACAATATGCCAAGAATTACCATCATTATACTAAGGACAGCATTTACCATAGGTGGCAGCAGACATCACCGGATGGTTGCCCAAACATTGACAAGAATACTAAAATTGTACCAGCACCAGCATTTTGCCAGTACTGGGCAACTGGCATCCAGCCATTGATGCACAGAAGTTGCCAAGAAATCTAACTATATATTCAAAGGCCAGACTTTTACCAGAGCTGAGCAATGGACATTGCCCATTGGATACCAAGAAGCTGCCAAGAATTACCAACATGATGTGAGGGACAATATTCTACCATGGATGGGTAATGAACAACATACCACGAATGCCCTTATTTTACCAAGAATTACCACCATTGTGCCAGGTCCTGTGTTTTACCAGGATGTGCTATGGCCATCATAACATGGATGCCCACATATTACCAAAAGCTTTCACTACTGTATGAGGGTCACTATTTTACCAAGGTGGGAAATGGGAATCATCTACCAGATGACTACAACTTTATAAGAATTACCACTATTGTAGCTGTGATCCATATTCTAATACATAGGGAATATGACAAATTATACTCTGACACAATTTTAATGACGTATGTTGCTGGCTTTATTTGGAAATATCAATTAAAACACATTTAAAAAATAAATTACCACTGTTGAGTGGAGGGGTCAGCATTTTATTATCTCATGGGTGCCCACATGTTGGCAAGCAGTACCACCATTTTGCAAGGGCTTGCATTTTACTGGGGGCAAAGGGCATTATCATATGGATGTCTACAAGGTGCCAAGAATTACCACCATTGAATGGGGTTGAGCAATGAGTATCATCTTATGGATCTCCACAGGTGCCAAGAAATACCAGCATTTTACCAAGGTGGGCAGTAAGTGTAATACACAGTTCATACACACATGTATACACTCAACGACACATGTTTGCACACACAAACACACACAGATGTACACATACAAACATTTGCAAGAAATTTCCATGAAAAAACACCATTTTACAAAGGTGGGCAGTATTTATAATACCCTCCTCATGCACACACTCCCAGACACATGTATTCACACACAAACACACACACAAACATTTGCACAGAGTATCATGTTTTTTCATACTTACCTTTTGCTGCTGTCAGAACTCTGCTGGTGACTGGGGCTGCCTCTCCTGTTCCTCACATTGTCAGCCGCTGCTCCCTGGTCCTGGGAGAAGGGAACGGGCATTAGTGTCTGGGGTGGGAAGAAGGAGACAAATGAGAGCCCCTTGTGGAAGGAGGCCAGCAGTTTTGCTTGGGCAGTTATCAAGAGCAGTTGAAGTCGCCAATTGACATTTTTGGACAATCTCTAGGATAGAGGGATGTGGTTTAGGTCAGTGGAAGAATTGTCAGCTCTCACAGTAGCATCACCTCTGGTACAAGGATGCTTTTTGTTTCTCGTCCTTGCTATGCAGGTGGAAGGTTTCCCTTCGCTTAATTTTCCATAGGAATGGCTTCAAGGCACTTCTGCACAATGCCTTGAGGCAAAACATAAAAATCGAAATAGTGTGGTAAATGTACAGGAATGCTTTGCAGCATGGGCGGTGGTGAGGTGGGTTGTAACAGTGAACAACAGGAGAAAAGAGTTACAGAATGCAAAGACAACGCTGAGTTTGTTGTATTGCAGTAGGCAGATATTTAATCAGAATGGATGGTACTTTCGTGCTTCCAGTTTTCATATCCCATTTTGTGTGAAAGGGCTAGTGCAAGCCTTTGTAAATTACCTTGGCAAAGTAACATATTTCTGTTCCTCTACCTCGAGTATGAGAACAACAGATGTAGCTTTGGCTGCCCTAACTGTGTGTTGTGAGAAAGTAGGTTGTTGGTTGGGGGGGTGAACCCTTATCAAGCAATAGCCACAATCCTTGGCAGGGTGAACCCCAAAAAATCACCAATTTAACCAATGCTTAACCGTCTGGCAGTTTGGCACAGAAGCAGTCAGGTTTACCTTAGCGGTAGTGTGTAAAGTATTAACGCAGTCCTCAAACAGTAATTGGGTGAAAACACAACAAAACCAATTTAGCAAAATAAAGTAAAATATAATAATGGTTATCTAGTTGTGTGAGACTGGGTGAAAGTCACAATTTCATGCAGACCACAATGCAGCTCGGGCTGGATACAGGGACCAGGTTAGTCCTGCTGAAAAAGTTACCTTCACAAAGTCCAGTGTAGAGTCCCATTCATGGTGGAGGATGAGGCCGTGTAAACCATTGCAGATGGTCCTTGCTGTAGTACAGAGTAGGCCAGATGGCTAGGATGGTCATCGTTTTAGCACGAGGAGCCTGTCGGGTGTCACAGACAGTCACTGCTGGAGCTTCGCATTGGTTTTCACCCCAGGCTGTCGATGCTATAGTGCAAAATGGCAATCTTGCGTTTGCAAGTCATCTCTCGCGGTCACTGTAGCACAAAGAGTAGGCTTCACTGGAGCTTCACATTGACAGTAGGCCTGGGAGGCAGGATCGTGACACACATGGGTCTGTTTGTGGCTGCAAAGAGACCAAAACTTCAGGATGTCTCCTTTGTAGATCAGAGGAGTGCAAACCAAGGGCCAAGAACCAGGAAAGTGCTTCTTGGGGATCAGTGGGATAAGGCCAGCAGGGCTCAGAGAGGTCCAATTGCAAGTCCGGGAAGGTCCAATTACAGGTCCAGGCAGATCTAGTGCAGCAGGTCAGCTGGGCAGTTGTAGGGAGGCCTCTAGAGCTTATTATGTCCCTGTAGCCCTGAACAGTCAGCTGACCCTTGGAGTAATTTCAGGGAGCCTGGGATGAAGGGAGCAGATCCAGTCTTCCTTCTCAGACAGCAGGTCAGGCCTCCAGCATCATGGCAGTCCACTGGCAGTAGGGCAGTACTTCTTCTGTAGTATTCACAGGTCCAGGAGTGTACTGAAGAGTGAATCTAAGGGTCCTATTTGTATACCTGGTACCAGCTTTGAAGTGGAAGAAACATCAGGAATGTTCCCTCCACAGACGTGTCTAGATTTTTCTGCCTCCCTGCCCTAGTCCCAGGATGTCTGGAGTCACAAAAGGCTAATGTGAAGTTCTTTGTTTCTATTCTGAGGCAGGTGTATTTGAAGTGTAAGTGGGGCTGTGCACAGCTCCGCCTCCCCATTCTGCTAAGATGGCCTGTCCTGGCAAAACCCAGTCCCCCTATTTTATGGCTGTCTGGGAGGAATATGCAAAGGCCAACTGCCACTCACACCGAGTCATGTGACCCAGGATACAAGCTGCAGGCACCAAATGGTTAAGACAAGAAAATTCCAACTTTCTAAATGTGGCTTTTTTCAGAATTGTGGCTTAAAACCATTCAGAAGAGTTTTAAATTACAATTCCCTAGACACCAAACATTAAATTTCTACCTGCTCACAAACAAACGTTATCATTTATTAAAAGTAACTAGGTAACCCAGTGTTACCCTGTGGGAGAGGGAGGCCTCACAGTAGTGAAAAACGAATTGCAGAGTATTTGACTGCCAGGGAATGTGAAACTTAAAAGTGCATGTCCAACTTTTTCAATACAATGCACCCTGTCCTACGGGCTGTGCATGGCCTACCCTAGAGGTGGCACACGCATTAAAAACAAGAGTTTGGGGCTTGGCAATGTAGTCATATTGACAAGTTAAAGTGGCATTTTAAAACTGCACAGAGGCTGTAACAGCAGGCCAGAGAAATGTTTTAAGGGCTACTTAAGTGGGTGGCACAATAATTGCTGCAGGCCCATTGGTACAATCATGCCAGTAGACCCGTTTCAGGAGGGATACTCACGATTGTTTAAGCCGAAAATGGCTTTATTTTGGCAGTCATCTGCCTGAAATGGCCTTCAATAGAAGTTAATGGACGAAATACATTATCCTGATTATTTTTTTTAAATCTCACACATTCCCTTTCTTAAATGTAGACATGTATGTTAGTAGCTGTTAATTTACAGGCTGTGGGTACTTGTAATACCAATTTACTAGGAACTTAAAAGTAAATTAAATGTGCCCGTTGGGTGTAAGCCAACTTTACCAGGTTTAAAGGAGAGAGCGCAAGCACTTCAGCAGCGGTTAGCAGAGGTAAAGCACACAGAGTCCTAAAAGCCAATAAAAACAGGCTCAGAAAACAGGAGAAGTGAAGGCAAATAGTTTGGGGGTGACCCCACAAACATGGACAAGTCCAACATATGCAGGGCCGGCTCTAGCGTGGTGCAACTGGTGCGGCCACACTGGGCATTTACCTGAGGAGGGGGGACGCAATTCCAAAACACCTGCTGCAGAGTTCCTTGTGCATCCAGCTTTCAGGCACCAATAAAATGTCAGTGTAACTCTTGTGATTAATGTTCCTGCAAGAGAGATAAAGAGATCGTAGTTTTGTCTAGTGGACAGTTTGACTCGCCATAAAGTAACACAAGAGGGTTAATATCCCTGCTGCAATGAACTTGTACCGTGCAGATCACAGATCTGTATTTTATATGGATAGATGAGTGGATTACTGCTTTTGTAACATAGATCCTTTGGTTATCGTAGTTCATAAGATACAACCCCAATGTAGAATAGTGACTGTTACGAACTGTCACGAAAGAGCTGCATGCAAATTGCAAAAAGTAGGTTAGGACGTTATGTTTTTTTTCCCTTGTCTTTCAATATCTATTCCTAATGTTGTTAAAAAGGGGTTGTTTGGGTAGGCATATATTCTTAGTAGCAAAGCCAGCCTTTATTAGTGCTTTAAAACAAATGAAATGTAAGTGAGAGAGGAGCTATGGAGAGATGCGAGGCACTTTTGCTGGGTGGTAGAGTGGGAATTCGAGGGGGAGGAGGGACTCCAAAATCCTATTTTGGCACTAGAGGCCACCGGCGCGAAAGACGGCCCCGAAAATATGCCTTTGCAGGTAGCCAATGTGGTCTCCCTTTGATTGCGTTACTTTAGAATACTTTCTAACAAGCAAAGGAGCAAAAAGAGCTGATCACTAGATTCACGTAAAAATGTAAGTTGTGGTCAGATCGTTTAGTCCAAGTGCGCCTCCCATCCTTTTAAGTACCGAGCAATTGAAGACGGAGTTCATCTCTAAGCGACTCAGTCAAAGAATATTTTTGAAATTACATTAATTTTTGGTTTAGCACCTTGACTTCGTTCAAAGTTGCGGGCTGCGGAGTGAACGCTCGACGCCCATCTGGGACCTGAGCTCTAGGTGAACGCGGAGTGCGGACCGCTGACTGCCCTCGGTGAAGGCGCGTTGTGTGCTCCTGCGGCCCCTGTGATTGGTTGCTCTGCTGCTTGGCCTCGTGAGATCTCTGCGGTGCAGCCATAGAGTCAGCAGCTATGAAACAAATTATGAATCCTTCACTCAAACCTAAGTACAGAGTTCTGACGTGCTGGGCTGGGGATTTCCTACCGGCGGTGACTCGCTCTGAGTCGGCGTAACTGAGACAGCTCAAGGCGCTTTGAAGAAGGCAAACGTGCACGGCAACCTCGAGTTCATATGAATGAGACTGACTGCAGCTATTTCCAGGTTTACTAGGATTGAGGCTGTCTATTTATTACTTGTCGGCCCATTTGTCATTAATAATAGCGCGTACCTCATTAGTACATGTCATGCGGTAACTAAACACACTGAATAGATTATGGAGCTGTGCTCAACTTTCTTGAGCCAATTTCCATTGTAGACAGTTTTCACTGACAAATGACCTTTATGCACCAAAGTTAACAAAAGATTACACAGCTCAGAAAGCAGTATTTGCCTTTTATTATGATACTTGACGCCTCAGTCTGGTCTCCTTCCTCTGCCAAAACTAACAGTGGTAGTATTAATTTTCAGAATTTGATTTACGCCTTTTAACATCTGCTGCGTTCAGGATTTCTAAATGTGATATGTGACAAAAGTGAACATGAAATAGAAAATAAACGTGAAGAAAATTCCTCTACCTAACACCTGGCATGGTTTGTTTAAACTGGGTACTATTTCTGCTTTTATTATTCTTATGGTTAGTGATCAATGATGTACACTGGCTTTCTTATCATGTGTGGGTCTGTGAGCTTCAAAGTGTGTTAGAGTGTGCACTGTTTCCTCCCGTATATCCAGCTCTAAATTACCACTTCCAAAACAGCTTTCGAATTTAACTTGATGTCCTTAAGTATGGTCTGCTTTAAAAAATACAAATTCAGAAATTTGATGAGCATTCTTGAAACGCTTTCTCATAAGTTTTTAATGAATATCAGTCGTTATTCCGCAAACTTAGCCCTTAAGGATGTATAAATGCATGCAGTCTTAAAGTTTCAGTGACAAAGTAACATTTAAATAAAGAAACACTGAAATTCACCAGTTATAGTTATCTCAAGTATGTGCACAGTTTTGTCATCAATGATGTAATTTCAGATGTTACAGTGTGTTAGACCTGGCATCCTTGGCGTGTCTTTTCGGCTCTACTTCCTGTATTTTTGGCTGTGTGCTGGACTTTGTTTTTTCTGCTTTTTGGTACTCTGGGCACTTTACCACTGCTGACCAGTGCTGAAGTGCACGTGCTCCCTGTACAAATTGTGAATATGATTGGTTATCCCTGATTGGCATATTTCATTTACTATAAAGTGCGTAGGTGAGTGCATGAGGTGCTCAGGGCTTGTAAATCAAATACAAGCTGTCAGCCTGGCCCCTTACTCATCAGAAGCCCGCAGACTCACCTTCAGAGCCACTCGAGGTACATCGCTCAGCACCACTCTATTCAATGCACACATGTACCCACTGGCTATTGTCATCCATGCACACAACATTAACTTCCCCTCCTTTGCAGACAACATGCAACTCATACTCTCCCTTTTGGACATGACCCAAACATAAGAAACACGTTCACCGCCTGCATGATTGAAGTCTCTAACTGGATGAAAGCCAATTGTCTCAAGCTCAACACGGACAAGACAAAAGTAGTGATCGGCAAGAGTACCCTCACCATGGGAATCCAACTGGTGGCTGGCTGTACATGAACCCACACCCTCAACCCACACCAGTAACCTCAGGATACCCATTGAGTGCAAACGTGACATGACTGCAAAAGTCAGCACCATCACTGCATTCTGCTTCCACATCGTGAATTTACTGAGGAAAATCTTCAAATGGCTCCCACGTAACACAAGAACTGTCACTCACATCCTAGTCACCAGCAAGTTGGACTATGGGAACACCCTTTACAGTGGGATCACCAAATAATTCACTAGAACACTACAGACCATACAGAACTCTGATGCCAGACTCATCCTCAACCTCCCACACAGAACTCACATTACACCACACCTTAGGGAACAGCAGTGGCTTCCAATACACAAACGTGCTCAGTTCAAACTCCTCACATACACATTAAGGATCTCCCCAACTACCTGAACAGTCACATCTCCTCTAACCAACCATGTAGACACCTTTGCTCCTCTGGATTCCTACTCACCAACATCTCACGCGTACACAGAACCAGATCAAGAGGATGAGCGTTCTCTTACGTTGCTCATAAAGCGTGTAATGACCTACCACTCCACATCAGAGTCTCCTCCTCTCTTCTTGAATTCCACAGGAAGCTGAAGACCTGGCTTTTCAGTTAACCAACCTACCATAGGTAGGGCTAGGCAAACACACCTTGTGAGTGCCAGGATACTCTCGTGGGTGATAGTGTGCTCTACAAATACACATAATAACGTATATGTTGTCCACAGTGCTTCGACCCAGGCATACCTTATAGTATCATCATCAGGGCAAACAGAAGTGAAATGTGCGTATACCATAAAAAACAATCCAACACTAGGTATTAAATTTAAAGGAGACTTGGCCAATCAAAAGTAACTTAAAAAAAAAAAACTTGAAAGATAGGAGAGGTACTTGTTATTTCAAAAAGAAATTACGATACCTACAAAACTAAAGGTAAAATCAGTTACGTAAAAACCGCTATAATTGAAGGAATGAGTGAAAAAAAAACAAGTGAAGTACGTGTGACTAAAAGTACACATTTGTTAGGCCCTTATGTGAATAATGGTGAAATTGGAAGGTTGAATAATACAACTTTCCAAAGTACTCACTAGCATATCTGGTACTCCAGGATCTTGAAAAGCACAACTAACACTGAGATGGTAACAAGCACCACACATTGGTAAATGAAAGATTTGGTTATATAAGTTACTTATAACTAGGTAGAAAAAAACTAGCAAATGGTCTGAAATCATGTGGAAGCTGTTGAGAGATCAGACACGTGAGGAACTGGGCTGGTCAAATGGCAGAAAAAAATGGAACTGCAAGAGCACAAGTGAGCGATTTGTGTGCACCAAGTGATTAATCAATTAGAAAAAGTATCAACTTATATGCGGGCAGCGCCGGCAAAATGTCCAGTGCCTGTGAGTTCCCAAACAATAAGGATAAAGAGACTAAAGAGCCGGGTGGTGGTTAAACCTAAGCGAGTGGTCAATAATTCAGCCAGGACCAGCACTGGCAAAGAGTCCATCCTATCCAAGGGAAATAATCAGTAACAACAACCAAGCACATGAGACAATATAAGGTGTCTGCGTAGTAGCAGCGTGCCCTAAAACCTGTCAGGGAGGTAGATGGGTAAGGAGAGGAATGCTTGCAGATGCAATGCATAATGCTGAAAACAGGGTTCCTAATTATCCAGCAGGACCTGCTGCATGGATGATCAGGGTCTTAAGAGGTTTGACAGATTTTTTTTAATAAAAAGAACTACAAGGTAAGTAAAGCTGACTTGGCTGTGATACCTGTTTGCAAAGCACGAAGTACTGCAGAATTAAAGAGAGAAGTTCCACGTTTCAAGGTTATGCCAATGAGGGTGGGTTGAGTTCCTTAGGAAAGATGGTGGTTTAGTAGAAGGAAACAAGGTTCCATTATGTAGAGCACTTCCTTTGCTTGCAAATAAATGTGCCCTTTTCTCAAAACACATGGCCCTGTGTATGCCAATTTCTCTTGGCAACTGAAAACACACTGAAAGTCGATTTATTGGTGAATTTCTCTTTTAAGTCCAGCTGGACTTGGCAAAAACAAAAAAGGGAATTAAATTAAGATCAACTATTGAATGAAAAGAGGCAAGAAACATGCCATTTATTTTGATAAAGAGCTGTCGCCAGTACCCTTGTCACAATTCAACATCTCTCTAGACATGAAATAGAAAAAGAACAAAAAGGCATTCATTTGTGCAAGTGTTATGTAAGGTATGGCTCTAACATGGAGGACGTAGGTAGCAACCATGGCCGTTTACAGAATACCAGCCCTTCCTTCAACAGTGAATGAATAGAGCTCAGTTAAAGTACTGCTGAGACCGTCCTTGCTCTTTTTTTGTATCATCCTTCGAGGTGCTCTTTTGAGTGAGTTATTAAACAAGTGCTAGTGAGATCTATAGCTTTCTCAAACCTTTTGTAGACATGTTGCAGTTCAGTAATTAACATCACACAGTGGAACATGTTCATATTACTGCATAATCAGTGCAAAATAAAACTGAAGGGATTTATATAAATGTCAACCTTGGTCTTTACAATTAACATATCATTTGTTACATAAATCAGTGTGTACCACCGGAAGAAACTCGGTAATACTTCGTATTTCCACGGTCTTGCATATCTGTGGACTTGAGGTCACCCGCCAAGGTATAATCTCGCCCTCCTGCACTAATCAACAGTGAGTCATACATAGTCAACAAAAGCCCTACAGTTGAAAGACGATGGATCAGCAATTTTAGGGACTCAAAATTAAAAGTTCACGTTAACTGTAGAAACAAAAATGACTGCAAGAACTGCTCACATTCTCAACTAGCAGGACACTGTTCTACACTTTCAGATAAAGTTAATCTTCCCAAACAGTTGGACTGGTGCAACTAAACATGTGTGCTCCTCTGCATAAAACATGTTCTTGCACTGATCTTTTCATTATTAAGACAGCAACAGAAGGAGGAGTATTGGTATGAAGGTTAGGCGCTGCAGAAACATGGACTAAAGTAAAAATAAGCAGATGCAGAGCTGGCGGCCAGTGGAAGGACAGGAAGCTGTACTTGGTCCATGCTCCATGGAAGGGACACACACCAAGCCCCAGGAGGAACCCTAGGCAAGGAGGGGGCTCAGACCAATAAGAAGCTTGTACATGAGAGTGACGTCGGAGCCAACCAGTGGTGAGTAACAGTAAGTAAAGTGTGAACTTGAAGCTCGCCTTCTTTTTTTCTTTGCTTACAAGAGATGTCGCACGCACACCGTAAGCGTTATGCAAGCAAAACCTAAAAATGATAACTACATTTAACTATCTGTTTCATTCTCCCAATGACAATTTATGTTTTGCGGTTTGCCATTGTTGGCTGAATTCAGTTCAATCTTTCCTCAATATAGTGGTTGCACATTTACACGTTTAACCCTCCAGCTGACCCAAACTCACAATAGGAAACAGCAGGACACAATTCTCTCTTTTGAAAGTCAGTGGAGTTGCCTGTAGTGATTTATGTGTTGAAAATCAAAGTTTTTATAAACAGACCTATAGAAGGGTGAACTCAGTTCATTTATCACAGTACACTCTTTTGGAACATCTACATCCAGCAGCGATCCAGCCATGCATTTTAACAATAAGGCCATGTACAAACACAGCTAAAAGCAAACTGTTATCCTCGGCTCAGGATGCTGTTATTGGAATGTTTTTTTTTATAGATGAGTAATGGTCTGGAAACAGTTATACCACAATTAAGTTCTAAAGGCAACATCAGAAGATGCTGTTTTTAAATAAATTGTGTTACATTTTCCAACATAAGGCGGATCTAAGGATTTTATTGAGTGATTAACACTAGCGGTGGAGAAATACTTCATAGTTTCTGTTATTTGTTGACATGAGCATGTTTTTACTGAGAGGGGTTTGATCTGTTTCTCATGTGTCTTTTTTTGTCAGAATCATAGACGATGAAACTGAGCCAGAACACAGGTTTTAATCACATTGATTATTCATGGCGTGGGCTCACAGAAGGTCCAAGGCAAAGTTCAGTAGCCATGTCATAAGAGAGCTACAGCTGGGCTCAGGTGATTACATCTAGTACTGTAATGAAAACTTGGTGAAAGTACATTTTGAATGGTAAAGTCAGACTCATTGTAGCTGACCAAGATCGAAAATAGAAGCGCCTTTTGTTTTAGGCCTGGCTTGGCAGTACAGTTTTCAGTAGACCTTATGTGAGCTTCAAGAAGCATTACAAAGAAAGGGACTTCTACTCCACCCACATGTTAAATATCTTAACTACAGCATTCCTTTCGACAGAAAAAATGTTAGACTGCTTACAAAGTAGTTTCATTGGCTGTGTGTCATAAGTTGCTCTGACACCCACACTGCCTGGGATGTTTACTTAAAATACTGACTTTTTAATATCATGATACCAGAATATTGTCGCAAGAACATTGTGATGAAGGAAATATCATCAACAGGAACACTGTACGTATTTTTTTAGAATTGTTGTTAAATATATTGTTGTAAAAATATTGTAGTTAGTAATATCGTTTCTATTTATATTTTTTGTGTTTGAATGTAAAGCAAATTTTTGTTATGAATTTGTTATTTAATTTATGATTATTCTACTATTTATATGGATTTCACAAAAAGGCTCAAAATATTGTGATAAATATTTTTTAAAGATAATATAATATTTTTAGATGCAGGATGTTGGGTTTATAAGGGAAAAAGGTGGGGAGAATTAAAAAAATAAAATAGGTTTTTTGTTTTATGTGGACTTTTACATTTAAAATTAAATTTTAAGATTCTGTTTTTACATTTTATATGTGGTAATATTTCCGTTTTAATGGTATATTATATAGATTCTTTTTACAGTTTAATATTCTTCAAATACAAATTATTTTTAAAAGCTGAAAATGTTTATGCATGCTTTTAAATTTAGGAAAACAAAATCTTATTTGAAATTAAAATTGGTATATAAACTTAAATTTGTTTTCATATTATGTTTTGTGTTTTTAACATAAATAAATATTTTAACTACTTGTTTGTTTATAAATTATACATTATACTTGCATTTTTTAAAAACTCAATTTAATATAGTGTATTATATTTTATCAAAATTAAAAATGTATATTTGAAAAAACATTTTTCAAGGGTATTAGAAAAAATACTTATTTTTTAAAGTAGTTTTAAAATGTATATTTTTATTTTTATTAGTATTTTTCTGGATTTAGAAAAATATTTCAGATTGTGTTTTAGAGTTTTAAATATATTTTACATGTATTAAGTTTTAATTTTCATTTATATATAAATTATTATATTTCATGTTGAGATTCATCTTATGTTTTTAAAAAAAGTTACAATAGTAAGTGTAACCCCTTTAGTTTCCAACACCTTCCCCTAGATTGTTCAATTTGGAGTGGGAACAGAAAATCTGACCCCTTAGGTGTCCAACATCTTCCACAAGATTGTTTAGTTTGGAGAAGTGAATAGTAAATCTAAACCCTTTAGTGTCCAACACCTTATCCACGATAGTACAATTTGGAGTGGAAATAGTAAATATGACACTTTAGTGTCCAACACATTCCCCAAGAATGTATAATTTGGAGTGAGAATAGTAATTCTGCCACTTTAGTGACCAACACCGTACACAAGATGGTTTCCTTTGGAATTGGAATAGTAAATCTATTTCTTTAGTGTCCAGCACATTTACCAAGATGGTTTAGTTTGGAGTGGGATTAGTAAATCTGACCCGTTTAGTGTCCAGCACCTTCACCAAGATGGTTTAGTTGGGTGTGGCATTAGTATATATGACTGTGTTAGTGTTCAACATCTTCAAGTTGTTTAAGGTGGTTTCCTTTTGTGCGGGAATAATAATTGTAACCCCTTTACTGTCCAATACTTTTCTGAAGATGGTTTAAGTGGCAGTTGGAGTAGTGTAGTATATTTATTTACTATGCTTGCCTCCCTCTACGTACATAGCTTTTGATACAATTAATATGTTTCCGCCTTTAGCCGAGGGCCTGATTACTGGATCAGATTCATTTTGAAAACTCTTGAGAGCCTTCATTTCTTTCCATGTTAAATTAGATCTACCTATCCTCCTATTCCTTCTTAGCTTCTTTAGATCACGGATAACTGCATCCTGAAAGGTATCTATAGGATCATAAGGCAAATTGGGCGTGAGGGTAGAGGCCGGTTTGAAGCCACTCGGGCAGCTCATGATAACATCCACCCCAAAGGCATCTAGAATTAGATAGGGATCCCTCATGATACTCTCTTCATCACACAATTCAGCTAAAATCATTAATGTATCCACACCACTAATATTCAAATTAGATGCCATAAATCTCTTAGACATATCATATCATTATGGTCATTCCTAATTGTAGTGTTGTACAATTTCCTGAGCTCAAGTTTACATACCACTTTAAACAAATCTGTCCTACTCTGTGCACAATCTAAATTGGGTGTAGGACAGAATGGAAGACCAAATGAAAATACAGTTATTCAATCCTTACTCAATGTTCTTTCTGTTAAATTCATGACTGTGTTCCCCATTACTTTGTTTTCTTCTAACCACATGTTGATATTCTAAGGGGGGCCTTGCCAGTTTATTTGAGATATATAACAACCATTATTGTTTACAAGTTACAATAGAATTGGGATCTTCCAGTTTAAGCTCATGGCTCCCCGGTCAGCATGTTTTTTTCTTCATATCCTACGCGGTTCCTTTTTCACAGCACTTATGTATTTTAAAGATGGATAAGAGCCACCATGTGAAATGATGTTGCACACTTTGCATTGTAGGTGGAACAGCTAGGTCGCTTATGATTTGTCAACATGAAATACGAATTCTGCAATATGAGGCTATGCAAATGAAATTCTATTAACAGGAATAGGATTCTAGCATAAAATTGGAACTACTAGGATAAGTTCAAGACTATGACCATTGTATTCTGAATTATTGATAATGAAACATGTAGTGATTGAACATGCCCTTTTTCATACTCCTATGTTGCTATTTTGATTTATGGTAATGACTGAGGCTCCTCTTTAAAATGGCAACTGCTTGCTCCTTAATGTACTGCTAGGCATTGCTTCTGATGATGAATACACTGTTTATATGCAATGAATTTTCAATGGCCGCCAACCTGTGAACAAGGCCAAATCACAGCCTAAACATATTGGGTTTGATTTACTAATTAAAGTAATTTCAGCTGCACTGCACAGCAGTCTTCGATTGTGTGTCATTTACTGATAGTATATTGTGTTTTAAGGTTTTGGGCATTTTTAACTTACTTTTGCACTCATTATGAGACAGGGTGGCCGCCGCCATAGTGACGACCACTCCGCCAGACTTTTTAGGAGTTTCCCGCTAGGCTGGTAGGTGGAAACCGACGGCCTAGTGGGAAACAGGCTACAGCATTGTCTCAGGCTCGTAATTGAGCCGGTGGCAATGCTATAGCCCGCAGGGTGCACAAGCAGACATTGAAAATTGTGACGGTGCTTGGCAGGGGGACCCCTGCACTGCCCATGCCAAACGCATTATTTACTAATTTACCAAATTGATTAACAGTTCAAACAACTGGTTTTGTATGTTGTGGAAAGTGCAAAGCATGCAGCATAGGCACAAATATGAAAGAATACTTCGATTATCGAAGTAACAAATTGACAATCAATAAAAGGATCACTTGTAACACCAGTTATGTGGTCTACATAATAGAGTGTGTCTGTGGACTGCGCTACGCGGGGGGTACGATCTGCCCCCTTAAGAAGCAGATTCTAGAACATATTAGAGCTGTACAAAATAAGGATTTGACTAATGCTATGGCCAAACATTTTATGACACATGATGGAGTGAGCTGGACAGACATTAAATTCTTTGGAATTGCAAAGTGGAGGCTTGGAATCACGGTTTATAACACAGCTCAAAACCAAGACCCCGAGGGGTCTCAATGGGGAAGAGGAACTTCACTATCGTTTATAATTAAATATGTAGAAACACATATATTATCATACAATATGTAGATATATAATTAATCATATAAGAATACAAATGGGTATTTTTGGTAATATCTGGAACATCTGTAAATATGTGTTATTGATATAATAGTAAAGTGAACTGAAAATATGAATAACAGCTATAGATAGTGAAATAACGTCAACACTAGTGATTAACAAGTGTGGTTTGTTCCGTGAACCCCTCATAGTAGGATTATCGCCCCCCAAAAAAATGATATTGGTCTCTAATATGGGGCCTCCTCTTCTGCTCTCATTTTTATTTCTATCTGTTGATATTAACACTTTCCATAAGCTTGTGCACAGTGGTGGTTCCATACTTTACTTTCTGGAATATTATGATATGTTGCATCCTTTCATTTGGATAATATGTTTTTAAAGTTCACTACATGTCCCATAATGCACTAGGTTGGGTAATAGGGGATAGACGATAAATAAGAGACATTGAAAAAATACTTATACACTGTGAGCAAGACCGGGAGGTCGAAACACGTCAGTGGTAATGGTTGGTGATGTATATGACTGAAATTAAAAAAGCATAGAAACTCTCCTGGAGTGCAGCGCTACAATTGTTGCCAGTTGTTTGTTTTAAACATAATCTAGAGGAACGGTTCATTCCTCACGTCTGCACCAGCATGAAACGTGCACCACAATAAGGACCGTTCTGTTGTATTATATATATATATATATATATATATATATATATAGAGAGAGAGAGAGAGAGAGAGAGATTCATTAGAACTATAGCCAAGTCAGAGTAAACAGCTATGTCCTGGGGTGGACACCCCAGGACATAGCAGGAGCTGGCCCTGAGGGGTAGCTGTCCTCAGGGCCATCATTGGCTCCTTGCAGGGGGGCTGAAAGGCTCCCCTCCAACATTAGAATTTGCCCCTGCTTGTGGTGGCTCCTGGGGCCCACAACAGACCACCCCCTTCATTATTTCATTTTAGCCCTGGAGTGGTGGTGGTTCCCGGGGCTGCAGGCGGCTGTGCAGTCCTGTATATAATTGAAAGATAGCCACTGGGAGGTGGCGCCCCCCAGGGCTAATACAAGGCCATCGGATGGAGACCCTGTGTGGCCCCCTCCTTTTCAAAGCACTAAATACCCCAGGACCTGGCTCACCAAAGGGCAAAAGACTGCCCTTTTTTAATGTTGGGAAAATCTGCTTTTATCCTTGGCAGGGTCCGTGGTTAGATCCCTTGACCAAGGCACAGGTCGGAGGGTGACCGTACCCTGGCCCCTTTTCTTATTTTCACTTTTTTTGTGGGACTCGACTGAAGCAGAGTCCCAAGATGGCTGCAAACACTTCCTTGTTGAAGTGTCGGCAGCCAATCAGATATCAGCACGGGGACAATTGGATCCGCGGAGGATCTGCCTCCCTTTATATTTACATTTTTTAAACACTAATGTCTCCAAAACTACTGAAGGGATTTACACTGAATAATGAAAAGCACACTTTCTGGATGAAGAGCTAGCTTTCTCCAAAATTTGGTGTAATTCCGTTCAGAGGTTCAGGCTGCAGTCATGTTAAAAATTTGAAAAATCCCATTGATGTAGAATGTGGAAAAAGTGTTTTCGGATCCCACCTTTTTCTCGGCCCCCCGACTTGATGGATCACCCCAAATCATTCAAGACAGCAGCTGAACTGACCAAAGTATACGTTTTGAGAATTTCGTGAAGATTCATCAAACGGCGCCAAAGTTAATGGCAAAACAAAAAAACACTCTGTCTGTGGAAAAAATGGTCCTAACTATAACTACCTACTGGTGACTGTCAGTAGAATATATATGTATATATATATATATATATATATATATATATATATATATATATGTATATACATATTACCTAGTGGCGGTCGCACCTAGGTAGTTATATTTAGGACCATGTTTCCATAGAAAACGCGTTTTTTGACTTGCCTATATCTTTGTCACTGTCTGACGAATTTTCACAAACTTTTCACAACAAAGTGAGCCGTGATTCGTGTTGCGCACAGAAAGTTTGGGGGTGATCCTTCAAGCGGAGGCTGAGAAAAAGGAGGGGGGGTTCACAAAATTGTCTTTCCAATGTTAATTCCCATAGGACCTTTGAACACAACAACAGCCTGAACCACTGGATGGATTTACACCAAATTTGGCTAGCTTTCAGTACGCAGATTGTGCTCTGGCTTATTTGATGTGAATACGTTCAGGAATTTTGGAGATATTAAAGGGAAAACAAATTTGAATATCTAGGGATGCAGATCCTTTGCAACAATTTCACAAAAAGTAACAAGCTTGTTCAGGGAAATGCTTCAAACCAGGTAGTGTTGGCAGCCATCTTGGGACTCGGCTTCAGCCGAGTCCCACAAAAAAGTTTAAAAAAACACAAGGGGCCAGGGTAGAGTCACCCTAACCCCTTAGCACTGGTGCTGGGGTCCCAGAAGAACCCCCACCAGGCTATAAATCACTTTTAAAAATAAAATGTTGCCACAATTATGCGACGACATTGCGATTTTGTGGAAAGTGGATTTTTTAAAAGCAGGCGGGGGCTAACGTGCTTGCTTTTTACAAGGCTCCAGATGGGCCATGTTCCGAGGACATTCACAATTTCTATGCTGGGGACCGCCACCTCCACGGGGCACATGTTCAAAAATTAATGCGGGTGGCGCGCTGCCCCCTGCAGCCCCAAGGACCGCCACCTCCCTGGGTCACATAGATAAAAACTGATGCCGGGATCGTGTGCCCGCACTGCAGTCACAGGGACCACCACCTCCCTGGGACAATTTTTAATTAGTTTGTGGGGGGTGCACGCCCCGCCCGAAGCCCCAGGGGCCACCACCACCCAGGGGCAAAAGACTAAAACAATGCAGGTGGGCGCGCATCTCCCCCCGCAGCTCCAGAGACCACCACCTCCCCGGGCTATTGATTGTTGAAGGAGGGCCACTTGGCCTCCTGGTGAAGCCAATGATGGCCCTGAGGACCCCCACCCCACCAGGGCCAGCTCATGCTATGTCCCGGGGTGCTCCCCCCGGGACGGACATAGCTGTTTGCTGTGGCTTCGCAGCAGCTTTGACAGCTGCCGTCAAGTCACAGCAAACAGTGAGCTTTCAAACAGCTCTCCCTCACAGTGAGCAGAGCTTTCCTCTGTCTCCCTGCCTACAAAGATGCAGGCAGAGAGACAGTGGAAACTGTTCTCACAGAGAGGGAGCTGCATTAGTAGCTCCCTTTCTATGGCAGCAATGCTGCCTCCCACAGAAGGTGGGGAATCAGGTGGGATCCCGGGGACTTCAGGCGCCCCCTGCAGTTCCCAACATTGTCATTGGGTGCCCTGGGGGACACCCAGGTCACATGGCTGGGCTCCGGAGGATGGGGTCCCTGGGTCCAAGATCGGCCCTAGGGAAGGCCTGCCACACGGCACACCCTCCTTAAAAAAAAATGATTAGGCCAGGCCAAGGGGGATTGGGTCCGGGGCCTTGGGGCCAAGATCGGCCTAGGGAGGGGGGCTGTACCCCCCCCCCCCACCCCCTCCCCCACCAAAAAAAAAAAAAAATTGGCCGGTCTCTGGGGTATGGGGTCCCCGGAGCAAGATTGTTCTGGAAGGAGAGACACGTGCTCCCCCTCAGAAAAAAGTTAATGTTTAGTCCAGGCCCCAGGGGATGGGATCCCCAGGGCTGAGATCAGTCTGGGGAGGGGGGTGTAGTGTGGTCAGTTTTACGTATCCTTTGCGCATTAGCTTCAGGCTTTAGGCCTTTGTGCATTTTGCCCTGGATGTATTTTATTCCTTTGCTCGCAGCTTAGAGCCTCCGTGCACTTTGCTCTAAATGCTTTTTATTCGGCTTCGTACTGTTATTTTTCAAATAGCCAGTTCTACGGTCTTGTTTTATATTTCATATCACACTGTTTAGCCTACTTCACCACTGGAGTTCTCCATAACACATTCTTGTTCACTCTGTGTTTCAGTCAAGGATACAGTCTGGTACATTGCCGATAGACGTGGTAGGAGTTTAGTCTTTGGCATTCCTGCGTAGGGACATTTTGTGATCACGCTGACATGTTAGTTATAAAAGAACTTCCTTGTCCTAATACACGTAAGAGGGAGATTCCGACCAGGAAACCACAACTAGACGCTGACTGCCTCGTTGCAGATGCTGAACCAGATCACAGGCCTTTGCTCAGGTATGAGGGTTTATGTCTCCCGAGGGATTCAGAAAGGCAAGTTAGAAGCTTAACATGCTGTGCTCGAAATAGAACTAGTAGAGGGAGAGTAGAAACTGCTAAACACCATGATAGCGTTATTCTTATGTTTTACTATCCTGGTGACTATTTCAATCCTACTGTGTTGTATGGTTCTGGTTATTGCGGCTCACGCCTTAATGTCTAAAATGCAGTCGTTTTATTAAAACATTATATAAAACTTATACTGCCTTTGTCATTTGTATATGAGATCATACTGTAAATGAGAGAGTTGGTTTGGATCTGAGTGACCACGACTTCCCTGAGAAGTTCCAAAGATGTCATGGGCTCGGCTGCCCAATCATCTCTTCCTTGTTGGAGAAATGAGGCACTGCTAGTTAGCCGGAGCAAAAACCGGATTTAGGGTGACAGAGTTCCTTCCACGTGGGCCAGACTCAGTCCCCCACACCGTGAATGATCCTGCTGCCTAGAAATCCAGTAGTCTCATTTAGGATAATGAGAGCCCACGCGACATGGCGCCGCCAACGATTGGTCTGGCTCTAATTTTCGGGTACGGCTGACTCTCTCGGTCTCGTATATATATTGACTCCTCGGTTCCGTAAACGGAGACGTCCGTGGGGCTGAGGATTTCTGCCGCCACGGGATAGGTGCATCCTATTACTTAGTGGTTGGTTGTTCAAGCTTGAACTTTGAAAGGAAAAACCCCGTTATTGGTGTGCCTTCTCTACCCAGGTGCTGTTTTTCTCTAGATGGCGAATCCGGTAGTGGTGCAAGTAGCGCTTAATATGCACCAACCGCTCATGGGACATCTGTTAGCACATGGCCTGACGGTCCAGGGGGGTCCGGTCACTTTTGTGGTGGACGCCCATGCAGCCTACAGAACAGAACTTTTTTATTCTTGGGTCGTATTTCCAGCAGTTGATGGGGGTTCGAATACTTTTCACGAATACACTGTTGCGAATGTCCCTGGACAGTACAGGGCTTATGCATACTTAGAGATACCTTTATCTTATCAAGAACACCATAATTGGCTTGATGGCGCCCTCCCACACACAGTAGCACAAGTAAGGTTAGGTCCACTGAGTAACGATGGTCCGACCTGGCCTTTATTGGCTACTTACACACCATATCCTGCGGTTGCTTATTTGGCAGTGGCTGACGTGCGTCGTTTATATATGGACTTAGCAACTACATACAGAAGACTGGTACAGTTTGTAATGCAGGCATTAAATGCTAATGCAGCGCGTGCTGCTCCGGAGCACCCACAGGCGGTGGTTCCGGGTATCAATCCGGCCACTGTACACTCAGTTATGGGTAAGGTACCGGCTAAACGTGAGGAGACTCCATTTTGGCTGGTGCAAAAAATGTATACGCTGGAAGCAGTATTTCCCCATACGGGACCTCAGGATAAACATAGAATATTGACGATGTGTTTGCCGTATGGAATGGTTCCTCCAGTGGACCTTTGTAATACATGGGGCACAGTGTTTGCCGCACTCTACACTACAGCACACGGTACACCAACATTAGCTAATTTGCCGGAAGTGCTTAAACAAATTCAAGATGAATATGGGGCTGCCCCGCCTTAGATTTAGGCATGCAGTTGATGGGCAATTTTTCCGCAGTTTCTTCTATTATTTTGAGTAATCTAAAAGGAGAGGCAGTAGCACTAGCAGTGCGAATGTGTCTTCGGGACGTTCCGCAAATTAATCAAGAGCGGGAACTCCCGAGAATAATTGCATAAACATATTCTAGTATTGGTCGCGATAGCCTAGGGGCTAGACCACAAAAACCCCAACTACAGGGTAAAAATAATAAAGAAAATGCTAAACAACAGCAACCTGAGAGTACTAAAAAGCGCTGGGAAAAGAAACAGCAAACACCTAAGAAAGATGGGGGACAGTCTCCGCAACCGGAGACCCCGCAGAATAGGTATAATCTCAGGAATAGGGATAATTTGAAGACGCCTGATAGATATCAATATACTGATACACGCCAATCTCGTTCCTTTCAGGACTCCTCGGACAAGAGAAGTGAGAGAGGTGGGCGATCAGAGCAGAGAACTGAGTACGTGAAACAGAGACAGGAATCACAACGCTCAACGGAGGTTTCTATTAAACAGGAAGAGAAACCAGTCCAACAAAAGCAACAATTTAAAAAGAAGAAAGTGGCAGCAGTCTCAGTTAAACATGCCGCTCAAGAAGAGAGTTCTCTTGATGAACAAGACATGGGCGTTGGCGCTGTTAGACAGCGCGGCAGAGGTCACAATAGTTCGCCAGAGTCTTCGAGAGCATCTGGCGGTGAAAGCAACTGATGACTTCATACAAGTCGAAACGGCTGATATGCGTGTCTCTGATCCCGATAGAGTATATGAAGTAACTTTGCAATTAGAAGGGGACATTGACCGCATTGTACACGCCATCTTTTGGGACCATATGGTACAATTGTATGACGTTCTGCTGGCCGAACAAGATTGGCCACCTGACTTTGTTCGCGACTGTCTGGTTGGGGAGGAGGTTATTACACCTTCATTCTCACCACTTGTTCCGAGAGAACTAGCGGAGTCCTACAGTAAATCATGGGCTCTAGCACAGGCCCCCGCCCTATATAGAAATAACGTGGGGTGGGATAGACAATCACTGTATCATGTAATTCCGATAAAGGGCGAACCTCAGCCGCAGCCGCAGCCGCAGTATCCTATCAAATTTGAGGCAAGAGCATCGGTTAGGAAAATTCTTACACAATTGGAGTACCAGGGTGTAATAGAACCCTGTGTCTCGCCGATGAATAATCCCTTATTTCCAGTTGTTAAACCGGATCATTCATATAGGATAGTGGTGGATTACAGACACTTAAATGGACACACACGCACATAAGCAATACAGAATTCACGCAGCGCTTATGAATAATATTGTGCGTAAAAAATACAAAACAACATTAGATATCTCGAATGGATTTTTCTGCCAAAATATAGCACCGGAAAGTCGGGACTATACCAGTTTCAGTGCGTTTGGCTCTCAGAAAAAGTTTTGTCGTTTGCCTCAGGGGTATAAGAATAGCCCAGGACTATTTTCGGCTTGTGTAACTGACATTCTGCACGAGTTGGACCCTGAGGCGTTATCATATGTTCATGACATATATTTGACGGATGATGAGATTCTGCAACATCTAAAGCATGTAGCACATATTGTTGTGGGGTTTGCTGAAATTGGATATAAGTTTAATTTTAAGAAGTCAAAGATTGCCTTCCTCAGCGTCATTTTCCTGGGATATGAGTTGTCGAATGAGGGCAAGAGCTTAGCGTCACATTTTCTGGAGAAATGTGCTCAATTGCAGCCTCCCAATACGGTTCGGAAGCTCCAGTCATTGTTGGGGTTTCTGAATTTTGGCAGAACTTACATTTCCCTTGTATGCACAATAAACACTATGGATCACAGCAACTGCATATGTGTCTTTATTTTAACATTTACAAATGTTTGGTCTGCAAAATGGTATGTAGGTGTGGCCCCCTGAACCAACAGGCAGTGTCATGGACAGCAGAGGGAGGCATCCTCTGCAGGAGACACAGTACAATATATATGTCCCACTGCAGATGTAAAGGAGTCACTAGTCCAGCCACACACTAGCGTATATCCACTTATCCTACCTACAAAAAGACCATGACAGAGAGTTCCATCAGGATAGAAGGCATGGTGCCACACAAAGCACATACGCAGTTCATAGTTGTCGTGCCCAGTGTAGATTGCCAACTAAACATGGCACAGCAGATAATATTTCTACATCACTAGTCTCAGGAAATACATCACAAATCACTGTAGCTGGCATCTGTCATGTACAAAACTCTATTCTGTAAACAGTTACCAAAGGCTAATGACCATGAATGCCTCAAGCCAGGGGTAGGAGAGGCCACGATTAACATTACAGTCAGTCACCGGAATGACATGAGAACAGGAGAATGCAGGACACATAGCACAATACAGGTCTGTCCATAGGAGATCTGAATCTAGCAACCTGCATTGAGTACACATGTTAGAGATGAGACATTTTAACTCAGCACCTTACATGCAATCAATCATCTCCCACAACACACACAAAGGGATAGGAACACATTACACCCCCACTGATGATTCAACTCAGGAGGGCTATTGTCACCAATCAGTATGGATATACAACACTTGCATATACATACTCAGCATACTTATATGTTACTGGAAGTACTGATTGATGAGCTCAGTCCTAGAGTCAGCTGCACCTTCCTCACCTGCCTCCTCATCACTTTCCATGTCTGCATTACCAGCCACCAGTCCAGATGCCTTGTCATCATCAGCTAGTAATGGTATCTGACGTCTCAGGGCAAGCTTGTGGAGCATGCAGCAGGCAACTATGATCTGGCATACCTTTTGGGGAGTGTAGAGGAGGGCACCCAGGCACCTGAATCTGGCCTTCAGAAGGCCAAATGTCCTTTCAATTATACACCTGGTCCTGCCGTGGACCTCATTGAAACGAAGTTCCCCTTCCATGGCAGAGTACCTCAATGGTGTCAACAGCCAGGGAAGGTTAGGTTAGCCAGAGTCACCTGTGTGCACCATGGTAGGACCTGTTAAAATACAGGTACAGCCACAGGGCAGAATGTGATGACAGGTGCCATAACAGAGACACACATCCAAATGCATACATATCAACAAGCCAAGCCCTCTCTCTGTGTAGACGTGCCATTATGTGTGGGACATTGCTGTTACTCAGAATGTAGGAGTCATGCACAGATCCAGGAAACTTGTCTGTCACTTGTCAGATGTACAGGTCTGCCACACACACCACCTGAACATTATTGGAGTGTTAGTTCTTCCTGTTCCTATACACCTGTTGAATGGCACTGGGAGGGACCAAGGCTATATGGGCGCCATCTATGGCCCCTATCACATGTGGGATGTGTTCCATATCACAGAAGTCTGCCTTCACATAGGCCAAAACCGCATGTTGGGGGAAGCTGATGTAGCTGTCCAGGTATTTCAGTAAAGCAGTACATCCTTCAGACTGAACATGGGCTGTGACATCCCTGCTGTCAAGCCCACTGTATTTTGAAAGAAGCCTGTGGCAAGAAAGTGTACCACTGACAGGACTTGTACTGTGGAAGAGATGGCATATGGATTACATATGGCAGGCAATTGATCAGGCTCCAACTGGGTACATAGATCCATGATGGTCTGACAATTCAGACAATAGGTCTGGATGATATGCCTGTCCTCCAGGGTTGCAAGGTTGACTAGGGGACAGTACAGTGGTGCATGTCTCAATCTCCTCGTGACAGGGTATCTAGGATAGAAATGAAAGAATGTACAAAGTGATAAGCACTTCACACATGTAAGCAGAACATGTCATAATCGCACACACCTAACACTGTAGGCATGCGTAGCACTGCTGACACATACTATAATGGGCATGCTGAAGCAGCTTGGACATCATCCTTGCTGCACATTGCTGAACCTGATAATTGAGACACACATCACACACATCACATTTGTAATGTATCATATGTGGCACACTGAGTTGTCCTGCACTGATCATGTATATAGTCATGCTATATACCTATATAGTTACACTGCCTAAGTGCCTCCGAGTATCTGGACATGCACTTCATCTGACATCCGGCCATATCACGTCACTGTGTCATGCTTGACACATGTATAAGCCAAGCCAAGCCATGATGGCACTACATAGGCCTACTCTGCAGTTTGGCCAAAAAAGTGTATGGCGCACCTATTTTTGGTGCCACAAGGCATGATATGTGCATAAAATGACAGCTGTCTGTCCTGATGCACAGGGCAGTTGGAAGTGACCTAAGTCCGCCGGCGTCTGTCGTCATGGCAGTAGGCGGTCTCAAATGCCGTGCAACTTCTCATAGGTTAACATCGCTGCCTATGGAGGACTGTGGCCAGTGGTGATCATAGCCAGCAGTGACGTCCTGTATGCGGCGGCTGTGACCACCATTTTTTGCTGTCATGCTCACTTGACTCCTGACACTCTTGCAAGCAAGACCTCCACGACCTGAGCTGCTGTGTACTGTCTCTGGGAGCCATCCTGCCATGTCCTGCAGGTAATAGGGCCCCAGCCTTCACCCCAGAAGAGATGGACAAGCTTGTGGAAGGGATCCTACCAATGTATGGACAGCTGTGTGTGATAGGGGTGTGTGTGATGGTAAATGGGGTAAATGTACCGGTGAGGGAGTACATGCATGCAGGGGGCATTAAGTGAAGGCGTGTGAACCAAGAGGATGGGTATGTGTGGGCACTTGGTGAGTCAGATGTTTATAGTCCACTGCTGTTGGTATGGTGCCAGTGTACATGACTTTCTCTTTCTATCTGTGTCATCCATGCAGGTCAATGCCTATCAGAAGAAAGGGATTTGGCGTGCCATCGCCAAGCAAGTGTGGACCCTGGGAATCCACAGCCGGCGGAGTACCCATTGCAGAAAGCGGTGGGAAGACCTGAGACGTCGGGCCCGGAAGACTGCAGATGCCCAGCTGGGGATGTCCTCCTAGCAAGGGAGGGGTGCCCGTCGGACCCTGATCCCCCTAATGACCCACATTTTGGCATTGGACTACCCTTAGGTGAATGGGCATTTGAGGGCAGCTCAGCAGCCACAAAGGGGTGAGTACTGACTGTATCCTGGGACTTGGCTGGCCTTAAATGGGATTAGGTGCCTCAATGCAGGCAAAGTGACATTGTAGTAAAAGCAACATGTTTATCGACAATTGGAAATGGGTATTAAGCACCCTGACAGAGTATATTTTGTAGATGTGTTGCCATGCTTTACTGTCAGTGGATGTACATCTCCCAGTTCTATACCTCTCCATGTCTGGAATGTAGAGATGGTCTAATGACCACATGTGTGACTCCATCCTGCCTATACAATGGATGTGAGTATTTGTATCACCCTAAGCATTGTGTATGACCAGCTCCGTCCATCTGCATTTGTGGCTCTGAGGTGTAAGGCCACTTCCATCTGTGTAGCATACCTGTATGTGCTACTGTGTGGCTCTCCTTTTATCACTGGGACTATATACATCATGTAGTGGTTATGGTATTGACAGATTGTGGGGCTGGCATTACTGTTCCACCACAGAAATGGCCTTCATAGGACAGAAGTATTCGCCTGATAGCTCAATAGGCATATACAAGGTGACCTGCTGACCGTAGGGTATGTGTAGGTGGCCAACCTGGGATACCGAAACATGTCAAATTTATGAGGTCTGAATGCACATATAGGGGGTCTTTCCGACCCTGGCGGTCATAGACCGCCATGGCCGGGGACCACGGATGCACCGCCAACAGGCTGGCGGTGCATCCAGGCCAATTCTGACCGCGGTGGTAAAGCCGCGGTCAGAAAAGGGAAACCGGCGGTTTCCCGCCGGTTTTCCCCTGGCCTGAGGAATCCTCCATGGCGGCGCTGCAGGCAGCGCCGCCATGGGGATTCCGACCCCCTTCCCGCCAGCCTGGTTCTGGCGGTTTTGACCGCCAGAACCTTGCTGGCGGGAACGGGTGTCGTGGGGCCCCCTAACAGGGCCCCACAAAGATTTTCAGTGTCTGCATAGCAGACACTGAAAATCGCGACGGGTGCAACTGAACCCGTCGCACCCTTTTTACTCCGCCGGCTCCATTCGGAGCCGGCATCCTCGTGGAAGGGGGTTTCCCGCTGGGCGGGCGGGCGGCCTTCTGGCGGTCGCCCGCCAGCCCAGCGGGAAACTCAGAATGACCGCCGTGGTCATTTGACTGCGGTGCGGTCATTCGGCGGCTCCTGCCAGGCGTGCGGTTACCGCCGCCGGGGGAGTCAGAATGACCCCCATAATGCATTCCGAGGAGCAAGACTTAAGGAGATGTCACCCTTAAACCAATGGGATGCTACTAGAGGTGGTAAGTGACCTGGCAGATCTCTTATTTGTCACCATGGTGTGTATATGGCATGTATGACAATGCCCTAGCAAAACCTATGCTACATTGCTGAGTTACTGCCTACATCATGTCGTCATGGATATTTGGGGGGCACATGTGATGGGATGGAACTATTTCAGCTTGCCTTGGCAAATATGTAGTGGCAGATTAGGAGTAGCTTGGGTATTGCATGACACATGGCATGTTGATGTAAATTAAAATTTGCATTTAGTCTCCTCAGGCTGCATTATATAGTAGTGGGATGTGTAATTGGTGTACAGGCAGTGGTGTTTGTCCATGTGTGCCAAATGCATGCAAATATTTACCGTCTGAGATGTGTGTTGTCTGGCCTTTGTGACAGATTTTGCCATTTCTGGAATGGTATGTGTGAGGGGGGAGTTGTCATGGTGTATAGTCCAGCTGGTGCAACTGTATGTGTGGTGGCATTGGAAGTGGTCCATGATGTAATATGTGTGTTCCTGAAGTACATCTGTTTTGATACTGCACTCAGTGATTGAGTATGGATGTGTTATATGTGCTATAAGGCCCATTGTAGATGCACATAGCAGTATGCTAAGTAGTGATATATGTGTTTGGTGTCTTCTGATCTGGCTCTGTGATAGGGTCTGACTAATCACATGGCTATACCATAGATTCATATTGGATACATCAGATGTAACCTGTTAGGGTGTCTAACTTGTAATGGCTAAATCAGAGTTGATCTTTATAATGGCATCACTGTACAGCGTGGACTGCCATGTTATGTGACAGCCAGGTGCTGTGTGGTCTGTGAGTGGAGTTGTCTTCACTGTAATGGATATATTACAGAGGACATGGACTAACCAGGTGATGTTACTGTAGAGGCCTGAAGTGTTTTGTTCAGTCAGCTGCACATCCATTGGGTGATAGGGGTATGGAGAGGTATGATGTGTATTCAGGCATTCAATTGATACTGCATTACTGCATCCAGGGCATGCTGTGCCAGCTAAAAGGGTTTTGGTGGGCATCATGTGGATGACTCCAGTAGTGCTGTCCTACTTAGATATTGATGTAGGTGTGAGGGTTGGCATACAGGTGTGGGTAATAGTGACATGTAATGACATGATGTAGATTATGTGTATTGGCAACTGCGATGGCCTAGCCATGATATGTATAGTCACAGATGTGTATGTTTACCTGTGTGCATGAGAGGTATATGTTAACCCATATATGCCCTATCTCTCTTTCTCCCCCTCCCTCTCTCTCTATTTGTTTGCATTAGCATCATCAGGCGAAGAGGGACAGGCAAGTGGGGAAGCTGCAGCCCACGGAACCCAATAAGATGCAACCAGCGAGAGTGAGGGACCCAGTGGGACAGAGGGTGAGGGGAGTGCCACGGGGGAGACCAGATCTACCACCTCTTCTTCTGAATCCTCTTCCAGTGGACACTCCCTGCCGGCGGCGGACCAATCTGGGACCACCCGAGCACCATCTTTGTCCACCACCCCCCTTACTAGCACTGCTCACCTGTAGCTCCCCACCCAGTTGGCCATGCCCGCTCACCCAGGAGGGTGGATATCTTCTTCACCGCAGGCACCTCTGCCCCTGCCCCCGTTAGCCCTACAGTCCTCAGTGAGGAGGCTATTGACCACCTAAGGTCCATCTCTGTGGGTCAGTCCACCATCATGAATGCCATCCAGGGAGACTGGCAGCTCAAGTCCAACAGAGCAATGCATTCCTGGAGGGCATTCACGGTGTCCTGGCTGTCCTCCAGAGATCCTTTCAGGCTCTGGCCTCCACACTGACGGCAGCCAGTCTTCCTTTGTCTACTGTCCCACCTCCAACTACTCCTTCCCAATCCCAAACCCCTCTCCCCAAACCCAGCCAAAGCACACGAACACGCAGGCATGTGTGGTGAGCACAAATGATCCCAATCGACACTGCAAGGTTCTGTTTTAAGTTTAATGTGTAACAACACAACCCGGCGTCCGATCGTCCCAGAGGCCACTCACAACTGTCGCCTCTGGAACCATCATCGCCGCACATTCCAGAACCATTTTACATCATAACACATCCTCTCCCGTTCATCAACAAAATAACTACAAAATAAAACTTCTAATAATGAAATTAAATCAGTAAATATTAACTAATACATAGAATTTGAAACAACTAGTAGGTAATATAACAGAACGTTGTCAAATAAAGCATATAAAGCATATAAGGCCTACCTAACATAATCACTTAAGTAAGAAGGTGGTCTTCTAAATCTTTCTTCTGCAACAGTACGATCTTCTGAACCCGAACCCTTAGCATTTCCTGAAATAGAACCATTCTCATACACACCACTCTGGACCACATGTCCTCCATGTGAACTCCTGCTACCAATCCCACTAACCACTTCATCATCATTGATAAAGATCAGCCCTGAAGAATAATCCTCAGCACATTCATCTGACGTGCCCCCTTTTTGATACAAGGCTACATTTAGAAAATTCCATCTTTTTCCATTCTCCAAAACAACAAAAAATGTACCAACCCGTTGAACCCTAAAAGGGCCCTTGAATTTAGTCAAACGTCCTTGGATCCTCCCAGATTTCACTTTGACCCAATCCACCACTTCCACTCGCAACTTGGAATGTATTGTCTCTTCATTAAAAGGTTGAGCGCTGTTGTGTCTGCGAACTCCTGGCTGAATATCCAATGTACTTTTTAACCAAGCTGGGACTAATTTGGTACCCGGTAGCCTCCCCCGCATGGACACAAACGGGATTTTATTTGTGACACTATGTGTTGTGGTACAGTACACCCACACCATATCAGAAATGACTTCCTTGACGTCATAACGGTTAGCTATAGCGAGTTGAATGGTACCCTTCAGAAGCTTAACTGCTCTCTCTGCCATGCCATTCCCCCTAGGGTTATATAACGAAGTGCAAGAATGTTTAACTCCCCAAACCTGTAAAAACTTCACCATCTCGTGTGATGTAAACTGTGTCCCATTATCAGTGATAAGCACAACCGGTGCTCCTTCTTTTTTTAAAGTATTTTTTTAAATCATAATGGTGCTTCTTGTAGTAATGTCTCTCAAAAACTCTACTACCAACCACTTGGAGTGCACATCCACCACCACCATGGCAAATCTCATCTCAGATGACAATTCATTCAACATTCCAACAAAATCCAGACAAACCGTGTGCCAAAGCTTTCCCGGATCCTCCAAATTCCCACCCACACTCTTCTCAAGAACCAACCTTTTCTCACTCACTTTACACAATGCACAATTCTGTACCCACTCTCTGATTTGATTATTCATACCTGGCCACCAGAAGCTTTCCCTCACCCTTCTGGTTGTCAGGCCTTGCCCCAGATGTCCCTCATGAGCCAGCTGGAAAATCCGAAACCTCAAAGCTACCGGGGTTACAAAACAATCACCCCTCATAATCACACCATTAATGCAAACGGACAACTCATCAAGCACCTTCAAATAGGTTCTGACTGGTAATGGAAGGGTACTCTCTCTCACCTTCCCATGCTGTATTAATCTAACTAGATCTCTCATAACCAGATCCCCATCCATAGCATCTCTCCATTGCACCATCGAGAAAGAACCGATCTCACTATCCACTGCGTCACTAACAGTGGCAACAGCATCCTCCTTGTCAGCGTCACTTACCCCAAGACCGTCAACTTCCTCCCAATCCAATGATAGCCTCGACCAGCAATCCGCCCGAATGTTCTTCCAACCTTGCAAAAATTCAACAGTATAGTTATACTCCTGAAGTCTAGCCGCTAATCTGGCCAATCGAGCTGATCCTTTTCCTGCCCCTCCTGCAGACAAAATTTTTACCAGTGGTTTGTGATCTGTCCGTGAAAGAAAGGGCAACCCCCATAAATACACTCGGAAATATTCAACACCCCATGCCGCTGCTAGAGCCTCACGTTCAATGACGGAGTAATTTTTCTCAGCTGGTGTCAGAGTACGAGAGGCAAAAGCTTCTGTCTTTTCTTCACCAGCATGATATTGTGAAAGGACCACTGGCATCCACTGTGAGTGCGGATCTTAAATCCTTATCAAACACTGTCAAAATTCCAGCATGACGTATCTCCTCCTTAATGTTGTCAAAACATAGTTGTTGCTCATCCTTCCACTCAAACCTATAGCCCTTTCATAGTAATTTTTTCAAATTCTCCGTCTTCTCTGCAAATTTCTCCACGAACTTGGCATAGTATTCTACAAGGCCCAAGAAGGACCTCAATTGATCCCTATCCTTCGGAGCGGGAGCTTTATTTATAGCATCTAACAAGGTATGTTTAGGTTTCACAGATCCCATTGCGCCTGTGTAACCCAAGTGTTTGACTTGTTCAGATAGAAAAACACATTTCTCTTTATTTAATGTAAGACCAAACTCCTCCAATTTTTTTAACACCAACCTCAGAGTAGTATTATGGTCAGTGACTGTCTTTCCCATGACTAAGATGTCATCTTGGAAGTAGATCACATCCCTTATGCCTTCCAAAACCTTGGACATTGCAAGTTGAAAAACGCCAGCGGCAGAGGCCAATCCAAATGGCAGACATTTAAATTGAAAGGTTCCTTCTGTGGTGATGAAGGCTGTATGTGATTTAGAATCTTCGTGCAGCCTGATCTGATGGTATGCACTCTTAAGGTCAAGTTTGGAAAAATACCTCTGGTCCTTCACCAGAGTCAATAACTCACTAATGTTGGGAAGAGGAAACATATCCACCACTATATTCTGATTCACTGAACGCAAATCGACACAGAATCTCAAACTCACATTCGCCTTCTGAGTAATCACTACAGGTGAAATCCATTCTGAGGCTTCCACAGACTCAATAATACCTTCTCTCAACATTTCTCCCAACAGACTTCAAATCATCCCGAACAGAAAAAGGCACTCTCCTCAATCTATATTGAGTGGGAACAGCATCCGGTTTCACTCGCACTCTATGAACATAACCTCTGAGACATCCCAACTTCTTATCAAACACATTCTTTGCACCCACGAGCACTTGACCACTACCAACACTTGATTGGGAGCCCTAGGGTGAATCATGATGTTTAGATAAAATTGATGCATCCACCCTAGAATTGCCAGACCATCTGTTGAGATATAGACTTTTCCTTTAACAGACCGGTTATCATATTGAATATCCCCTTCCATGTACTCACCCTGGTACCCTCCCGGATTGATATCCTTGGGTAAAAGCTCAACACCCACCCAATGCCTCTTAAATGAGTGTTCCGTAATAATGGTGTACATGGACCCAGAGTCAACCATAAGTTCCACTTGATTCCCACACACAGTAAAAACAGCAGATGCTCTTGACATTCTACCTCTACGTCCTTGGTTGCTCTTACTTAAGAGATTGGGATTAGTATTGTCATGTACATTGGTATTGTCATGTACAACCAGAACTCTGTCATAGTGTTCTCAGTCTAAATCCGCAACCACACCCACACTAGAATATTTATTCCCCTTGCTGGATTCTTTACAAACTCTTGCGTAGTGACCCTTACGCCCACATCTCCTACAAATTTTGTTACTCGCAAAACACTTTGCAGAGTCTGAGTCATGAAAAGTGCTGCCACAACGTGCGCAGTCTTTCTGATTTTTTTGAGATTGTGTTCCTTGGTCCCCTTTGTTTCTAGAAAACTGTTCATATTCCTTCTTGCCTCTTTTTTTTAGTACACAAACTTCGTTTGATAAAATGTCATCAAGAGCAGCACTAACTGAATAAATATCATTGTTCTTATCTCGTCTGTTAAGTTCTTTCATACACAACTGTGACTCTTCGATTACTTTTGCCATTCCAATAGCTTCCATGAGTGAGGGATCCTTCGCTGCCCAAAGTCTCTCTTGTATTTTCCTGTCCTTGCATTGAACGATTAATTGATCTCAGATAAGTTCCTCAGTCATATTTCCAAATCGACACTTAACAGAGAGTTCCCTGAGTCTAGCCACAAAGTCATCAATAGATTCATGTTCATGTTGCGGGAGTGTGTAAAACTTATACCTGGCCATAACTAAATTCACCTCCTTTGCAAACCTATTTTCTTTGTATATGTCATCCATTGGCTGACCATTGGGTCCCATCACTGGTGGTAAGTACTTAAACATTTTTTGGCCTTCATTCCCGAGAGCACTCAGCAAAATAGCTTTTTTTCTAGCTGGAGAAAAGTGTTGTCCATCCAAAGCTATAATATAGTTTTCTAGGATGCCTATCCAGTCTTCCCAAGAAATATCTGGTTGCCCAGGCTGTTGTAAAAAAAAGGGTGGTGTAATAATGTTTCCCAATGTGGCCATGATAATGTACAGTCCAGGAGAATAAAAATGAAATATTAATAATAATTCAATATTCTCTCCTCTTCCAACCAGGAAGTGTTGAAAATAAAACAAAATGATAATAATAATTAAATATTCTATCCTCTTCCAACCAGGAAGTATTCACTTCCAACCAGGAAGTATTCCACGATTTCTAATGATGTCCACCGATCTCTAGGTGAGTGGTCTAGTCTTTCAACGAAGGTGTCAGTGGAACGCTCGCGAGCAGACACACGAGAACGGCTCGAGCACACGCGCGTGCTGAAGGGGCTGCGGGAGATCTTTTTACCTCCCGTGATATTGACCAACTCGTAGCGCGTACCTGTGTGGGGCCGCCAGTCCCTCCCAAAGTCTGTACCGCAGCTGCGCCCACTCCAGAGCGATCCCTTAACAATCCTGATCTGCAGCGAGGGTGAGTCTCTGGAGTCACGCGCCGTTGAGTCACTCTCCTCCTTTGTATAAAATGCAGAGAAGGAGATGGGTGAAAGCGGAACACCTCTTGATTCCGCGACGGGTTCTAAAACTTCCAGACCCGCTGTGAACACGGCCACCTCAGCTCCAAATGAACGCCACACAGCACTCTTCAGTATGGCCGGAGAAAAAGGGACAGCCAGGTTGTATCTACACCAAGGTAACTCATCGCCAAAATGTGGTGAGCACAAATTATCCCAATCGACACTGCAAGGTTCCGTTTTAAATGTAATGTGTAACAACACAACCCGTCATGCATTCATATCAACATATCAGGGTACCACTGACAAACACAAGCACCACAAGACCCACCACCGACATGCACACAAACAACACCCACCTGCAGACACACCAACATCCACTCCCAGCATTGACTCCTCCACCACCCCCTCCTTCACAGACACTACACCAGACACACCTGCAGCCACCACACCATCATTCACGGATCCAGCGATAAGTCCTATCTTACCCACAGTTAGCACAATACAAGACCTGCAGACATCCACCCCAGTCACCACATCCACACCCACCACAACCACTGGCACCCCCACTTGCAGCTCATGTACCGTACCTGCAGACACCACCCCACCAGATGGTCACCCATCCAGCATGGCATATATATATATATATCCCAACAGACACCCAGCACCCACAAGCATTTCATGCATGCACTTGCACCCAAGACATCCACACCTACACATCTTACAACCACTCCCTCTACTCCCAAACCCTTTTGCAATGACCCCCTGTGTGTCTAAGCAGCATTTCCTCTCAGAGTTTCCCCTGTTCCTTACTCCTTTCTCACCCCGTGATACCCCCAAGTGCTCTTTGACCCTCCCCAAGTCTAGCCCTTCCACCTCCAAGTCCTCCCTGCCCCCCGATAGTGTCCATGCTCCTCCCCGCCAAGAAGTCTACCCCTCCCTAACCCAGCCCAAGGACCCCCCTCCCAAGCTGTGCGTCTGCAGGTTGGTATGTGCATGGCACGTGTGCTTTGGCCGTGGTGTGTGTAGTATGGGTCTGCAAATGTGTATGTAGGGGTTTGTGTGTGTGTGTGTGTGGGTGTGTGGTTACGTGTGTGTGTATCGCAAGCCGCCCTGGATGTGTATGTTGTGTGTGCGTGTGTAGTTTGCATTTTCCCTACCGTGCCAGGAAGGTGTGTGTACTTACAGTTGTTATCTTCGTCGCCATCACTGGTTCCAGAGTCGTTGTGCAAGCAGGACCAGAGGGAAGACTAACAGTTCTGGTTCCATGGCGGCTCCAGTCAGGTCTGTGTTCCTGAAGGTGAGTGTTTCCTTTTACAGAGTTGGGTTCCGCCAGGGTTTTCGTGGTGGTGCGCCCACGGCAGAAACCTTGGCGATGGGCAGCCTCATAATGTGTCCAGCAGAAACATGGTCCCCGCCGGCCTGAAAGTGCCTACCGCCGTCCGTGGCGGCATGACCACACTGGCGGTACTGGTGGTAGTTTGGCTGTGTTCTGTTGGGGAAGACTGCCATGGTCATAATTTGGCGGTCTTCATCGCCGGTCCTTTGGTGGTACGCCCTGGGAGACGCCATCTTTGTTTCTCCCTTTACACCCTCATGTGATTTCTTTCCACCAATCACACCGTGCAACTTCCTAACAAAAATGCAGACCTGAAACGCAACTGTGGACAATCTCAATATAACAGTTGCGGGATTTTACATTACAAGATTTAACAAACCGCCACACTAATGGACATTACATTACTCATGCAGTAATTCATATCTGTTTTTAAAAATCAATTATCAAATATAACTAATACCTTTTTCATTTCTACACCCTTCACACCATAATCTGTGCTACTTAAATCAATCTCGGACATTGTGAAAGCACCTATTGCTCTAATTATACAGTGCCCTTTCCAATCATTCCTTATGTCTCTGCAATTAAACATTTTCTCTGAGTGCTGTCCTCTTAGTGTGTAAATCAAGGAGTAAATGGACATTGTTTACAACACGGTGGCGAAGCGTTGCATCAGTCAGACCATCGGCAGTATGGAAGCACCATGGCAACGACGCCAAGCAGAAGTATTTTTATATATATATATATATATATATATATATATATATATACGTATATATATATAGATATATATATATATATATCCACTCCCAAACACCTGAAGCCCGAAGCTGTATTAGTGGTGGCAGTCCGAGCGTGGATCCAGCTTTCCACACATAACATGCACCAGTTCCTCCAAGTTTTAGAAGTTCAAGTTTTGCTCGAACAACAAAAGCAAAGTCCATATATTATTAAATTACAGATGCCTCCTCACACAACGCGTTTCAGCCGTAGCCTTGTTCACGTGTGGGCTGGCTATTCACTACACATATTAAATACCATCCAGAACATAAAACATAAACAACGGACTACCCAAATCATATGCATACAATCCACAGGGAAAACGGACGCCATTTTTGAATGTCCAAATTATAAATGTTATCTTACAAAATCTTTACATAGAAATACAAATCAGGATAATAATTATGAATACGGTTGTTGCATCTCATAATTCTAATCTGACAATACAGTTAATATATACATAACCTCAATTATATAATCATAATATTAATCACCTGATTGTATTGCGTATCCAGATAATAATCAAGTTCCAGTGAACATATTATTAAACATATTTACTGCTTCAAATCCCTGCCTCACACTAACATGTGAGCAAACCAAAACCCAACACATATATTATATTAATAATTACTTGCACCATGATGTGCAAATACCAATTCAAAAAATACATAAACATTTCTCATAGAGGTTCTAGCCAGCAACTCCTTTTGTATACATTTACCCCAATTGAGCATTCATTTCTTCACTTGAATTAAGACCCTCAGGGCCCAAGGTATTAAGTCTAATTATCATCTTGGATTCTAAAATCCTCAATTTCCTCTCTCTCTTACCACCCCGTTATTTTTGAGTTACATTTTTTTTGTATACATAACTCTAGTTTTTTGAAAATATGTTTAATTAAATGGATATTATTGATATATATGTATATGTTTTTTAACGGACTAACAAGAGGTCAGAGGAGGATCTGAGAGACTGGGTGACCATGCTGACAGAGCTGGCAGGCGACCCTTTAGGAGCCGGGGAAGGAGATAGCCAGGAGAATGTGAGGGGGATGACATAGGTACACATGAATCCCAACAGAACTCACGTTGAATACTGGTGGTTGGGGCAGGGGAGTGACTGGATGCAGAGGGAAGCAACTACATTAATACTTGCATTGATCATGCTCTGTATGTTCCTGCTGTCAGGGGTTTGCTGACACTCTGACGTGCACAGTTATGTTGGATTGTTTTTAGTGTCATACATGATAATACATGATAATAAACTGAATAAACACAAAAACAATGTTATATTTATTTACAGATTTCATACTTTTGTATACATAATTACATTTTTATGTATTTTTTTATTTTTGGGTGATATTATTGTTAGCAATATTTTTGTTCTCAATCTTTTGTTTTGTATGTGTTTAATGAGTTAACAATATTTTGTTTATTAATATTTTTGTTTCCGCTATTACTTATTTTAAATATTTTTAATAGTAAACTTTTTGTTAGCAATGTTTTGTATTTCTTGTTAATGTATAGAACGACAATAGCAGGGGGATTGGCTAACCATGCATAAGTTAAAAGGCACACTCTTTAGCTCCCTGGCCTCCCTAAAACTTCAGTTTATCTGCTGAAAATCCTTAAATAATGATACTGGACATCATGGCAGTCCTGTACCCACAGCCCCAGGGATGGAGGCCCAGAGTGGACTCTGGGTCACCAGGAGAACTCCTTAATAGGGTGACCAACCGTCCGTAATTTTCATGGACTACCCGTAGTTTAGCCCTACCATCCGCTGTCCGTGATAAACGTCTTAAAGGACAGCATTTGTCCTTATTTTAGTCTTTCAGCTAAAGGACAAAGTGTAATTAGGACAGGTCAGTTTCCCCAGCTGGATTGAAAGTCAAGGAGTATTTGAGTGGTGGGCTTGTGTTTACCCCTCCCTCAACCCCATATACCAACTGCTGAGAAGCCTTGATCTGCTCGACCCACACTACTACCGAATGTCAAGGGCCAAGGCAGTACTTTGCCTAGTTGCTCAGGACCCATAGTAAGACAGAGTCCGGGACATCAGGAGTAAAGAGAATCAACCCCCACTGCTGGGCCAGCAGCTTTTGCTTGTCGCGTGGCCCCCTGAAAGGGGTTCTGACAGCAGTCAAAACCTGGGATTCTGTTAAGAATAGTGATTCAAAGTGGCACATGTGGTATTATATGAGCTGAAACTCCTGTATTCATGAATAAAAAATCACAACTTCATTTAAGGACCCAGCGTGCTAAAAGTCCAAAACTCTGCAGCTAACAATACTCACCCGACTCAAACAAATAGTGAAGACATGTCATATCTGGTCTTTGTGCATTTATGTGACTTTATATAGCAGAACCTTAGCTGCAAAGGAGCATTGCAGGAACAGCTTTGAGGAGCACTGTGGCAAGAGCTCTGAGTCACTTTGAGTTGGTGGGGGATGGTTTGGTTGAGGTCAGAGCTTGTTTTCTGGAACTAAGGAGCATATTTACAGGCCCCTTGTGCCTCCTTGTGCTACACTAGTGTCATAATTTTTTACCCTTAAGTGGCGTTAAGGAAGCAATTTCCCCGCTCCATATTTACAAAGTGGTGCAATACATGCAGGCATAAAGAGTGCAAGGGGGACTTTCTGGCGCAGGGAGGCCCGAAACAATGGTGCAGTGAAATGTACAACATTTTCACTGTGTCATTCTTTCCGTCATTTTTAACGCCTGCTCAGAGCAGGCGTTAAAATGATGCACCCAGTATATGCAATGGGCCTCCCTGTGCTTTGCTGCACCAGCATAAAAATATTTGACACTAGTAAAGCAAAGCGCCACAATAGCGTAAAAAATGTTGACGATATTTTGCTAACGACCGCCATGGTGCACCGTATTGTAAATACGGCGCAACCATGGTGTTGTTAGGTGCCGGTAGGGGGCGCAAGAAAAGTGGCACATCATGCATGATGTGCCACTTTCTTGTAAATATGCCTCTAAATTTAATTGTTCAAATTAATTCACTGTAGACACAACACAAATTAACATTGTTTCTGCAAATACATCACTGACAATTTACAAAAGAAACGGAGGTGCCATTTAGAATCATACTGCATACTGTATTATTATGATAATTTATTTTATTTCATTTTTGACCAGTCTATATTGTTTTGCAGCAGTTAAAGTTTGTTTTATCAGAATGCAAAAATCTATAACAACATGCACTAAGGAGTCAAAAATAAATTGCAATTCGTAATACATATATGCCTTGATCCCTTCCTGGAAAAATAGCCATAACATGAAAATATGGATTTCCGAAATTAAGGTTCAAGGTTTTCTTAATAGGCCATAAAGACTTGCTGTTTATTCATCCTTCCCTGAAATAAACATTCCCAGCATAGCTGATCTTGGATATTCAATTTAACTGTTTCAGAAATGCGATCTCAAGCGCTCCCTTGGCGCTCTGAAGAGCCCCGCGGAGAGCAGAGGCACAGTCTAGTCTCTCTACGGGATCCTTTGTGACAGAGAGGCGGTCACAGGATAGGAATTGGAAGGGAGGGAAGCAGGGGATGGTTTCAGGGGTGGGTATATACAGGTAGAATAGGGGAGGGGTCAGCCTCTTCCGCATGATTGCTAACGCGCTTTCAGAAGTTTGGCCAGCTGGCATAGGTTGCGCATTTAGACATATGTTAGGGATGGGGGGAGGGGGGTTTCGGTTAGGGTTCTAGTTGCCAGTTTAGAGCAGGTTGCATTGAGCGGGCATTAGCTAGGGGAGGGTGGAGAGTCAGATGTGGGCCTGTCCACATTTCCGGGGGGTGATGAAGAAGCAGGTGAAGGATGACAGTGTGAGGGATGCCCGAATGAGGCAGAGTATGAAAGGAGAGTGTGGATAGTAGGTGAATGAAGGTGGAGGCTGGGTGAACAGAGGCACAAGTGGGGGAACGAAATGGAAAGTGAAAGGAGGGGAGCTTCAAAAGGGGCGGTGCTGAAAGGAAGCTGGAAAGTTGGAATGTTAAAATGTATTAAAATGTTTTGTTGTTAATTGCAATCCTGTCCTAATAAATGGCCTTTTACACAATATGGGAGTGTGGTGGTGATTGTGTCACGATGAAGGGCCCCATGGAGAGCAGAGACACAGTCTAGTCTCTCCACAGGATCCTTGGTGACGGAGAGGCGGTCACAGGACAGGGACTGGAAGGGAGGGAAGTAGGGGATGGTTTCAGGGGTGGGTATATACAGGTAGAGTAGGGGAGGGGTCAGCCTCCTCCGTGTGATTGCTAACGCGCTTTTGAAAGTTTGGCCACCTGGCATAGGTTACGCAATTAGACATATGTTAGGGTTGGTGGGGGATTTTGGTTAGGGTTCTAGTCGCCAGTTTAGGGCAGGTTGCATTGAGCAGGCATTAGCTAGGGGAGGGTGGAGAGTCAGATGTGGGCATGTCCACACTTCCAAGGGGGGATGAAGAAGCAGGTGAAGGATGATAGTGTGAGGGATGCCCGAATGAGGCAGAGTATGAAAGGAGAGTGTGGATAGTAGGTGAATGAAGGTGGAGGCTGGGTGAACGGAGGCAAAAGTGGGGGAACGAAATGGAAAGTGAAAGGTGGGGAGTTTCAAAAGGGGCAGTGCTGAAAGGAAGCTGAAAAGTTGGAATGTTAAAATGTATTTAAATGTTTTGTTGTTTATTCCAATCCTGTCCTAATAAATGGCCTTTTACATTATACGGAGTGTGGTGGTGATTGTGTCACGATGAGCGCTATATTACAATACTGAAAACAAATAGGGAATTTGAAGCTCCCACATTCCGCCTCTAATACCCTACACCAGTGCTCACTCTGAGGATATGTAGAGGCAGTAGGAAACACACGAGTAAGAAAATACACAATAGTATTTGAAAAAACAGGACTAAAGGTTCATTTATAAATGAGCTAAAAGAAAAATGTCCTTTTCAAATTGTTTTACAGTTGTAGATACCGCGAACTTGGTCAGGGATTAGAGCACTTTACATGAGCACCTGATTATATTACATAAAGTCAGGTTTATGTTTTTTGACTCGAGGAGACTAGGGGCCATATGTACGAACACATTTTCCCATAGACACAGAATGGGTAAAACCCTTTGCTACATCTGACCCTAAGTGATTGCCCAGAATTACAAAATATTCAGCTGACGCCGAGACGCAAACGTGACTCCTTAGTATCAATCAAGGTCGGCAGCTCTGGTCGTTAGGTCACCTATTCCATATGTCACCTATACATGCTCATTAATTTTGCTATCTCGAAAATTATTCACCGCAAAGCTGGAAATAAAATAATACAAAATAAGTGAGTAGTGACCTCTCGAGGACCTGCACATGGCGGTTTCTAATTGTTGCCACGTGTTTTTCTAGAATGCTACAAAAATACCCTATTAGAATATAAGAGGGATGTATTTCTTACTTTCGTCACTAGATGGCAGTGAATGCAAACTATACTGCGAGCTCTCTCGCAAAAATGAGTCGATCAAGCCCTGTGAGTTGTGCCGAATGACAATGGGTCAAATGTAATTCTGCACAAAAAAGGCGTGTGGTAATGAATAAAAAGTTTGATGTAGGAAAGTTAATTATCTGTTAGCTTTGGTTTATTATCACCGACATTCCTACTCGACTCAAACCCGTTGTGTTTTTATACCGTGCAGTACAGGTGCTTTCAGGATACGGCAGAAAGGGCAGACGAAGACGCAGTTGCCCCATGTCATGGTTGTCACCCTCAGCGCAATCTGACTTTTTAGGTTATTAAGTATGAAAATGTGTGTGCCCATTTAATAATGATATAAGCACGCCTACAAGTCCCAGAATGTAAAGTAATAAGATAACCTACTGCAGGTAACTCACAGATATCTTTTTTGGTGTTTTATATAGCGCAAACTCCACCAAAGGTATTGGAGCGCTGTACATGAGCACCAGTTATATTACACAAGGTCAGGCTCATTTTTTTTAGGCACAGGGAGATCCAACGTTTTGCCCAGAATCACAGGATTTTGAGTTAAGGACGATCCTCAAACTTGGGGGAAGATTTACAAAGAAGTCACACAACACAGCAAGACAATTTGCTGCACTGATTGACAGGGAGAGAGCAGGAATGCATCATATTTGCTCAAATATGACGCATTCCTACTCTCTCCCTGCACTGGTGCACTGAGTGCTGCCAGCACCCACGCAGGCACCAGTGTGCCATAGTGCAAGATGTCTGATTACAATCTGAATTGTTTTTGCGCTTTTTGTGAAGGGACACCTTCTTACACAAACACAATCCCTTCAGGCATTTTCTCTTTTTACGAGTGCTGAAAAAAAAACATGTTACGCCTTTGTTGGGAATGTGTACCATTTTGCTGCATTCCCAAATTTACAAGTGTTTATAATTCTGGGACTGAGCCAAAATCCATGGATGGATGCGTGGGAATGCCCAAGTCCCACCCATGGAACGCCTTCCCAAAGCAGAGTAGCACGAGCATTACTCTGGATTTACTAAACTAACAGAACCACTCAAGATGGCTTTGTATGGCTAGATTAATCTCAATGAAACCCTTGGGTTGCCTTGTGTCACCTTGCTTGACGCAAGGGCAGCACAAGAGGTTAGTAAATCTGGCCCCAGTTCTCTAGTTCCAAAGTCGGCAGCTCTGGCTGTAACGCCACATCCTCTTCCCTGGATGAGTAGCAGCAAAGCTGAAACTGATCCGGGGTTGTTTTTCTATACATTTAAAAGGGGTGTGGCCTGCCAGTTCCAGCTATACGTTTCCTAATTGAGCAGGGGCAAGGCTTATTTGCACAAGATTGGACTGTAGTGTTGACACGCGAAAAGCACTGGAGAACTGGACTGTGACTTAGAGCAATTACCAGTGGTTGTGATTAATACAAGCATTGATGGATTATGTGGCACATGTGGCAAGTTCATAATTATGCAGAAAAAGACATGGCTGCAAAATCGCATAATTTCATTAAACCTGCTCACATTATAATACCGGGTAGCACAATATGTCACACACTAACATAACAGGACATTACATAAGACAGCACAGTACAGCGTAGCACAACATACCATAAAATAAGGAAGCATAGCAAATAATGACATAATACACTGTAACATGCACAGTATAGGACAGTATAGTGCTGCACAACACAGTATCATTGTCTTTGCCTAACACAGCACAGCCGAGCATGACACAACATAACACAACACACCATAGCACAACACAGACAATCCTGGATGGGACAACATAACACAAGGCACCATAAAATAACACATGCATCTGAGCACAGCATGACAAAATGTTTCACAACACACAAGGACATAACACAACCTGACACTTCACAACAGAACACAAAACAGCAAGCACAGCCCCCAACACAACATAACACATACTAGCATAACACTGTACAGCATGACATGATTTAACACACATATCACAATGTTATGCAGTGCAGTAGTACATGGCACAACATAATACACCTAACAGAGCACAGAATAGCACCGCATAATGCAACATACCACATCACATCATAATATAAACTGCCTAGGTCTTCAATGACAAAGCCCCCAACACAACATAACACACCCTAGCATAACACTGTACAGCATGACATGATTTAACACACATTAACATAGCACAGCATGACACAACATACCACTCACAGGCATAACACTATATAGCATAGCATGATACAGCATAAACCAACAAACCATAACATAACACTAACACAACTTAGCACAACAGAACATAATACACCCTACATAAAACAGCATAGCACATCATGACATACGTTAACACAGGATAGAGCATCATGCCACAACTCCCCATAGCATAACAAAGCATAGCCCAAAACACAACAACATAATACACTGTTACAAAAGACAGTATAACATAGCATGACACACCATAAAGTACACCATAATATAAAACAGCAAAGCAGGGTGTAACGAAACATGGTACAACACACATAGACCGAGGTATCAAAGTGCCTTATAATGCGCCCTAACTAAGCATGCTATAAAACATAATGAGAAAAACACTTTAACAAAGCAAAGCATGACACTGTATAAAACACCCAAACATAGCACCGCATAACACATTCTAAGAGAAAATATCACAATGTAATGCAGCGCAGTAGTATATGGCACAACATAAAACACCTAATAGAGCACAGAATAGCACCGCATAATGCAACATACCACATCACATCACAACATAAACTGCCTAGGTCTTCAATGACAAAACATAATACAATGTGCCTCAACATAGCACAGCCATAACTATATAACACACCATAACATAACACACCCTAGCTCTTCATTCTACACCATATACCACATCACACCTATGTGAATCTAAAATAGCATATCTTTACATCACAATATAACACAAGACACCTTAAGACATCACAGCACAGCCTGAGGTTCAGCTTGGGTCCTATGGCACAGTGACCAAGGGACCCATGTCTGGTCATACCCATCACACTGAGGGCATCTAATGCAAAAACAACAAAATGATGGAGGGAATCGTTGGATTAATCTCACCCACTGGCAATCTCTTGAGGTTGCAGTCAAGGCTATAGTTTTTCATCCACTATGCCAGAGAGACTGGCTGTATGCAAATTCAGTCTTGGTCCTGAATCTACAGGTTCAGTACAGCCCAAAACCCTAAGGTGGGTTCTCCAGATAGGAATTCAAGCACGAAGAATGAAATAAGGTTGCTGCCACAAGCACCCTACTTCACTGGAGCTAAGCTATACCTGGTTGATGGGCCCTAAATAGGGTTAATTTGGTCCTATGTTGCTTGTGTTCTGGTTCACAGAGGACTTGGCTTGGCATGTCGGGCTGGACTGTTCCCATTGGAGCAGTGTGAAGGCTAATGTGGCTGGGTCCTAACTGAGGTAGCATGATGTGTATAATAATGATGGACTGTAATGCAGCTCAACTATTTACCAGTTGCTGAAATCCATCACCTTTTTGTGTACTTTAGTATGTCACCCTAAATGAGAGAGGTATGTCCAGATGTGTTTTCCATGCACACTGTGTCAGTGGAACCAAGCTATACCTAGCTGATGATCCCTAACTAGGGTGAAACAGGTCTTAAGTTGCTTGTGTTCCAGTTCAGGGAGGACTTGCACTGGCAGTCTGGGCTGCACTGTTACCATTGGAACAGGGGCAAGGCTGATTTGCATATGGAAGGGTCCAAACTGAGGTGGCATGTTGTGCAAAATAATAATGGACTAGGATGAGGCCTGAATAAATACCAGTGGGTGAGATTAATTCAAGCATTCAATGCATAATTTTTTGTATATGGTATACAGGTGTAGCAAGACGTGGGTCCTGCGCACACTGTGTCACTGGAAGCAAACTATACGTGTCTGATGAGCCCATAAATAGGGCAAAGCAAGTCCTAGGCTGCTTATGTTTCACTTCAGGGAGGGCCTGGCCTAGCAGTTCTGGCTGAATTGTTCCTATTGGAGGCGGGTCATGGCTGATTTGCATATCGCTCACTCCAAACTGAGATGACATGGTGTGCAACATAATGATGGACTAGGAAGTGGACCCAAGTAATTACTAGTGGCTGACGTTAATTCAAGCATTCCATCTGTTACTTTTGTATACTTTAGTGTTTTGGCGCTTGTGGGATGGCTATGCTTAGAGGTGGGTCCCATGCACACTGTGTCACTGGATCCAAGATATACCTGGCTGATGATTCCTTGTGTTCAAGTTCAGGGAGGACCTGACTTGGCAGTTCAGGCTAGAATTTTCCCATTTGAGCTGGGTCAAGGCTGATTTGCATTTGACTGAGGCCAAACTGTGGTGGCATGGTGTGCAAAAAAATGATGGACTGGGATGTGGCCCAAGTATTTACCAGTGGCTGAGATTAATTCAAGCTTCCATCCTTCACTTTTTTGTATAACTTAGTGTGTTGCCCTGAGTGGGATGTGTATGCCCAGATGTGGGTCCAGTGCACATTGTGTCACAGGAACCAAGCTATATATGGTTGGTGAGTCCTAACTAGAGCAAAACTGATCCCACGTTGCTTGTTTTCTAGTTCAGGGAGGACCTGGCAGTTTCGGCTGGACTGTTCCCTTTGGAGCAGGCGCAAGGTTGATTTGGCTAGGTCCAAAGTTAGGTGGCATGGTGTGCAAAATAATGTTGGACTGGGATGCCGCCCTAGTCTTTACCCAGTAGCTCAGATTAATTCAAGCATTTCATTCATTACTTTCTTGTATACACAAGCAGGAAGGAGGCAGGCCAGGAGCCCAAAAGGAGGTCATCTAAGAAGCAGGTCACTACCAGGAAAGAAACCCTGAAAAAGAAAGATATATGCAGAGCAGACACAGAAGCCAGGAGCGCAGGCAAGGCTGGGAAATAGTGTAGAGAATGGCAAAGAGTACTAGGTAGGTGGTGCAGCTAAATAGAAAAAATATGAGAGATTAAGTAGGGGGCACACAAATGTATACTGAGCTACCACCCGCGGGTGGGGAGGTTGACAGAGCGACGTCCCGTGCAAATCAAAAGGTGCACAGTGATACATTCAGGGCAAGGAAGTCAAAGACATGGACAAAATGAACTCTCTGTCCTCAATTGTGGTAGAACCTAATAAGAAGTTTCAAGAAAGAACTGGTGAGTGCAAAACAAGGCGAGCAGTGTAGACCTGGATAGACCAAACCATTTTTAAAATGGAAGTCAGCTAAATTGTGAAAAAAATATATGTCACATAATATGCAAAATGTTCAGAAAAATGAGGTGATATGCAAAATCCTCTTAGTTGGTATCTTGAATGAAAATTGAAAATCAGAAGTTCCTCATATTAGAAAAACTCAATCAGGCAGACTATTTTCAGCAGCAAATATGTTAAATTGGTGGCAAATATCAGGTTCACAGTTTCCATAAGACTTTTTCTGCTCATGCCAGTATCATCCAGGAGAAAACTGTACAAAGAAGTGGAACTGCAAAAACTATATGAAATAAGCAAACCCTAAGATGAATAATCACACACAATTACACTTGTGTAAAACAATTTCAGCCAGTCCAATCTGGAGAATTGTCACAATGACCCGGGTGCCACGGGAGCTAAGGTGCAAATGTTTAAAGTGCAAGCAGTGACAAATATTAACTGCACGTGTGGGTGATCATTCTTAAATATATCACACCAGAATAATTCCACCATTAGATGCCTATTTCAACTTCCAGCTCATTAATCCAATAACATTGGAGAAAGAACTGAATGGGAGAGAGAGGGCTACTGCATCAAGAAGTTGGTACAGGGATTCTCTGAGACAGCACCCACACCATAAAATAAATGAGGGACTAAGCCATAGAAATCGCCATAGAAATCAGACTGATGTCAACCTCTTCCCACTGAACATCCTGCATAACTCTGGTCATGATAGAAACTGTATGTAGAAAAGCATTCAATTCCTCCCCACTTTCTATTCTTGGAGAGGTGGTGTCTTTGAGCAAACACCAGAAAACTGTTGTCCCCCAAAGTTCACTCTTTCCAACTTGCATTGGTCAAATATGTTTCAAAAAGTGTTCAGACTCAGGCATACATACTCCTGCTAATAGATTGGAAGGATTCAATTACCAAGATAAAAGCAGATGATACTCTATGCGTCAGGGTGGCAGAGGACATTATCTCGGTCACCCTGATGGGCTACAGACTACCAAATTTGGAGATAACCCCAAGCTAGAGGCCATGGGCCATATGTACGAACACTTTTTCCCATAGACACAGAATGGGGAAAAACCTTTGCTACATCTGGCCCCATCCGTCTAACTTGATGCAACGTAAATCACAGCAGTTTTCTCCCGTGTACAAAACGTTTAGTGGATGGCTGCCATTGGTTTTGATGACTGTTCAGCAAACTGTTAAACCATTTTTGTTTTTAAGAACCAAATTCCAAAAGTGGAAGCTTGTTTATGAAAAATAAATAGCTAATGACCCCCACACTCTGTGTGGCGTGGGGTTCAGTATTTGTTTTCTTCTGCGCCTCACTTCCAGAGACAGAAAAAAGAGCATTACAACAACCACATAATTCGGGTGGGCGGATGTAATGTCCTTCCTCCAATGGCCTACTGTATTGGGTCAGTGGAGGAAGCTTTCCATTGGCAGAGTCAATGGAGGTTCTGTCGACAGAAAGCAGAAAGCTCTTTACAAATCGACTGAAGATACCTCATAACTTGGTGCTAGACGATTGTAGGACACCGAACAGGCATATAGGAACAGTACCTAACCCTTGAGAGGGATTTGCAGTAACTGTAAAAATTGGAAGATTTTGAGAGCCCTGAAGAAGTCGCAGGGGAGTAGAAGAACCCCCCATGACGAAACACGTGTTGGCTCAGAATCTATCTTCATGGATGTTGGTGCAAATAAAGATACTGAGACCTACTAAGTCTTTATTGAGAAAGAATATGTTTTTTTCTTGATTATTTTTTCCTGGAACCCACTCACTTGGATCTTGACTCATTTGTTTTGAACTGCACTCACTTGATTCGTTGACTTTTTGTTTTTGGTGAAAGAATACTGCGACATACTAATTGTCTAAAAACGTTAATTATTGAGAAAGGACATTTGCCTTTTTAACTATATTTCCATGAACCCACTGAATTGGATTTTGATTCATTTATCTTGAACTGTAACCACTTGATTCATTGACATTTTGTATTTTGTGAAATAAAAAATTGTTTGGTAAGGGGACCTCACTGTGTGCATTTCATGTTAGGTTTTTTGTAAACCCTTGAGGGATGGGTGTTTTCCCTTGTGTAGGCTACCCCTTTACACTTTAAATGGCCTAGCAGTACCCTGAGCGCCATTCTTTTCCCCTATTTTGCACCCCATTCTTGTCAGTTTTAAAAGCAGATGATACTCTATGCGTCAGGGTGGCAGAGGACATTATCTCGGTCACCCTGATGGGCTACAGACTACCAAATTTGGAGATAACCCCAAGCTAGAGGCCATGGGCCATATGTACGAACACTTTTTCCCATAGACACAGAATGGGGAAAAACCTTTGCTACATCTGGCCCCATCCGTCTAACTTGATGCAACGTAAATCACAGCAGTTTTCTCCCGTGTACAAAACGTTTAGTGGATGGCTGCCATTGGTTTTGATGACTGTTCAGCAAACTGTTAAACCATTTTTGTTTTTAAGAACCAAATTCCAAAAGTGGAAGCTTGTTTATGAAAAATAAATAGCTAATGACCCCCACACTCTGTGTGGCGTGGGGTTCAGTATTTGTTTTCTTCTGCGCCTCACTTCCAGAGACAGAAAAAAGAGCATTACAACAACCACATAATTCGGGTGGGCGGATGTAATGTCCTTCCTCCAATGGCCTACTGTATTGGGTCAGTGGAGGAAGCTTTCCATTGGCAGAGTCAATGGAGGTTCTGTCGACAGAAAGCAGAAAGCTTATGTTCTGCCCTCCTCTTCATTTTTTGGGACATTTAACAATCGTTCTTTGAGCTAGTAGCAGCTCTAGTGATGGCTTAAGGTATTGCAACCTGCTAAAGCAAATATTTATCTTTTACTCCAAGAACTTCTAATAATAATACTTAAGATATTGCTGCCTGGGACCACAAGAACAACAAAAGAAAGATGTGATAATATTGTGGCAGCAAGAGTCTGAACTAAGGAGAAAACTGCACTTCCAGCATTTAATGGTAGCAGGCGCTGAGAAGCCCAAAGTCCAGCAAATGTCATAGTTAAAGAAACCGATCATAGTCGCAGCTTATCTCTATTACCATCTATAAAGAGCCATAAAGATGTACACGACAATGAAGCAACCTAAGCTTTGCAACACAGAAAAGTCATTCTGCTGAGAGCAAGGGACATCTAGTAAAGGCCTAAGGTACTGCAGCCTGCTAAAACAAGTACTTGTGACCCATCGGCCGCTAGTATCAACTTATTAAGATTTTATAGAATTCAGCAGCAAGAGCATAAGGTACTGGAGCCTGCCTCAGGAAAGTGCTGATAGCAGCTTTTCATGGGTATACAAATGTATGCTTCAAAAATAGTGAGCCCTATTGACTTTATCAATGCATGTTTACCCAAGCGTGCAAACTGAATGCAAACGTTTAAAAAATGTAATTTTCACAAGGTAGTTTTTATGCATAAATTTTGCACATATGTGTTGTGTCCTTTGTGTATGTTGGGTCTAGTGAGTTCTTCTGAGTGGCAATATTCCAGAATTATCAATAAAATACTGCTTTAAAATGTCAAAGGGGAGAAGCGGTTTAAGTGACATCTGGAGCTGTTGCTTACTTTCTGCCCAAAGTGTACAGCTGTTAATAAAGAATTTTACTTCTCACTGTATTTTTAATTGTCATAAAATATGTATGTGAACTCCCACAATGCAGTTCGAGAATTCAGTGAGCCATATTTATAATGGTATATGTGAAACTGTAAGCCCCACACTGTGAAATGCTGCTTGTTATAAAGATCAAGGGGCATATTTAAGACAAGTGGTGCTGCACCCTGTGCAGCAGCACATTCCTTGCACCCCTTGGTGCCCCCTGCTGCCACCATGTATGCGCCATATTTAAAATACAGCACACCATGGCGCAGGACAAGGGGCGATAGCGTCAGAATTGTTTACGCTATTGATGTACTATTCAGGGTTAGCAGTAAAATTGTGGCACTAACTCTGAACAGTACATAGGGGCCTATTGTAACCAATGGTGAGCCCCCTTTGCAGCAGGTCTGAGCAGGTGTTAAAAATGCCCCCCCCCCCAAAATGGCACAAATAAATCTTTTAGATTTCTCTGCACCATTTTTTTGCCCCCTCTTACATACATTATGCCTGGCACAGACATGATGTGATGCAAGGGGTTACAAAGTGTTGCACTGCATGCAGTGCGCCACTTTGTAAATATGGCACGGTGAATTTGGCCTCGATGGGCCACATTAGCATAAATAAAATGACGCTAATGTGGTGCAAGGAGGCGCTAGGCCCTCTTAAATCAGGGCCCAAGTCTTGCCGGATATATCACTCATAACAAATAGCCAGCTGGGGCTACTATAATGCTGCTCGGAGGCAGAGCATTGCTGGTTATAGCATTGCCGATAGGTAGGTAAAAATGTGACTACACACACACACTCACAGACACAATCACACAATCACACACACATAAACAGTCACATAACAGGTCAACTAGGATCAGAATGAAATTCCAGTTCGAGTCATAGAACCTTGGCCAGACCTGTACATGTTGCTTCATGTGTTCATCAGTGAATGCAGTAGTCAGACAGGTTGTCCTTGTCCAGGCCTGCCCTGAGGCTAAAACTAATTCTAGTATAGTGCTAATGTTGCCAAAATGCAATTTGTACTTTGTGTCTAATGTTTAGTAAGTTGATTGACAAAATCCAAATCCCTTGCATGACCTGTCTGTAATTGGGTCTGTATGATTTCATCCTTCCTATTTAACAATCAGGCTGTGTACTATCCTCGCTCTCACTGAGAACATTTTTGATCAAAATGTATCACCCAGGCCCTGTGGGCGTATGAATTAAAATATAAGATAAGATTGCAAAATTACAATAATTTGAAAAGTGAAGGAGCAAAGAAAGCCAAGGGGAATTAGAGAGTCCCAAGAATGGCAAAAAGACAAGTAGGAGAAAGATAAGTAGATGTGAGAAATAGAGGTGGATGTAATAGGGAAAGACAGGAGAGCAGGACAAGGTGAGGAAGGAAATCTGGGAAAGCTAGAAGTAAATATAACAGGAAGAGGTGGTGTGGCGAGAAAGACCAGTTATGAAAGCCTCAAGAAGAGAAAAGCAGTGGAGGTGAAAGAGAGACTGAGGAAAGGATGGAGGTGAGAGAATTTGTAATGCTTTGGACACTAACCATTTTTTTCCCTTGTTAAGTTGTGTAATCTTCCCAGATGTGGTCCCAGAAGCTAGCTTCCATCACCACCTAAACACTGACAGTGACCAAACACTGTCAAAAGAGTCCAAATGCACCAGCCCCCAGGGAAAGGGGGAAGTGCATTAAAGAAGGGAAACGTCATCTTGTTATCTAGTTCTTTTAAGCATAGGATTTTCACACTGGTTCCCTCTCTGGTCACTAAAAACATGTGCCTGTGTGTAGTTAACAAAACAAGAAGGAAATTGTGTAAATTATGGGGTACTTCTGAGACAGGACCTAGATGAATAACCCCTTCCCCTAAAGCCCAGCTCACCTAAAACTTCCATCTTCCCCACCTAAGTCTTTGATGTAAGGGAAATCAACATATGCATTCAATGCCCCCTATAGAGAAACAAACATTACAATCCCCTGAGGACTATGGGAAATGTTGTAGCGCAAAATAATTACAGGTGCTGGCACCCTCCTTATTACCTATTTTACCACATAGGGAGGAACTTATGCCATGCAAACAATTCTGGGAATTATATAGTCATTCCCAAAATACTTCCAATTGCAAGCCAATCTGAGAATGAGGCTAAATCAAAGGAAACATAAATCCAAAATTCCCAACTGTCCAAGGAAAGGCGTTCAATTAAGTCTTGTGAACAAAAGTACTTTTTCTAAATCTCATATAGTGTTGTTCTTTTTTCAGGAACTTCAGAATCCAAAAATAATGGTTCACACTTGCACCTTATCACTTTGTAGCAACAGTCCTGTAGGAAAGTGGAGTATTATCTAGTGATGCTGGTTAAACTTCACTATGTAATACTCAATGGCCCAAAGATGGTCCTTTGGGTTCAGAGTAATAAATCTTTAGCTCAGCTCTGGTAGTGTGGCAAAGAGCAGTCAGACTTTACCAGAGGAATGTGTGTTAAGCATTTCAGAGTACCAACATGGACAATAAGTAATTGACACAACTGGAATGAAATCCGACACCAATTTATAAAACAATAAAGCATAATTTTATATAAATTTAGACACCAAAACAAAGTAGATCAGATATGTATAACTGTAGTTATGGATTTTAGAGTGAAAATAACATCAGTGCATTTACAGGCTGTCATACTTCACCATTTCGGCTAATGGGGAAAATCACTAGTGACACTCGGCCACTTGTGGGGTGAGTTCCAAGGAACCGATTGGTAGTTAAGGTTGTGAGGGTCCCAGTACCAAGCTGCAATAGTCAGACCAATTTTAAATGGCTCTTGGGGCCCGGGGGCAGTGGTGTCCTGGCCGTCCTTGGTGCTGAACACGGGAGACGCAGGGGCTGAAAAATGGTACTTGTGTCACTCGGTCACTTGCGGGTCGAGTTCGTGGCAGCCTACTGGGGGTTGAGCTTGTGTTGGCACCTGGACCAGGATTCACCAGGCAGAACAACTCCACCTAGTTTGGGGGTCTCGGGTGCAGAGGTGTGCTTAGCTATTCTTGGTGCTGAACTGTAACTGCGGTTAATGGTTTTACCACTGAGAGGCTGCAGGTGAGGAAGCAGATGCAACAACTCAACAGTGGAGTAACAGGTGACGTCGGATAAAGGTGTTGTGGTGTGCCTTTGTGTTGCAGGATCCAGTAAAGGTGGTGATGACTGGACTGGTCACCAACCAGCTTTGGCAGCCGTTAGGTGGAGGAGAAGCTATCGCCCCTTCTGAAGGTCCTTTGGAAAAAGGCAGTAGGCTGTAACTTGGCAGGGAGCTGGACTACACTTCTCACAATGAACTGGACCACCTGCCTTTGGAGGATCCCTCAGAGTGCCCAATTGCCAGTGCTTCTTCAAATCCAGTAGGTGCTTCTTACCTTTGGTGGTCTGGGGACTATTGCGACCCGTCCAAGTGAGTCAGGTCTTGCCTTTGGCTCACAAAGGGTTCCCCCTTGCTGGGGGGAAACAGTCTTTTATCCAGGATGAGTCGCAGTTGAGCAGTTCCAGGAAGGTGTTAGTGTAGGCTCCTGTTGTCGTTGGTATGGGTCTCTTCTTGTCCTAACTTTGCAAATTGTTGCTGATCTGAGGTTCTGAAATCCTAGATTTAGGGGCTTTAGGAATGTGGGTGCAAGTATCCAATGGGCTACGAGCCCCAGAGGCTACTCCACCCCTGAGGTGACCACATCTAGTGTGTTGTGGCACCTTTTCTATACAGAACCCTCTATTTTGCCACTTTTCCAAGATGCCAGAAGTCTTCCTTGGCTGTACAGACCAGGCCACCCACCCTAGAGGTGTAGCTAGCCTTCTGGGGGTGTACACCTCCTGACTAACTAACTAACTTTCCTGCCTGCCCTAGTGCAAATATGCCTGGGTAGGGGGATGGCTTTGCTCTCCACTGGGGGACAGCCTGCTTGCATATCAGAGGCGCTGTGCCCTTTAAAGCTCACCTCCGTCAGGTGCCACTTTACTAGCCTTCCTGGGAGAGAGGGTGGTGTGACTTCCTTCCCATCCAGGCCATTGTCCTGACACCTGGGACAGTTCATGCTACTAGCAAGGCAGTTACCACAATGGAGCTGGCGAACTCAGGTTTGCCCAGGCACCAGCCCATGTTACCCTATGGACTCTTGTTCATTTATAGTAGCCTTTAATGGAAAAGGTCACTATAGGGACATATAAGTTTGTACTTATATGTCCACAACTTTAATATAATACACCCTTCCTTCTGGGCTCAGGAGGCCGTCCTTGGCGGTGACTGACATATATTAAAGATAGTGCTTTTGGCTGTGCCACACCTGGTGTGGGCACAGTTGAGTTTGAGTAGTTTGCACTGCTCCTTCAGTCTGCAATGGCAGGCCTGCTAGCAGTATTTTACTTGGGTCACTCAGACTGGCACAAGCAGAACTTCAGGCCCTGGTGACCCCTTTAACACCCACTCCCTGGGTACCACTGGTAAGATATTCTAGGGACTTATGAGGGGATTAAAGTACCTGCCAATTGGGGATTCCAATTCACATTTACCAATTTAGGGAGAGGGGACTGGTACTGGGGCCTGGTTTGGGGGCTCCGGTGCACTTTCAGGGCCATAACCAAAAGCATTTAGAGCAAAAAGTGTGGGGGTGACCATCCAAAAAGGGCACTTTCTTACAAGTCCTTTGTTGGTGAGTGCTTTATATTTATCTTACAGATCTTCCAGCATTTTACTGATGAGTGTTGATGCTGGCAAGAAGATGAAGCAAGCACCAGGACTCTCTGCGAGGCAGGAAGACAAGCAGGCCCAAAAGTCCAAGAGAGGCTGAGCAGCATAACTGAGGAGTGGAATTGAGAGATTCAAAAAAGGCTTCAGCATGGTAAGTATACACTGGTAAGTATTTACAACAGCTGATGGCTCTTTGGATGTAGCATTTATTCTTTCTGTGTCTGAACGCCCCGACAGGAAAGCATGCAGTTGTTTGCATAAGGTGTGGCCTCGGATGCAAAGGACATGGCCTCAAAGGCTTTACTTTCTCCTGTGAGATGGAACCCACTTCTGGCCAAAGCTGTTCAACGTGCTCTCGAGGAGCCGTGGCAGCTGTGACAGAAGCTGAGATTGCGAAATAATGATATAAGGGGTGATATTAAAGGGGACTAGGTGATAGTGTATGATTGAGAGGTAGACAAGGAGATGAAAGGGACAATGGACAAGATGAAAGCAATCCATGAGAGAGACAAAGAGCGAACCAGTCAAAAGTTGGATGTGTGCCTGTACAGAGGCAGGCAAGAGTCTTATAAAACATAAGCATACTGTATGAAGGGGCACTACAGCTCTTTACAATGGCAATCTTAAATTGAAAGCAGTGTTTGTGCTCTTGAAGAACAATTCTTATGGGAAGCATCCAAGTAGCTTGTCTTCCTACTGATGAGACTCTAATATCAAGCATCCACTCATTGTTAGGTCTTTGGAAAACGTATTACCTATCAAACAATGAATTTTCCTATACAGTACAATATTGTTCTCAGCCGCAACTAAAGCATTGTCAAAGCAGTAGTCTTACAGCACATATTTGTTCAAATTTATTATTTGCCTAAATTAATGTGTTTTCAAATAGCAATATTGCCCTGCAGTAACGCATTGAATAATTACAAGGTGTACCATAATAATTATGCACACAAAATGGAAATCACCTAAAGACTGTGCCTCATACAGGCTCATCTTGCTTCTTAATGTGGAAACAAAAGTCCTGGCAAAGGTCCTGGCCAACCACCTATGTCAGAGAGTCGACACCCTCAGAGCACCTGACCAAACAGGATTGATGTCCTACAGGGCAACCAGGTACAATCCCCACTGGCTCTTTGGATTGGTTGCCCATAAATACCTTCTCCAGGAGCCGGCGGTGCTGATAGCCCTTGACTCTGAAAAGACATTCGGGGGCATATTTATACTCCGTTTGCGCCGAATTTGCGTCGTTTTTTTCGACGCAAATTCGACGCAAAACTAACTCCATATTTATACTTTGGCGTTAGACGCGTCTAGCGCCAAAGTTCATGGAGTTAGCATCATTTTTTTGCGTGAACACCTTCCTTGCGTTAATGATATGCAAGGTAGGCGTTCCCGTCTTAAAAAATGACTCCGATGCTATTGCGTCGGATTTATACTCCCGGGCAAAAATGACGCCCGGGAGTGGGCGGGTCTAAAAAACCTGCATTTGCGCCGGATTTTAGCGCCTGGGTCAGGGCAGGCGTTAAGGGACCTGTGGGCTCAGAATGAGCCCAGAGGTGCCCTCCCCTGCCCCCAGGGACACCCCCTGCCACCCTTGCCCACCCCAGGAGGACACCCAAGGATGGAGGGACCCACCCCAGGGACATTAAGGTAAGTCCAGGTAAGTTTTTTTGTTTGTTTTTTTTGTGGCATAGGGGGGCCTGATTTGTGCCCCCCTACATGCCACTATGCCCAATGACCATGCCCAGGGGACAGAGATCCCCTGGGCATGGCCATTGGGCAAGGGGGCATGACTCCTGCCTTTGCTAAGACAGGAGTCATTTCAATGGGGGATGGGCGTCGGAAAAAAATGGCGCAAATCGGGTTAAGACGATTTTTTTGCCTCAGTCTGACTTGCCCCATTTTTGGACACCCAAAAGCCATTTTTCCCTACGCCGGCGCTGCCTGGTGTACGTGTTTTTTTTTCACGCACACCAGGCAGCGCCGGTCGGCTAACGCCGGCTAACGCCATTCAATAAATACGGCGCCCGCATGGCGCTTCAGAATGGCGTTAGCCGGAGCTAATTTTTTTGGCGCAAAACTGCGTTAGCGCAGTTTTGCGTCAAAAAGTATAAATATGGGCCTCAATTCCCATTGAGTGGTCATATTTATGGGCATTGATGGAGAAGATGAGCTCCAGCCGCTCCTTCAAATGGGTGAAGCTGCTGTACAGCAAGCCAATGACCAAGGTCAGAGTCAATAAGACCCTCTCTGCAGCATTCCAGCTGGGAAGAAGGACGAAACAGAGATAACCCCATCCCCCATGATTTTTGGAGTGGGGCTAGAGCCTCTGGCGACCTGGGTGAGAGGGGACTCCCTGCTATGATGTCTTTGAGGGGACCCTGACTGCGAGGGCGTTATATCTCTGTATGCCAAAGACATGCTCTTGTACCTGGCTGATCCACACCACTCTAACCCCAAGAGTCCTTCAAATCCTGGGGATCTTCACAGAATACTCCAGAGTGCATATCAACTGGATTGAACCAATTTTATATCCCTTGATTGACTGGAGTCCCGCAACTGACTGGATATGCCCAGTGGTGTGGGACAGACTGGGTTTACTCACTTGGGGACATACGTTATGACTGGCCCAGTGTTGTTCTGTACCCCCATAACCTAGATAGAATACTCAAAGAATACCGGAGGGACGTGGGCCACTGGCGTCGCCTTCCCCAGTCCTTAATGGGCAGGGAAGCCCTTTTCAAAATGATATACAGGCTCAAGTTCTTATACATTTCACAAAATTACACATACAGTGTTCATGACCACTTTTTGGGGCTGGTTGACAAGGTAATAAAACTGCTGCCTTGGGACGGGGGGCTGCATGGATACCACTGACCATGACCAGGAACCCAGAGGATGGGTGGCGTTGTTGAATTTTCAGCTTTACTACTGGGTGTCCCAGCTGCTGGTTGTTAATGATTAGACCTTCGCCGCACAGGTAGAACCCTCGCTCCTGGCAAATGAGAGGGAAATGGACCCGGTAGGATGTTTGTATCTGCTGTATGGCAGAATTGGTCTGGGGGCCCTCTCCAGCCCGACTGGACTGCTGTGGGGGTACAGGTGTGGAGAAAGGCAGCAAGGCAACTGGACTTCAATGATAGGGTTACCCTAGAGACACCCCTCTGGGACACTGAATTACTCAAAAACCTTCAACAGGTGGAGAGTCATTGTGAATGAAGCCTTATAGATATTACTAAGCTGGTGAACCAGTAATTAAGATATCTCCAGATCCACCATATTTTATAGGGTTACGAGGATGTGCTGCAGGATGTAGTGAAGACTCCCCACCAGAGTATAAAGACCTGGAAGCCCCCTCGATGAAACATGCTGTATCTCAGGTCTACTTTGTAAAGGACAAGGGGAACCCATGGATGTTGAGGGGCCAAGGATATGTAGAATTATAAAGGAACAATGGTCCCTCATCAGAACACTTACTACTAATATAATGTGAAAACAATTCTGCCCATATATATTGTCCAATAGACAGAATCAAATCTTTATTATTGAACAATAACAATAAATAGGTGGGTGAAAACACAAACAGCAAACAATTTTACAAAGTTACTCAGGCACTAGTATGTGACAAAAATCAGAAAATGTGGTCAGTCACAATTCAGAGCAGTTCTTAAGCCCATGATATACATTACAATAAACATCACAATAAGGTCAAGGCGTGGGAGTCCACATCATATCATTCCTTACAAAATCATAGGATCATCATCAGGACACTAGAAAATCATGCCCAAGTGTTTATAAACAATGGTAATAAGAAAAAACTGAAAGAAGAGAAAAAAGAAAAAAGAGAAAGAAAGAGAGAAAAAGAAAATAAATTGTTGCTAAGCGGTGAAAGGTAGGTAATTACCTCATCCATCCTTACTGAAGGGGTAGATGCACTAGGTGTCTAGGACTAGGCATACATGTGTCTCATGCATGTGTGGTGGCTATAGGGCAGGCTTTACCTTGATTCAATTAAGATCCTTTTCAAGGCTATATCTCATGGGGCGGAGGGATAGCAAGATTTGCCTGCAGGGCTACAAAGAACCTGGGATATTTTACAATCTCTCTCGCACTGTCCCCAACTACAAAGCTATTGGCAGGCGGTCGCTTGGACATTGGCCTCGGTGACCGGGGACAAACTCCCCCCTTTCCCCACAATTGGTAGGTCTGGGAATATGGGTCAAACAAACCTTTAACAAATACACACTCCTGTGGACCGTGGTGCTGGCAGTTGCGAGATGTGATGTCATCCAGCTTTGAGGGAGTGTGGTGGTGCCTACCATGGCCATCTGGGAGACCAACATGGAGTGGTGCATGAGAACAGAGGACACAGTGTCTAAGGCCAGGGGATGCCCCAGGAAATGTGTTAAGATATGGGACCTCTGGTGCTCCCAGGAGGGCTCAGAGGCTGGGGAGGCGACTGTGCCTGAGGCTGAAGCCCAGGAATGGGCATGAAGGAGGCAGCTACCGGCTGCCGACGTGGGGGTCCTACAACATTAGAAAGAACCATTTATTAGCAAATGGTATACGGCTTTCTCTTTCCATATTGTACTGTCATAGTGTTTGTGATCCCTGAGGGGCATCTCGCTCTGCACGCCTGCTGGTGGCTCTTCGTTGCTTGTTTTATGTTTTGTTTAACATGGAAGTATACAAAATATTTTTTTAAAATTATAATTACAAGGTTGCAGAGCATCTGATTTTCCAACGCTTTTCTTTCATGTGATTAACAAAGAACATTTCTTCACTTTTCCAGAACTCAATAGCCTCCTTTATTGTAGGAATCTGTTTTATAACTTTGTCAAAGGACAGGTTTTTTAATAATGGGATTCTGGAACAAACCACATGGCTTGCACCAAAATATCTGGGTAACATACATTGTACATTGCTATGTTGCACTCACATTTGTATTACCTGACAAGTGCAAGCATGGCATTTGCAAATGCTGATGTAAAATTGCTGTAGTGAAATTGATGTAATATTGGTACAGAATTACATCAGCATCATTATGTCTATGTCATCGAACCCATAACTTTGAACAACCAAAGGAACACTCTGATCTGCTTATCAATTATTTTATTTAAATGTTCTTGTTCATTCAGATCTGGCATAAGCAATCAATACCTGCCCTAATTTACTGTGCTTAAGTGGTGTGATGAGTAATCTGATCTGTACACAGTGTACAGCATTTATAGGCAGTGGGTGTATTAGATCTGGCACATCTCTAATTGATATGCATGACGCGGAGCCCAGAGGTAGTTTGCAGTACATGCTCATCACGCCCCAGGAGCTGGAGCCATGCCGTCATTGGCAAGGGTAGGCATGCCCAATTTGTCCTGGAGCGGGCAAAGGCAGCGAGTTATAGGAAGTCAAAAAGAGTATAGTTAATAGAACATTGCATCCTAGAACTGATAAGTGTGAGATCACTGGTCCGCTACATACCACCAGGATCTGGTAATTGAATGATCTCAACTAATCCATACAGAGTTCATTCCCCTGCTACCAGATGTGCAGAAATTAGGGGCATGCAAAACGGAGGTCCTCAGCTTCACAAATAACTCTTTTTTTATCTGAGGTAATAGGTAAAGATTAAAGTACATAAAACATGTCCATCATATGAACACCAAGAATATACGAACGATGAACCAACACCACATATATGCCCATGTAGTCAATAGAAACAAACTGCAATATGAACATACAGATATGCCTTAAACTCTCTTCACAGTGCCTACGTTCACAGAAGTGCCGAAAATTGACACCAAATCTTTTTTTACCAATTTACTTTCCACTGTAAAATTTGCTATGCGACGGAAAATCACTTAAAAGTAATGCAAAGCATTGCATAGTGCTGCTTCCCATTACTTAGCACCAAGGGGGCATTCCATGGGTGGTTCGTGGGAGTTACCATGCAAGCACCCAAGGTTTTTGACGCAAAGCCCTAGTTCTTAAGAAAGGTAGACAGGGTTTTGTATGAAAAAGAGCACCCATTTCAAATAGGCACTATCACAGAGAAATGCTTTTATTTCTCCTCTCTTTTCAGACATTGCATGCGTGCTGCACTGTACAGTTCCCATACAAAGTGGGAAAAGAATAAAAGTTAGTCTAAGCTTAGTATTTTGTACTGTAAGAATATCCTTCCAGTTCAAGACTCACACTGATGGTGGAGAAGTGTGGCACAATGGTTAGAGCAGCAGACCCTGATGCAGAGATCTGACTTGGGACCAGGGTTCAATTCCTGCCTCTGCAGGACTTGGGCTCACTTCCCTTGGACCAGATAATTCTCACCTCAGTGCCCAATCTAATTATTGGGTCCCACTCTGTAACTCTGGGCAATAGCTTGCTTAATCCCCACAATCGCCCTGACAGCGGTTGGATGCCTGGCTTCACCCTGGGGGTTGTCCAGGAGTGGGTGCCTCATACGGAAAAGCCAGGAGGGGTTCCACAGCGGTATGCGTACACCGCCTTGAGACCCTAATGGGTGAGTAGTGCACTATACAAAAGCAAAGTTTTTTACTGACATTCTTGCACTATGGTGCAAATGTGTGTGAGTGGTGCACAGCAGCAAATCTCTGCACCAGCGCTAGGAAGAGGGGAGTGTCATATCTCTGTAAATATGGTGCTCTCCTGCTCACTCCTTCTCACGCAGCACAGCCTTTTTGCCTGCTGCGTTGAGTGATAATTAGTGTCAATCAGGATCTTGGTCAAAAATCTGACCAGATTTAATCATTTTGTACTGTAAATAAAGACCTAAGATCATTGGTACATTTATTGAAAATATTTTGTAAACCGTGCCTTAAAAAGATGCCATGGTAATCCCTAAAAGTAGTCTTGCTAGGGAACGAACATAATAACTATACTGTAAGATGGAAGCAAGCTTCCTTAATAATAAAAGCCATTAATTGAAAATGCATTTGTAAAAACATTAAACAGTTATTTTCTATACTACAAAAGTATCTCATTACTAAAATGCACTTTCACCCACTTAGATTTACAAACTCACCCAAAACATGAATTCCTATTTTTGCCTATCGCTTTGTGATTGAATCATTGATGACATTAGGAGGCAGTATATTGTCAGAAATTCAGATTACATGCATTCTTTCCAGACATCCCTCCACATATAAATGAGAACCTACCTCCTCTTTGTCGTTACCTTCTTGAAGTATGTTGCTGACTGAATGCAAATTTTGCTTTTTTACATATTTGTTGTTAGTCAAATCATTTAAGAAAGGGAAAAAGGAGGAATGGCTTGTCTTCTGAGGTCCAAGCACCCATTAATTGGTTACCCATCGAAGTCCCATAATAGAAATTAAAATATGGACTGCATTAACGACTTCGCATATAAATAAGACAAATGTATGTAAGATCAGTATTATACTAATTCTGTTTTTAAGACTTAATCTGTCATGTAAGCTGATTATCCAGGACCTCTTCTCTATTTGAGTAGTATTAGTTTATTTGAAAGCAGTTTTTTCTTTGGTGCTTCATTTATTATTGATGCCTCATAGTATGTGCTTAAGACTTCCTAGACTTATCATTTTTCTTGACTTAACCTCGTTGAGGGAGCTACGTTACCACCGCAGCTGGAGAGCAGAAGTGACATGTAATCATTGGACAATATATAGTCTCCAAGCCTAATTGCGTCTACAGCCCTATACCCACTATTGGTTCCCGCTCCACTCCACCAGTGGTAGCCAAAAAATTTTCCTTTTAGAAACACCTGCAGTCGTATCCATTTTCAGAGTATAGAAGAGTACATTGAGCCAATCTGCATGCGTAGGCGGTGTCTCTCCCACTCATTTTTGGCAGATTTCCCTTCTGGCCAAAAGTCTAGTGTAGATAAGCTGGTTTCTCATATCTCTTCACCTGTTTCTAGACTCCTCCATTATCTCAAAAATAATCAGGGGAAGGCTTACCGTAATGTCTAGCCCCAGTATATTTGAAACAGTTTTGCACACTTCTTCCCAGAACGAATAAGTTGCTGGGCACTCCATGAACATGTGGGTATCTGTTGCACTCTGCAAACTGCATGTTGTGCATTTAACCGCTCCCCCTTCATCATTTTCGAAATGATGATATGGTGACAGGTAGGCTCTGTGAATGGAAAAAGTTGATTTTTACTTGATGGGGCAGGTTTCACCACATCAAATAAAGAGCACATTGATACTTGCCGCCAATTTTGTAGCGGCTCCTGTGGCATGCATGCGCCCCAAAGATCTTCTGCCAGCTTAAAGTCACTGTCCAGCACGAAGGAGAGTAGGAATCCGTCCCTACAGAGATCTCCCCAATACTGTATACCTGCCCTCCTAATTGGCATGGCTAATATATCATCAAGGCACTCAGGGGTACCTGAAGAGTCCCAAATGGGAGCCCAATGACTGTAATATTCAGCCTTGTTTGCTTACCATATTCTATACCAAACCTTTGCCGAATCTTGAAGTATTTTCAGTCTTACCTTTTTTCTTTTAAATTTTGGGTCTCCAAATTCAAATAGAAAGTGATTTTCTGCCCCTTTTACACTGCCTACCTTTGCCTTAAACATACACCCTATCACTGACAAATCTGGGGAGGAGAAAACCATCCTAGAGTTTTGAAGTTGAAATGCCCATGCATAGTATTGCAAGTCCGGGAGGGCGAGGCCCCCCTTCTCTCTCCTTCTGCACAGCTTTTTCCACGACATCCTGGAACCTTTATACACCCAAGTAAATTAATTTATAGCTTGTTGAATCTTGCCAATGTACGCTTTATTCATTTGCAGTGGGATAGAGTTATATATAAAGTTCAACTTGGGCAGGATCCCCATTTTCACCAGACTGATTTACTCAAGTATTGTCGAGTGAAGATGAGCCCACCCCTGCATTAGCTTGCTGCACTCCCCCAGAACTTGTTTTTACATTCACCACTGGGATCTATTCAATATCCTGCACAATATTTAAACCTAGAAATCTATTTTCACTTTTAATCTGCAAGTGATCTCTCTTCTGATTCGTGGTTCTCTGCCAGCCTTTTCATGATGGTTTCACAGCCATGACACGGCTAGCAGTGCTTTAAGTCTATTGGGCCAAATTTGTGCTAAGTAAAACTGGAAACAAATATTGCTGGTTAATGATATAAAATAAATATGTGTCATAATGCAACTAACCCTAAAGATTGAAATTAACCTCAAATCTGTTCCAATAAGAGTTCTTTGATACTACAACACACGGACAAGTTCTTTGTAACAACTTTGGAAATAGACAATACTTACTGAGGAATGTGTGCTTCAGTGTCATAGAAAGTCTGTTGGTTTAATTGTAACTCTTTCCAGGTAACCATTAATTAGTAACCCAACTGGTAGCAGAGTGTTAGACACTTTTGGAAGCACTTTAAACATTTTCTGCATTGGACTACTATAAATGTACCAGTCCACAGAATCCTTAATTCAAGTGGATGTTTGATTATCTTATACTATTGTTACTGATTGTTGTAATTTTATAAGGTTGTGGTAATCATCCCTCATTTCTTAAGGGTTTTCTTTGCAATGCACACTGTTCTGATAGTACTATGGCTATATTCAATGATGATAGAGACAAGTTGATTAAAGAATTGTTTCAGCCAGGGAAAACCAAATGCAAAACAAATATCAGACTAGACAGCAATAAGGAGGGTTTGAAACAAAAATTTCAGATGATTGAGTGACTCGAAAACCAAGGGCGAGATGTATCAAACGTTTTTGCATTTTCAAACGGTGCGAATTGCAAAATTCGGCCGTTTGCGAATGCAAAAATGCCTTTCACAATGTATGAATGGCATTCGCAGTGCAATTCTAAGGAATCGCAAAAATAACGATTCCTTAAAATTGCGACCCCATTTATAGAATCGCAAATTGCGATTCTCTAAATAGGAAATCGCAAATAGAGAATACCTATTTGCGATTTCCAAAGCACAGGTATCAAGCATTTCCTAAATGCGAATTGGGCATTTAGGAAATGCAGTTACAACAAATTAAAGTTTGGTGGGAAGCATATGCAATTTTTTAAAATGCATTACAAATGCATTTTTAAAAATGACATGCAGCGCACACATGACCCTAAGGCATGTGTGTGCTTCACGTGTCCGCAAATATTTTTTAGGGGTGCATCAGAGGGGGCCTTAGGCCCCCGGCACCCTGGGGTTTGCATTACCTAATTTGCAAATTCCTAAATGGAATTCGCAAATTGGGAATTGCAAAACCATTCGCACCTACGGGCCTACAGGCCAATGGGTTGAATGGAGTCGCATTCTCTATTTGCGATTCGGTAATAGCATTTGTGAATTTTAAGATATCGCTATTACTAAATCGCAAGATTCATACATCCCATTTTGCATTTCTTAACAGCAATTTCTTAAAATTCGCTATTTAAGAAATGCCAACCATATCTTTGATACATCTGGCCCCAAGACCTTTCACCAATGGTGGGATGCCAGTGCCTTGAGACCCCTAGGGTGATAAGCAGCGCTATACAAATTGCTGATTGATTGATGCCACCATCCTAAAAAATACACTGAAAATAAACAAGCACCTCAGGGAATCTGTATAGTGATATTTTCTCCACTTGTAGATTTTGAGGAGGATCTGTTGTTTAAATGAGAACAGCTATTACACAATAAATTCTATAGTATTATGAACACTCTAATACACCATGTAGAATGGCAGCGCAATACCTTGCTACTTAAAATTAACACATTGGAGGAGGAAATTAAGGGATTCAGCTTACCGGAATTGACCAACAAAAACCATGATATCTTGAAGAATGTCCTAACCGAACACCAGCTTTACATAAAGGACACAAAACTGTGTAAGCTTAGAAGGAACGAACATGATTGTACTACGGGAGGGTGTTCACTTACGCATGTAACTTTGACAATATAAAAAAAAACTAACCACTAACAAACAACAAACCAATGAAGCAGTAACAACTAGCTCCACAAGTGAATCCGACCTTTCAGCATAACCAGTGATACTGGGGAGAGTCCCTCCATGGGAACTAACAATACAGATCCAACTGACAATCTGTCCTCTTCTTTTTCTATGAAGGTGAAAAGATATCGGATGCGTACCAAGGTGAATTTCAAAATACAGGGCAAAAACATAAACCCACAAGAAGGGGTTAGAACAGAGATAGGAAAGATCACAAACGGTGGGGTGGTGGCAACAAGCACCCTCATGAAACCAAAATAATTAAATAATTTATCTAAGACAAATGACTGAAATGACAGTGCTGGAAAAACAAATTAACCCACAGATGATATCTCAATTATTAGTTTATCTGACTATGCATTGGTTCAGCACCAAATAAATGTACTACTCACAAATCTGGGCTTTTGTCCTAATGCAACAGTTAACTTCACCCAAATACTTATAGATCTGTATAAATTTAGTTGCAAAGTCAAATTGAATAAACACTTTGATGAGAGACCTTTGGATAATAGACTGACTGCACCATGCATTTCACCTAAATATAACAATTTTATCAAGCACATTCAGGATTTACAACTACTATCATCTTTACACAACATGGGGTCATTAACACCATTAAAGGTAGAACTGGATATTGCATCCAATCTTAATATTGATAGCAGCCTAGGACTCAAATACACATTTGTTCCACCTTTCTCACCAAACAACACAATATGCAATATGTACATTTTACAAAGTAGAAACAAAAGACCTCTATAACCTGGAGGACACTTATCAAAACACATACATAACAATCTTACATTAGAGGAAAAGTTGCCTCTTAGGGCTCTTACACAGGAACCTAATATCATCATTAAACAATCAGAGAAAGGAGGCAACACAGTGGTGATGAACAAGTGTGATTGTACACAGGAAATTGTAGGCAGCTTTCAAACAGTCGGGCCATACAAAATCAGATCATAATCCCAAGAGGGAACTCACAAGAATGATAGAGCAAAACTTGACTGAATGGTGAGATGTATTTATCATTACTGACGTGGAATTTAAATACATGTTCAACCCATACCTCAATGTTCTATGTACCTACATTCTGCCTAAAATACACAAGTACTGGCGATTCCCTCCAGGTAGGCCAATCATCTCAGGCACTGGGTCCATGACTGAGCACATTTCATAATAAATACTTTTAGAATACATTTTTACCCACAACCATGGGTTCAAAACCTCCACGCAACATATGGAAAATAAAAAGACCTACTAAATACTCTTGTAGATATGTTAGTTAGATGAACTTAAGTTTGTCACATCAGATGTTTGTTCTTTAGATAGAAGTATCCCAAAGGATAAGGGGCTTCTAGCATTACTTAATTTCCTATTCTCGAGAGATGCAACATTATTAGGACACTGATGGAAATAGCTACTATTATCTTGGGCAATAATATCTGTTTACACAATGGAAATTGGTACTTCCAATCACTGGGGGGTGGCAATGGGTTCCAAATTCTCTCTATCTTTTGCCAATTTACACATGGGTTGGTATGAGGATACACATATTTGGACATAGTGTCTCCCAGAGTTGACAGAGCATGTACTACATTGGGGCAGATTTATTAAATATGTCATTTTAAGTTGAATGTGTTGCACTGACTCTCTGCTGAGATTTATCCATCACCTTAACAACAATACTTACAATATTTCATTCACACACAACATGAGTAAAACACACCTAGATTTTTGGGATGTGAAACTACATGTAGAGGATGATAGGATTGCCTCCAAAATATACAGGAAACCCAAGGCATACAAGTCAAATTTGTACACCACTGGTACACATCCCAAATCACAAATTAAGCCATATACCTTCTGGGTATATGAAACATTTAGGACAGAATTGCAGTGATGATAATATCTTCATCCCAGATTTAGCAATGTTGGACGAACGGTTCTTAGCAAGGGATACCCAGATGGTGTTTTAAAAACAGCCAAACGATTACAAAGAAAAAACACAATGAATGACTAGTCAAAAGACATAGACCAAATACTCAGAAAAACTGGACAGCATTCACCACACCATATAGTAATCAGAGTGCATTACTCAATAGAACTATACACAAATATTGGTATTTATTGACTTTCGACTGCACTCTCTCAAGCCTCTTACCCAAAATACACAGATGACACAGGGCAAAAGCAAAACGTTACATAATATACCATATCATAGCATATTATACAACCTACCAGGTAACACAGATCATACTTGGTCAGTACCACCACCCAGAGATTTACACACATGTGGTTACTGTAACATGTCAGTATGCATTAGACAAAGCTACCAGTTTACAATACAATGCTAACAAAAAAACACCATTTGAACAGTTTATCAATTGCAATACAAAGTTTGCAGTTTACTGTATTACTTTTCAATGCAATCTAATATATGTTGGAAATACTATACACCTATTGAAGGGGAGAATAAAAGAACATGTCAGGGCAGTCAGAAATGGTGACACCAATTATACCTTGTCTACACACAATAGCACTCAACCCAAATCAAGTGAAACTCTCAAGATGCGTTTTTACACCATTGCTTTGATGAGCCCCCACCCCAGAGGGGGTAATTGAACCCTAGCACTAGGCAAGTTGGAAACAAGTTGGATCAGTAAAGCAGGGGCTGTGGACAAAAAGCAGTGTCGGGATAGGGAATTACACAGATTTCTTATTGGTTAAACTATAACCCTTTGCACCTCAATAGCATGTATCATTGTCACTTGGCACATTTTGTGGACAATACATGTATTGCCTTTTATGATATACGTGTGACAATTATACAAACACATTTTTCTGTTTACTATTTTGTATCCCAGTAGTTATTCCTTGTGATAATGTGAAAATAGGAAAGCAGATATGAACGTTTGCATATGTGTTAAGAATATATCTTTATGTATTTACTGCATTACAATACGCCTGCCTGTAAACTTTATAAAATACATTGATTGTTAAAGTATTCTACAGGTTTTTTTTTAAGTATAATTCTTTAACAAACTGGTTTATTTGTAGCAGTAAATGTATTTAACTTAGCTTTTGAGATAGAGAAAAGGGACCCCTTCACTTCTCTTTTTTTCTTTGCAATTTATATTACCTGTTGCAGTTTGGATCTTTTTAGCAATTTCAACTGAATTATAAAGGCAATTTTTCAGCAGTTTATCCACCGTGCTGGCACATTTTGCAAACTAAGTTAGCGCTCTGCTTCTTTATTAGAGCGCTGTGATGTTCCCAGGGAGGTGTGATGGAAACAAGAAGTAATGATGTGTGGGCTGTGACTATAATGATGCTTGTCTCAGCTCCTGGTTATGATTCACCCTTGTAGACATGGACTGGCTAGAAGCCAATCAAATTGCCACATTGTTGGCATTGTGCAGGTGCATGATCTGCACGCTTTGCAATAGATGAAGTTGAAATGTGATAGTTTTCATTTGTTAGACATTCTCTATTGAAGGATGTTCTCATATCTACCATGGTTTATTTAATTATAGTCCTTACTGTGTTAAGGGCTATCAAGCTGAAAATTATGCGATACATCAAATAAATAGATTAAAATACAACTCACTTTCCAAACTTAATTTGTTAATTCTAAGTCATCAATAGTAAAAAGAGGCCCAGGCTTCCAGCAACAGGTAATAGCTGTTAATTTGCATTGTATTGTAATTTTATGTTTTTGTCTACTTGATATATCTCTCAAATAACTCAGGCATTGTACTGCCCGATCCCTTGATTTGAACTGTTTAGAAGTACAGATATTGGGGCACAATATGTGTATGGGGACCAGCTGTAATTCCCCTACTCGCCCATTCTTTGTGCGGTGATTCTGCAAGGCCATGGCGAGAAGGAGTTTTACAGGTGGGCAATCCCTCAACTCTGCCTTATTGAACTGGAAACAACTCCAATGTAGTTCGCCCTGACCCCACTCAGACAATTTGGGTTTGAGTACAAGTTTAATCCATGATATTATCTCGGACCCAATGGTAATTTACGGAGGATAAGTAGTTCCATTCGAGGATGTCAAAAGCGTTTTCCATGTCTGTAGACATTACCGCCGCATCCTGTCGACCACCAGCCACTCGTTCACGACATGTTGGATCTCCGTATGTTCAAGGCAGTGCTTCTCTGGGGGCCAAAACCCAATTGATCTGAATGCACCAGTGTGGGCAGCGAGGGGATGTTCTGGCTGCGAGGATTTTGTACCTGGGTTTTAATTGCATATATAGTTTCATCTGTATAACTATTTGGTTATTATGTGTGTGATTTAGAGGTTTGTGAAGCTGGAAATCTTTAACAGTGTCTGTCTTCTTCAGAAGTTTTCTTTCATGACATCTCTCCAACTTCATGAAGCTGGAGAAGTTTAAAGCAAGCAAGAGAAAAATCCTGCAGGGAAACCACCAAAAAACATCCCTTTTAAACTTGTTTTTGCAGTTGTACACAGAACAGCCAGGCCAAAAATATAAACGTGCAAGTTAGTTAGTAGCTTTTCCGAGGATGCATCTAGATCAAATTGGCCAGCATGTTTCTTCATAGAATTCTGTATTTATCCATGGTCAAGATTTCATTTTTAGTGCACTTTATGCAGATGTCATTAATATTATTCCAGTATTTGATTACCAGTAGAGAGTGTGGTGATGTAAGTTATTGGGTTGACTAAAAATTGGGTGTTGACTGCATACATTTCATAATAAAGTGTCCCGGGGGACTCCACCATCTACAATAGTATTGGCCCATTTTGATTTGATATAAGGCTTTTAATCTTTTGCATGGTTTCTTGCCTATTAAACCAGTTTTAAGGCAGTTCACAAGAATTGTGCGGTCCACGATTTAGAAGGACGGTGGAAGGACCAAAAGGACAGATGCAAAGGACAATCATTATAACATTCATAAACATTGATTCTCACTGGTATCATTTATACAACTCTCAGCAATCAGTGAAGTCACTTGTTGCATTCAATGCTATCTTATTACATCATATGACCAACACCCACCTTGGTTGGGTAAAAAATAATCTTTGTTCACGTGCACTTAAACAAAAGGCATTTAAACAAAAGGAACAGTATTAGGCAAAAAAAAGAAAACCTCTGCAATGCGCTGTGTCCCACGTGAAAGTGAGAAAACCAGAACCAAAAACGAATATAGCAGAAGTAAGTATAATGAGAATTACTGTATGTTAACAACGAATAACAATAAAACATTCTGGGTATATTTAGTTCATTGATAACAAGAATCATATAGTTTGTTTATTATTGTTTGTTATTAGATGTTGTCAATGATAGTTCGACCCTCTACGTTAGTGGTGCTTAACCTTTTGACTGCTGTGGACCCCCACTTAATCATTACTGGAATCTGGGGGCCCCCACTGAATCATTATTGTAACCCGAATCCCCCCCCCCAACTGAGCAATTATTGGAACCAGGTGACCCCCACCTTAATCAGTTCCAATAATTTGAATTGCAAAACAATATATAAACATTTGAAAACAAGCATTTGTAGAACAAATACACATATGCTGAAACATTTTATTTAATTCACAAGTATAAAAAAATCTAAATTTGAATTTGAATGGCAAGGTTGGAGCTTTGCTAGATTCAACTGAGTCCACCCATAGTTTATATCATATTCTGTTGGATGCACTTGCCCCGCTCCCATAAATCAATATGAGGATACCAACTTAATGTTTAGCCTCAAATTTCAAATTGCTTCACATTACAGAACATCTTAAATTTTCTGATTTTATAATTTGCTTCTTTATTTATATACACCTTATTAAACTGTTAATATAATTTACTTATCTGAGCAGTCGCGGACCACCTGAGAAGAAGTCGCCGGAAGGCCCTTTGCAAAGTTACATTTTTGTTGCTATATTGCTATGTTTGGGAGTTAACCTGGTACTAATGAGGTCCAACAATGCCCAGACAGCGTTAACAAGTTTGAAAATGACAGAATAATGAAATAATACTATCAGAAAATGTGCCTTTTCTTGCTGCTAAATTTACCCAACCCTGCCACGTAATTTTTCCCTCGCCTGTTGCATAATTCCAGTGGCCCCGGACATAGTGGTCAGCTTCCAATAGGGAATGATAAACTAGTCAAATGTGTTTAACCAGTGAAACAAGGACTGAGGCTCACCAATGTGTGCCGTATCGAAAATATAATAATCACTCAGGGATGTGGTAAACCCCTTAGATGAGTGCACTAAGAATATAGGCCCTCATTACAACTTCGGCAGTCTTTTTACAAGACCGTTGAAGCCGCTGTGGCCACCATATTTGGGGTTGCTTAGGATTTCCGCTTGCTTATGGACAGAGGAAGAGAGTCAGTTCCACTGACAGCACCGCCCTGCCAACAGGATGTGTAATACGGCACAGTGCAGTGCTGACGGTGGCAGACACTAGGATCCATCCCCTCCCGGATGACCACCTCGCTGAAACAGCTAAGTGGCCCATCCGAAAGGGGCGGGGTGTTGGGTGAATGTGTGTGGTATGTGTGTTTACGTGTAGTGGAATGGGTGTGCGTGAGCGCATGTGTATGTATGTGTGTGTTGAGGGTGTGCGTGTCTGCATGTATACTGAGAGGAGGGGGTGTCAGGGTGCGAGTGAGTAGGTGTGTGTATAGGGATGCATGTGTGTGGGGGTGTATGTGTACAAGTCTGTGAGTGAGTGAGGGTGTCTGTGTGCATGCATGTAGTTCGGTGGGGGTGTTTGTATGGAAGTGTGCAGATGGGGGGGTTTGTATGGAAGTGTGCGGATGGGGGTGTGTGAATGTATGGATGGGGTGGGAGTGTAGATGAATGTGATGGGGTGTGTATGTGTGAGTGGGGGTGTGTGTATGTCAGTGTGAGAGTGGGTGGGGGTGTTAGTATGGATGTGTGTGGTGCCTGTGTGTGTGTATGAATTTGAAGGGGGAAGGAGATGTCTGTTTGAGTGGATGTGTGCGAGTGTATGTGACTGTTTGAGTGCGTGTGTGTGAGTGAATGGGTGTATCTGAGTGTGTGTTTGGGTGCAAGTGTGTGGGGGTGTATGGAAGCGAATGCGTGGGTGAGTGGGGGGGCGTGAATGTAGGTGTGTGGATGTGTGAAGGTGTGTCTGCTGGCAACAGGAGTGGAGATTCCTGTCACTGGGTGCATTACTGCCAGCATTTTTGTGGCGGTGCGACCGCCACGAAATTGCTGGCGATCTGCTGAGTTGTAATACCAATGGTGGTATTACGGCTACTGCCGGGCCAGAGGTGCTCACCACTGGCCCAGTGTTCCAACTGCACTGGTGGTACGGGCGGCAATTTGGCAGTTTGGCTTCAGCCAAACCGCTGAAGTCATAATATGGCGGTCTTTACTGCCAGCCTGACGGCGGTAAGACCACCACTGTGAGTCTGGCAGTCCAAGGACCGCCAGACTTGTAATGAGGGCCATCGTGGGAGTTTAAGACCAAACAGCACTGTATTGCTAAAGTTAAACCTGCTAGTAGAGAGTAGCAGATTCCAGCAACAGCAGCAAATTACATGCACCACAATGGGCGCTAATCTTTCCAGAGATTCCTCAATTGGTGCTGTAAGGGTGACATTGAAATTAGCTGGTTTTTGCTGACTACTGTGACTCAACTTGTGGGATCTACAGAGGAGTTGAAAATGCTGAAGGGAAAACAAGATGTAGCAATCAAATGAATGCAAGCATTCCTGAAGCACCCATCCTGAACAGTGCCTGCACTCTTGGCTATCAATAGAGAAGCTGCAATCATGATTTGTTGAGGAGCAAGCCCACTTGGCAGTGATAGCTTCTCAACTGTATGGAGGAGATGAAGCATGCCTTTTACTCTGCGGTGCACAGGAGTGATGCTTGAAGTAAGTACACTGGCTCTTCTTGTTCTTTCCTTACAAGTTTATTTCCAGTTATAATGTACAGACAGAGATACATGTGCTCGCCATCCCCAAACCGGCACAACTCCAACCTTTCATACGAAAACATTCCAATCCCCAGTCACAGCCTGCCCCAACATTCCACTGCCCCAACATTCCACTGCCCCTGATGTCATAGCATTCTTCTTTTACATACAAACCAATACATCACTACACATCCCCTTCCCTTAAAAAAAATAACAAAAAAACAAGAATTTTTTTTTATAATATGTATATAAATAAATATATATATTTTTATTTATTCACACACAAAATTTTCTAATACCTTAGGTTTTCTCAAAACCCTGCCGAAACAACTTTTCTTCACTTCACCACAAGCTACATTTTTATTCTGTTCACGCTCATTCACATTACATTCAAATTCTCCCATATTAATACGAGTCTGGACACCTTCCTGACAGCCCCTAGCTCCCAATTCCCCAATAACTCTAGAATCTTTGTTACCATCAATATCACACTCCAACCACCAATATTTGTTATTATTACCTTCCAGCAAATCATACTGCACAAATTGTTGTTTGCAAGGCTTAGCAATAGCAACGCGACTCATGTGACATACACTGCCATCATCCAAAATGACAGTATTTCTCATCACTTTCTTAATTCTTATAGGCTCGCCAAACTTGCTCTCACCTTTAGCCATTTTCCTTACGGATTTCACTCTCACCCAATCTCCCACATTCAAATGTGCTTCTTTAGTACCATATTTATTATTAAAATATTTCTTGTGAACTCTTTATGCACTTTCTTTCATGTTCTTTGCTCCAAAGTACTTGTCTGCTTCTTTGCATCCAACCAGGGTTAATCTTCGAAAATGGAATTCTACCTCGCATTATATCAAACGGACTTTGACCTATTGTCTCATGAGGTGTCACTCTATAAGCCCATAACATTTTCCTTAACTCAGAATCTATATTACTTTTGTTTCCATGCTTTGCAATTTGAATGATGCCCTTGAAAATCCTATTTATACGTTCCACTACAGCATTCCCCCTGGGATGATATAAAGCTGTAAACCTTTGTTCAATACCAGTCATTTTAGCAAAAGTTTTCATTTCCTCAGATTTAAATTGAACACCATTGTCCGTCAATAAAATTCTGGGAAATCCTTCCCTCAAAAATATTTCCTCCAAAAAATTAATCACTGCCTTGGTATCAATTTTTTTAACACAGAAAATTCAATCCACCTTGAAAACAAATTAACTAAAACCACAATAAACTTTGAAGACCCATCATGCCACGTAATAGGACCCATAATGTCTAAAGCAACTTCTTCCCATGGTATATTAGGACAACTTGAAGAAGAAATTGGCGGGTTAAGTGTCTTTTGAGATTTGTCACTATTCTCACACTCCATGCAGTCACGTACATATCTCTCAATTTCTACATCAATTTTTGGCCACCAATAAAGTACTTTAATTCCTCTTTTGGTGCGAGATATTCCTGAATGACCCTCATGTCCAATAGCGATAAGTTTATTTCTAATACCACAGGGGGGAATGATCTTCCCACCTCTATACACAAAATCACCTTCAATACTCAATTCATCTCTCACTTCCCAAAAAGCTCTTAACATATCACTGCTTTTGACTTTCTTGTCATTATACCAGCCGAACATCACTTTGTTTTTAACTTCTTTCAACACTTCGTCTTTCTCATACTCCATGATCCATTCTTCTTTTTGCAATGAGCTTAAAGTATTCTCATCAAACACACCAGCTACACACCAGTCATTCCATGGATGTTGATCCAACTCTCTTAAAGGTAAGGACATTCTACTTAAAAAAATCTGCAGTAACATTTTTTACCCCAGGAACATACTGCACTTCATATAAGAAATCTTGTAGTCTCATAGATAGTCTAGCTATTCTCGCAGATGCTCTACATAAACCTTCTGTAGTTAACAATTTAGTAAGAGGCTTATGGTCAGTCCGTATGATGCATTTTTGCCCCCAAACAAATTTCCGAAAGTGTTCTAATGCCCATACACATGCCAAAGTTTCTCTCTCTATTACAGAGTATTTTTCCTCTGTGGGAGACAAAGAACGGGATGCAAACGCAACCACATGTTCTTTACCCACATTGTCACTCTGTGTTAATACACTACCAAGGCCCTTACCACTTGCATCTGTAGTGATAATAGAACAAGCTTTTGGATCGTACCCATGCAACATTGGAGCACTCACAATTGCATTCTTAATTTCCTGAAAAGCCTTCTGACAACTTACATTCCATTCAAATTTCACTTTGTTTTTTAGTAACAGTCTCATTTGGTAGGTTTTAGCTGAAAAACTTTCTACAAATTTCGAATAAAACTCGGCTAGACCTAAAAAGGATCTCAAATCATCTTTAGATGTGGGGCATGGGGCATTCTTAATAGTTTCCACCAACTTTTTTTTAGGTCTTATGCCTTCATGGTCAATCTCATGTCCTAAATACGTTACTTTTCTCTGTGCAAACCTACATTTACTGATCTCTGCGGTCAGACCTTTTTCTTGTAAGATGTTCAAAACATTCCTCAATTCCTTATCATGATGTTTCTTGCTACTTCCCATAACTAAAATATCATCCTGAAAGAATGTAACATTAGGCAAATGTCCAAATAACTGCGCCATCAACCTTTGAAAAACGGCAGCCGCCGACGCCAAACCAAATGGCATACGTTTGAAACGAAAACAACCCCATGGTGTACAAAAAGTTGTAAGATGTCTGCTATGATAGTCCAACCTAACCTGGTGGTAAGCAGACGATAAGTCCAAAGTGGAAAACCATTTAGCATCTCTCGTGGCAGACAACATCTCATCAATACGAGGCAAAGGAAACTGATCTACTATGATATTATTGTTCAAACCTCTCAAATCCACCTACTTGCCCATTGAACACTCCTGGAAACTCTTGTGTGACTCATTTTTTTGTGTCTTCTTCATCACACATTACTAAGACTTGCTCTACACTGTTAGGATCAAGCACAATATGCAGTTTCTTTTGGTCTTTCCAGCCTAATACCGACGGACCATCCTTAGCCACATATAATTTACATACGGCTTGTCTTTGCTTAAATTTGAATACCAGCAATCTAAAACCAATAATATCTATTCTATCACCAGTGTAACTTTCAGGAGAAATGTCAGAGGTTTCTAAATGTTCTCCTAAACTATGTACAAAATGCTTTTGCCATGTGCATTCTGAAACAATACTGTATGGGGAACCAGAGTCTGCTGCCACCTGCAGCATAACTCCCCCAAATGATACCCAACACAAGGGTTTGTTTGACGTTTGTCCTGAAATGTTCAAAACCACAGTTTTGTGACCCCTCAGTTTATAATTTACGTCTTCATCACTGTCATCAGAACAGTCTTCCACCACTTCCTTAATGCAGGCCACTTTACTGTTCACTTTCTTCATTTGTTTCTTCCTGTACACCCTAGCAAAATGGCCTACAATTCCACATTCCAAACACTTAGCATTTTTAGCTGGACACCCATCAAATTTTGCAGAATGAAAGGAACTCCCGCAACGGAAACACTCATTTCTGGATCGATCAGACATGTTATATTTTTGATTCTTTGCAAAAGTTTGATTTTTCTCTTTTTTAAAGTCATTATCCCGCTTATCCATGGACCATTTGTTGTGCTTGCGATCACTAACTTTGGCAACAACTTCTTCAAAGTTCTTATCCTGTGCCAAAGTGATTTTCGCACATCTTTCGGATAATTCCGCTTTCTTCACTAAAGCAATAATATCCTTTAAACTGGATTCGCCTTCAATCCACAACCTCTCTTGAATAGATTTGTTTTTAGTATACATTACAATCTGGTCCCGTACCAGTTCATCATGTAGACCAGCAAACCTACATGAGCTAGCTAAATGTTTTAAAGCAGAAACGTAGCTCTCTATGTCCTCGTGTTTCTCTTGTTTCCTATGGAAAAATGCGTGACGAGTAACCGCAATGCAAACAGCAGGAGAAAAATGATCATTTAAATCCAAAATAGCACTTTGAAACACATCTTCATCGCCTCTATCGTGTTTTTGTAGTTGATTGTAAATACGAAGACCTTCAGGGCCTAAACAGTGCATTAAGATCCTTTTTTTTCTTTCAGCAGAGATTAAACCATTGCAATCTTCTAAGTTTGCTATGTAATTCAAAAAATATTCCTTCCACTCCTTCCATTGTACAGCTGGTTCACCAGGAGATGCTAAAAATTCCTTTGGTGTACTCAACTGCAAAAAAAGCGACGTCCCTGTACCAGAAGAATCTCCACTCGAAGACATAGTGTACTAAAAATTATAGCTGTAAAATATAACTCTTTAGCTTACTTCTTCAGCAAGACATGTATCTCTGTTATAATAATTTCTGTTAGTTTTCCTTTGTGCCGGATAACCTTCATCAATGAAGTTGCTAAAAAGTTAAGAATAGTAAAAATAATACCATGTACTTGGTTCTAATTAACATTAAAAGGGCGCTGTTCCTGCTCCTATGTAACTTCCAGCGCAAGAACCAGCACGTTCACAAGACATTGTTATTAAGCATTATGTTGTCCAGGCAACCAGTAACCATGCGGGGGTGCACGCGAGGACCGACGCAATGGAAAATCTAACGTTTGAGCAGTACACACGCGCCTCAAACAAAATAAACAAACGGCAACTGTATTAGAGAAAGAGAAAAATAAAAATAAATAAATAATAATAAAAAAAAAAACTGCCCTCACTTGCTTAAAATAAGTTGCCTTTAACAAAGCAGGTCCGAAAATAGCTGCTCTCCAATCCTCAGTCTGATGTCTGTAGCGTTGCCTTCCAATACAGTTTTCTTAGTCCAATGCTTGCTGCTTTACGATCCTGCTCGTCGCCATGTGAAGTAAGTACACTGGCTCTTCTTGTTCTGTCCTTACAAGTTTATTTCCAGTTATAATGTACAGACAGAGATACATGTGCTCGCCATCCCCAAACCGGCACAACTCCAACCTTTCATATGAAAACATTCCAATCCCCAGTCACAGCCTGCCCCAACATTCCACTGCCCCAACATTCCACTGCCCCTGATGTCATAGCATTCTTCTTTTACATACAAACCAATACATCACTACAATGCTCTTCAAATTCAGCAGTCATTTTCTTTCCAGACTATCGGAGCAAAAGTCATTTGAACAAGACAAGATGAAACAGACAGCAATACAGCTTCCTACATACATGCTCGCTTGCCCCGCTTGCTGAAAGTGCTGTTCAATGGGAAGACCATTTTTTGAGACTCCGGGTGGCAGCCTGGTCCTGGGCAGCAGAGTGGAAAAATCATTAAAAACTGTTTCATCAGTCCACAGGGCGCATCAGAGAGGCCCTCTGCAGTAAAACCCAAGAAAAAACAGTCAGGAAATGGTACCACCAACAATCTACAATTCCAATGCAAACAGAGCCTGATAAGGACTCTCAGAAGGTGATCGGGAAGGGGATGGCAGTTCAGAGTCAGAATAACCAATATCCAATTAACCTGATGGCAAAGATTGACGTTTGGAGAGGTATAAGGTGGATGCAGGAGTGTCCCTTGACAGTTTCCACATAGTATTATATACTTGTCTGAAAGGTGTTTTGGAGGCCGTGGGAAGGGTTTTCGCACTTGCTGGTCTTGTTTTTTAAAACCATGCTAAGGATGTGCAAATTTATTATAGGATTGTGGGAGTTTGTTACTGGCGTTGTTTTCAATACGTTTTTGTTGCATTTATTTGGTTTCTTTCTAGACTACAAAAGTAGCCTTGCTGGGCAAAAGATGCTTTTGGAGTGGACGTGTGAGGTCAAGGGGATTTGAGGGTTGTGTGTTGGGGAGGTTTTACTTTACACACATTGATGATCCTTCTATTGTGGCACTACAGGCATGAGCCTTACATGCTTCTCTGCAATGATCATGGGTGAGTGCAGAGGCTCCCCGGGATATGGAACTGCACTCATGTGATTTCAATCTTTTCTAGGAACATAAATAGTCTCAAATCAAACATTAAGTGCAATTTGCCAAGTGGCATTCGCCCAATGTTCTATTGTTTCAGTAAACACACCAAGTATGAACCAATGGTGAATTTCTGGAGTGACATGGGTACACACTGGTCTATCATGCGGAGTTTTCCCAGTAGTCTAGAGGATTGTTATTTTATATAAAATGTAATTTCGCTTCCTCATTCCTTAGACTTTCAAAACTATACAGGAAAAGTATATGGTAGTGATGGGCACTCCAAGCGATTCACCATGGATATTTCTGTTCTGCTCCCCCTGAAACACAGCAGGATTGGCATGCTAAATGAGTTATGAACACATTCACTCCATGAGTCAACTACGATCGAACATGACTTTAAAGCCTTAGGAGAGCCACTACTTTAACTATTGCAGCCATGCCCATTATGGACACAGGGAGAGAATCCCATCCTTGCAAGTCCTAGCGTACTATAGCTAGTAAGGGCCGTATATCGACGCCCCAAGTCAATTGGGTGTTGTCAGTAACATACAGACTTAAATATTTGAAACTTTTTTGATTTGCGGTTTAATTTTCCCAGTGGGTGGCCCCTCACCAACTTGTACGGGAAAGCTAGTTGGCTTATTGCAATAAACAGTCATGCTGGAGACGTCATCAAAGATGATCAGTGTCTCCATGAGTCTTCGACCTTACCGTTGCAGATAACATACAACCAAGATCATGTCATCTTCCTTGAGACACATGATCATTGTCCATCAGAATCTTTGCACCAGTGCATTTCCACATATCCATGTCACCTGCAGCTCAATGACCAGGGCTAGTAATAATGTTGAGAAGGGACATCCTTTCTGGCTACCACTCTCAACACGGAGAGGGACAATGAAGGATCCATTCACACAAACCAAGGCCAAAGGGCTATGAGACAGGACCTGCCCACAGGCCAGAAAACAAAGAAGAAAATTCATCTTCTTGAAATCCCAAAGTTAGTCCGAGTTCAGAGAGTCAAAGGCCTTTTTTGAAATCCAATAAGACAAGAGTACAGGGAAGGGATTTGCTTGAGTATGAGCCAGTGCCCAATGTAAGTGCCTGAGTTTGTGCCCCATGTCACAACCTCACTTGTATTCATTGCGGTCCAGGTGGACTACTATTCTAAACAGTTAGAAGGCAAGGAATGCAGTCTTCTGAGTAAGAAGAGAAATAGGGTGAATTGATACACACTGATCATGGACTCCCCTGGGTCTTGGTCTGTCTGTGATTATGGCAGTGAGGAGTTTTTTATGTGGGACCTCAGGTTGTGTTGACACATGCATCCAATCTGGTTATGATGGGTGGCTCATGATGGTTGAGAGTCTCAACATGGTATCTAGAATGCTACCTATTTGACAACACTTATTTTCTGTGATCGGTCTATGGAATCTGAATGCTACTAACATTTCCCTCAGTTACTTAAACAGAGTACGATGTTTTCATTTTTTAAAACATTTCCTTAAGTATAATATATACATTAACATTTGTGCCTCAATTCTTACATTCATGTCAGTTTCCACTCTTTATTGAATCCTTTCCTTTTTCTCTTTTGACCTTTTTTCCCAATTTTTTTCTTTTCTATCCTTATTTATTTATTTACTTCATTCTGTGTCCTTCATTCTTTTCTTCTTTCATCATTCCTTCTATCTTTCCTTATTTACTTCCTGTCTGCCTTCTCTCTCTACATTCACTCTTATAGCCTCCTTTTACATACTTCTAGCATACTTTTAGCTTTCCTCCTATCCTCCCTCCTCCATTCTTTAAATCCTTACACACTTCGTTCTGCCCTCCTAGCCATCACACCTTCCTCTCTTTCTTTGCATCATTCCTCTCTTTATCCCTGAATTCTTACTTTCCTTGTGAGACATTATTCCATAATAGATAGGCATTTTTAACCAATTATACTTCTCTTCTTGCCTCTCTTTCTCTCTATGTTTTCATTCTCTCTCGTGTACTTGGAGACAGTCTCTATTAGCTATTGCTCTCTTTAGGTTAGTCCCCTTTATGCATTGCTTATTTGGGGTGTCTGCCACATTTGGACCATCCCACAGCAGTACTGTTCAGGTTTACATTTCTCTGTGTAGATTGTAAATGAGTATCTCCTGGGAACACAGCTGACTGAAGAGGCAGCAGCAGTAATTAATTTGTAAAAGACTAGGGGCCATATTTATGAAAGTTAGGCCCATATTTATACTTTTTTAGCGCCGCATTTGCGCTGCTTTTGTGTCAAAAAATGACGTAAATGCCACGCTAAAAAAGTATAAATATGGGCCTTAGTGATTTGCGATTTCAAAGAAATCACTATTTGAAAATCGCAAAGTGACATGTATGTAGGAGCGTATTCCACTAATAGCAATTTCTACAAATTTGCATTCACAAATAGGAAATTTCCTATTTGGAAAGCAACAGATGCGATTTCCAAATAAGAAATCACAATTAGAAAAACTACCATTCTGGATGCAGAAGGCTGATGTAAGAACCAGGAAGTTCGGAAATACAGGGTGCGGCCACAACCCAGAAGCCTAGGAAGGCGCTGGAAGGAAGGAGTGCTCCTTTCTGACTTCTGGCAGTGGAAATCTAATTTCTGAAGAACAACATGTTCAAGGAAGATCGGGACAAGGACCCTGGCAGCAGGAAACTCAAAATAACATTTTCTGAGAAGGAGCTGGAGTTGTTAACAGAAGAGCGTGTGGCACACATGGACCAGCCTTTTCGGAAAACACAATTTTCTGTTCCTGGGGTCCAGAAAACAAAAATATGGAACAGCATCCTGGAGAAAGTCAACGCACTTGATGTCACCCAGAGAACCATACCAGAGATTACATAAGACTCTGCACCAAAGAGAAGGGGGCCAGCAGGATGGCTTAGGCTCGTGGAACAGGTGGTGGACCCTCCAAACATCCTCCTCACCCTCCAACGGAATCACTGATTGAGGAGACACTTGAAGCTGAAAGTGTGGTGGGAGTGTCAGACATTGCCACCTCCAATCCTGCAGACTATCCATACATAATCTCCATGTCACAAACACAGAAATCACATTTTCAACAATGTTACACAAACGTATTAACCATTTATTTACAATAACTACATATATACATTTCCACAGATTACACCCATGATGTGTCTGAAACCATTAAGGAGGAAATGGAGGACAGCACAATTGCAACTCCTATGCCCATTACTACTAATCCACTACCAGACTTTGAGGAAGGTGATGAGGAACTATCACATAGCAGAAACACATCTCCATCTCGCACTCTATGCTGGCATCACCAAGAAACTACAATCAAGACTACAAAGAATCCAGAATGCAGCAGCCAGACTCATCCTGGACATCCCCCGACACAGCCACATCTCCCACCTCGGAGACCTACACTGGCTCCCAGTCAACAAGCGCATCACAAACAAACTCCTGCTCCACACCTACAAGGCACTACACAGTATACCTCAACCACCGCCTCGCCTTCTACGTACCCAACAGACAACTCCGTTCTTCCCAGCTCACCCTCGCAGCCATTCTCAAGATCCAGAAAAGAACAGAAGAAGGAAGATCCTTCTCCTACTTCGCAGCCCGGACGTGGAACACACTACCTTTCAAACTCAGGCAGACCGCATCACTGAAGCAGTTGAGGAAGGACCTCAAGACCTGGGTCTTCGACTGAGAAGCATGCCCGCAAATAGTGAATTAAGACCCTATGGGTGATTAGCCATGCTTTAGAAATCACTGATTGATTGATTGATTCGTGTGTATGACACACAGACACCATAGAGTTCAACAACCAACAGTTCACATTGACAATGTTTCAGATGACATGGTAGACAGTTCCCCATTGTTTGATGGCACAGAGAAATCTATCATAACAGTATAGCGCCTGCAAGCCAAACAGATAAAAACGGTCAATAGACATCTGCAAAGCATGTCAAGATCAATACTGCAAAACAGTTGATGATGAAGAATTATACTGTTACAGCCTGAATAAAAGGTTAACTTTCAGTCATGCACAAATCATTGCCATCATGTGTATTGTCTATTTCTTAGATGTTGTCATCGTTCTTAACTTAAAAAATAGTTGTTGGTGATCTCTGTGCATTGAGCTCGACCCTCTGCTGCACGAGTCCTGTCCTGCTGAATCTGTAGTGGTGGTAGTTTGTCATCTGAGTCTGATTATGGCTCTATGTTGGTGTTGTGTAGACCCGTTTCTCATGGCTATGTTGTGGAGAATGGCACATATGGAAATGATTTTACAACAGGTCTCTGGTCTTTAGAGTAGTACTTCACTAGTTTTGTGGAGACATCTGAATCAAGACCTGAATATTCCAAAGATACATTCAATTATTGATTTCGTTGCCTTATGTGCCTTTCAGTTCTGGTTCTTAAATGCATGTATGGTTTCAGCATCCAAGGGTGAAAGGCAAATGCACTGCCTCCTTAAATAGTAAGAGGATAGACTATTAGGTCATTTTGCAAACACACTATCGGACACTGTATGAAATAAGTTTACTATTCTCTTACCAAATGAAAAGACATTCCACAAATTACCCTGTGCCTGTTGTGGGACTCTCATTATTGCAGTGAGATTGCTGGATTTGGGATGGCAGAACCACCGCTTGTGGGTGACTGAGTCAGTCCCACACCATCTTAGCAGCTGTCAGCCCAACCCTTCTGGCTAGCTAACAGCAACTCACCCAAACATAAAAAGCAATGTTGATTTGTGGCAGCCTGATGCATGACACTTGGTGACCTCTCCGGGAAGTCGTGGTTGACAGCTCTTACCCCTTTCTCTCATTAGTAAAGGTCTCATACACACACATTGGCCAAAGAATAGATGCAGGATGGTTTTCAATACATTTATTGAAAAGACTGCAATCTACGATAAAATATAGTAACTGCAATTATTAGGGCAATGAGACATAGCAAGATTAGGATTATTACAATCAGTGACAAGGAAATAAACAACCCAAGCATATTGGAATAAACATGTATCTAGGAATCCTACCTAACTCCTAACTTCTAGAAAGAGCATGGCGATGATAGTCCAATCTGTCCATACTTAGTCCATGAGAGGAGCACCCACCCCCAATACCTGAGAATAGTGGTCTGCCTGCCATCTACTTGGCTGGTTGTAGAGACAGAGCGGAGGTCAGCAGCAAAATGGCATACAGCGTGGATGGGTATCCTGGCCGGAATGACCTCCCTCCCTCCCTCCCTTTCCCTGGCCTGTCTTATTTGTTTATAGGAAACATGTTTATGTTTTGTAAAATAGGCCTGACGTTAGCATGTGTCTAAGTGTCGGACTGTTTACCTACTCTTGTGCTGACAATACTAGATGGATTATCATGTACTGTTCTTGTCAGCCTTGGGCAGAAGTACATGGTGAAATGTTGTGCACAAAAATAATAACAACGCTTTCACAGAATCACAGCTGATTAGGAAAAATAAAACATCCCTGCTGAAAAGCAGGCTGAACTAAAATGAATAAATAAAATTAGAGCATATATCTAGTTAAAAGGGCACAGACTGCACAGACTGCAGGACTAAGCAAAGCTAAAATATGTGTACCCAAGAAAGGTGCGAAAATATACCCACAAAACCCTCCTCATTGTTGGGACAAGAGTGCAAGTTTAAGACCTAAAGCTATAATGCTTGAAAACTAAAACACTAAAAGCATACTAAAATATACAGAAAAAAGGTAAAAATGGCAACAATAACAAGCAAAGCAGGCCAACAGGCAGACCACTTTCACGGGCAATTTAGAATTTGAAAAAAAATGCCAGTGATGGAATTTCATCAATAATTATGGTCCTGCAGGAAGTGTTCGATGTCATCAATGGTGATGGAAGCCAAAAAGGATTCCACTTTGGCAGGTGATCAGTTGACAAGCACATTAGCTGAAGGATCCAAAGAGCATATGTGCGCAGATGCCTCAGCAATAGGACTGGCTGAGGGGCCCACATTCCTTGCAGTGCCAGATGCAGAAGGACCCAGGAAATTGACAAGTGGTGGCTCATAAGATGCCTTGCATATCAACTGTATTCTCAATGGGCATGCTCGTGAATCAACCCTCATCGAGCACATTAACATATCCTTATTCAGAGAAGGAACAGGATGTACAGCAAGGCACACCTTTGGTGCATCTCAAAGAAGCACCACAAGCAAAGGAAAATTGTAGCCACACAGGCCAGTATTGGTCAGAAAGTCCAGCAGTGAAGCTTTAAAATACTCCATCATGCGATCACGACACATGTGGGCTGGTGGGAGCTCCATTACTCTGCTTTGCTGAGATGGGATAGCCATTGCACATAAAAAATAACAACAGCAGGATACTGCCAAATAATGCCAAAGTTATTGGGAATCCACCAAATACACTCGAGAAGAGTGAATGGATGGCTGACAGTATCACTCCAAATACAGGCCCTCATTACGAGTTCGGCGGTGACAGGACCGCCACGGCGGCAGTGGCAATCCGACCGCTAAACAGGCTGAAGGTGCAGACCGCCGTATTACGACCGCGGTGGGGAACAGGCCAGGACACACCCAGCTCACCGCCTGTACCGCCAGTGCAGGCCGACCTCCGACAACAGCGGTTGCCATCTTCAGGCCAGAGAAAAGGACCTTACCGTCCATCGTATTACGACTCAGCATGCTGCCACGATTTCTGGGGCAGGTCGACCGCCACCCAGAGCCTGGCAGAAAAGAACAGTATAAAAGGAAACACTCACCGTAGGGACACAGAGGAGGCCGCCGACGACATGGAGCATGAACTGGAGATCTTCCTAATGCTAGTACTTGCAATCCACTTTCAGAACTTGCAGCGCCGACGAAGCCGACAACAGTGACTACCCCGCCTACCATGCAAGGGAGGGAAGGGGACAATTGCACACCAACACGCCACACACACCTGACACCGACTGCCACAACCCACACACAAACGCACGCACAGCAACACCCTACCCATACACACACACACATACACACACACACATGCACACTCACACTACACTCACGCACAACAAGAATACACACAATGCCCAAAACACATGACACTCACACACCAAACAATACCACACGTAAACATGCCACAACACTCATACCCAGCCACACACAAACTGATCACAAAACCACGGCCGACACCGACATCAAGTTGAAGACAGGCATACCAGAAACACATACGGCACACAACCACAAGTGCCACCCACACACACACTGCTACCATACCATTACGCATTGGCCATACCACTCACTTTACCCACACCATGCACAACAACTGAACACACATCACAATCAATCACCCACACACACCATCACACATACACCAACTCACACACAATTACAGACAGGGCCAAAGCTAGGAACAGAAGTGATGTTGCCACACGATCACAGTACACATGCACAGATGAGGAAATCGATCCACATACCTGTGTACACGAGGCAGCCATAGTCAAATGCAGGACCACTTCACCAAAATGCACTAGGTTGGGCAGATATATTAATGTGAACAACAAAAGGGAAAACAGCAACTATGTACAAAGATGCCCATTGGCCAGTTCACTGGTCCATGTCCATGCAGCACAACAGTGCCAACAAGGCCCCAACTTGACTCCTTACATGACCATGGTCTCCACAGGGCAGGAGCATCAATGGGGCGGGCACCTCAGGGTGCAGGGGGAGGGGTTGGTGGTGGGAACACAGGTTGTGGGGGGCTTGGGCTTTGGCTTGGGAGGGGGGTGTTGGCTTTAGCTTTGGATGGAGGGGGTTTAGACCAGTGGGTAGGAGCGGGATCAGGCCTCTTCACAAGTTTCTCCTTGGAGGGGGAAGGGACATGGGAACCGGACGGAAGGTCTAGGGAGGATTGTGAAGCAGAGGGAGTGGGTTTGGGGAGGCCACAGGAATGCGCTGGGACACGATGGAGTGGGCTAGGAGGTTCGAACAGGTCAAGGCGGGAAAGGAAACATTTTTTAGGAGCATGTGGAGGGGCTGTGGAAACAGGCATGGGAGTGGAGGGAGAGGGAGTGGTCGTAGGACGAGTCGGCGTGCTGGATGTGGATGCAGGTGGGTGCGTAGTCTGCTTGTGTGTGGTGGATGAATGTTGGGTGCCTGAGTGGGGGTGTTTATGTGTTTTGGGAGAAGGGGGAGAAAGGGTGGTAGAGGGCAAACAGGTTGTGTAAATAGATGTTGTGGTGGTGTCTACTGGTCTGGTGTGTGTGCTGCAGTGGTTGTTGTGGTGAGTGTGGGTGTGGTATCTGGGGTGCATGTCTGGGTGACTGCTGTTGTGGTGATTGCATCCATTGGGGCAAGATCTGGGAGCGTGGATGCAGTGCTTGCGGGTGTGTGTGGTGGGGTCACTGTAAGGGAAGATGGGTGGGGGAGACAGCGGTGGATGTGGCTATTGTCATCTTTGCATCTGTCTGTTGAGTGTATGCATGGCTGTGGTGTGACTTGTGGTGTCTGTGTGTGTCCATGTGTGCCTTGTGTGTTGTTCGTTGTGTGCATGCTTTATGCCTTGTGTGCTTGGGATAGGTGAGGGGAGAGGGGTGCTGGATCGGGCACAGGTGGTTGGAGGGGGGAAGGCGGTACAACGGACACTGGCTGACGTCAAAGAGGAGGCCAGAGCCTGAAACAATCCCTGGAGGCCAGACAAGGCACCATGAATGCCTTCCAGGTAGGCATTGTTTTGCTGCATCTGGGATACAACCACTGGATGGCATTCACAATGGTTGTCTGTCCCACAGAGATGGTCCTCATGAGGTCAATAGCCACCTCATTGAGGGCAGCAGGGCTGACTGGGGCAGGGGCAGAGGTGCCTGCGGTGAAGGAGACGCCCACTCTCCCGGGTGAGCGGGCACAGGCAACTCGGTCGGTAGCTACTGGGAGGACTGTGCTAGTAGGGCGGGTGGCAGATGAAGATGTTGTTGGGGTGGTCCTAGAGGGATCCACCACCACCAGGGAGCTGCCATCGGAGGAAGAATCAGAGTCTGATGTTGCAGTGGTAGTAGGCTCCCCGTGGTGCTCCCCTCACCCTCCAACTAACTGGTCCCCACAGCGTTGATGTACTGTGCCTCCTAGGTCCTGTGGGCTGCAGCATCCCCACTCGCCGGTGCCTCTGCTCCTTCACCTAATGATGCTGATGCACACAAGTTCACAAGAAAACAGAGAGGGGGGGGACAAAGAAGGGTATGCAGGCTGTGAGTAACTCAACTAAGATGCAGGAAGGCACACATGCAGTGCACTTCAGTCCAAGACCTCATCCAACCATAACCTTTGACTACAGGAATGTGCTGCCCTATAGATTCACTGTACCTGTCCTGCAAATCCAACTGAGGAATCCATTGAGTGGTCAGATGTTTTGAGTACCACTACCTCACTTTGCAAGACAACAGGAACACTACCTGACTGTCTGTTCTACCCAATTCCAACCTTACCTGGGTACACTTGCCACAAACACAGCTAAGTAACGAAACCTGGTCAAGAAGCTGAACACCAGCATAACCTGACATCTATGAGTCATTGTTACAGCATCCTTTCTTCACAATACCTTCCATCCCCCAATACTGTTGGCATGAAGGACAGCGTGAGAACTCACCCCCTTGTGGCTGCTGTGGTGCTTTCAAGTGCCCATCCAACGCTGGATTGGCCACCGCCAGTATGCGGGCCATTAGGGGGGTCAAGGGCCGACGTGCACCTGTCCCTCATTGGGAGGACGTCCCCAGCTGGGCCTCCGCGGTCTTCCAGGCCCAGCGCCTCAGGTCCTCCCACTGTTTTCTGCAGTGGGTGCTCCACTGGCTATAGACGTCCAGGGTCTGCACCTTCTTGGCAATGGCTCACCATAAACCCTTCTTCTGAAGGGCACTGACCTGCATGGGAGACACATAGGAAAACACATTCATGTAGACTTACCACACGCATGCTGACATAGGGTACAATCGTACTGACATTAGTTTACCATACATTCCATCATCTTCCCACAGGTTCACATTTATGGCCTATTCTACTATTCCTATACACTTGGTAACAAAATATACACACATACATGCACCCACAACAATCGCACTTAGTACTAGGACACTGTCAGCCACTGCCCTGCTCCTCTAGTCGCCCATACAACTTTGCATACAGGGGTAGGACCCCGTCCACAAGCTTGGTCAGCTTCTCCTGGCTGAAGGGTGGGGCCCTCTCCCCTGCTGCACGTGCCATCTTCACAACCAGATGCAGGACACAGCAGCACACGCAGTGGAGTTGTGGTCATGGTGAGTGCAGGAGTCAAGTCGCAAAGAGAAATCAAAATGGCGGTGACAATCACTGCGGTTTGCACCTTCACTGCCGGCGGCGATCATGATTGGCCCTAGTTCCCCAAAGACACCAATGTTAACCAATGAGGGATTGCACGGTAGTACAGACCACCTAACAGCATGACGACTGACGCCAGCGGAGTCATGTCACTTCCATCTGTCCTCTGCATGTAGGACAGACGAGGACCATTTGAAGTCCAAAATGTGTTAGAGTTCAATCACTATGCGCCGTCCATGCTGTCATATTACATTGGAAATGTTAGGTACATCAGTCATACACAGCTTTGCATGCCATATGTGACGTGTGGCACTAGTTGGATGCAAATGTAGGTTGAATACCACTGTGATCACTCGTCGATTGTCACAATGTAAGCTGTATACAGCCCGTCCATGATTGGTGATATATGCCAACAAGGCCCCAACTTGACTCCTTACATGACCATGGTCTCCACAGGGCAGGAGCATCAATGGGGCGGGCACCTCAGGGTGCAGGGGGAGGGGTTGGTGGTGGGAACACAGGTTGTGGGGGGCTTGGGCTTTGGCTTGGGAGGGGGGTCTTGGCTTTAGCTCTGGATGGAGGGGGTTTAGACCAGTGGGTAGGAGCGGGATCAGGCCTCTTCACAAGTTTCTCCTTGGAGGGGAAGGGACATGGGAACCGGACGGAAGGTCTAGGGAGGATTGTGAAGCAGAGGGAGTGGGTTTGGGGAGGCCACAGGAATGCGCTGGGACAAGATGGGGTGGGCTAGGAGGTTCGAAAAGGTCAATGCGGGAAAGGAAACGTTTTTTAGGAGCATGTGGAGGGGCTGTGGAAACAGGCATGGGAGTGGAGAGAGAGGGAGTGGTCGTAGGACGAGTCGGCGTGCTGGATGTGGATGCAGGTGGGTGCGTAGTCTGCTTGTGTGTGGTGGATGAATGTTGGGTGCCTGAGTGGGGGTGTTTATGTGTTTTGGGAGAAGGGGGAGAAAGGGTGGTAGAGGGCAAACAGGTTGTGTAAATAGATGTTGTGGTGGTGTCTACAGGTCTGGTGTGTGTTCTGCAGTGGTTGTTGTGGTGAGTGTGGTGTCTGGGGTGCATGTCTGGGTGACTGCTGTTGTGGTGATTGCATCCATTGGGGCAAGTGGATGCAGTGCTTGCGGGTGTGTGTGGTGGGGTCACTGTAAGGGAAGATGGGTGGGGGAGACAGCGGTGGATGTGGTTATTGTCATCTTTGCATCTGTCTGTTGAGTGTATGCATGGCTGTGGTGTGACTTGTGGTGTCTGTGTGTGTCCATGTGTGCCTTGTGTGTTGTTCGTTGTGTGCATGCTTTATGCCTTGTGTGCTTGGGATAGGTGAGGGGAGAGGGGTGCTGGATCGGGCACAGGTGGTTGGAGGGGGGAAGGCGGTACAACGGACACTGGCTGATGTCAAAGAGGAGGCCAGAGCCTGAAACAATCCCTGGAGGCCAGACAAGGCACCATGAATGCCTTCCAGGTAGGCATTGTTTTGCTGCATCTGGGATACCAGCCACTGGATGGCATTCACAATGGTTGTCTGTCCCACAGAGATGGTCCTCATGAGGTCAATAGCCACCTCATTGAGGGCAGCAGGGCTGACTGGGGCAGGGGCAGAGGTGCCTGCGGTGAAGGAGACGCCCACTCTCCCAGGTGAGCGGGCACAGGCAACTCGGTCGGTAGCTACTGGGAGGACTGTGCTAGTAGGGCGGGTGGCAGATGAAGATGTCGTTGGGGTGGTCCTAGAGGGATCCACCACCACCAGGGAGCTGCCATCGGAGGAAGAATCAGAGTCTGATGTTGCAGTGGTAGTAGGCTCCCCGTGGTGCTCCCCTCACCCTCCAACTAACTGGTCCCCACAGCGTTGATGTACTGTGCCTCCTAGGTCCTGTGGGCTGCAGCATCCCCACTCGCCGGTGCCTCTGCTCCTTCACCTAATGATGCTGATGCACACAAGTTCACAAGAAAACAGACAGGGGGGGGACAAAGAAGGGTATGCAGGCTGTGAGTAACTCAACTATGATGCAGGAAGGCACACATGCAGTACACTTCAGTCCAAGACCTCATCCAACCATAACCTTTGACTACAGGAATGTGCTGCCCTATAGATTCACTGTACCTGTCCTGCAAATCCAACTGAGGAATCCATTGAGTGGTCAGATGTTTTGAGTACCACTACCTCACTTTGAAAGACAACAGGAACACTACCTGACTGTCTGTTCTACCCAATTCCCACCTTACCTGGGTACACTTGCCACAAACACAGCTAAGTAACGAAACCTGGTCAAGAAGCTGAACACCAGCATACCCTGACATCTATGAGTCATTGTTACAGCATCCTTTCTTCACAATACCTTCCATCCCCCAATACTGTTGGCATGAAGGACAGCGTGAGAACTCACCCCCTTGTGGCTGCTGTGGTGCTTTCAAGTGCCCATCCAACGCTGGATTGGCCACCGCCAGTATGCGGGCCATTAGGGGGGTCAAGGTCCGACGTGCACCTGTCCCTCATTGGGAGGACGTCCCCAGCTGGGCCTCCGCGGTCTTCCAGGCCCAGCGCCTCAGGTCCTCCCACTGTTTTCTGCAGTGGGTGCTCCACTGGCTATAGACGTCCAGGGTCTGCACCTTCTTGGCAATGGCTCACCATAAACCCTTCTTCTGAAGGGCACCGACCTGCATGGGAGACACATAGGAAAACACATTCATGTAGACTTACCACACGCATGCTGACATAGGGTACAATCGTACTGACATTAGTTTACCATACATTCCATCATCTTCCCACAGGTTCACATTTATGGCCTATTCTACTATTCCTATACACTTGGTAACAAAATATACACACATACATGCACCCACAACAATCGCACTTAGTGCTAGGACACTGTCAGCCACTGCCCTGCTCCTCTAGTCGCCCATACAACTTTGCATACAGGGGTAGGACCCCGTCCACAAGCTTGGTCAGCTTCTCCTGGCTGAAGGGTGGGGCCCTCTCCCCTGCTGCACGTGCCATCTTCACAACCAGATGCAGGACACAGCAGCACACGCAGTGGAGTTGTGGTCATGGTGAGTGCAGGAGTCAAGTCGCAAAGAGAAATCAAAATGGCGGTGACAATCACTGCGGTTTGCACCTTCACTGCCGGCGGCGATCATGATTGGCCATTGTTCCCCAAAGACACCAATGTTAACCAATGAGGGATTGCACGGTAGTACAGACCACCTAACAGCATGACGACTAACGCCAGCGGAGTCATGTCACTTCCATCTGTCCTCTGCATGTAGGACAGACGAGGACCATTTGAAGTCCAAAATGTGTTAGAGTTCAATCACTATGCGCCGTCCATGCTGTCATATTACATTGGAAATGTTAGGTACATCAGTCATACACAGCTTTGCATGCCATATGTGACGTGTGGCACTAGTTGGATGCAAATGTAGGTTGAATACCACTGTGATCACTCGTCGATTGTCACAATGTAAGCTGTATACAGCCCGTCCATGATTGGTGATATATGCTATGCTATATACTCTTCCCAGGTGATTCTGGCTATCCTAACCTGTCTTGGCTGTTGACACCAGTGAGGTATCCCAGGACAGGGGGTGACATCGGCTACAATGAGGCACATGGCAGGACAAGAAGAGTCATCGAGAGGCCCTTCGGCCTACTGAAGGTAAGATTCACTTGCCTGCATATGTCAGGTGGATCCCTGTGATACTCCCCAAACAAGGTTTCCCACATCATCGTGGCCTGCTCTGTGCTGCACAATTTGGCACTAAGAAGGCATGTACCGCTACTGGAAGAGGAGGAACAACCTGATCCACTGGTGGAAGCTGAGGGGACAGAGGACAGCGATGATGAAGGGGAGGAGGATGATGTGAACACCAGAACTCAGCTCATTCAGCTGTACTTCCAATGAGTTGAAGGTACATCTTGCCTACTGTTTCCCACAACATTGCCTAGGTAGATTTGTGTTCAGTTGACAGATTGTACATCCAGTGCTGGAGACACAGCAGTGTGTATGTGGTGCAATATCTGTACTGTCACATACCCCTTACTGCTTCATGTGTTTGAGGACTCCCAAAGGTAGTTCACACACAGAATTTATGTTTTCCTGATATGTTTCCTGCTTTCACATGTATGGACTGTTTGGACATGCTGGCTGGGTAGAGGGTGTGGGCCAGATATGCTGTTAGCATTTGTCAATCAACATCTCCTCAGTGCTTGCACACCAACCTAGAGTCCCTGACAATGTGGGTGGAGGTAACCTCAGCTAATGTAGATGGCCCTACAATTCTACTAATGTGCAAAGCTGCATTTTGGAGTTACTTACTGGTGTCTAGTGCAACTGACATATGATAATACTGGTCAGTCAAGAAGTGACCGTACTCTGGCAATAATGTAACACTTTGGACACAAAGCAGTTACTTGTGCCATGTAACAAACTGTACCTAAATGTGTGCTACAAATCTGTCCCTCGCAGGTCTTTCTGTGGTGTGATTCCCTTTGTCATGCGTTGTATATGGAGGATTTGGACATTATTCATGGTGTCAGGAACCCATTTCACAGATTTGGAATGAAACATACCTGCAAACTATCAGGCTACCCAGTTCCAGGTACTGTTGCAACATTTTACATTGATAAAGTTGTTCGTCACATGCATGCATAGTGAATAAAACACAAACACATTGGGTGTGATTGTACAGTGGTTATTACGTGAATCAACATAAGAGATGGGGAAATGCAAGGGAGTGGACAGATGTGGACTAAATTATCAGTTTGGTGTTCACAGCTGTTGGTAGCACAGGTTCAGAGTCCATGGGGCCATTGGAAAATGGAGCAATGACAGTAGAAAGTCAGCAAGGTGTGTTAGTAGCACACAAGGGAGACAGTTTAGGAGAGGATCACTTCTTTGCGGTGGGTTTGGTCTTGGCTACAGTCTCTGAGGGATGTCTGGCTCACTGGCCATGTTTGCGAGAGGGTTCGTGGGCTACAGAGTATGGGGTGCTGGTGTCCTGTGAGTCCCCTGGCAGGGCCACCAGTCCACTACCAGCAGCAGATGTGGAGGGCTGGGGTGTGGCTTGTGGAAGGGGCCTGCATGCGGGTGGAGATCTCATTGGGGGCCTGCCATTGCTCCATGGCCTCCTGATGGTGTTCACTCTGCAGCTTCTCAATCTCCTACAAACTGGCCCATCTTGTCCTGGGAGTGGTGGTATGCTGCCAGGACTTGGGAAAAGGCCTCCCGGCCAGTCGTTTCTCTGGTTTGCCCCCCCCTTACCCCACAGATGGCCTCCCACCATCACAGTGTGCCCACTCCCACTTGCACCAGGACCTTCATATTCTTGCCTGATGATGGGTGGTGACTCCGGACCCTGTACAGGTGGGCACACAGTAGCTGACCCGGGGACACTGGTTTGGGGGTGTTGGGCCACAGCTGTAGGTGGTGACTAAGTGGTGGGGGCTGTCTGGTGGGCTGGGTGGGGCTTCTGGAGGGTGACTGACCACAGGTTCCCGATGGGCCAGAGTGGTCATCCAGATTCAGACATCCCGCTGGACTGTCATCACCGGGTCCTTCTTCTGCTGGGGGACTGGCACTTCCTGCCACCTCCTGGCGGCTGCCATGAGCAGTGGTACCTGTAAAGTAGAATTACATTTTATTGTGTGTCCTGCAGGGTGTTTCACTGTGTGTCAGCTGGGTGGCAGCAGTGTTCACATGCTTCAGAGGATATGGCATTGACAGTCAGTTAGTTGTCGATGGTGGACATTACAGGGAGTGCAGAATTATTAGGCAAATGAGTATTTTGACCACATCATCCTCTTTATGCATGTTGTCTTACTCCAAGCTGTATAGGCTCGAAAGCCTACTACCAATTAAGCATATTAGGTGATGTGCATCTCTGTAATGAGAAGGGGTGTGGTCTAATGACATCAACACCCTATATCAGGTGTGCATAATTATTAGGCAACTTCCTTTCCTTTGGCAAAATGGGTCAAAAGAAGGACTTGACAGGCTCCGAAAAGTCAAAAATAGTGAGATATCTTGCAGAGGGATGCAGCACTCTTAAAATTGCAAAGCTTCTGAAGCGTGATCATCGAACAATCAAGCGTTTCATTCAAAATAGTCAACAGGGTCGCAAGAAGCGAATGGAAAAACCAAGGCGCAAAATAACTGCCCATGAACTGAGAAAAGTCAAGCGTGCAGCTGCCACAATGCCACTTGCCACCAGTTTGGCCATATTTCAGAGCTGCAACATCACTGGAGTGCCCAAAAGCACAAGGTGTGCAATACTCAGAGACATGGCCAAGGTAAGAAAGGCTGAAAGACGACCACCACTGAACAAGACACACAAGCTGAAACGTCAAGACTGGGCCAAGAAATATCTCAAGACTGATTTTTCTAAGGTTTTATGGACTGATGAAATGAGAGTGAGTCTTGATGGGCCAGATGGATGGGCCCGTGGCTGGATTGGTAAAGGGCAGAGAGCTCCAGTCCGACTCAGACGCCAGCAAGGTGGAGGTGGAGTACTGGTTTGGGCTGGTATCATCAAAGATGAGCTTGTGGGGCCTTTTCGGGTTGAGGATGGAGTCAAGCTCAACTCCCAGTCCTACTGCCAGTTCCTGGAAGACACCTTCTTCAAGCAGTGGTACAGGAAGAAGTCTGCATCCTTCAAGAAAAACATGATTTTCATGCAGGACAATGCTCCATCACACGCGTCCAAGTACTCCACAGCGTGGCTGGCAAGAAAGGGTATAAAAGAAGGAAATCTAATGACATGGCCTCCTTGTTTACCTGATCTGAACCCCATTGAGAACCTGTGGTCCATCATCAAATGTGAGATTTACAAGGAGGGAAAACAGTACACCTCTCTGAACAGTGTCTGGGAGGCTGTGGTTGCTGCTGCACGCAATGTTGATGGTGAACAGATCAAAACACTGACAGAATCCATGGATGGCAGGCTTTTGAGTGTCCTTGCAAAGAAAGGTGGCTATATTGGTCACTGATTTGTTTTTGTTTTGTTTTTGAATGTCAGAAATGTATATTTGTGAATGTTGAGATGTTATATTGGTTTCACTGGTAATAATAAATAATTGAAATGGGTATATATTTTTTTTTTGTTAAGTTGCCTAATAATTATGCACAGTAATAGTCACCTGCACACACAGATATCCCCCTAACATAGCTAAAACTAAAAACAAACTAAAAACTACTTCCAAAAATATTCAGCTTTGATATTAATGAGTTTTTTGGGTTCATTGAGAACATGGTTGTTGTTCAATAATAAAATTAATCCTCAAAAATACAACTTGCCTAATAATTCTGCACTCCCTGTATATATGTGTTATGCTTTCACACATTGCAGTGGAATGTGTTTCCTTCTGTTCATGCACTCTGTCCTGTCATTCCCATGTCTCTGTCAGCATCTGCCACCTGTTTCTTGTGCTTACATCCCCATACATCTGCATGCAGAAGTCCCGTTGGAATGGGTGCACTGCATAGTTATTTGAGGGATGGGTGATGCATTGTGGGACTTGTAGTGTTTCATGCATTACATGCAGGAACTGGTGGTTGCGTGCTCATTGTTTGGGTAGGTGTTAGTGGGGTGCGTGGGCATGCAGGCGATGGGTGTGGTTGGTTGATGGGGTGTGTTGGAGATGGGGTAGAGTGTTTTGGGGTAGTTTCAAGGGGAGGGGGGAACATGCATTTCAGGTGCAGTTGGTGGGAGGGGTGTGTCAGTGACTTACCAGAGTCCAGTCCTCCAGTGACTCCAGTGAGGCCCTCCGGATGCAGGATGTCCAAGACCTTTTCCTCTTACTCGGTCAACTTTGTGGGAGGTGGTAGGAGACCACCCCCAGCCCTCAGGATGGCAAGCTGGAGTAGTGATGCCATGGACTGTACCTTCCCCCTCAGATTATTCCACCTCTTCCTGTTGTTGTTCCTTGTCCGTGGATGGCTTCCCACTGCATTAACCTTGTTGACAATCCTCTGACATAGCTCCATTTTCCTAGCTATGGATGTCTGCTGGACCTGTGCACCGAACAGCTGTGGCTCCACCCTGATTATTTCCTCCACCATGGTCTGCAACTCCCTGTCAGTGAAACGGGGGTTCTTAGCGGGTGCCATAGTGGGTTATGTGGGGAGATGTGTGCTGTGGTGTGGTGGTGGAGTATGGGGTAGTGGAGTGTGTGAGGGAGTTGGTGACAGGTGTGGAGATATTTGAAGGTGCTGTTGTTGGATGCGTGTTTGTGTGTTTGTGAGTTGTATGAGGCATGTGGGGTGTGAAACAATGTGTGTTCGTGGTGTCTCTTTCAGGTTGGCCAAGAGTTGTGTGGCAGCAGGGATTGTGGGTATTGTTGGTGTGTGTTTTTAAGTGGTGTGTAGGAAGCTGGCTCTGTATTTACTATATCAAAATGAGATATAATGTGCACAGAGTCCAGGGGTTCCCCAGAGTCTTGACAGAGGCAATAATAGATAATACTAATGCTCTATTTGTGGTAGTGTGGTCGAGCAGTTAGGCTTATCAGAGGGTAGTGTTAAGCATTTTTTGTACACACACAGACAATAAGAGAAAAACATGACTTAACTCCAGACCAATAGGATTTTTATATAGAAAAATATTCTTTCTTAATTTATTTCTGGAACCACAAGATTCAATTAGCAGGTAAGTACATTAAATGAAGGGTACTTTACATAGTTATAATAAGGACTTTGAATGGAATCAACAATGTACACAGTTTTTCTTAAAATGGCAAAAAGCTATTTTAAAAGTATACACAGTGCAATCTTCCTGGGGGAGGAAAGTAAAATACAGTTTTGGAGGTAAGTAATCGACTTACAGGTTCAGTCTCCGGGTCATAGGTAGCCCACCGTTGGGGGTTCAAGATAACCCCAAACGCCCAGCAACATAGGGCCAGTTAGGTGCAGAGGTCAAACAGGAGCCAAAATAACGAGGGCTCCTGTGGAGACAGGGAGTACTCCGGTTCCGGTCTGCTTGCAGGTAAGTACCTGTGTTGTCGGAGGGCAGACGAGGGGGGTTTGGAGGAGAACTGGGGGGCCCCAAGTAGGCACCAAACACGTACCCTCAGCAGCATGGGGACAGCCTGCTGCAGGGTGCAAACAGGGCGTCGGGTTCCCAATGGAACTCAATGGGTGGACCCTGGGGGTCACTTAGGTGCTGCAGGCAAGGCACAGGGGGGCTGCTGTGGCAAACCACCAACTGGACAAGGAGGAGGGCCGCCTGCTGGTCACTGCTGCACCGGTGGTCAGTTTCTCGAGTCTGAGGGCCGCAGGTGCAGTGCTTCTCCAGGGGTCGGATATCTTCGTCCCAGGCAGTCGCGGTCAGGAGGGTCCTCGGGATTCCCTCTGCAGGCGTCGTTGTGGAGGATCCTCTCTGGATAGTTGGGCCACCTGAACACAGGCCGTGGGTGTCGGGTGCTGAGTGGTTTTGTACTCACGCTTCTGGAGTGAGGTGGGAGTCCTTTGGAAGTAGTTTCCTCTTCTTCTTGTTGGACAGGTTCGCTGTCCATGGGAGCTTCTCGGTCCTCGGTGATGCAGGCAGTCACCTAGAGGCTTTTCAGAGGTCGCTGGTCCTGTAGATCGCGTCGCTTTTCTTGTGCAGGGTATTTGAAGCAGGAGACGGGCCGGTAGGGCCGGGGCCGAGTCAGTTGTTGTCTCCTTTTCTTCTCTGCAGGGTTTTCAGCTCAGCAGTCCTTCTTCTTTTCTTGAGGTCATCAGGAATCTGGTGAGCTGGGTTCAGGGGGGGCCTTAAATTCTAAATTTAGGGGCGTGTTAGGGTCAGTGGGAAGTAGCCAATGGCTACTGTCCCTCAGGGTGGCTGCACCCTCCCCTTTGGGGATGGGAGCACATTCCTATCCCTATTGATTCTAATCCTCCAAAGCAAGATGGAGGATTTCTCAAGGAGGGGGTCACTTCAGCTCTGAACACCTTAGGGGTGGTCCTGGCTGAGGGGGTGACTCCTCCTTGTTTTTCCTAATTTTCCCTCTGGACTTGCTGCCAAAAGTGGGGCTGTGTCCAGGGGGCGGACATCTCCATTAGCTGGAGTGCCCTGGGGGAACTGTAATCCGAGGCTTGAGCCTTTGAGGCTCAGCGCCAGGTGTTACAGTTCCTGCAGGGAGAGGTGTAAAGCACCTCCACCCAGGACAGGCTTTGTTTCTGACCACAGAGTGCACAAAGGCACTCACCCCATGTGGTCAGAAACTCGTCTGAAAGTGGCAGGCTGGCACAGACTGGTCAGTCTAACACTAGCAGTTGAGCTAACTTACAGGGGACATCTTTAAGATGCCCTCTGTGTGTATTTTTCAATAAATCCCACACTGGCATCAGTGTGGGTTTATTGTGCTGAGACGTTTGATACCAAACTTCCCAGTATTCAGTGAAGCCATTATGGTGCTGTGGAGTTCGTAATGACAAACTCCCAGACCATATACTTAATATGGCTACTCTGCACTTACAATGTCTAAGAATGGACATAGACACTGTAGGGGCATATTGCTCATGCAGCTATGCCCTCACCTGTGGTATAGTGCACCCTGCCTTAGGGCTGTAAGGCCTGCTAGAGGGGTGACTTACCTATGTCACAGGTAGTGGTTTGTGGGCATGGCATCCTGAGAGGAGTGCCATGTCGACCTAGCCTTTTTCTCCCCACCAGCACACACAAGCTGCAAAGCAGTGTGCATGTGCTGAGCGAGGGGTCCCCAGGGTGGCATAATACATGCTGCAGCCCTTAGAGACCTTTCCTGGCCACAGGGTCCTTGGTACCATGGGTACCTTTTACAAGGGACTTAACTGTGTGCCAGGGCTGTGCCAATTGTGGAAACAAAGGTACAGTTTTAGGGAAAGAACACTGGGGCAGGGGGCTGGTTAGCAGGGTCCCAGCACACTTTCAATCAAGGTTGGCATCAGCACTAGGCAAAAAGTGTGGGGGGAACCATGCCAACAGTGGCATTTTCCTACATGGTGTGTGTGTGAAGTGTGTGTATGTGTATCAGGTGTGGGATATTCAAAATGTCCAATGTGTTGTTGTTGGTGAGTCCATTTTGTGGCCGCGGTGGTCCGTACCACCAATGGCATACCGCCATTGAACGACCGCTGTGCTGATTTGTGAGTCGTAATTGGGAGGGCAGTTTATTCTTGCTGTGGTGGTGGCAGGTTCAGAGCCGCATGTTTCTCGCCGTCGTTCGGCCTGGTGGGGTCGGATACCTGGGTATTTTCTGGCGGTTTTGGATTATGGAGTTGTAATACGACGGTAAGTTTCTCGCGTCCATGGCGGTCTTTTGCCGGCCACCAGCACGGCGGTCGGCGGTATTTACTGCTGAACTCGTAATGAGGGCCACAGTCTGGAAGGTGCTAACAAATCCAGAATCCCATAGTATTAGATGCGTTGAAAGTCCTGCTCACCAACTCTCCATAATGTTTGGGGAAGTTGGTATTTAAGAAGGACTGTATCTCTGCCGATTACCTTGCTAGTTGGAGGACAAAGGTTTCTCTGGCTGATGTCAGAGCGACATGTTTCTGAAACAATAGCGCCTTGAGTCTGCTCAGCGTGTCAAAATTTACATTTGAAGTAGCAATGTGAGGCCACATTTCTGCTACTTTTAGCCCTTGTATGGGGGGAAAAACAGATGGCCATAGCAACTTACAATTTGGGAATCCAAAATCACGTAGACAATTCCAGGCTTTATCCCGCAACAGCCTTCATCACTCAGCATCACATAACTTCCATTTGAAAGTATCTGAAATACTGGGCGAATCAAAGATACTGGAGTACCCTTTGGATAGCAAGCCAAGTTTGCTACGGCCATATTACATGTGTCGTGCAAGGACAGCTGCTTACAAATCAGAGAATGACTAACAGTAGTCTCACTTTTGCTTCAACTAAGAAAAACCTATGTTTCACCATTTAGACATTTGAAATCGAAAGCTAACTCCCACACCTTGTGAATGTAACTGTCCCCTAACACCTCAAATCTGTCAACTGCAAAATGTTTCAAACACTTGGTGAACTGAAATGTTGAAATGGGCAGATTAATCACCCCGTGTATTAGCCATACTGCAGATGGAATTTCCGTTACAGTAAAAGGCAACTTTTCTAATGTCTCAGTATTTGGCATGATGTAATTCGCTTCTTTCTTAGCCATTATCTGCTATTCTCTTGTTAATGCAGAAAACAACTCTGTAGAGTTAACGTGCTGCAGGGCACAGACCAAGGGGGTCATTCTGACCCCCGCCGGCGGCGGATGCCGCCGGCCTGGCGGGAACCGCCAGAAGACCGTACCGCGGTCGAAAGACCGCGGCGGTCATTCTGAGTTTCCCGCTGGGCTGGCGGGCGACCGCCAGAAGGCCGCCCGCCCGCCCAGCGGGAAACCCCCTTCCACGAGGATGCCGGCTCCGAATGGAGCCGGCGGAGTGGAAAGGGTGCGACGGGTGCAGTTGCAGTAAAAGGCAACTTTTCTAATGTCTCAGTATTTGGCATGATGTAATTTGCTTCTTTCTTAGCCATTATCTGCTATTCTCTTGTTAATGCAGAAAACAACTCTGTAGAGTTAACGTGCTGCAGGGCACAGACCAAGGGGGTCCTTCTGGCCGGCGGCGGATGCCGCCGGCCTGGCGGGAATCGCCAGAAGACCGTACGCTACGCAGACACTGAAAATCTTTGTGGGGCCCTGTTAGGGGGCCCCTGCAGTGCCCATGCCACTGGCATGGGCACTGCAGGGGCCCCCAGGGGCCCCACGATACCCGTTCCCGCCAGCAAGGTTCTGGCGGTCAAAACCGCCAGAACCAGGCTGGCGGGAAGGGGGTCGGAATCCCCATGGCGGCGCTGCCTGCAGCGCCGCCATGGAGGATTCCTCAGGCCAGAGGAAAACTGGCGGGAAACCGCCGGTTTCCCTTTTCTGACCGCGGCTTTACCGCCGCGGTCAGAATTGGCCTGGATGCACCGCCAGCCTGTTGGCGGTGCATCCGCGGTCCCCGGCCCTGGCGAATGACCCCCCAAGTTTAAGAACCTGCAGTATCCAACCCAACCTCATAATGGACCTAAGCTGACTCTGTCCATGATGTAAAAAAGACAAATCATTTTGAATCATGTCTATTGCAGACAGCACAATGGCCCTCATTACGAGGTTGACGAACGGGTCCTGACAGGGTGGCTGCCACCTTCGTGGCGACCACTCCGCCTGACATATTAGATGTTTCTCTCTAGGCCAGCGGGCAGAAACCCAGCCAAGCGGGAAACAGGCAACAGCATTGTCTCCTGCTCAAAATCGACAGCAGACAGTGAACATTGCAACGGTGCTGGGCAGGGGGACCCCTGCCCTGCCTATGCCAAGTGCATGGGCAGTGCAGGGGTCCCCCTGTGGGCCCCTGCACCTGTGCTCTGCCAGCTTTTTCATGGCAGAGAAACTGCCATGAAAAGGCTGGCAGAGAACAAGGTCGTAATCCGCAGAGCAGCGCTGCATGCAGCGCTGCCCTGGCGGATTACAATCTCCGCCCACTGTCAACCCGTCAGGATCATCGATCCCGGTGGAGACAGCAGAACCCTGGCTGCCTGACTGCCAGGATTTTAATGTGGTCGTGGACCACCCAGCAGCGGTGGTCCGGACCACCACCGCAGGGTTGACAGTCTTAAGACCGCCAGCCTCGTAATGAGGCCCAATGTTATTTAGCGTGTAAGTGTGGTTTGACAATGTGTTCATACCGTTATCGACAATGGCTAGAGCCTTTTCTTTATTAATCTGCCTTAAACATGCAGCAGCTTCCATATGTGAAAGCTTCCAGATCTCGTTATTTTTGGTATATAAAAAACATTTTGAGCGTGGCTTTCTAGGACCTAAAAAGAAATCTTGTAAGTCAACATTGAAGTCTAGGAGACTAAGGTGTTCTCTGACAGCTGCTAATGCGGAAGAACATAACCACTGTTGGCAAAGTTTACCCCGCACTATATGGAGTAATAGTACCTGAGTGTTGAGTTGTGACGTAACCAGGGTCTGGTCGGCATGCTCTGAAACCCTGTGTGGAATTTAAAAAACGTGCCTGACAACCGTTTGTGTCCAGTGGCCACAATAACCATCCGCTGGGGTGTGAAAGTGAGGAATTAAATGTACCATTCTAAACCTCACTATGATCTGCTCTTTGGTGACATTTAAAAGTGTCTGTCAATTGTTAAATTTAGCTGGTGTTGGATACTGGGCACATTCAGTTTATTTTTATTTTTTGATAGCCAAATGCAAGTTGTCTGCTGAACTGTGTCCTTTAAAAATATCATGTGCATTGGAATAAGGCATGCTCTAAATAAAGCTTCCCAACCCTGTATTTGCCAATCTTGTTTTCCCCATACACTCTTTAAATCAGCAGTGATTTTCTCAAAAATCATAGCCCTCAACCACATGCTGAGAAACAAATGAATCAAATAGATTAATTTTGTGTTGGTTAGCAATATCGATCTCACTTTAGAAGGAGGTAGTTTAAAATAATATGACTCTGCATTCTTAGCATCATGCTGAGTAAAATATACAAACTTTTCTACATATGTTTTGGAACTCCCCACTGGTGGAGTTGGACAGTGCTCCCATTGTGTGCAATTAAAAACTGACCGTAGGATAGTAGCATCTTTCTGGTATAGTTGCCCCCACTTTTTGCCTGGTGACAGTATGTTTAAATTGTAGTACACTGGGATCCTGCTAGCCAGACCCCGGTGTCAGTGTTCTCTCCCCTAAATTTTGTTGTATGGTAACATTTACACCCCACAATTGGCATACTGGTGCACACATGTCAGTCCCTAGTATATGGTACTTAGCTACCCAGGGCATTGGTACACCAGGGGTTTCCATGGGCTGCAGCATATTATTATGCCACCCATGGAGGGCTCTGCAAACTGTAACTTCGGGCTGCCATTGTAGCCAGTGTGAAATGGTGCATGCACCTTTCACTCCTGATAAAAGGTTTGCCTTATATCATGGTCTCTGCACTCTGACCCTGTAATTCACCCCTAAGGCAGGCCCTTCAGCCTAAGGACAGGGGGTATGGTTCTGAGTGTGAGTGCACCCCTGCAGGAGCAGAAGTACCCCTACAAAGGCCAGACTCCATTCCTGGGCTTTGTAAGTGCAGGGAAGCCCTTTTAACCGCTTGGGTGCCCAGGACAAGCTGGTCTCGCCCTCGGCACCGGCTACCCACACAAGTGAGGTACCATTTTTATCGGGAGACTTGGGGGAACGCTAGGTGGAAGGAAATTTGTGGCTCCTCTCAGATTCCAGAACTTTTTGTCACCGAAATGTGAGGAAAAGGTGTTTCTTTAGCCAAATTGTGAGGTTTGCAAAGGATTCTGGGTAACAGAACCTAGTGAGAGCCCCACAAGTCACCCCATCTTGGATTCCCCTAAGTCTCTAGCTTTCAAAAATGCATAGGTTTGGTAGGTTTCCCTAGTTGCCGGCTGAGCGCACTTTGCAAAAAACACCTCTGTTTTCTTTGGGAAAAAGTGATGTGTCCACGTTGTGTTTTGGGGCATTTTCTGTCACGGGCGTTTGGCCTACCAACACAAGTGAGGTACCATTTTTATCGGAAGACTTGGGGGAACATAGAATAGCAAAACAAGTGTTATTGCCCCTTGTCTTTCTCTAAATTTTTTCCTTCCAAATATAACACAGTGTGTAAAAAAGACGTCTATTTCAGAAATGCCCTGTAATTCACATGCTAGTATGGGCACCCCAGAATTCAGAGATGTGCAAATAACCACTGCTCCTCAACACCTTATCTTGTTCCCATTTTGGGAATACAAAGGTTTTCTTGATACCTATTTTTCACTCTTTATATTTCAGCAAATGAATTGCTGTATACCCTGTGTAGAATGAAAACCCACTGCAAGGTGCAGCTCATTTATTGGCTCTGGGTACCTAGGGTTCTTGATGAACCTACAAGCCCTATATATCCCCGCAACCAGAAGAGTCCAGCAGACGTAACGGTATATTTCTTTCAAAAATCTGACATTGCAGGAAAAGGTTACAGAGTAAAACGTAGAGAAAAACGGCTGTTCTTTTACCTCAATTTCCATATATATTTTTTTCAGTTGTTATTTTCTGTAGGAACCCCTTATAAGATCTACACAAATTACCCATTGATGAATTCAGAATTTTGTCTACTTTTCTGAAATGTTTAGGTTTCTGGGATCCAGCATTGGTTTCACACCCATTTCTGTCACTGACTGGAAGGAGGCTGAAAGCACACAAAAATCGTAAAAATGGGGTATGTCCCAGTAAAATGCCAAAATTGTGTTGAAAAATTGGGTTTTCTGATTCAAGTCTGCCTGTTCTTGGAAGCTGGGAAGCTGGTGATCTTAGCACGGCAAACCCTTTGTGGATGCCAATTTCAGGGGAAAAAACACAAGCCTTCTTCTGCAGCCCTTGTTTCCCATTTTTTTTTTTAAACAGAATTTTCACTGTATTTTGGCTAATTTCTTGCTCTCCTTCAGGGGAACCCACAAAGTCTGGGTACCTCTAGAATCCCTAGGATGTTGGAAAAAAAGGATGAAAATTTGGCGTGGGAAGCTTATGTGGACAAAACGTTATGAGGGCATAAGCACGCCCTGCCCCAAATAGCCAAAAAAAGGCCTGGCACCTGAGGGGCAAAAGGCCTGGCAGCAAAGGGGTTAAGGTATGCAGTGGACATTGGTCAACATGAATTGTGCAACTACATAATGGCTTCACCGAACATAGGCATGTTTGGTATCAAACTTGTTGGAATCATGCAACCACACAGATTCCAGTGTTCGTTGCATGATGCCATGTACTCTGGGGCTCCCTAGGTGATCTCCCAAATTCTGCTTGTACAACCTTTCAGGATCTGCATGCCAACCCATGCTGCTGCTGGCCCCAGACACTGTTCTGCCCTCCTGCTTCTGAGCCTAACTCAGGCAGGGGAAGGCAGAACAAAGGATTTTCTGTAAGACAGAGGTCTGGCCACCTCTTCTTTAGAAATAGGTGTCCCTGGGCTGCAGTGGGGGTGCCTCTGAGCACCACCAGACTGCTTTAAAGGGCACATTTGGTGTCCTCATTGCATAAACTAGTTTGTACCAGCAAGAACCCCCAGTTTCCACTCTGGTGCTAAACCACACAAAGGACAGGGGCGTGACCACCCACCCTGTCCAGCTCCTCCCCTAGGGAGATGCACAGAGCTCTGCCAGGTGGCCACTTGATTCTGCTATCTTGGAAATGAGGTGAGCAGAGGCCCCTATGAGAATCTGACAGGTTAGCCCAGCTGGGTGATGTCCCTGACCCGCTCTGATAGGTGGGTCACTGCAGTAAGTGTCCAACCCCCTTCCTGGGTTACTTAAGGGCTCCCCTGAGGGTGGGACCCTAGATTCATCTGCAAAACTTCAGGAACCATCTGCAAGTCTCCTCTGCAAGACACTTCTGCATTATGGACACCGGAACTGTGCCGTTCTGCAAACATGTGGCCGTGCATCCTACAGAGTCACTAGGACTCTGCCTGCACTTAGGAAAGCAAGAAGGAATCTCCCTTGGAGTGAAGGAGTCACTCCCCTGCAGCTGCAGGCACCTCAATGACGATGGCCGGCTTGTGGATCATGCTGTACCACGGATTCTTCAAGGCTCTACAAAACAGATGGTGGTCCTGTGGCTCTTCAGAGGTCTGCCCTATCTTCCTTGCAACTGGTAAGTCTGTGGTCCCTCGCTGGAGCTGCCTGGATGGATCCCCTATGCACCATGTCTGTTTGTCGTTGCCAAGGCTTGTTGGCTCTTTAGTCCAAAGATCTCCTAGCTTCAAAAAGCCCCTGCCTCCAGCACTCTCCAGCTACAAGAATAACATCCTCTCTGCAATTCCTGAGATGGGGGCATCCATCTTTGCTGCGCTGTTGAGGCCTCCCTGTGACTCCCTGTGCCTGCTGCCAGAGTGTCATGCTGGGGGCTCCACTGATTCCTACTGGCTCACCTGCATGCTGAGGGCTGGCTCTCACCTACCTGTCAAGGTTGGGTCACCTAAACCTTGCTGGTCTCCACAAATCCTGCAAACTCCATGCAATGCTTCCCTGCATTTGCCAATGCTTTTTGGTGGTCCCGCTGACAACTGACCCCTCTGCAATTCGACGATCGACGTGGGAAAGCTTGTGGACTACTCCTGGGATCTTCCTGCATCACCTGTACCCTACAGATGCACTTTGTCATCCACTGCCCTACAGGAAAGCACCTCTGAGAATGTAAGCATTGTCTTTCTGCATTGCCTGAGCACCCCAGTGTTGTCTGGACTCTGTTCCCTATTTCCTTGGACCCACCGACCTGGTCCATGGGTCACGACAGCAGCTGGACAGCCGAGGTCCCCATTGACTTCAACGGGAGGTTCCGACACAACTTCACCCCTATGCACCTGGGCTCCCTGTTGTAGGTACTCCACTGTTCTGGTTATCCACGGGTGGGGACACTATCCAAACTCCCTTGTCCCAATGAGTTTCCTCTGGGTCCTCTAGGAAAGGTCCTAAAATGGGAAACCTCTAACTGCGAATTCCCTATGTTAGCCTATGGACACTGACCCGAGATCACTACTCTGCACACAGGTGCCTGGGGAATCCTGCCCACTTACCTTTGGGGTTTTAGTGCTTCCCCAGTCCTAAGGGTCCTTGGGTGGTAGTGTGGGTTGGGAGTGATTTTTGCGTTCCATTTTTTTTAATATATGGTTTGCCCCCCCTTCCCACCCTCCCGGAACCCATGTTATTTTATGCCTTTACTTACCTGTTGCTATGTTTTTGTTAGTTCATATCTCCGGTTACGAGATATACTAAAGTTAGTTCTAGAGTGTGAGTTACAATAAATATAACGTGTTTTTCTAACAATGGTGTGGTTCTTTCCTGTGTGTATATCACTGACTGACCTGTGTGGTATTTGCAACTGCTTTACACACCCCTGGATAAGACTTAGCTTCTCTCCACAGCTACCTCTATGAGAGTTCTGGTTATCTAGAGCTACCTACACTAAGGGTTACCTGGACTCAGTAAAGGGTGCCTCACCTATAGATGTACACCATATACTGAGTCAGCCTCCTACACTAATCTCGGGGTACTAGCTTGGTGCAGAAAGTAATGTCCATAATGATGGTACAGAACATTTCCCCATAATTCGTTGTGTTCATATATACATCTTCACTCTCAAATACAGTATCATATTCATGCTCAGAAAGCATGGAATCAACTGTCTTAATATCCCAGTCATCAGAAATAACCCCAGGTGTGATAACATAATTCATAGAAACTTTGAAGGCATATGGAAATTGAATAGCCTCAGTAAGTCCAAATATATCATATGGTACTTTATCCCGAACAATTCCTTTGGGAATTGAGACCGCTGAAATGTTCACAAGGGACAAGTGTTTTTAGAGCTTATGGGAAGAAAGGTAAGGTGTTAAAACCTCATCCACCAGTTCAACAGCAGAGCATTGAGGAGGATAGTGACCATTTATCAGTAAAAAGAAAACTATGAGAAACCCAATCCAAAGTAGGAAGGCAAGCACTGTCAGCGGTATCCATAGATAGTACCATGGATGAACCAAATAATTGTTTTTAAGCGAGTTGTAAAGCTTCCATGTTCTTGAAAGAGGTGTAGTCACAGATGCAGAGGAATTTGAAGAAAAGTCGTCAATGTCAACAAAATAACCATAAGCAAAAACAGGAGCCGGTGCAGAGCTGGTAGATAGACCCAATGGTGGTGGTTCATAATAAACATTGTCATCCGTTTGTGTTGAAATGGAATAATAGAGAACTACATTTTGGAATTTTCTTTTTGGTGAAGTAGTAGCAGGAAGTAACAAAAGTTCATTCTCCGGATTCCCCAAGCTTGGGGAGAGAATTGTAGCATGGGTACTTGCATAAGCATTATTGAGTTCTTGAAAAGGTATATCCCGTTGTGTAGTGAGGGAAGCTAGGGAACTAGCCAGGAATCCTTGTGGTCTACCATGCAGGATCGGCCACATGGTGCAATTTGACGTTGTCAATTGAAACAAAGTGGTTTTCTTCAGAGCTAGGCAGCAGTGGTAAGATGACAGCAATGATACTGTGTATTCCCAGGACTGGAATCAGTTCTATATGATGAGCCAAACTCTTTTTTCACAGCAATCGTTTCTCGTACTAGATCCCCAACTTTAGGAATCGAGCTAGTAGATGTTGTTGGCAAATCCCTCATTCTCAAGGAGGCGGCATAGGCAGATGAATTTTCATCACAGAATTGTTGCATCGCCATAAAAACAGTGACATTGGTAAAGTAAGGGGTAATAGAGTTGAACACCCATTGTTCCCATTGTGTCCCTAAATGCTCTGGAGGCAAAGGCAGGACCCTGTTCCAAGTGGAATACTACAACTGCATATGCCCCAGTGAAGACTTGCAAATCATTAATAACAGTTCGAGCATCAGCCGATCATTGTGGCCATACCCATAGGAATCTAGAACATGAGTCAACAGTGACTAAAATGTATTTGTATGCACCATCAGGTTGTAAGGGACCGCAATGGTCCAGGTACCCACATTGTAGTGGTTTGTTGGACACAAAGAGGGGTGTCTGCTGTGGGCATTTGAAGATGGATCCCTTAATTTGTTGGCAGATGTCACAACAAAGGACATACTGTTTGGTCTGCTTGTATAGACCTGGCCACCAATAGCATTTTTGTAACAGGGAGATGGTATCCGCCACACCAGCATGGGCAGAAGCAACACCCTCATGCTCTGCTTTAATGAGATCTAATATCTGATCTTGGTTAGGGAATCACACGATCACCCACACCTGGGATAGTTGCAAATGCAATATTTTGGGCACTGAGTTGGTAGGATTATTTAGCAGGGCATGCTTTTGGTAAAGGTTTGCCATCAGCTGAAGCTTTCACAGCAGCCAATGTCTTATAATCCAGTCTTGTATAAGAATGAGTAATTGCAGCAGCAAAAGCTGTATCTATTGCAGATTTGACAGCTACGTCAGCCAAAGTGTTTCCTACAACCCATACTCCTTCAAGTTGATGGCCCAACGTATGAACTACATGAGCTTTCGGTAGTCTGTCCTTAAGATCTGCTACATTCCCCCATAGTTTCTGTGCTTGATAGTGTCAAAATTAGAGCCTTATACTCTGTAAATTGAGCTGTGCAGTCACCTAGGGTCTACATTTAGGTATGTTGAGGGTGGAATGTACCATCCCTCACTACCCCGCTAACAGCTGCGCAAGCGGCAAAGTATTGGTGTTTAGCACCTACAGCTGGTTGTGCTGAACCATCAGTGTAAATTATTGTTTTGTACTGAACAAGAGGCAAGATGTTAGTTGCACAGGGTACTCAAGTTCATTTTGAAGGAATTCTTGGGTCTGCAGTTTACAGTCAAAAACATAATCAACATCAGTGGCAGTCAGGAAGGTTGCCCATTGAATCCAACATGTATGCAATGCTTTGCGTTCGGGATGCTGGCTTTGGTGACAGCCTAAAGGGCTTGTACCAGGGTAACGACAATGATGCGTTTTCTTTGGGTAAGTGGCCTCTCCTTAACGACAGCCATTTTTACAGCAGTCAGTATTTTTTCTGTTGGTGCAAATCGTTGTTCTGCATTAGAGTGCAAATGTGATTTGTATGCTATGGGTACCATTTCACCCTCATAAAATGGGACATAGGTGAACCCAATGGCACCAGGAATTACTCTGATGACCAAATTTGTTTTGGTGACACAGGTGTGTAAGTGTTGTGCGTCTAGCATGTCCTGTTGTAATGCTCTGAGTATGCATGTGAATTCTAGTGTCCAATGTTTGCTTGAAAAATCTGGACAAACTAGATCATAAAGAGGTTTTATGCGTTGTGCATAATCTGGAATTTATGTTCTGCCAAAAGTAAAGAAACCCAGCAATTCTTGACGGTATTTGGAAGTTGAAGTTGTGAGCATTTTTCTAGAAAATGCGGGGCTAGACTCTTGCCCTCATCAGATAGTTTGTATCCTAGAAATAGGACACTAAGAAAAGCAAATTTGGTTTTCTTGAAATTTAATTTATAGCCTTGGGAAGTGAATCCTAAATCAATGCGATCCACCCAGGCCAAAAGTGCATTGAGGTCCTAATCTGTGAGATAGATGTCATCCACATAGGAAAACGCCTTGGGATCAATATCATGTAATAATTATGTTACACGGACAGAGAACAACCCAGGGCTGTTCTTATACCCTTGAGGCAAATGACAAAGCCATTTTTGAGTGCCAAATGCACTGAAGGCATTTAAATCCCGGCTTTCAGGTTCTAGATTTTGGCAGAAAAAAACATTGGAGATATCCAAGGTTGTTTTCTATTTTTTACACACCATATTGTTAATAAGTGCTTTGTCATGTGCATTTTGAATTGCAAATGTGTGTGTGTCAGTGTTTAAAGTCTGTATTCTAAGACTATTCTATATGAATGGTCAGGTTTTGCTACGGGAAATAACGGGTTATTCATTTGCAGAGATGCAGGGTTCTGTTATTCCCTGGTACTCAAATTGTGTGAGAATCTCTCTCATGCGTGCTTTAGCTTCATGTTTAATTGGATATTGAAGTTGGATGTGTGGACTTGATCTAATTGGCATTACATTTGTAGGGGTCATTTTTATCCCACCCTATGTGGTTGCTATACAGCGCAGGAGCCTGTGCCAAATCCCATTTGGAAGTGTAGGCTTCCTTTACTATGTCTGGAACCTGGACCAAGAAAGAAGGCAAAATGACATCTTCCCCTTGTGGGAGCATGTGGACAAATTCAGTTGGCCAATATTTTTCTGCCAATAAAATGTATAATTTAGTGTTAATCTTCTCCAGAAGACAACTTTAATAGTGCACTCTATGTCTCCCTCAATCTGAATATTTAATTTTTAAACCCTGTCGGGTGGAGAGACATGCCTGTCCACTGTCTTGACTTCAAGGAAGTCGTCAGTCGGTGTCACATCCAGAAGATCTATAAGACTATGGTGACATATGACCACTGCTACGCTGTTTAGCAGTCACTCCCCATGTCTTCTTCTTCAATAATGTTCTGAACATGAGTGGCATCTTTGATCGATATTTCTGCCACCATTGTTTTTTTTATTGTGGCTTTTGCTGTGGAAGTTTCTCTTTCTTTTTTGTGAAAGTTTCTGAAGAACGTTGTGAGTCCTTTTTCGACTTCACATAGTCACTTCAGTGTTCTGACATCCCTCCTTTGTCACTCCATTTATCCGGTGTGTCCTGGAAGGAACGAGATGGGCGACTGTCAGTAATTGGTATTTATCAGGTGTTTTTAAAGTTTCCCTATTTCTAAGGTTGCATTGTTTCTAGGAGATCTCCAGTGGCAGAGATTCTCCTCTTTGTGTTCTTGTATCTTTGATTTGTTTTTGTTTATCCCAGCATTTTTTAGAGCTCTCTTTTGCTTGCTTAGTACTCTCCTTAGCAGAAGTACTCTGTAATTGAGGTTTAGTTGGTCTGCCCCCCAGACTATTCTGACCTATACTCCTATAAGTTTCGGAAATAATCTTTGGCAGCTCGCACTTCTGATCCCACTGAGGAACCTGTCAGAGCCGTTGGTGAATCTTCAGCGCTGCTGTTTCTCCTTTAATATTACTTAAAATAATTGCACTGTATCAAAAATGTGCATCAGTTTCATCCCCAAGTCCAGGACCAGGGCCGCTCTGTGTTCATTCTTAATTTGTTTTAACACTTCCGGTAAATTTGGGGCCCTGTATGGCGAAACACTGCTTCCAGCTGGTTTGTGTTTTACACAACCCAGAACAGAATCTTCTCCCGCTCACTTGGTGTGTTTCCCTTTATTGAATGGCCAGTTTGTGGATTTATGACAACCAATTGATTTATAGCTGGAGCAGCCCTCGCTGGGGCAGTGTTTGAAGCCTACATTACAAATTGTATTAGGCGTCTATGTATTGCTACTAGCTTATTGTATAATGTGCGTAATTTGGCTACTTGCATAGCTTGCACAGTGGGATGTGGTGTATATGTGGCCAATGTTGGCCAAATTGGTCTGTCATTACTAAAAGGACCTAATCTAACAGCTTGTATTACATGTGGGAGAGCACTATTGAACCAGCCTTGGTTTTCTTGATAATTTAAAGGCATTTCTAAATATTGGTATGCTCTGTATTGTTGTGGTACATTTCCTATTCTGTATGTGTGAAATGTATTTGAGTCTGCATTGATAGCTGGAAAGGTGATCCATGAGTAAAATATTTCTGTTCTGTAAGCATTGTTAGCTTCAGCGACGAATGTGACATCCCCGCCCTGACTTGTTAATCCATTAGCTAAAAGAAATTGCGTGACACGTTGTCTACAGTTCTCTGGGATATTTTCTGGTTGTGCCATATTGCAAGAATAGGTATCAGAGTTGAGAACCCCAATGGGGGAATCCTTTCAAGGTTCAAGCTTGAACAACCTACAACCTTAGATAGGTGCTCCCTACTGAGCTGAGGAGGATTTTTCCCTTAGACCATGGAGGTCTCTGTACAGTGGTACTTAGGGTATTTTTACCGGAACTCTTCACCATGGTCAGAGACTTCACTTGTCCCACAGCTACCGAAAATGCAATCCCGGCATCACAGAAGCTCTGCAAAGCTCTCACCGACCACTTCCACAACAAAATAGAAAGCATCTACAAGAACTTCAATGCCCAATCCTCCAACACCCCCAACCTCCAACCAACTACCACCACCGACCACCTGTTCAATGCCTGGAAACAACTCAGCGATGCAAACACAACTGCCCTTATGCGCTCCATCCACTCTGGAGCACCCACCGGCCCCAGCCCCCACAAACTCTTCAACCTTGGAAGAAACAAGATCAATCGCTACCTCACCACTGTTATCAATGCTTCACTGGCCACGACCACCTTTCCCCATGCCTGGAAACACACGAAGGCCAGACCCCTCCTCAAGAAACCCTTGGCTGACCCCAATGAACTACAGACCCATCTCTTTGCTCCCTTTCCCAGCCAAAGCCCTGGAAAAAGCCATCAACCTCGAACCCAGATTCAGAATTCAGAAGCAACCACAGCACCGAGACAGCTCTGATCGCTGCCTCAGATGACATCCAAGCCACACTCGACAAAGGAGAATCCACCGCCCTTATCCTGCTTGACCTATCAGCCACCTTTGACACGGTCTCCCATCACACACTCATCCACCGCCCATGCTAGACGGGAATCACTGATGATGCACTCAGTTGGATGGCATCCTTCCTCACTGGAAACACCCAGAAAGTCCTCCCCCCCTTCATATCGCAGGCCAAGCATAACATCTGCGGCGTTCCCCAGGACTTGTCCCTCAGCCCCACGTTCTTCAATATCTACATGACACCACTCACGGATATAGTCGAATCGCACAACATCACCATCATCTCCCACGCTGATGACACTCAGCTCCTCTTATCACTCTCTGCCGACCCCAACAAAATCAAGACAAATATCCATAGCTGCATGAAGAACGTCGCAGCATGGATGAAGGAACACCACTTAAAGCTGAACACAGACAAGATTGAAGTTCTTATCTTTGGCAAAAACACCACCCTCTGGAGGGACTCCTGGTGGCTGTTGGAGCTCGGCCCTACCCCCACGCTGAAAGACCACACACGCAACCTCAGCATCACCCTAGACAGCAAGCTCTCCATGAGATGTCAGGTCAACTACTTTGCCTCAACCTGTTTCAAAATGCTACGCATACTCCGGAAAATTTTGAAGTGGCTCCCCATCAAGACAAGAAAGACCATCACTAAGGCCCTCATACCTGCCACCTTGAATATGGCACTGCACTCTATGCAGGCATCACTAGCGAACTCATGCAGGGGCTCCAATCAATACAGAACATGGCCACTAGACTGATTCTCGACCTGCCAAAGAGAGCCCACATCTCCCACCACCTGAAAGATCTCCACTGGCTCCCCGTCCAGAAGAGATGCCACTTCAAGCTCCTCACCCATGCCAACAAAGCCCCCACGAACAGGGACCCGCCTACCTGAACCCACCTCTTAATTTCTACCACTCTAGCAGGTAACTTCTGCTCCGCACACCTGGCCCTCACAGATATTCGCAGCACTCGCCGCTGCCACCTCGCCTCCAAGGCCTGGAACTCCCTCCCAGTCCACCTCCGTACCTCTCCTACACTGTCTGATTTCAGGAAAGGGCTCAAGACCTGGCTTTTTTGAGTGAAGATCTGCTCCTAGTTCTTGGATACCCGCACAGGTGACAAGTCGCGCTCTACAAATATCTGATTGATTGATTGTGTGTGAGACAGAGATACTTAGGAGACCTGTATAATTAGTTCCTTACCAATGTTGGCGGCACTATGTCATAGGATTCTCATTATTGGAACAAGCCTGCTGGATTCGGGATGGCAGCACCACCGCTTGTGGGTGACTGAGTCAATTTCACACCATCTTGGCAGCTGTCGGCCCAAACCTTTCCGCTAGCTAGCAGCACCTCACCCACACATAGAAAGCAAAGGTGATTTGTAGCAGTCTGATGCAGGACACTCTGTAACTTCTCAGGGAAGTCCTGGTCAACAAATCTTACCCCCTTTTCTCATTAGCAAAGATCCCATACCCATACTCAGGCCAAAGAAAAGATGCAGGACTTTTTTTTATTCCACTGTGGCAGAACATGACAGAGTCATGTGTGATTCATGGAAATCTGGCTACAAGGTCAGTTATAAAGTATGAGGCATCACACACTACCTGTACATTGAGTGAATGTGGACTTTTTCTTTTGCTACAAATAAATTAATTTCCAGAGGCGGGACATATGGCAATATGTGTGCCATCAACACAACCAATTACATTGGGAACCTATGCTACCCAGTAAAACATTAGTTTGGTCTGTTGTAAATATTGGGGAGTATTTGGAAAATAAATATATTGGTTCACTTTGCTAACCATGATGTCCAGAAACCTGTGGAAAAACCTAGAAAAAGAACTTTGTGATACTCCCCCTGCCACTGCTATGACTGCCTGGTAACTGCCAGAAGGTAAAAGGTGTAGAAAACACAATACCTGCACATGTGGTGTGATTGCATTGCTTCTGACTGTTGGAGGTCTGTGAAATCTAGAATTACCTCACTACTTTATTAGAGTATGATTTAGTGTTTGGCAGAGGGGTTACTCCATCACAAACGTGAGGGACATCCTGTATGCAGTATTACAAGTTCCATAGGCTATAATGCGGCAAAATGGGATATCCCTCACATTTGTTATGGAGTAACCCCCTTCGCCAAACTCTAAATCAGGCCCTTAGTCTATACGTCTCATAAATCTTCTCCTCAGTCTGTTCAAACATGGTGACCATCTGCCCTTCTCTGCCTACCAACCAAAATACTCATTCTCCTCTCCAAGACATACAGAGCCACCATTCTGAAAGAATCAGATGCATTTTAGGTGACTTTTTTTAGTTTGAACCTGGTTACTACCTGATACACATTGATGGTAATTGCATTTCCTAAATGGCCATATTGTGACTATTCGCAATTAGGAAACCCTTTGTACATAGTGTTAGCAATTCGCTATTTTGAAATCCCAATTTGTGATTTTATATTTAGGAATGCCCAAAATGCGAATTCCTTATAATGGCTTACATATATACCAAAATGGCATTTTCCATTTACTAAAGGCCTGAAATGGGAAATGCAAAGTGCCTTTGTACATATGGGCTTAAGTGCTAGGGCCCAAAAATGTGTTATGTAGCCGTGGTAGGCGCTATTGAAGTCTAAGGTTAGACCAAAAGTCTAAACTTAGACCAAAAGTCTAACTTTTCTATGAATAAAGTTAGACTTTAGGCCTAAACTTAGACTTTTGGTCTAAACTTGGACTTTTGGTCTAAGTTTACCTTTGTGAATCGGGCCCATAGGCTGTGTAGTCTTGATTCCACTTCATGCTATTTTAATTCATCACCACACACTCCCTGCGTCTTCACCTCACACTTGCAGGTTCTCTTAAATCCCTGCTTTCTCCCTTAGTTGCTGTATTCTGTCTTTCTCTTCCTTCTTCTTTCCTCCTTTTGTGTTTTCCTCTCTCTTGCTCTGGATCAAAGTTTGTTAAGAAAAAATAAGTGCTATTCCTCAAAAGTCAGTGCCAGTGGGCCCTACCTACAACCACTGGCTCAAATTAAGCATTGGATAGCAGTTAGGCATGGCTTGAGCTAGTTCCACACATGGACCTCATGCTTGTGATGTGTGTTTGGAATTTAGCTGGGCAACACCATGTCCTGTCACCATCTCATACAAGGTCTTCTGATCTTCAGCTATGCCTGCTCTCTGTGCAGGGTCCTCACCCTCCAACTGTGGCTCAGTGAACTACACAGCCTGGCAAGTTAGTGTTGGGGGCCTGGTAAGAAGCGGTTGAAGCAGTGGGGGCAGCAGGAACCCCCAGTTGAGGAGACACTCTGTATTGGTTGAACAACAGCCCACGTGCATAGCCAATCACAGTGCTTAGTTTTTAAGCCAGTAGTTGCCGTTGGGGGCAACCGGCACTTAATTTTGGGGACCAGCACCTATTTTTCCTCTAGACATTTCTCAAGAGCAAGAGAGGGAAAACACACAAAATAGAAAGACAAGGAGTGGAAAGACACAAAAACTTTCACAACTGGAGAATGCAGGAACCTTCAAGACAGAGATAAATGTGCAAGAAGTGTCTGGTAGAGGATTAAAGAGGGATGTGATGGATTTAGGAGTGTGTAGCCTTGGTGTTTGGCGCATCAATATTCAACTGCACCAGTTGTAGGCTTCTTGGTAGAGTCCTTGGCAACCGCACTCTTTCATTTATAAGATAAGCACTGGGTAATCCACAACCCAGGAGACACTGAGGCCATATTTATGGAAAATGGCGCACAACTGCGCTACACAGTTGTGCGTCATTTTTTTTAGTGGAGCTAACGCCATTCCATACCACCAGCCATGTGCCATATTTAAATAATGATGCACAATGGCGCTAATGAATGGCTATCGTCTAAAAAAAGATGCTAGCTGGGGGTGGCGTTAGGGGGAATGGCGCTAGTGGGACAGAAATGACATTAGGCTGGTTAGTGGCAAACATTCTGCCGCTAATCAGACTAGCGTCATTTCCTGGCGCACAAGCAGCCAAAAAAATGACTCCTGTCTAAGCTTAGACAGGAGTCATGCCCACTACCCCAATGGCCACCTCAGGGGACCAGTGTCTCCTGGGCAAGCCCACACTACCCAGTGCCAGGCAGGGGGGGCCATTTAAGGGGCCCTCAATGGCACTTATACTCACCTAAACTTACCTGGGATGGGGTCTCCCCTCCTGTAGTGTCCCTGTGGTGTGGGTGGTGATGTTGCTGGGGCTTGGGGTGGGCATCTTTGTGCCCATTCCATGGTGTTCTACCGTGGAAATGGGCCTACATGCACCCTAAAACCTAGTCTGACTCAGGCGTTAAATAATGGCGCTAAGCGGGCTTAGCACCATTATTAAGGCTTGCCTCCTCGTTGCACGTTGTTTCTGCGCCTGGAGGTAATTATGGCGCTAGGGGGTTAGCGTTGTGTTTAGGACGGGAATTCCTACCTTGCATCTCATTGACACAAGGTGGTTTTGCGCATTCTAAACATGGCGCTAACTCCAATATTTTGACTCTAGATGGGTCTAGCATCAAAATATAAATGTGGAGTTAGGTTAGCGCCATTTTTGCGCCAAAATAATATGGCGCTAATGTGACGCTAACCATCCATAAATATGGGCCTAAGTGTGCACGACAGAGACCTCAGCGGAAAGCATTTGTGATGCACCACATGACCCCAACTGATGGATGCGGAGTAGAGCAGCTAGATTTGCCAAACACTGTCTGCTTTCAGCCAAGAAATATATTCTATTCTCTCCTCCTTGGGTAACCCCCGTTCCTTCAATGACAGCAGAACACTTGGTGGCAATGGCTCTGGCTCAGCAGCGCAAGGCAGAGATGTTTTAAGGCATAGGCAAAGAGGGCTCTGGCCCAGGGCCCCTGCCTTTCAAGGGGCCCCCTGATAGAGCCAGCTCTGATCTGCTGAGAGTCTTGCCCTGATGAACCTGAATGATCCTTAAACAGATTGTTTTAATATTAGTTCCCTGATTAGTGAGTCTATCAAAGACATTTTGCAGAGAAATGTTGTGTTAATGGCTCATGCAACATCCATTAAAAAGTTTATTTTAGATCAAAACAGGACCTCAGGTAAAAGAACTGAGATGGTGTCACAGAGGTTATTTGCAGTAATATTAGTGAGCTACTGCTCTGTTAAAATATTAAAAACACGTCACAATCCATAAATAATAGATGCACATACATTTAGAATTTGGGCCAGTGTGCATGTGCACTTTCAAAGACCTGGCCGAAGAGGGAATGAAAGCGCTGAATTTGGATCATAAATTCAAAACTGTTTAAAACAGGAGCCCGTAAAATACATTTCGTCCAGGACCCGCAAATTCCTTAAGATGTCCCTGGCAGCAGGGGCAGGTCCCAGCAGGGGCCTCTCTCCTGGGAGCCAGCTGGAAGAGCGGTTACCAGTTTCTGCAGCAGTATCTGTATCTCCATTGCAAGGATCCATGTCTAACCTTGGTGTATTGACTACCAGACACTGAGGCCCTCATTACGAGTCTGGCGGTCTTGAGACTGCCAGACTCGCCGTGACGGTCTCACCGCCGCAGAGCCGGAGGTGAAGACCGCCATATTACGAGTTGTAGGGCATGGCTGAAGCCAAACCTCCACAACTCCGCTTGGCCCGCCGGTGCGGTTGAACCGCCACAGCCGGCGGTGACCTCCTCCAATCCGGCGGCAGGCCTCAGGCCGCCGTCCAGATTACGAGGTTGCACACTGCCAGGCTTTCCATGTCGGTCACCCCACCAGGAAAAGCCTGGTGGTCACGCTCCCGGTGACAGGAATCTTTATTCCTGTCACCGGCACACACACACACATGTCACCACACATGCACACACAAACCCCCCACCCATCCATAAACTCACAGGCACCCCCCCAGCCCTTCACGCACGCATGCATTCACATACACACCCACTCAGCATATGCATACATGCACTCAGACAAACCCACTCACTCGCATTCATCCCTATAGACACCCCATACATGCGCACATACACGCACACACACAAACACATACACTTGCAGACATGCACGCATTCAGTACCCCTTTCCCCCTCTGCAAACACACACACACACGCACCCAAACACACCACAGAACCCCTCCCCCCCTTTCAGACACCCACTCACCTCTTCCGTCAAGGAGGGTGTCTGGGAGGGGATGGGTCCTGGCAGTCTTCCCTCTCCGCTACCACCACGACAGCAGGACACCACCAAGCCATATTACAGCTCGTAATATGGCAGACGGAGTCCTGCTGGCATGGCGGTTCTGGCGAGGGAACAGCCTCTGCACCGCCAACCGCCAGAATGAATGATGGCTGCTCTCCGCCTCAAAAATGGGGGTGAGCAGCCACCACTCGTAATATGGCAGTCTGCTGACTGCCAGCACTGACGGTCAAATGGCGGGTTCGGGTTTGGCGGTCAATGGAATTGACCACCAAAGTCGTAATGAGGGCCTGAATATGGAGATGTGAAACCTGTAATACCCTCGGATTCCCTTGTCCGGCTTTCAGTGAGGCATGTCTCTTCGGATCTCAGACCTGGTAGTAATTAAAATCTGATCTTGAAACTGGCCTGTAACAGGCCCTAAATCAATGTCCCCAGCTTTACAGGAAAAACAATTGATTTCTGAACAACATGTGTAAAAACTATTAAGGTGCATGTGAGCAATGTAGTTCCTGTGAACGTTTTACTTGTTTTACTTAATCTTGCCTTCCCTAAGAGTGCTTGCTTTTCCTTGGATGTTGTGTTTCTGTCATTTTTTTCAGACGGCATATAGTGGCCTCTAAATGTCTGTGTGTGTTCAGCTTGTGGGTGGGTGTTTATAATGGTCCAAGATTCAATCAATCAAAAAAATGCATAGAGTGCGCTACCCACCCGTAAGTGTCTCAAGGCGCTGGTGGAGGGCGGTGGGGAGGATTGATTACTGTTCAAACAGCCACGTCTTGGGGTGCTTTCTGAAGAGCAGGAGGTTCTGGGTCTTGCAGAGGTTGGTGGGGAGGGAGTTCCAGGCCTTGGGGGCAAGGTAGGAGAAGGATCTGCCTCCGGTGGTGGCACGTTGGATGCGGGGGACTGTGGCGAGTGCGAGGTCGGTGGAGCGGAGGTGGCGAGTGGGAGTGTGGAGGTTCACTCTTTCGTTGAGGTAGGTTGGTCCAGTGTTTTGTGTGTGTGGATGAGGATTTTGAAGGTGATCCTCTTGTCGATCGGACGCCAGTAAAGGGATCTGAGGTGTGAGGAGATGTGTTCATGGCGTGGGAGGTCCAGGATGAGGTGGGCGGCTGCGTTCTGGATCCTCTGGAGTTTTTGTTTGAGCTTGAGTGTGGTGCCGGCGTAGAGGGCGTTTCCGTAGTCTAGCCTGCTGCTGATGAGTGCATGGGTGACAATCTTTCTGGTCGCTATGGGAATCCATTTGAAGGTTTTTTTGCAGTATGCAGAGGGTATTGAAACAGGAGATTGAGCCCTCTGGGGTTGAGGCTGAAGACAGTGCAAGCTGCTCACAGTTACCGTCAGTGGGTCAAAAAGGTGTTCAGAGCACATGTTCATCCATTCCTTGGCCTCTCTGCAGAGCCCACAGAGAAATTGTTATATGTCACAATGTGTAATTGTGATTCTAGGTGAAAGCAGTGCTTTAAATGGAAATGTAGAAGTGCTGGTACTCAAAAACCCAGAGTACCTGTTCGCTCTTTGGAACTGCCAGTACTCTCCCATTAAATGTGCAGCAGCAGTGCTGAGAAGCACCGGTACTTCCCTTTCAAATTAAAGAAGTGCAGGTTCTCAGTACCGGACAGTACCTGCCCATTTAAAGCACTGGGTAAAAGTGTGTGAATGAGGTACCCAGTTGTCGAAATATTAACAGGACCAAAGTAAAAGAAAATGCAGTGCTTAGGGTGAGTGGGTGTGTTGCATGTGTGTAGGGATGGTGAAGTGGAGGAGATGCAAAGAAGTACATGCAGGAGAGAGTAAAACAAGAGCACTGAAGAGGAAAGAGATGAGGTATGAGTAATACAGATGGAGGATTTCAGAAAGATGTGGGGGCAGAAAATGGTATAAGTGTTTAACATAGTAAGAGACTGCAGATGACAGTGGTGCAAAAGGAATAATGGGAGTGATAGAGACACTCCAAAGACAACTAACCCTTCTACAGAACTTATCAATGGTTAATTGACAGACTCATATTTAAACATTTTTTATTCTAAAAATTCACAATAAAATCACTGTTTCTCGTTTAATTGATACTATTAATAAGCACTGGCTAAGCCAATAGGCCTGGTTTGTTTTAGGTGTATGTCTGTTATTGCGTGAAATGTCTAGAAATGTCTAGATACAATAACAGAAGGTTCACAGAAAGGCACCAAAATACTGGTGGGGTTGGATGCTATGGGAATTACAGGAGTTCAGTTATAATGTTTTAAGCAACGCTTTTTTTTTACATAGGCCACTCCTCTTGGGAAAGATTCCTAGTTATACATCTTAGGCCATGCCCCTTTTAGACGCCCCTCGCTTTTTTCACTAAAATCCCTGTCCCAAGTCAACTTTATGATGCTGCTGTGGGATTATACACCCACAATTCCAGGTGCAGTACCAAGATATTATGTTAATCAAACCGGCCTCGAGGCGTCTGACACTCACATCATTCCCTTAATTTCTTTGGCTGCTCAGAAGTGTGTATTGCCAATGTTTCCTTGCAACAATGCAAGATGAAGGTGACATCCTTGGTTAGAAACAAACACTCACCCATCATGGAAGACTTGGCCAAAGCATTGTCAGAGTATGGAACCAATGTGAAGAAACTCATCATTTTATTTAAATGCAGCTCTATCAAGCACACAAGTGTTCCACTGGCGAGCCTTAGCTGTCTCTGCTGCTTTGACCTGGCAACTCTTCCACCAACAGGGGTGCCAGTAATACATAAACCCTAAACAACTCTGCTACCATTTAATGCTCCCCTTCTGTGAACCCTAAATCCCTCTATAAACTCTTAATGCTACCCATCCCTGAACCCTAAAAACTTTTAGCACTCCTTATAGATACACATCGCTGAACCCTAAAGAAATCTTAGCACTCCTTATAGATACAAATTGCTGAACCCTAAAAAACCCTTTCTACCCCTAATACTACCGTACTCTGAACCCTAAAACCCCTGCTATCCCTTAATGCTGCCCATCATTAAACCTTAAAACCCCTAACTACCCCTTACAGATTAATTTTCCTGAACCCTTAAGTCCTCATGCTACTCTTTATTATTACCCTTCCATGAACTAGATAACTTTACTGCCTGTTAATGCTACCTATCCTGAACTCTAAAAACCCCTTACCACTCCTTACCTTTACCCTTTACTGAACCTTGAAAACTCCTTAATACCCCGCAACGTGACCCTCCTTGAACCTTAAAAAACACTTAATAGCCATTAACGCTACCCTTCCCTCAACCCTACAAACCCCTTAATGCTACCTTTCCTGAACCCTACAAACCATTTACTGTCCCTTAATGCTACCCACCTCTGACCAGTGAAAACCTTTATGCTACATTATTTGAACCCTAAATAAACGTTACTGCTGCTAAACACTATGCATTCCTCAACCCTAAGAAACCCTTACTACCTCTTAACGCTACCCATTCCTGAACCCTAAAAATCCCTTACCACCCCTTAATGATATCCAGCCAAGAACCATAAAAAAATTCTAGCCCTTACATCTACCCATCCCTGAATGAATCCCGTACTACTCCTTAATGCTACCCTTCACTGAACCCTAAAAAATGGGCATTGTCTGTTACAGCTTCCTTTCCCTAAACCCTAAAGCCCCCATGTTATTCTTTAACAATACCCTTCCCTGAACTGGAAAATCATGCTACCCCTTAATGCTACCCATCACTTAACTTTCAAAAACCCTTACTACACCTTACCACTTTCCTTCTCTGAAGCCTAAAACCTGTTTACTATCCCTTAACACCACCCTACCATTCCCTGAAACCTACAAACCCCTTTTTATCCCATAATGCTACCCATCTTCGAACAGTGAAAACCATAAGTACCTATCAACCTTCCTTGAAACCCCAAAAGCCCGTACTAACCCCTGAACACTATGCATCCCTGAACAACATCAGACCTTTCTACTCCTTAACGCTGCCCATTCCTGAACCTTGAAGTCTACAAACCATTACTACTCCTTAATGCTACCAGTCCCTGAGCCCTAGAGACCCGTGTGACCCCCTTAACACAACCCTCTCTCAGCGTAATTGTTTGTGTAAAATTAGCACTAGGTTCTTGTTTGTGCTCCGGTACTAATAGGCACAGAATGCAGGACTTTTTATGTAAGGTAAAAGCAACGTTTGAATGTACTGAAAACACTTTTTCACAATTTTTACCAGAATTTTACAGCTTCCCATAAATTTCAATTGTCTCCCAAAGTAGGAGGGACCAACAAAATTCACCAAATTTTAGTGCATGCCTATTCTAAATTGTTCGTAATAATAGCTTATTTGGGTGTGGTAAACTTCCATTGTTTTAGGTCTGGCTAGGCAGCACAGTTGTCTGGATGTCATATTTTTAGCTTTATTCTTTAAAATATCATGGAGTGGGCTAATATTTGGCTTCACCCAAAAACGTATTATTCTCTCACCCCATGCGATCATCTGACAACTAATTTGCCACCTTCCAGGAAGTGCTACCTTTAGAATGAACAATTCTTGCACATCTCAAAAATAAACTCAACTCTGCTGTTTGTCACATTGAGTTACTTTTTATGCGCATTCTACACAGAAAGCAATATTTTTGCTACTTTCCCCCAGCATTGGCAAAGCCAGTAGGACAGGTTTTAATGTGTTAAACAATATTTGTGCATACAAAGCATACAACAGTATTTGTGTTTAAATGTGTTGGTACTTGAAAGCCAAATCCATTGGTTTTGCTAATGCTTGTTGCATTTGAGCAGTGAGACTTGTTTGTATCTCTCTGGCTCAGGCTGTGACCACCGACCTTGAAGCATGAGTTCTCCTTGTGCGGCATCCTTTATCGTCCTCCACAAGCAGATGAGTGGCCTGTAGGGGCCAGGAGTTCACTGCTTGGAGCAGGTTCACTCACAATGTTGGTGGGTAAAACAGTTTGTAGGAACAAAAATGTAATACCGATTTTAGGGCTAGGTGTATGAAGCATTTGCGATTTGAGAATCAGCTGAGAATGGGCTTGCGATTCAAAAAGTAGTTATTTGCAATGTACTAAAGCATTTGCATTTTTTTACGATGCAACCCTTTTGCTAATCACAAGTTTTTGAGGCCCAAATTTGTGAATCGCAATAATAAAATCTATAATTTCGACTTGCAAGCAGTACGTTCAAGACTGATGCAATTAGCGACTAGTCGCAAAAAAGCCTGTTTGCACAACCAATTTACCAACAATTCAAATCAGGTGGTAAGCGGGTGCAAACTATAAAAGCTGGCCCAGACTGCATCAGGGGTTTCCATAATGACTGCACTGTGTGTGATTGCGAGGAGGATGTGAATGCTGAGTGCTCAGCAGAGGAGGAAGCAGAGACAGGGTAGGACTTTCAGAGTCAGAGTGACCATTTTCCAACACACTGAGAAATATACTTTTGGCACATACAAGCTGAGTAGGACTGTAATATTAGACATTATTGCACTTTTGAAGCCACATCTAGAAAGAAATACTCAATGTGCAATCATTCTATCTTCACCCATGTTCAGGTGTTTTGCTCTTTACAACTTTCGGCCTCTGGCAGTTATGGAGGTGTGATTGCTGTTGCTGGTGGGGTATCTCAAAGTGTGCTTTCACACTTTGCCCTCAGATTCTAGATGCTGTGCTTCTCTATTACAACCGCTATATATACCATGAATGAACAGAACATACGAAACAGAAAAGTGCAATTTTACCTGATTGCTAAATTTCCCCATGTGATAGGGTGTATAGATGGAACACGTGCCCCTATTTGTCCTTCATCTTATGTGGAATATCTGTTTAGAAACAGGAAAAACACTCATTTCCTCAATATTCAAGTGGTGTGTGATGCAAACAATTTAATAACTGATAGTGTCACAATACCCTGGAAACACTCATGACACCTTCATGTTTAGGCACAGTGGAATATACTGACAGCTGGAAAGAGGGGAGTTCGATGATGGCTATTTATTAGGTAATGATATTAAATATAATGACACATGCTTGTGGTAATCAAATGAAACGTGAAACAAAACTCACAGTTATTTGTTTGTTTTAGGTGATGATGAGTATGCCCTATGTCCCTGGATTTAGACACCATGCCTACCCCCCCACGAGCCAAAGTGAAAGGTGATACAATACAGCACATAGTCACGCCAGGGCTGTGATGGAGAGGACATTTGGGCTGCTGAAAACTCACTTCCGGTGCCTTCAAGAAAAGGTGGAGGGGACCTAAAATATGATCCGGAAACGCATGAACAATAGTGGCAACGTGTGCCATTCTACACAATATTGTGAGGGGGAGAGGCCTACCGATCACCTTGCCAGACTCTGATTTGGAGGATGACGGTCCTGAGCCACCTGTTCAGCAGCCGGCAGATCAGACTACAGCAGTTGAGGGGACACAGCAACATGACAACATTGCCAGCAGTTACTTTTCAAGGTAAGTCCTATGTGAAAATACAGGTAAAATAAAATATACAACACTTTTCGATCCTTCAAAATACAGCAACCAATATTGTCAGGTATTCTTTACATTGTTAAACCAATGTTTAATTGCCACAGTCAAATCTTACATAATGTCAACATCTAATGTTGATTACATCACTGAAAACACAAATATACGGTACTCGTGGCACTTCATGTATTGTGCCCTTCACTGCCTATTCCCTTTGCATCCTGGATGGATTGTGCCCACATTTTGGGGAGCATGAGTACGGCTGCTGCTGCATTGCATCTGTGGCAGAGATGTCACTAACACTGGAGATTTCCTGACTATCTTGAAGTTCAGCAGCTACCCCACTAGCTATTCGAGCAGTTTGTAATGCCTCGACTGCAGAGGTAATCTGCCCTAAGCCCCTTCAGACATCACCACTAAAGTGGCCCATTTCCACCTGGAGAGTAACTGTCTGCCTGGATAAGGTTGAAGTGGAATGTACCAAGCTCCCAAATGAGCGGGGTAAACCATCCATTCTTGTTGTAGTGCCTCTCTCTCTATGTCTTTGGTGTTATCCTCTGCCATTTTATCCTCTACCATTTGTTGGCATAATTTTGTAAGGGCATTTGTGAGGCTGACCATTTTAGTGTCCTACTTTGCTTGATTTTCGGTCATTGAATGGCCACATTATTGAAGCCAAATGAAATGCCCTGCTGTATGTTCTGTGGTTTTTTGTTCACTTTTTTTGAAGATGCTAAATGTGCAGCATGGAACCATCAAGGCTTCTAAACAGCTAGGCATTTTCTGCTGTGACTTGAGACAATGATGCTTGGTTGCCGTGAGACATCTCATGGCGCCAACTGTGAGCAATCACTGGGACATGCTTCTGTTGTGACCTGACAACTGGCTACATGACTGGACTGTGAGGCTGTTGGTGCATGTGGGGCATATGAAGCACTGATAGAGTGGTTATGAAGTGTGCTTGGCCCACTCTCTATTTCTATGGGATCTTCCACCACCTTGTGAGATCCATCCAGTCCCTCCACATTTGTGCCACCTTTGTTTTCTTCAGGTGGATCTGTTTAAAAAAAAAGGACTTACAATTACTTTTGCTATGAAGTAAAATCACGTCTTATATTTGGCCATAATTTGTTTAATAAAGTGAGTGAATTTATGACTTAATGCACTTTGATGGTCTTTTTACACGTATTTGAGTAATGTACATAGAAGACAGTTTGGGGTAACAGATGTTTAAATATGAAATGTTTTAGACTTGTTTTGAGATGTTGCAGATGCTGATGTATCAATGCTTGCAAATCCCCAAACTGCTGATTGCTCCAAGATAGTCTCCACCATGGACTCTAGGGTAATGGGTGGGGGACAGTAGAGGGGTCACCTCCTGTTGCCTGGAGCTCACTCAGCCATGTTGCAACCTTCTCCTTGTATGCGACCTGAGGTAATGCCACCTCTTCTTAATTTCTCCAATTGAGCTCTAGGTTACCCCTACGGCATTGATTTTCTGTACTGCATCTCCTGCCAGACTTTTTTTCTGAGACTCTGAGGCAGTCATGGATGACCTTCCAAAACAGGAGATCATGATTGTTGTAGCACTCCTCAGTTGGAATCTTAAGTTCTGTTTCTGAAAACTTTAATTTTCTTTTTCTTTCCCCACCTCGTTCTCTGGGTCTTGGCTAGCCATTGTAGGGGTTGAAATATGTGGCTTGCTGGCCCAAGTCGCAATTAGCATACACAGCTGTTCTGTAACTCCACTCTAGCTGCTTTCCAAGTCTGAAATAAGAAGCCTTCCTGGTTTGGAGGTCATTACCCAGAACCAGAATTTGTTTTCAGTGTTAGTGGTCACATTTGCCCTTTGCGACCCTGGTCTCAATTTTGGCAATCGCAAAATGCAATTACCAAAATAAAGAAGAGACTACTTTGAGAGCCGCAAATTCTCAAAGTAAAATGTGCATACATACTGATTTGTGATTTCTTAATTGTGAGTTGCTAAAAATCTTTATCTGTATTTGGCCACATAGAAGTAGTCACTGTTTCCAAATTTAGCTAAGCTATTAAGCCTTGCTTATAAATAAAAGCGCCTCTTGCTTATTGACATGATTAGTCACTCAGTTACTCCTCGTGCAGGCATTTTCTTACTCATCAATACACCCATTCATCCACCCATTGGCTCATCCTTGCATTCACGCATTTGCCAATCCACAGTACCACACGCTGACCAACTAAGAGGCACGTTCAGTTATAAGCGCTTTTCTTTCATGTACAGAGAGTTTGAAATGCCACCCTGAAATGAAGTTTGCATGGCTCTCTGATTCAGTAGCATTTCATATATTGCATACTGTCTGAGTTATTTAAAGGGGCTCTTAGAACTGGTAATTTATATTAATTGGCAAGTAAAGATGAATAGCAAATGCCCCGAAATGCCATTAATCAGGAGTATGTGTTATCTCTCATTAGTATCAACGACACTCAGTGTACCATGTCACAGGATGGGAACCCACAGTGTAATGCTAGATAGTCAATCTTTGTGTTAATATGATGCACTATTAAAAACAGTGACACGCAATGCCCTAAGTGAAGGGAACATCCTTTAATTCCTGTTACTTAAGGTTGATAGGAACAAGCTTAAAACTATAATCCTAGATAAATCTTCTGTGTTTAGTCTGAAATCCATTTGTTTATTATAACACAGTCTGAATTTATATATTTTGATATAAAATTGATTACTGGTGACCTTCCTGCAATGGCGGGGCTATAAATCACGACACTCATTGCAGACTAGGTGTGCTGTAACTATGGCTTACATGAAATCCTCAAGGAGACAGATCTCATCTGATTTTTCATAATACCACTACAAAAACCCAAATTGTCTTTATTACTCTGATCCACATTTTATTTATGTAGATAATGGTTTTAAGTGAAAATTATTTTAAAGCCAAGAAATTATGTGAATGAAGGAGTGGAATAATCTCACCACTGTAAGCACTGTGGGGGTCATTCTGACCCCGGCGGGCAGCGGGAGCCGCCCGCCTGGAGGGAACCGCCAGAATCCCGCTGCGCGGTCACAAGACCGCCGCGGGTATTCTGGGTTTCCCACTGGGCTGGCGGGCGACCGCCAAAAGGCCGCCCGCCAGCCCAGTGGGAAACAGCCCTCCATGAGGATGCCGGCTCCGAATGGAGCCGGCGGAGTGGAGGATGTGCGACGGGTGCAGTGGCACCCGTCGCGAATTCCAGTGTCTGCAAAGCAGACACTGGAATTCAAAGTGGGTCCCTCTTACGGGGGCCCCTGCAGTGCCCATGCCATTGGCATGGGCACTGCAGGGGCCCCCAGGGGCCCCACGACACCCCTCACTGCCATCCTGTTCCTGGCGGTCGGAACCGCCAGGAACAGGATGGCGGTGAGGGGGTCGGAATCCCCCATGGCGGCGCAGCAAGCTGCGCCGCCATGGGGGATTCCCAGGGCAGTGGAAAACCGGCGGGAGACCGCCGGTTTTCCTGGTCTGACCGCGGTCAAACCGCCGCGGTCAGAATGCCCTGCGGGGCACCGCCAGCCTGTTGGCGGTGCTCCCGCATCCCCGGCCCCGGCGGTCCTTGACCGCCGGGGTCGGAATGACCCCCTGTATGTATTAACTAGGTATGGCATGAACTAATCATTACTACTCGAGAGGCTAGCAGCTAGCTGTACTTTGAGGGGACATACACGCGAAGATCCTTGTGATTTAGTGCCCCGCATAATGGCCTCGCAGCAGCATGGCTGATCTCTTTACCAACCATAGGTTTAACCAGAGATGAGCATGGCTTCATTGCCATGCTAAGGTGCCTGCCAAAAGGTACCAGATTCTGGACTCCTTATTTGAAAATGAGAGTGATCAGCCTAAGAGGTGCAAGATGAAGCATCATAAGCATTGTGGGGAGTTTCTTCTATAGTTGGAACACCTGCCAATACACCCCCCGTTGCCGAGCAACAGACATCTCCATGCTCCTGCTCCAGTCTCATTTTCAGTGGGTCAGTAGAGACAGGTCTGTGGCTCCTGTTCCCAACGGAAACTGCCTGTCTTATGAAATATCATTTGTAGGGTTGCAGCTGGAATGTGACCACGCTCAACATAATGCACAAGTTTCCCAAACTAAATAAATATGTGAAGAAGTCATGAAGTGTGTGCTCTCTCTCATCTGCCATAACTTGATTTCAAGAACCCCTGGGCAAACTTCCATGTCAAGAACTGAAAAGTGTTGTCTCAACTGGACTCCTTTCACCACCTTCCTGCTCTTGCATGAGACTGTCCATGATGCCATCCAGTAATAATGAAAATAATCTTCTTGATCTGCTTGAAAATATGCAACTATCCGAATGTTTTGCCAAATGTTTTGAGAGTGCCCAAGACATTGCCCAGAACCATATGACAAGTATGAAGGTGTTGCAGTAAATGGTTTCTCATTACTGTGCAGCCCCCTTTGTTCTGGCTGGAGTGCCCCTTTGCACAGATTTGAATGAAAGGGAGACTATTACCAAGAGGTTTCCTCAATGGTTCTGTACTTGAAAGGAAGTGGAGGTGTAGACTGACTGATTTAGCAACAAAATCAAGAAGAATCAGAAGTATAGTCTTACAGGTGATGCGTCAGTGAAATGCTGTACCTGCTTTTGTGAAGAGATGTTTAGTCACACCCCTTACACATTCATTTGCAGGCACATATTTCTCACTAAGATCCAGCATGTCTTTAAAACATGTAGCCAGGTTCCTGCCGAATGACTATCAGATGCCATTTGTAGCAGTAAAAGAAGATTACATTTCACATTATTGCAGGACCATAAGGTTCAATTGATATTTGAAGTTACCACAATATGAGAGCTACTGCTTTTTCTTCAATTCCAGGTATACTGCTGTTTCTTCAATTATGTCAAGTGCGATCAAGACACCTCCAATAACCTTCTGTAACACAGTTGTTCAGGAACATCTGACTTTTTGCAATGACTAAATTCCAGAGTGCAGTCTACTTTCCCAAGGGGACACACCTTATAACACATCCCCTGCTAAAACTGAACCGGACCAATTGGCAGAAGGGGGGAATAGCCAAAAAAAAAGAAGAAGACAAAACAAGGAAAGAATAATGTTACTGGGGAAAGAGGTTTTGAAGAGCAGCCCAGGGACAGTGCCATTCAGACCTATGGAACTATTCATTTTGGTCCCTGTCCAGTTGAAAGTCCAGCAGTACCACTGCTCCTAACCCTCTTCTCTATCCATGTCCACAGAGGTATTGCAAATGCTGATAGTACTTCATTTGTGTTGATAGCTGCAGGTGGTTGTTAGCAGTATTCATTTTTTGGTGACTGGACCAAAATAATGCCCTTGCTCATAACAAAACTGGTGTCTAAAAAAAACTGCTCTAGAGCAACTCTTTCCTAGACCTTGTTTTAAAGATTTTACATTGAACACACAAAGTAATCCCTCCAAACCTTTTCCTTGCTGCCCTGAGTGATATGGCTCAGATTAGATACAGAAGGAAGACCTCCCAGCACACCGCTCATCTTGTTGCATGCACTATATATAGGCTTAGGGTAGGGGAAGGGACCAAATCCGATTCATTATCAAGATTATTGGGGCACAGAAAACGTACAGAGGTTACTGCTGCTTGATATTGTGACTTTGCTGTGCTAGGGTTTACAGTGGTCTCACCAATGTATTATGAAATAACGTGGGATGCTTTTACAATCATCCCACTTTGGGAATCAGAACCTTTTGCTAACATCACACAGTGACTTGTAACTTAACTCCAGGACAGGGTTCTGCTGACAACATCACATAGACCCCATGGGTTGGTGCTCTGATCACAGTCTTTGGGTTGTTGAGTCCTGAACCCTTTAAGAGTGCATGGGACAGGGGTGGGTGTTTGCCCGGAGAAGTGCATCCATCTGTGGACATGCCTTCTGTTCCCGGCATTGCAGAAAATGAGTACATCCTCCTTACCATGGGCTCCAGGGTTACATATTGATGGTTGTGAAACAGCTTTGTACCACACCTGCTGGGAAGATTCCCCACTGGTGGGCATTATGTTCATAGGGCCCCACACAGGGCGTTAATAATCCCTTGCTTGTACTGCTCTGTCTCTGGCCATAAGAACATATGCCCATATGGCAGATCTGATGAGAAAGATCCATCAGTGACTTCAACTCCAAACTTGTGAGCCCAATACCATGGACCCCTCCCCATCTGCCCCCTGCCCCTGTGGCCATCTACAATCCCAACATTGTAAACATTGGCAGTTTTACCCCTTACTAGGTTTGTAGTTAGGCTAAGACATAGGCCAGCAAGTGCTTCTAAATATATCTGACATGCTAGAAGTATGAGCTTGCCAAGAGAGACATTGAGATCTGCCAGAACTAAGATATGGTCAGTAGCCAGAACAAAATGTGACATCAGGTAAAAGGAATAATCTGAGAACACTGGCAGAACGTGTGAGTATTCGTAGGACAGGATCAATGTTTCCTGTTCCAATCGGAAACTCAATCAACAAAATAATCCAAAAATGTGCCGAAGTATGTCGAAGCATATGGAATCGACAAGGGCTGCTTCCCAGCTCATCCTCACGGGAAACATCCTTTTTTACTACTTTTTTATTACGAAAGTCGTGGTTAACGAAAGCGTAACAACGCTTTTTTTAACCACGACTTCGTATTTTTGTGCCTTAACTACGTATGTTCTGAACAACGAACATGCGTGGTTAAGGTACAAAGAAGGAAGTTGGCGAAGGTAAGTGGTGGGTTTAGGTTTTGGGATGGGGTTGGGGGGGTGGGGCGTTTTTGGTTTTGGGGAGGGGGTGGGGGGGCAGGGGATTTTAGGTTTTGGGGTTGGGTTGGGGGGGTGGGGCGTTTTTGGTTTTGGGGAGTGGGTGGGGGGTCAGGGGGTTTTAGGTTTTTGGGTGGGGTCGGGGGGTGGTGCGTTTTTGGTTTTGGGGAGTGGGTGGGGGGTCAGGGGGTTTTAGGTTTTAGGGTGGGGTTGGGGGGTGAGGCGTTTTTGGTTTTGGGGAGTGGGTAGGGGGTCAGGGGGTTTTAGGTTTTGGGGTGGGGTTGGGGGGGTGGGGTGAGGGATGTAGGGTGAATGGTGCCTATTGCTATTGATTTTATCAGGAATGCCTTTACAATGAAATATCGTTGTTAAGGCATTCGTGGTAAAATCATTAGTAGTAAGGACGAGGTCGGTGTTCCGACCTCGTTGTTAAGGTTAGTAGTTGTTTTTAATTCGGTGTTCCGTCATATAATCCATCCTCACAGTTCCAATAATGTCAATGGAAATTTAAAGTGGAGTAAACAAAATTGGTTAGAATGGGGAGTCCATCAAGGAAAGACCAGATGGAGCAATGGATGCAATATTAAGGTAATGGGACTCAATAAAATCAAATAGGTGGCCTAGTGTATTACGGCTTAATCAGAACAGAAGTATTGTATAGCAAAGTCAAAAACTAAGGCCCAGAATTACGGGGGCCTGCCCTCTCCTTGCACCACATTATTGTCATTTTTTTACGCTAATGTAGCCCAACGAGGCCAAAATCGCCACACCGGATTTACAAAGTGACGCAATGCATGCACTGCACCACTTTATAAATCCTTGCGCCACATCATGTCTGCACTGGGGGGCTGAAAAAATGGTGCAACGAAATCTAAAACATTTCTTTGTGCCATTTTTTGAGGCATTTTTAACGCCTTCTCAAAAGCAGGCATTAAAAGTGGACACCATTGCTAACAGTGGGCCCCCATGTGCTGATCAGGGTTAGTGCCATTATTTTGGCGCTAACCCTGAACAGTACATCAATAGTGTCAAAAAGTTTGACGCTATTGCCCCCTACACTGCGCCATGGTGCACCATATTTTAAATACAGCGCACACACGGTGGCAGTAGTGGGGAGTTAAAGGACACAAGAAAAGTGGCGCTGCACCCAATGCATCACCACTTTTGTTAAATCTGCCCCAAAGATTCTACCATTAGCAGAGTTCTAGGAAGATGCAAATTCTAAGCTAGAAGTGCTGCAGCCATTGTAGTTTTTATAAAACAACGGAGAGTATTTCTGTGATCCATCTGAACGTGTGCCAGGCAGTTAGCAGTAGGCATTTGTAGGCAGGCTTTCCTTCGGTGCATCTTCACTGTGCCCACCGCATGCCAACCAAGAAAGGTCAGGTCAGCCTGTGCAGGGGGAACAGATCAGCAAGGTAAGAGTGATGGGAAAAGGTTGCTGGGATGGAACAGCCTAACAAGCTTACACAATCTAATTACATGGCTTTCCAGAAGCTGAATATATTGATACAGTGAATGTGTATCGGAAATATGGGCTGCAAAGTTGTGGCGATTGGTTAAGCTGCCCGCATCGCACTCTTTTGTTGTTGACTATACTCTTTCCATAGTGTTTTCTCCTTCTATTGTTTTCACAATGATAAAACACGGAAAATGAAAATAAAATAAAATGATACTTGAGATGAACTTTTATATGTAGAAACCCAGCAAACAACAAAGCATAGAAAGCATCGGGGCAACAAAATCCTTAATATGTCAAGTTGTCATTAAATGTAAATTATTGTCGTTTTTTCAATTTGTATCCATATCCATTGTCACGTGTAACACCTTCAGCCAGTTTGTACTTCTATCAAATGAAACTTTGCATTTTGACAATTGCAGATTTATTATTAGCATTATCTGTGTCGCCTTAAAAATAATATGTCAAATTGTGCTGGCTAAAAAAACTTCAGAAATGGGTGAAGATGTTAAACATTATATTAATTTATCAATCAATCACGTTTGTTGTTCAGCTTAAAAAGCCATTTCAATCTAAATATTAAAAAAAAAAAAAAAATACACCCACATCCTTAATAAAAAATAAAAGAATAAATCCCTGAAAGACTAATGTTTAAGCAATACAAGTCATTGATTTAGCTCCCAACAAACACCTTTAATTTTCACATAATCAAAGTACCTTAGTATGTTTTCTTATAATTTAATCATGATGCTAGAGGCTAGAGTGCATTGTGCTCATTAGTGACACAATTAATCACAGAATTACGTTTTGCAATCCATCAACATTCAAACTTGTTCAATAACAAATACAAATGGCCCATCTAGGTGGAAGGTTCATTGTTCTATGACTTGCACTTAAGTTCCCTTTCTTCATGACTAAGGTTTATGTGGTGTGCGACAAACGTGACATTCTCTGATTTGCAGGGAATTCCACTCTTATGTTGAATGATCCGATCTCTTACTTTTTGTGTATTTTATTCCATGTAAATCTAGTTACAAGGATGCCAACTGCGTAAATTACGTAGAATGATCTGCAATTCCTGTGCTGTCCCAAGGTGTGGCTGATTTTATTATGTGTGAATGTTTTAGTCTCAAAGGTTTGACAGCAAAGCGAGCATTTTTGACATCTGTAACATCATAAAATAGGAGACATTCCCCAGAGGTTAGTAACTGTGTCATTTTTAGATTCCCAATCTCATGGCTTTAACCAAATGATCCTGAAGGGGTTTTCCTCTTTTAAAAGAAAAACCTGCTTCATCTGTCAATAGTATACAAGTGGACAGAATGGGCCAATCTTTCTTAATGATTTAGGGCCTGATTACAAGACTCGCGGTGGCAGTCAGACGGCCGCAATCCTGGGAGTCCGACCGCCAGATTACAACCCTGCCGGTTGGACTGCCAGGGGACGACCGTCTCCACTGGGAACAACGTTCCCGATGGGTGGACGGCGGACGGAGTTGTGAGCAGGCAGGGTGGTGTTGAACTCAGCGCCACCTAGCTGATTACAATGACACTTTCTGCCAGCCTTTCCATGGCAGGGACCCCGCCATGAAAAGGCTGGTGGAAAGCCAGTGCCAGAAGTTCCATGCCCTGCACTGTCGGAATGCGCACAGGATGCTGGTCAGCTCCTTCTTTTCTAAGATATAGGACTCAGCTACCTTAAGGGAGCCGCGTTCTATATCGTAGCACTGTGGAAGGCTCAATTACAATGTTCCCACCTTTCAGCCTGGTGGAAACTTTGTAATAAGGCGGAGTTTGCCACTGGAATGATGGTGGCATTCTCCCCGTGGCATTGGCGGTTGGCTGGTCCAACTGCCAATGTCATAACGAGACCCTTAGACACTTCATTGGAACTAGCGCTGAATGTTGTGAAACATGCAATACGCTGGTTAGCTAATTTATTGTGTGGTGTAGGGAGTTCCTTCACTTTATTGCTCTAGAAACTAACCATTCAGGGTAGTGTTTCCCAAACTTTTGAGAACCACTACCTATTTTTTAGAATGAAACATTTTGCCTATCACTAATGGACCCAAAGTGGGTGATTTTTTAATGTAACAAAAGCATTGTGTGGTGGCATACTACCATTTACAGACATTTATCATTGAAATGGCCACTAAATGTGCACAGATATACAGTTTTAATGATAAAACTATATTGCATACAAATGATAATGTGTGGAAATTGGGTTTCAGTGAATATTTATCATTTGTGCAGCACCAAGTAAAGTGTTTGGTTTGTTTTGATCCGATTAAAATCTTTATTCTCATCACGTCAGTATTACAAAATAAAAGTGCTTCATTTTTGCTTTCCTAACTGCTGAATGTGAACAGTTATTACAGATATTTATATTTTGTAGTTTGTTACAAAAATGGCATCTGGTAGTCTTTCACACTCCTGACAGCAAGATTGTTACATAATTTACTTTACATTATTTTCTGTGCTGCCACGTGAGGGGAGTTTGTAAACACCAATAGCTATGTTAACAAAGATAAGCAGCAATTATCTCAGAAGACACAGCCTGACATTTGACCTCTGTCTTTGAAGCACAGCAAATGTGACAAGGTAACTACAGAGTTTAAAGCCATCTTTATGTATTGCTTAGGCTTTCACAACCTGCCAAAAATCAGCTGAGATAAACTGGTGAGTAATGAACCAGAGTTTGGGAAACATGGCATAATCATACCCTATATCCATCAATTTCCTAGAGAGGACAGAAACCACTATTAAAGCTGTCATCTTTCTATTTATAATTCTGATGAATAAATAAAAAATGGCCAAATGACAATCAGCCCCTAAGGCTTCCAGGGTGATGCAATGCTATCTCATGTTTATTTGTACAGTGCACTAATCACCCGTGAGAGTATTCCGGTGCTTGGGCAGATGTGTCAGCGAGTAGTCCCCACGGTGTTATTTCAACAGCCAGCTCTTCAGCCTCTTGCAGAACTTAAGGAGTGAGGAGGACATTCTGATGGGTTTGAGGAAGGTCATTCTAGGATGTGGGTGTGATGTAGGAAAAAGAGCGACCTCCTGTTGTAGTTCTGTGGATGCATGGGATGTGTGTGACTGAGGGTGAGGCACAGCGTAGGTGTCTGGCAGGCTGGTGAAAGTGTCTGCGGCTGTTAAGGTATGCTGGTCCAGTGTTGTTTAAGTGCTTGTATGTGTCCATGGTGAGATTGAATTGACTGTGCTGTGGATGGGAGCTGGTGAAACTCCTTGAGGTGCAGTGTGATGTGGCTGCAGTGCGTGGGAGGTTGAGTATGAGTCTTATGGCAGTGTTTTGAATGGTCTGGATTCCGTGTAGGTGTTGTTTGGAGATTCCTGTGTAAAAAGCATTGTCATTGTCCACCCTGCTAGTGATGACTGCCTGTGTAACCGTATTCCTGGTGTTCTGTGGCACCCACTTGACTATCTTTCATAGCATGTGTAGGATGTGGAAGCAGGAGGATCTCACTGCATTGACTTGTGCAGTCATGTTGAGCTTGTCATCTAGGATAATCCCCAGGTTTCTTGCTTAGTTAGTTGGTGTTGGACCTTGCTCCAACGTCCACCAGCTGGAGTCCAGTGGAGAGGTCTTGTTTCTGTAAACTGCCACTTTTGACTTGTCAGGGTTAAGCTTTACACAGTTAGTCACATCCAGTCTGCTACCACGGTCATGCAGTTGGTGAAGTTGGTTTTGCTGATCAGGGAAAGGAGGAGTTGGGTGTCATTGGCTTAGAAGATGATGTTGGCGAGGGGTATTATGAAGACGTTGAACAGGGTGGGGCTTTAGAATGTTCCTTGTATGACTCTGAAGATCAGGTTTATGGTCTCTGATTGTGAAGGGTGACAGTCTGCTTCTCCTTGGATGCCAATCTCATGGATTCTTCTGATAAGAGTGTTGTGGAAGGAAGACAAAGCTGAAGGCTCGGGAGAGGTCGAGCTGGATGAGGGCCGCTGTTTCGCCTCAGTCCAGAACGGTATGAATGTTGTTGGTGGCTATGGTGAGGGCTGTTTCAGTGCTGTGGCTCTTTCTGAATCCAGATTGGGTGTTGTCTAGCAGGTGTGAAGCTTGAAGTGGGTTGAGAGATGTTTGCTAGTGGCCTAATCAATCACTTTAGCTGGGTAGGGGAGCAGGTAAATGGGTCTGAAGTTGCTGAGTTGGTTTGGGTTGCTGAGGGGTTTCTTGAGGAAGGCGTTGACTTTTGCACATTTCCAGTAATTCGGGAATGTAGTGGAGGTGATAGAGGTGTTGATGATGCGGATGAGGATGGCACTGATTGGTGGTGATATCAGGCTGTAGATGTGGTTGAGCATGGTTCAGTTTGGGCCCCTGAATGGATGTATGGTTATTGCTTCTCTTGTGATGGTTGTCCATACAGTCGGGTGACCGTCTTGGTTGGTGGTTGGAAGATTGGCGATGAACTTGTTTGGGTCAGGTTGGTGTTCAATGTTGCTGTAGATATTTGTGATTTTGCTGTGGAAGACATTTGACAGGTTGTTGCACAGTTCTTGAAATGGGGTGATGTTGTTGACTGTGGCTGCTGGTAAGATGCCGATTGGTAAGGTCTCCTTGTAGTTGTTGGAGCTTCCCTCAATGCATTCAACTAGTACTCTTTTCTTGGTGCCTCTTAATTGCTGGTGGTTGGGTGAAACAAGTACCCATCGATACTCTCTTCTGTAATTAAGCGTGTCCTCAAATTGAAAATAGTTTTTGTGGGTGCAGTGTACAGAAGAGATCTCAGCCAAGGTGCAGGTACCAACATGAATGAATGTCTAGTGTCAAGTAACCTCTCTTTTATAGCCAAACCCTCAAAAGTGGAGAATGTTGGTATAAAAGTACTCTTTGTCCAAACCAACTAGCCAATTAGTCCAACATCAAAATAAAACTGATCAACTAAATTAATGAGATCCATTCTATCCATTTCATAGTTGTGAATAAAGGGAACAAAGGTTCTAAGACAGAGCAAACCCAGAGACACGTGGTCTTACAGGAGACTAGTTGAACTCACGTTCTGTGAAATGTAAATTACAGGGATTGGGGAATTTTAATGTTCTCAAAAGGAATTCATTATGGTTAAGAAAGCCTATTTCTTCAGCTTCTTTTGGGATTTGTAAAAACGAAAAGTGGATTTGTGTAAGTCAATAGGATGTAAGAGGAGTGCAATGTTCTGTATTGGTAAGCTTTCTCCCTGAGATAGCTTTTACTATCCATGACCACAATGTTTTCCCATTTGTAAGATGGTTTGATTACTATCCCTGTGCTTTGTTTTAGGTTGGTAACTGTGTGGCGCTTTAGTCTGATGAGGTTGTGTAGAACAAACTCAAATGTCTGTTTGAGTCTAGAGGATTTCTTCCAGACCAAGCTCTCATGTGCCACAATTACTGTGGGGAAAGTTGAGGACAGGGAATTAAAGGAGGAAAGAGGACAGAAACAAGTCACATCTTTAATAGTATAGTTGGACTGATGGAAAAAAAAGTTTCCAGTCTGATTAATTTCAACAAGTCTTCTTAGTGAAAAAACATACTTGTTTCTGTTGGGACAAAGGCTCACCCCTTACGTAACAAATCGTGTGAAAATAGAATATGTCTTGAAAAATTAAACATAGCAATAATATCCCTATTCTCCTATGTTTCTTTACTGAGACTTGAAAGGAGATAAACAATAGGTGCTATGGTGTTGTAGGGCAGTGTCGTATTTTGAATCACGTCTATTGGGATAGCATAATCTACAATATTTTCGTGTAATCTGTTGTTGTCTGGATAGTCATGATATCAGTATCCCCTGGCTTTGCTCTGTCCTTTGCCTTATCCTTTGCCTCATCCCATCTGCCTGTTCTGCTAAAAAAGGCAATTTATACAGGCCTCCAGTGAGAATGTTTCTTAGTTCTAGAAAACATTTGTAATGGAGGCTCCAGTTGATAGCAACCCTTCCTTCTCTAATATAACTATAGGCACCCCTGTGGTATACTACATAATGTTTCAAAATAAAGAGGAGGTAGCACCAAGATTGTACAAATCCAAACAAGAAACAGTGAAAAGTGAATGGCAAAGAAGTAGAATAAACCATGCATGCAAAATAAAATTCAACCCACTACCAAACAATTGTTGTTCATTGTCAAATCCTATAACAAAACTTGTATGCAGGAGGTCAGGTCATCGCACTGGATCGTTTATGATAATAATCCTAAATTTACTGCAAATGCAAATAAATCACCTACCTATACATGCTGCTTAGGTATCCCAAAGCCTTCTATAAGTGAATAATGCTACTTCTGGCCAACATCCACAAACTTTGACTTTATTATTTTATTTGATGGACAAACATGTTTTTAATATTTATTTTTTGTTGTATTTCTTGCAATAATTCAATTCACTGAAAATGGTCTGGGGTAGTGATATTTATTCAGTAACCATCAAACATTAATAAGCAATCGGATCTAGAGTAGTTCTTAATTCCAAGGTAATTGCAAATCAGGAAAATTCTGAGTACTTCTTAACTAGAAGAACTGATGTCAGGCTGCTCCCTCTCCAATTAATGCCCCTAAGCTGTACTCTGAATCTCCAAGGGAAAATTGCTTATATGGTAATGATGGCATCCTTCCAAAGGAATTATTAAAAGGCGATCAAGACACAGTAATATCCTTGGAACCAGTTCAGTTTCAATTGTACATCAAAAAGAATAATTACATACCTACTCCATGGTAACAATTTAACATATTTAGATTGGCATATTTATCCCTGTTTGTGCAATATTTCTTATCTAGACAGATGGCACATTTCAGAATTTAGTGCAGGCATAAAGGTCCTCTCCGGGAATATGGGAGTTTTCTCTTCTTATCCACAAACATATCCTTCTTAGACTCTTTAAATCCATAGTAAGTGATCGACAGAAGATCTCTAACTTGCCATTTATCATGTAGTTAATTCTAGGAGGGGTCATGCTAGTGGTAGAATTGCAATTCTACTCTCGACAAGCTGTCTTTTGTCTTACAACCTCTTTAGCCATCCATCTAATGTAGTGTAATGTGCAAAATTAACATTACCTATTACTGAAAGCTCACAAAAAACAAACAGAAAATCGTTCATTGGAAAAATTCGTATAAAATGCATATTAATTTCGAATATTATTAAAATTGAGGAATGGAATTTTATTCTTACGTGGAAGGGTGATCTTCATGTGAAAGTTTGTAATCAGTCTTTAGAGAACTTTCCTGATAAAGAGAAAAAGTTTTGAACATTTCCTCTTCTATATCCCTTTGTATATAAGGGCCGACAAGTGGGATTCGTGATTTTTAAAATGCCACATAGAGCACAAATTTATCATAATAAATGGCAGACTTGGAAAAGATATGTCCACTAATAGCACGCATTTTAGTCATTGGGAGACATCTATACTATATTACATAATCTCATCCTATTCTGCATTTGACTCTATCTGATATAAATATAATCAACAACACTTGTAGCGATCATAAGTTCACTCTAATTGTCTCCTTATGGAACCTGAAGGATGGTGCAGTATCATTCCAGAAATCCAATAAATAGATTTACTGGAACATAAATAAAATAAGATTAACCTTTACCTTGTGTTACCAGAAGCAATTAGACATATAATTAATTGTAATAGAATTCATTTGAAGTATATGAATTTTATATGAAGTCCTTTCTTGGTGATAACCTATATAAAATAATCAGTACCCTAAAAAGAGTGAGAGTTATACATTGAATCTTCTATAAAAGACTTCAGACATACTAACGTTGGATTAATTTGCAGGAAGCTGGTGTCTCAAAAAACACACAAAGACATTAAAATATAATTAGAGAAAAATGTATAAATAGGTTAGCTGCTAAACATTTCCTTATCAGTGAGCAACAGTGGGTATGTTATTTTTCAAATTGTTAATGTTCTAATTCCCCTGATAATTCATAAATGTTCTTGATCAACAATATCGCTGTCAAAGATGTATGTGGTGAATCCTCAGTAAAACAAATAAAACGGTTCATTATGAAAGTTAGATCCTCTGGTGTGATCAGGGTGGATTGGAGTGGATGGATTGGATTAGGATAGATTGGAATGGAGTGGGGCGGACTCGATTGGAGTGGGGTGGGCTAGATGGATTGGATTGGAGTGGGGTGGACTGAACTGGATGGAGTGGATTGGACTGGGATAGAGTGGGGTGGATTGTAGTAAAGTATGGTGGATTGGAGTTGGGTGGGGTGGGGTGGGGTGGAGTGGAATGGACTGGATTGGATTAGAGTGGGTGTAATGAAATGGGGGGTGGTGGATTGGATTTGGGTGTGATGAACTGCAGTGGGGTGGGGTGCATTGAATTGGAGTGGGGTGTGCTGGAGTGGGGTGGTTTGGACTGGGGTGGATTGGAGTGGGGTGGATTAGAGTGGGATGAATTGGACTGAGGTGGGATGGACTGGAGTGGGGTGGGGTGGATGGATTGGATTGGAGTGGGGTGGACTGAACTGAAATGGGATGAATTGGATTGGGGTGGATTGTAGTGGTGTCCATTGGAATGGAGAGGATTGGACTGGATTGGGGTGGAATGGATTGTTGTGGACTGGATGGAGTGTGGTGGATTGGACTGGGGTAGGCTGGATGGATTGAATTGCAGTGCGGTGGACTGAACTGGGATGGGGAGAGGCGGGTTGGATTGGACTGGGATATAGTGGGGTGGAATGGAGTAGAGTGGGGTGGATTAGAGTGAGTGGGGTGGATTGGAGCAGGGTGAGGTGGACTGAAAAGTGGTGGATTGTGGTGGGTTGAGCAGGATGGGATGTACTGGATTAAAGTGGGTTGGGAGGATTGGACTTGGATGGTATAGAGTAAATTGGAGTGGGGTGAGCCGGAGTGGGATGGATCGGATTTTGGTAGGGTGGTTCAAATTGTGGTGGATCGGATTGGGGTGGGGTGGATTGGAGTGGAGTGGAATAGAATGGATTTGATTGAGTGGGGTGGATTAGAGTGGGGTGGGGTGAATTGGATTGAGAATGGTGGATTTGATTGAGTGTGGTGGAATGAACTGGAGATGGGGTGGAGTGGGATTGGATACGGGTGGGGTGGATTGGATTGGATTTGGGTGGTTTGGATTGGAGTGGGTTAGATTGGGTTGGGGTGGGGTAGGATGGATTGGATTGGAGTGGGATGGAATGGATTGAAGTGACGTTGGTTGGACTGGTGTGGGTGGATTAATTGGAGATACATGGGCTGGATTGGTTGGACTGGTGTGGGGTGGATTATTGGAGAGGCATGGCCTGGATTGGAGTGGGGTAGATAAATGTGGTTTAAAAGTGGGGTATATAGGACTGGAGCAGGGTGGATTGAAGTGGATTTAATTGGAGTGGGATGGATTGGGGTTGTGTGGGTGGATTAGAATGAGGTGGGTTGGGTAGCAGTGGACTTGATTGGAGTGGAGTGGGTGGATTAGTTGGATTGGATTTGATTAGAGTGGGTGGGTTAATTTGGAGTAGGATTGGTGGGACTGAAGTGGGGTGGGATGGACTGCAGTGGGTTGGATTGGATGGGGTGGATCAGACGGAAGTGGGGTTGATTGGATGGGAGTCGGTGGGCTGGGTTGGACTGGAGTGGATTGGGGTGGGGTGGATTGGATTTGGGTGAGGTGGATTGGAGTGGGGCAGATTGAACTGGGCTGGATTGGGGTGGATTGGATTGGTGTTGATTGGATTGGTGTGGGGTGGACTGGATTGTTGGGGAGGATTGTGGTGGATTGGAGTGGGGTGAATTGGGAATGGAGTGGGGTCGATTAGATTGGAGTGGTGTGAATTGGAGTGGGCGGATTGTTTTAGTTTGGAGAGGGTTGTTTGGGATTTGAGTGGGGTGGGGTGGAATAGGTCAGTTTGGAGTGGGGCAGGTTGGAGTGAGGCAGATTGTTTTAGATTAAAATGGGGCACATTAGAGTAGGGCAGGTTGAAATGGATGGAGTAGGGCATATTGAAGTGTGGCAGATTGCATTAGGGTGGATTGGAGTGGTGTGGGTTGGATTGGAGCAGGGTGAAGAGGACTGGATTGGAGAGGGTGGATTGGGTTGGTGTAGGGTGGACTGAATGAGAATGGGGTGGATTGGATGGGAATGGGTGGTTTGAAGGGGGGTGAATTGAGATGGAGTAGGGTGGATTGGATTAAGGTAGGTGGAATGAATTGGAATTGGGCATGTTTTGGATTGGGCAGATTGAAGTAGGGCACATCAGAGTGAGGCATATTGTTTTGGATTGGAGTGGGGCATATTAGAGTGAGGCAGATAGTAATAGGGTGGATTGGAGCGGTGGGTTGGATTTGAGTAGGATGCATTGGATTGGATTGGAGTGGGGTGGATAGGGTTGGTGTAGTGTGGACTGGATGGGAGTGTGGTGAATTAGATAGGAGTGGGTGGATTGGAGTGGGGTGAATCAGGATGGAATAGTGTGGATTGGATTGAGATGAGGTGGATTGGATTGGAGTGAGGCATGTTTTAGATTGGAGTGGGGTGGACTGGAGTGGGTGGATGGAAGTTGGGCATATTGTTTTGTTTTGGAGTGTGGCAGATAGTTTTGGAGTGGTGTAGATTGTTTTGGATTGGAGTGGGGTGAATTGGAGTGGGGCAGATTAGATTTCGGTTGATTGGGAGGACTGGTGTGGGGTGGGTCGGAGTAGATTGGAGTGAGGTGGATTAGTGTGGGGTGAGGTGAGATGGGGTGGATTGTGGTGGATTGCAGTGGGGCTGATTGGAGTGGGGTGGATTAGGAGGTACTACACAAGTATGTGTTAAAGCACATTTCAGAAATTACACATAATAAAGAAACAATGTTGCTTTGGAATATTTAGAACAAGATAATCGTGATCTTTTGAGAACAGCGCCTATCAGCAAAAACACAACAAAACATTAGTACAAAGTGAGAAAAGATGACTTGGCCAAATAAAAGAAAGTTAGCTGTAAATAATACAACTATGCAAATGTGTTTGTTCTGCTGGGTACATTTTGACAGTCACAAGCCTTCTGTTTGCAGGGCACTAGAAATTAAGAAGAACAAAATCTTGTTAGGAGCAGCTGACATTAAGCTTTATTAATCAGTGCTTGGTCCCTGTTGCATACAGAGGCTTGCAGTGACGAATTACGAGGCTGTAAAGAAGAGTGCCATGCAAGCCAACAAATGATAAGCAACAGGTGGGCTCCAAGCCCTTTACTGTACACAAATGCAACAGGAAAATATTTGGACTACAGAGAAACAGGGCACGCTGTTTTTAGAAATAATAGCTCAACATTAAATGATACTTCTAGTGTGCAATCAATTATTGAAAAGCATGTCATTGGGTCACTATCAATGTATTAGAGGACACCAGAGGTCAATTGATTTTTCTGCAAACATAGATTTCTCTTCTGCATTCAACCAAGTAGACAGGCCTACTTTATGGAGAAATCCGGGGCCATATTTATACTTTTTGACGCACAACTGCGCCAACGTAGTTGTGCGTCAAAATTTTACAGACGGCTAACGCCATTCCAACGCACCATGCAGGCGCCTTATTTATGGAATGACGTTAGCCGGCGCTGTGGACTGGTCTGCGTAAAAAAAAAAACTCACACCAGTCAGCGCCGGCGTATGGGAAAATGGGGGTTGTGCGTCAAAAAATGGTGCAAGTCAGGTCTGAGGCAAAAATCAGGCCTCAAACCGGACTTGCGCCATTTTTTTTTTACGCCCACCCTCCATTGACATGACTACTGTCTTAGCAAAGACAGGAGTCATGCCCCCTTGCCCAGTGGCCATGCCCAAGGGACTTTTGTCCCCTGAGCTTGGTCATTGGGCATAGTGGCATGTAGGGGGGCCCAAATCAGGCTCCCTTATGCCACTTAAAAAAAAACTGAAAAAAATACTTACCAGAACTTACCTTTACTTCCCTGGGATGGGTCCCTCTATCCTTGGGTGTCCTCCTGGGGTGGGCAAGGGTGGCAGGGGGTGTCCCTGGGGCCAGGGGAAGGCAACTCTTGGCTCCTTCCGAGCCCACAGGTCCCTTAACGCCTGCCCTGACCCAGGCGTTAAAAAACGGCGCACAACAGGCTGTGCGCCATTTTTTAAGGCCCACCCCCTCCTGTGCGTCAAAATGACGCTGGGGTGTAAATAAGGCGCACAGGTCTTAAAGTCATTTTTTGGAAGGGAACGCCTACCTTGCATTTCATTAATGCAAGGCAGGTTCGCCCTTCCAAAACATGACGCACATGGTGGGATTTTGACATCCGCAGGGTCGAGCATCAAAGTATAAATATGGGGCAGGGTTTGCACTGAATGTGCATCGACATTTTTGACGCACATTCGGCGCAATCAGAGTATAAATATGCCCCCTAGAGTCTTTGGGGAAACTTCCAGACCTGTTGCGAATAGTTAGAGCCCTTCACACTTCCACCTGGTGTTGCATGCTGTTGGTCTTTCCTCAAATGTCCTAACTTAAAGTGAACCTAACCAGGGTTGTTTCCATGCTCCCTTTTGTTTTCTCTTTATGTATATATATGGTCTACTGTCTGTTCTCTCGGCTTGTTCTGTGATCACCCAACTCCAGGTGGTCGATGCCTATCCTGCTGACTGTATGCAGGTGAAGTAATAATGCTTGCTAATTCTGCACCTCTATGCCACTGAGCAATATTTATGGGCTAAAATGTCCAAGAGCACAATCCTGGTATGTAAGGGAAGGAAGGAGCAGAAGAAAGTGAAATTTACATGGGCTTTAAGAAACTAACCTTAAGAATTTGTTAAAACCTACCATTAACTGGGGAAAAATCTTTGCTTCGAATCTAAATAATAAACATCACACATCTCGCCTGTACAGAAAAGCTACATCACACAAAAGAGGACTATGATCATTTTACAATGCACTCGATCGGAGACATTTTACACAGATGCTGGCACTGAACCATCTGAAAATTCCGCCCAGACATATTTGTGGGATGGAAACTATTAGTAATATTCATTGGTTTTGTATTCATTTAATTGAAGGGAAAATCCTGTAAAATCTGTGCTCATTAAGGGCCAGGTTTACAACAAGTGGTCCTGGTCCAAACTCAGCAGCGCTGCACTTCATTCGTTTTGAAACGCAGTGCTGCACAGTATGTACAAGAATACGCCGCAGCCCTGCATTTCCCTCTGCGCTGGCGCTAAATTAAGCTGCCTGCGCAATGCAAGCATCCTTGCACATAGTGCAATGGTGCCTGTGTTAAAGGGAGTGATTGTTTATGTGCAGGAAGGTTTCCCTTCCTGCACATAAACAATCTACAATGGCGCTTTGGCACTTCTATGTGAGCTGCAGAATGCAGCACTCCTAAAACTACTAAAGCGTCATTTTTGAATGATTGTTCATGTGCAGGAAGGGACACCTTCCTGCGCATAAACAATCATCCATGGCATTTTGCGTCTCCTATGTGTGCTGCAGATGCATCACACATGGAAAAAGCAGAAAATAAGGAGGAATAAAAGTAGTCCTCCTCATTTTGCCATGCTATCACCACCCTTACGGTGGCGTTAGTTTTTGGCACTGTCCCAGATTTACGATTTCTCATAAATCTGGGGCAGCGTCAAAAGCAATGGCTGTTCGGTGGAACGCCCACTGCAACACCCATTGCACGCCCCTCTGATGCAGAAAACTGCGTCGGAGTGGCCCATATTTACAAGGAGGCGTAAAGCCACAAAAAGTGGTGTTAAACCTCCTTGCAAATATGGAGAAGTGGTTAGCGCCACCAGAGCGTCGCAAAAAGTGATGCTCCGGTGCAAAAAGTGATGCTCTGGTGGCGATAGGGCCTTGTAAATCTGGCCGTAAATTCCTTAGTAGTGATACAGGAAATGTGCTTGCACCTCAGCAGTAGCGGCTTGTGGGCCGTGGAAGGGGCGGGAAGGGGGAGGGAGAGAATAAACATTTTATTTAATTTAAAAAAATAAAAATCACTTACCTCCTCCGCCGCTCCAACGTCCCTCGACGCTCCTCGCTGCAGGCACAGGCTCCCAGCCTGCCCTGCACCAATCCTGACATTGCTCAGAGCAGCATCAGGATTGGCTGGGAGCGCCCAGCCAGGGCGCTCCCAGGCAGACTGGGAGCTTGTGCAGGCAACTGTGTTGCTGGGCTGGGGAGAGCCTACAGCGCATGTGTGTTTGGCCGGCCTGAGACGGCTGGCCAAACACACATCCGCTGTGTAGAGGGAGTGCTGAGCACTCCCCCTTAGTGCACGTCACCCCCGTGGCCTCGCCACTTTCAAAGAAAATTATAATAAAAATAGTTTATTATCATTTTCTTTAAAAGGTTTTGCAGCTGCCGCTGCTGGTGTGGGGGCAACGCTCCTCCACTCAAAAGGAGGCGCTGCCAATGCACCTCAGACTATATAGTGTCCATGTAGCGGTTTTGGCAGCTATCATATGGTGGGGAATCTGACTGATCCACAGTGAGAAAATCACAAAGAGCGCACTGTTATATATGGAAATCCTTGAAAGTATGCAAACAGATAGCATATTCAGGAGAAATATTGTATCTGCTCTAGATCTATTTGGTTTACCACAGTCCCACCTTGAGCCTTCAACCCTGCCTCAGTTAAAATCCATATTAAAGACATTTTCCCTATGGTCAGCTGGAAAATAGATACAGAATTTCGAACAAAAATAGATCAATATAAATTTATCATCTCTTTATTTGCTGCAAAAATATCCCGCCATGCTTAACTTTGAATTTAGATCATGTGGTCCGCGGCACACTTAAAAAAACACGAACAAATAGTCTCCCACTGAAATAACTACTGGTCGTTGTGAAACACTTCCCTTTACAGGTCACATTTGTGAAGTTTGAAATAATGGTGTGCACAATTTAGGTCAGGTATTTTGTTATTTTCCTGCTCTCTAATAGATGTAATGTCAATCGCTTAAACCACTTTTTCTAAAACAAATTTATAGGAGAAAAAACTTGACTTTTTATTATGTACCCTCAGAATGAAATGGTATATTTAAGTTTTTTTAAACGTATTTTACCTTTGTACTGAATTGTTACAACGATTGCAACTGATGTAATTATTTTTTATTTTATTATTTGTTGAGCTCTGCGGATCTCCAAATCCAATTTAATAAACTGCAAATTACCATTGTCTTTGATGAGTGTCTCTTTTTATCTCATCATTCATCCATGTTTTTTTCATTTGCTTTTTGTTGCCTGAAGGTCTTCAGGAGGATTACTCTATTGAATGTTTTGTTCCTCAAATCGTACAGTTTGTATCCTGTGTTGATCTCTTTAAGGTTTAGGCTTGCTGAAAGCTGAGCTTTGAGCTCTTTCATGTTAAGCTTATTTCATTGTCTATAGCAGTGATACACAAAGTACAGCCTGGGGTCGCATGCAGCCCTCCTGACCTTTATATGGGGCCCCGGGTCCACTGCAGCATTGGGCTGCTGTTAACTCCACTCCAACATTTAAAAGATGCTTGATAAACAGGCAAGCATTTATTTAAAGGTTAATTGAAGTTAAAGAAATGAAGTAACTAGGGTGTCCTGCACCACTTAGCTTTGGAAATCCTTCATTTTTAAAGACATCTTTGCAGCAAAAGTGTAAATGTACAATAGTCTGTACAAAATTCAAAAGGTGTATTTAATTAACATGCAGGAGTGTTTCACCTTAGCACATAAGAATATATTAGTGCATTGAGAAGTATTATTCTAAAATTGATAGTTTTTAAAAATGAATTTGGATATATTCATTCTCTCCCCCATCCCCCGCCACAGCGCCCCCCAAGCCCTGCCCCCTACAACAATGCCAATAGTGAACTAACAGTCAAGTCAGTTATGTACACTGTTTGGATGATCTGGGCTTCTACTATACATGAAAAATATTATAGTTTATTAAATCAAGCACAGGAGAAAGTTTTGTACATAACACATCTTGACATCAAGTCATGTATTTTTGAGGTCCTCATATGTGATAATAAAAAAGGAGGGAAAGTGAAATAAAACAATTGCCTAGGATCACACTATTTGGTTAAGTGGAGAAGCCATAGACATCATTTAGGGGTCACCAGGGGTCGCAGCTGCGACCGCTGGCTTGACCTTTGCCACTCCTGCTGCTGCCTTTGCGACCCCTGACCCCAGAGGTGGCAAATTCTGTGCCTGGAACATAGGGGCAGAACATCCTTACAGATGTCAGTTGGGGCTTCACTCTCTTTGGTTTCTGTCAATTTCTTTATTACACTAATAGTGAATATTAACATAGTAAATATATATATATATATATATATATATATATATATATGTATTATATATATAATGTATTATTCACTATTAGTGTAGTAAAAATGGAGTACAGTTAGCTGGAATATACCCATCTGAGGTAAGTAAAAAATGCCTTTAAATGTGTGTTGTGTGCGTGATTGCAAGTAAGAGTGTGTTTATGTGAGAGAGGGTGTATGTAAGTGTGAGTTTGTATGTATGTGCAAGTGTGTGTGTGTGAGTAAAAGTTCAGGGTACAGTGTGTGATGTCACTTCCAATACCCCCGGCCTTTCAGTGAATTGACGTCCATGTGAGAAGCTGGGATTAGTCCCAAGTTTTTGGTTTCACATTGTGCAATTCAAACACTAGATATATACGCTTTGCTTCACTACATCCGCCTTACCAACAATTTTGCCCCACCTCCCACCAACCCCTGACTACGACCCTGGTGGCATCAATGCGGCCCTCAGTCACATCACAGACCAAAGCTTTTGGCCCCTGGGAAAATGTTTGCGAGTTCCCAAGGTCCATAGGTTGACATATGGAAAGAAGCATTGTTTGAATGTCCAGATGGGATATCTTAACTTAATGAGGGGAACGTCGCTTTAGCGGAAGGAGTCTATTTTTTAACAGTGACTGATCTTGAATTTCTGAACACAATGCCTACCTTGTGTCCTCTTGTTTGGCTAGGATGAGACATGAGCACATGGTAATTAAAAACGTATAAGCTGGTTAGGATGCTGACTAGCTGTTGCATTTTTAGTCTGTATAGCCAGATGCTCCAGTTGCCGAATATGGATAGGTTACGGTGTTTAATGTATATGTCCAATATGGAGTCTAAGAAGGTGCCTGTGAAGTGCCACTATTTTGCGGTGGGCTGTAAAGTAATAGAAATGTGCAGGACAAATTGAGCCCAGGGCTGCATCTTATTAATAGTGACTTACAACCAGATAGATATATGCCTTCAATGATGGTGGTCAGAATATCATTGTTGTTCCTACTCTAGTTTTGCCTTGGTGATTATGTGTATGGATTCAGTAATCACAAGCTATTGCCTCATGGAGTACTGGTGGCATATTCTCTTTGTTTACTTTATTCGGTGCAAAAAGACCACAAAAGACATAAAATAAATAAATAACATACAAATTTCACAATCATAAAAATTTCTAAAAGCGTTGTTAATACATTTTCCGAACACCAAAAGCAGCATGTATAAAATTTAGCACAGCCTGGATTATGTCCATATTTCCCAAGTCATGTAAGTGGGAGTAAGCAAGTTGGCTACTTCTAATGCTGTTAGACTGAAAAAGGGGAACATAAAAATCTTTTTCTTGGAGTGGCATATCATCTCCTAGTCATGTTTTGGTGATTGGAAATAAATAGGTTTGGTCTTGTGTCAATCATTAGGTAATCAGTGACATGTATGAGGGCTAGTGGTGGGTCAAGGATAATTTGATGTGCAAGGCTGACGGCCATGAGGTGAGCGATGTAGTGGATGGCTATGTTGTTGTAGGGCTGCTATTGCTTTGTTTTGATGTGAATGCATGATATTGTGTGATGGATGCAGAAGGTGAAGTTGTAGGCTTGGTTGGAGATGAGCGTGAAGATTTGAAGTTAATTGGTGACTGACAAGTGTCTTAAATATAATTTGCTTAATCTCTGAAGCAGGGAAGAGAGGAGTGCTTACACAATGAGGAGACAGCAGAAGCCAAATGAGGAGGTAAGGATGGAGAAGTCTGTGTTGATTGTTGAAGGGTGGTTGTGTGTGGTGATGAAGCCAAAGATGGTGAGGATAGAGGTCCTGGTGCAGGGTGGCTCTATATAAGAAATGTTGTTGTGTTTGTGAGCATGGTGTAAAAGTGTGAATCTCCTCTCTTATTTTGCTTGTCTCCGTGTGCACGCACTGCGGATACGGACAAGTCAAAATCTTGTAGGCCTTTTCAATGCATGTTTGTTTTCAGGTGCAGGTCATTTTTTACTGCCTTTCGGTTTTACCTTTTAGCGTTTACCCTCTTTATCACTGAAAATGAGTAACGTCAACCACTCATCAGAAACTTCCTTATTTACTGTTCACCAATGGAAATTAGGCAGTGGGCGGCCATGTTCTCATTCAAGGTTTAGGTACAGAAGTGTTCCCCTGTCCAATGCATTAGAACTAATGAACGAATGTACTCCTCAAAGTCACTTAGGCAATGCCAAATAAGGCAGTTACATCAATTCAGCAGAATATCTACTTTCCTGCCTTTCACATGATATGCACCGCGCTGGAAGGCGGCAGAGAGGCCAAAACAGCAATTTAGCTTCACATTATGCAAGAAACAGCGCGTTCTTGTGAATAACTAGAATCAATATTTATCTACGTGGGTGGAAGCTGAGATCGCTTTGCTCTAAGCTGCTATTAAACTTTAACGTCATCACAACAGCAATAAAAGGTGACCAAACTCTGCCTTATCATTATTGCACAATTACTTGTTTTGCTGAGGTTCAAAGCGAGTGGGCATCCTGCAAGCAAAGGGACTGCAAAAACATATTTTCCACTGTACCACTTTAAACGCTAAACATTCGATTTAACATTCTCACACATTTAGAAGAAAAGAACGCTACAGTCCTGTTATTATATTTAATCTGTTAGTATTTTGCAAAGAATGAAAGGCTAGCTTTGTTTGAAAACTCACAGTGTGTAAAGATAGTGGAATATAGAGACAGAGATGTGGCTTGGTGGTTAGAGCTGCCAACTTGGGGGTCCAGGTTTAAATCCCTACCTCAGCGCTGGGCCCTATAGGTCCAGAATCGTGTGATTCTGGGCAAATCACTAAATCCCCCGTGCCTAAATAAAAATTCGTGGGAGGTATTTGTGTAATTTGCACTTCATTTACCCCATTGGTTCCCAACCTGTGGTCTGGGGACCCCTGGTGGTCGGCAAAGCCTCCTCAGGGGGTCCGCGACAACTTAGAAAATTAAATAATATTAACAGATTAGGTCCCCAGCTTTCAGTAGTGGCTCAGTGGGCGGTCCCCAGATTCCAATAATGATTAAGTGGGGGTCCCTGGGTTCTATTAATAATAAAGTGGGGGTCCACAAAAGTCGAAAGTTTAGGAACCACTGATTTACATCGTTGAAATCCACCCCTGTGTAATGTACAGTGCTTCCTAGACAGATCTGCACTATATAAATACCAATACATACATACAACACAGGGCACATGGTCTGTATTCCATCCAGTGGTTTTGCATCATTAACGTATCCTGTTGGGTTGCAAATCCCCAGCAGTTAGCTAAGCAAGGATTTAATGGATCTAACTGATTAAAAAGGCTCCTCTAGCTTGCATAAAATAACTCTTGTGATCCAAGTAACCGCCCCCTCATTGCCGTGTGATCCAAGTAACCTGCCATGTACCTGCCATGTACTCCCAGACTGATGACTAACACCAGACTCCCCTGGAGGCTACGTGCAGTGTGTGCATATTGGAGGAATGTGGCGTGGACAGGCTGAGAGGGAAGGGCAGGGGTGTGGACATATAGTGAGTGTGCCCTGTGCTGGAAAACTACAGAAAAGTGGCACCAGGGGACTAAGTGAAGAACTGAAGTGCCTTGGTGTGCACAAAGGCACTTATCAACTGTAGAGTCACTGTGTGTTCCTCAGATCCTGGGCTCTGTACCATATCACACAAAACAAAGGTGTCGGATTTACTTAGGATACATGCAACTATAAATTAACAACATGCTACATATAGTATACAATGGAAAGGTAGAAAAATGTGCGATTTATGGAAAAAAATGCTTTCTGGAAAATATATTATTCATAATAACATTAATAAGTGTGCTCCGTGTTTAGTGCAAAAGTGCTTATGCAAAGTAGCAATTAGTAAATGATACATAATAAGGTAAATAGACAATTATACAATGTTATCCAACTCAGTGGTACTCATTTTATCCACCTCTCAAGGATAAAAATGTGAATTATTTTGCTGGGTTTCAAACCTGTGGCCCTGAGTTCAAGCAACGATCCCAGCTGTTGATGCATTAACCCACTGAGACACTCGACCCGTCTGTACATAGTAAAATTATAAGAACAAAACTAGGTCTGACATGCTGAGACAGCACCATGAAACCAAGGGTGGAAGCACACAGACAGGTCGGGTCTGAATGTTGTGAATCCTGATTCTCCTGGAGAAAGCTCCTGTTTATGTCTTGCCGTCAGCTCCCAACTAACAGAGCCATGGAGGTGTTAAAAATTATGGACCATGGACTGCATAAAATTAGCATAACAAAATATATCAGTAACTGCTTGAAGTATTGTGGGGCTTCCATCATAGGGCCTACAAGCGACACAAACAAGCATTGGCAAACTCACTAGCTCTGGTCTTTGGGACCTATTGGCTTTGCCAGTGGTTTTAGCCATGCAGCTAAAGAATTGGAAAAAAAAAAAGCTTTGACACAGCCAGCCCCGTCATTTCTTTGGCGCTTGCCAATCAATGGTAACCAATGGGCGGGCTTTAAACTTGCTGTAGGAAATCAATATGTATTTCAACAAGACGTCCACGTGGTGTTTAAGGCAATAGGGAAAGGTAATATCACATACAGTATGGCGGATTATCCTGCCTTTTGCTGGACAATTCTGCTGAGGCATATCTGGAATAGGCAAAGCAAGGAAAATGTTATTATTGCACAGTTTCCACAGGTTTTAACCATTCCCTGTTCTGTTTTCGCGATATCTTTTTACCAGCTTTCACACAGGTAGAGGCATGTCTAATTCTGTTTCAGACAGACCAGATTTTTTGGTCTAAAACGAGATTGTCGGGCAACATCTGATCTGGTCCAAAGCCTCGGCAGCCCAACCCAGTGAGCTATTCTAATGGGATCCGAGCATAAAGAGACCTCTGCCTCTGGAGCACACCTTCCTACTAGGCTAGTCAACCCTGTGACCTTCCACTCAGTGGCGTAACAAGGGCCCCCGCAGTTCCCCCTCAGAACAGTGCACTGGCCTGGGACCTCTCGAGTGAGTCCAGAGAGGGTCTCTCTACATGTACTGTGTGTGTGTGTGTGGGGGGGGGGGGGGGGTAAGTTAAGTTACGCCACAGCTTCCACTTACGCGCAGATCTTTGCAGTAAGTGGTCAACCCACTGTGCCCAACAGCTGAGAGGCCATTGTTTAACTTGTCAAACTATTGCACAAACGTGCAATCCCCTAAGCAGTGTAGGAGGCCAGCATGTTTTTACTATTCCTGGTGAAAAGCATCCTCCCCGCCCACACACATCCCAGACAGGCCGCAGACGCCGAGATCTCAGCGCGAGCAGCGGGAAAGCCTCTTACCCCACGCGAGGTCAGGGGCCTCCATGAAAGATTAGCGCCCAGTCCCTGCTTTATTTTTGGAATATCCCGATACTTTGTAGTGCTTTGTTTGGTGCCAAAACACGAGATCACGGGAGGATAATGAAAGGTTTGCTCTCTGGCGGGGCTGGGGGCTGCTTTCATCTCACTTTGAAGCCCCCCTCGCTTGTGAATCGTGTGCGGGTGCCTGCCCCGCCCGCAGTCGCACCACAGACGCCCACACCCTTCCTCCCGGCCTTTGAATTTCAAGAGCCCCTCCCTGGCCCTGCTCCTCTTCCACGCGTGTGTCTGCTGTGACTGATCTACACATGAGTGCAGTGACGTCTGTCGGTCCGGAGCAGGCTTCCTGCCATTGTCTCTGCATCGGAGAAGCACAGATCTCCATCTTTATTCAAGGCCAGTGGGAAATGCAATAAACTTCAAACTGGCCTCCTGTCGGTGCAGCTGATAACAAACGGGTTAAACATAGAAAACTTGGTGCCCCCCTCTCGCCCCCACCTGAAAGCAGACAGGGTTGGCAGATGAAAGCTGCGGCTTTGAATAAACTACGTTCACCCGACAATAAATAAGGACCAATGTCTCCTGCGTGGACTAGTCCTATCTTTATTTTTATGTTGCACTTTTATATAGCGTGAACTCGACCCGAAAGTGTTAGAGCGCTTTACACGATCACCAGTTGCATTGAACAAGGCTACGCATTCATTAGAAATAACACCTAATCTCCTGCCTCCCCACAACGCTCAGACATACCTGTCCCTCCAGGCCTCCCCACAAACGTCCACCTCAGTGCTTAATTTGAGCCAGTGATTTCCACCGACTCTAATGACAGTCTACCACATGGTGGCTGTCAAATTTTGAGATAAGCAGAGAGCGTTTAATAATTCAAAATACATTAAAAAACCAATAATATCTGCCACCAATGCCATACTTACAGCTTTGGGTAGTCTGGCGTTCTCAGAATTGTCACGATTTTAAGAGTGAGGTGGTTATTAGCAGGGCCACCGGAATTAGGCAATTGTGGAGCCGCAGTGATTTGTGCATAATTATACATTTGCCACATTCAATTGTTCAATCAATTAGTAGATTTGTAGAGCACCACATGTCACCTGCGAGGGTATCCAGGTGCTGCTAGGGTCCAGTTGATTAGCCGAACAGCCAGGTCTTTAGGGACTTTCGGAACTCTGCAAGAGATGGAGGGGACCTTAGATTAAAGGGTAGCTCGCTCCATGTAGGGGCGTAGATTGGTGAGTATGATACGGGGTGTGTTGAGCTTCAGATTTCCCAACAATCACGCTGGAACATATTCTTAAATCATTATTACGAAAAGCAGAACATGAATTGGGCTTGCAGGAGTACAGATTAGCATTATTAAGGCCTAGAGATAGTGTTTTTTTGGGTCAGTGTGGGCATGTAAAAACCCTTGGTGAAATCTGCTAGACAGTTCTCATTAGCGGACTGAAAGCACATAACCCAACTCTTCTGTACATAATACATTTTTTAGGAGAGGTATAACACCCCAAGCACCCCCCTGGAGGTACACCCCTTGTTCCATGTCTTGGCAGCTAAGTAGGGGATGGAGCGACCTTTGCATCTGCTATGTCAGATGTGGGGGTGAGGGTTAGAGAAAGGCATGCGTAGCAGAGATGTCATGTGGGCTGACGGAAGTTCAGGCGGTGGTTCAAGTAGGCGGGTCCGCAGTTGTGTAGGGCTCTGTATGGATGGGTCAGGAGCTTGAACTGGCATCTTTGTCGTACAAGGAGCCAGTGGAGTTCCCTGAGGTAGGGGGTGATGTGGTCCATCTAGGCAGATCCAGGACGAGTCTGTCTGCAGCATTCCCTATGGTCTGTAGTCATCAGAGGAGGTGAGCTGTGATCCCTGCGTAGAGAGCGTTACTATAGTCCAGTCGGCTGGAAATGAAGGACTCGGTGATGGTGTGTGTGGAGCTTTGGGTTAGTCATTTGAATATCTTACGAAGCATGTGGAGGATGAAGAAGCAGGAGGAGGATACAGAATTGACCTGAGTCATCATGGTTGTTTCCCTAGCATGATGCCTAACTTCCTACCATGGTCTGTGTGGGTGGACTAGATCTGGGTTCTGAGAGCCACCTGGTTGCATCCCATGCAGAGCTCTTGTTTCAGAAAATCAGTGCCTCTGTCTTGTCCTTGTTGAGCTTCAGCAGTTGCCCTTCATCCAGTTTGCGACATCTGTCATGCAGTTGTGGAAGTTGGTCTTGGAGTTGGTGGTGTCTACGGAGAGGATGAGTTGTGGCAATGGCATGGGATATGATGTTAAATCTGTGGATTTTGATGATGTTAGCCAGAGGTGTCATGTAAGTGTTGAAGAGGGTGGGACTGAGCGAGGATCCTTGGAGTACTCCACAGATGGCAGACTTTTTGCATTCTTCTGGTGAGAAAAGAGGCGATCAATTGGAGGACGGCTCCTTGGATGCCTATGTTGTGCAGCCTCGTGATGAGTGTGTGGTGGGAGACTGCATCGAAGGCTATAGGGAGGTCTAGGAGGATCAGAGCTGCAGTTTGTCCTCCGTTCAGTAGGGCCTTACCATACAATCCATCATCTACCACATAACCTGGAGATTTTAACAAAAAAACTTTCTAGCTCAAAAGGTTCAAAAGTTACTAAAAATGCATCAACACATGTTGCTGCTCAGTGCAAGGCCCTTTGCAAAACTGGACTAGTCACCTTTTGGTTGCCTAGTGCTATATTTGGGTATTAAACTGGTACTAATTAGGTGCAACCTATGCCGAGACAGTGTTGCCAAGTTTAAAAATGACAAAATAATGAAGTAATGCTATTAAAAAATGGGGCACATTACGCTGCATAACGTGCCTTTTTTGCTGCATAATTTACTCAACCCTAACGCATAATTTGGCCCTCTCTTGCCACATAATTCCAGTGGCCCTGGGTGGTGCAAGTTTCAGGGGCCTCCTGAGGGCTCTGGCACTTACCTTTTTTTTTTTTACACAAATGAAAAACTGTTCCCCTTGTCCCCAGCACCCCTGTGTGGTCCCTACAAGGCAATACTTAACTTGACCTTTTTTGACCTAGAGCACCAGACTTTGCTGCTGTTTTCTGAATGTGAGGTCTCCTAAAATGCAACAGGCTTTCCTCATCTTAGCACCGATTATCTGGACTAACTTCCGTCAGATCACCCCCAACTCTGCTTTAATGTAAGAACGGGCTGAAGGCGCACTTTTAAAGATCTCTGCGTCCCTGTGAGGCTTATGTCTGCCTTTACTGTCGGAGCCCAGCAACCTCCTCATCACTTGTTGACTTTATACTTGCATTGACCCTGTAGGACGCTCCGCTGCCTTATGGCAAGGTTCGCGCTATATAAACACCACCTCCAAGCATCTGCCCTGCACCTGTTTCTGGTTTCCTACAGGCCCAGCGAACTGCAGGGGGAGTTTAAAAAGTGCCACCACGGAGGGCCTGCTCTGAGTGTGAAGGAGGCTACTGAAAGCAAAGGATGAAAGGAAAACGGGTGAAGAATCGAGCTTGGAAGAAGCCAATTTGTCTGGCTTTTATAATAATTACATGGGATATTGGGATTGTTATGGCTTTCCCGTTTGCCACAATGTGTGATCATAGGCAAATAACCCATGCCTCTGCGCCCCACGTGCAGTACCTGCAAAAAAAAAAAAAAAAAAAAAGATAAATAACAGCATCTCTTACAGACAGACGGGTACTAAGCACTTTTTACTTAAGTAGTTATTAACATTTACACAATTTATTAGAATTATCAGACAAGACGCTAAAGAATAAATAGACGCAGACTCAATAATTTAACCTAACATTAGCATGACCACGTAGGAGAGGCTTTTGGGAGGGAGCCTGAATTCGCCGTACCGTCTCATGCGAGGATGAGCATGAGGGCTGGGCCCTGATTTCCTGTATGCGTGTGCACGCATTCATAATAACCCCAGGACAGTTCAGTGGCGGTACAGCCCACCCAGCCCCCACGATGCAGGGGGCCCCGAGCTCGATGACCCCCACAGCCAAGTACCCTGCCCCCGGAGCCCCTGTCGGAGTCTGGGACTCCCCTCCCCCCATGTACTTTGCAGGAGGGGTTCACGTTTCGTTACGCCAGTGCCTCATATTTCACAGGTTATGAACGCAGTATTTTGTAGGAGTTCAACAAGACACATGTGGCAATCTGCGAATAACCCGCTGCGATAACCAGTCCGCCAGGTGGAGATTAAAGCCTCTGCCGTGCCTCTTTAAGCATGTGCCATGCCTGCTTTTGGGTGTCTGAGGGCAGCATCTGTAAACCCAGCTACCACTATCCAATACATCCCATCAATAAAGACGCATTAGTCCTGCCAACCTTGCTGGTCTCTAGCCAGCATCAAATGCAGTTCCCGCAGGTCCTTCCATCCTAGCCTTGTGAGGCTCACCCGCACTTCTTAACCAGAACACTACACTTTCAGTGGGAGGCTGCCAGCACTTGTAAACACGGGCCACAGACAGCCTTCTCGGCGTGGCTGCTTTTGCGTCTTAAAGGATGTTTTGACGTGGCTGTGTGGGGATAATTGCGCACGGTTGTATGTTCAGAACGACGTGCCTCGCCTGCTCTCTGTTCGGTGCGTCGATTGTTTATAGGTAAGAGGGCAGGCACTGCCAAGAATGTTATTTTAAAGAAAAATAGGCACCCTGTGGAGCCGCTGAACGAACTGAGCTCTTGTTTCTAATGGTCTGTATGTTTGCTTCCGGTAACGGAAGTGCCACGGGTCACATTGTGGAAGTGACACGAATGTCACTAATAGTCAAATAAATTTCATGTAAAGTCACAGTTCGTAATTCCTGCATTGCAAACGCTAATTTTAGGCGCCCCCATCATTTGGTTTAGACGGCAGACAGTGAGAAACAGACCGGTCCCAGTCAGGTTATTCATACTTTTTTATCAGCATTTTATATCCGCTCCATTACTGCGCGTGAGAGCCGTCTATCCTACCAGCTTTGAATGCGTTATTACAGCACCAGACGAAGAGTGGGCAGTTGAAAACTGGGAGGTAGCCACATGGGCGACGCGCGATCTTGTCTGCACCCGAGAGCGTCATCTGCTCTGTATCTAAGGGGGACGGGGTAAACAATGCAGGCTGTGGCAGAGCCTACAGAAGGCAGCCCAGTGAGGTTCTCCTCTCGCCCCCTGCCGCGCCCCCACCCCTCTTCCCCAAGCTCCACCTGGGGTGCAGCTGACGTGTTCCTCCTGGGGGGAGAGAGCTTGTTTTACAAGAGGCCGCCTGTCTAGGCCTCGAATGGCGGCAATTCCTTTGAGCGACCGTAGAAGGGGGAAGGGGCGCGGCCGAGGAGTGACTAATGGTTCGCCGAAGCCCCACGGAGAGCATATCAATGCAACGACAAGGCATTGGTGTAAATAACAAAAGAACGTGCTTATCTGACCACTGAAACCTGAAATTCAGAATCTGAATGAGCTGCGCAGACAACTGGGCCTGCCTGAGCCATTAAAGGACTCACCAGAACAACTGAAAATAGGGAACTGGAAGGCATGCAAAAGGCATTCATCCATTGACCGGAAATCCCTGGGTTCAGACGAACTCCACTCTGGGATGGTTACTATTACATACTTTACACACCTAATGCTTCGCATCTGTAATTAAGTCACGGGCAATTAAAAGATGAGGGCGCACACAGTGAGAAAGTAACCAGTGACCACAAGGATGCAAAAATGAGCTTCCCAGAGCGTAGGAGATGATATATTTCCCGACAAATTAGATGATTAATTTGATAAATTTTATAAAGAATTGAAGCTTGCAATAACTTAATTTGTTGCAGCCGAATTGTTTTTGCACTACTCAAATGTAATAAGAACATTACATCAGCGTTCCATTGTAATAATGTACTACAACTGTGGTGTGACTTCAGTGCACCCTCCCAGAGCCAGTAGAAGAGAGCAATGTCACAGCAGAATTTCAACTCCCGTGTGAACAAGGCAAGGCACAATTCTCTTCCCAGCTGTGATTCTACTGAACAATTTTTCTTGAAAATCCAAAGTAACTTGTTCATACGGAGACATATACGGCAGTATGTTTACTTTTGCACTCTTGGATTTCATTACAGTTTGTTACGAATTCCGAACTACAGCCAGATTTGTAAATTACTAAGTATCTATGAGCATATTGTTTCTTTCAAAAGACTGCAGAAATAAGGGAAGGGTTTACAAGAAACTGGTGCAGCGCGGTGCTGCGCCAAAATTAGCAGCACTGCGCCAATTCTGAAATGCAGGGAAATGCCGTATTTACAAGAATACACACTCCTGCATTTCCTCCTGTGCCGGCGCTAAATTAAGCTGCAACCATAGTGCAAGGGTGTCTGTGTTGAGGGGTGTGATTGTCTATGTGCAAAGAAGGTGTCCCTTCCTGCACATAAACAATCATCCATGGCATTTTGCTTCTTCCATGTGTGCTGCATTCGGCAGCACACATAGAAAAAGCAAAAAACAAGGAAGAATAAAAGTATTCCTTCTCGTTGCGCCATGGTAACGCCACCCCTGGGATGGGGTTAGATTTTGGAGCTGCCTCAGATTTACATTTTCTTGTAAATCTGGGGCAGCGTCAAAAGCAATTGGTGTTGCGGTGGAACACCCACAGCAACACCCATTGCGCGCCCCTATGACGCATAACACTGCATCCGAGGGGCCCATATTTACAAGGAGGGCTAAAGCCACAAAAAGTGGCGTTACACCTTCTTGTAAATATGGAGAAGTTGTTAGCGCCACCGGAGCGTCGGAAAAAGTGACACTTCGGTGGCGCTAGGGCCTTGTAAATCTGGCCATAAGAGTTTTGAGACACTGAGATGCAAAACTGTGCTCAACAGTATGTTGCCTAAAGCAAATTATTTGCGCATAACCCCTTATTCAAAGCTGGTTCAGCCTGAAAATGTCAGTTTTTGGGCCCTCATTGTACCTACAAGGGGAATCGTGAGGTGTTGCATCCTCCCTAATAAATGTATTTTATATTAGGTACCTTAGTCCAGGGATTCCTGGTCTGGTGTCAGTGTTGAATTTCACCTTGAGACACATAAGCCTGTCTCTCAGAATCTTTGAAGTATTTATTTAAACTAGGAATCTCCAATCTTCTCTATTATAAGAGCTACTTATGTGAAATTAAATAATCACAGGCTACTATCCAAATGCTTAGTGTTACAATAGTGGCCGTTTCAGACAAGATTCCATTAGTGGCCATTGCATGCAGGATAACTAGCGGTGACCACATTGGTGCATCAACCAATGTCACCAACAATAATGTCAAATGCTAAAGCAGTCATATACACAATTCCTTCTGGCACTTAGGAGAGAACGTCCGTAATGAGACGCCCCAGTGCAGCAAGAATTGCCATTTAACTATCAGCATTAAAGTTATATTTTCTCCAGCTTTCCAGTTCTGATTATTCACCCATTGTACTTTTAAATACATCCTTTTCAATTTTGGAAACATACCTAATTCAATCAAACGTAAGTTTTCATCTACTAGGTTGTCCTGCACATATGGGACCTACACACAAGTAGCTGGAAAGCTGTTGTAGCTCCCGAGCTACCACACACACACACACACACACACAAATACACACACACACACACTTAAAAACAAAGGGGCATATTTAGGAAAAGTGGCCCTGCACTTAGTGCAGGGCCACTTTTCTTCCCCCCTTTCCCGCCCCCTACCGCCACCATGTGAGCGTCGTATTTAAAATACGGAGCACCATGGCGCATGGTAGGGGGCAATAGTGTCATTTTTAATGACACTATTGATGTACTCTACAGGAGTAACTCCAAAATTTTGGCGCTACTCCAGCAGAGTACATAGGGGCCCATTGTAAACAGTGGTGTGTCCCCATTTAACGCCTGCTCTGAGCAGGCTTAAAAGTGCCAAAAACAAAATGACGCAAGGAAATCCCTTCCCCCCCCCAAACGGGGGAACGCCCCCTTTGCATACATTATGCCTGGCGCAGGCATAATGCAGCACAAAGGGTTACAAATTGACGCAATGCATGCATTGCGCCACTTCGTAAATATGGCATGGGGATTTCGGCCATCCAACAAAATATTAGCGTAAAAAAAAAATCACTAATGTGTCGGTAGATGGCGCTAGGGGCTCTCAAATATGCCCCTAAGGATATAATAAAAGCATTTAGAGATCTGATGGCTTAGTGACATCTTTACATGATGCTGCTTCCCATAATAGTTTGTGATGTTTGTAATTTTTCTTTCAATTGGCCCCAAGTACACAATATAGCTGTCTGGTCAGCACCACCAATATGAGATGCTCCTCTTGACAAACAAATGCTATCGGCAAAGGTCTCCACTGCTACTTGGACTTGGGTTTATTTTATATCAAGGAACTAACATAAAATTAAAAAAAAACTTGAAGTGACAAACACACACAATTGTGCAACAAATACATTAACACACTAAGCGATCTTGCTGTTATTGGAGCATACGAACTACCGGTAACACACAGATCGCTCTACCTACTGAGCTGACTTCATTACACTGTAGCTGTAACCTGCAGGATGTAAAGAATCTGGGGACAGACACCAACAAGCTCAGGCCTAAAGATTTCCACCAAACAATGGCTGATGGTGGTAATTGTACTTGATTACATGGACAGCTGAGCTAAGTTGGGAGAATAGTGTGGGAGTGGCAGACATCAGCATGGCGGGTCAAGCAAAACCAAATTGATGTCCCTGTTCCATCTAGTGGCATTGCAGGTCTTCTTGGTGGAAACAGTGCCTGGTGGAACCCTACAAGCCCTCAGGCCTACCTGGTGTTCTGGCAGTGTAGGGGAGAATTCTGAGCATTACCTAGGTCCAAGGCTACAGAGGCACAGCCTTACTTCCAAGGATCACCTTTTATGGGGTGAGAAGCATCCCTGCCCATCAAAAGAGAAATACTGTAGTACTGCACATGCTGGGATATCAGCAAGGGAATCCCTGGGGCCCTTTCTTACCTGAGGTGCTTATGATAAGTCAAAGAAATGAGCGGGAACGCAGCATAGGATGATGGTTGCATACACACCCCTGGTGATGACTAATCGTCTAGAACTATACTTATCCACCATACCTGCCTGTCAGAGGCACTATACAGTAAGATTTAGACTTAACATGTCCCATTTTCTGGTTTCTTACCAATCAAAGGCATACCGTGACGAAGACCTCACAGTTTCTCCATGCAACTCAAAGACCACTCGGTCCCAGCTCCACTTTGTCTTTTCTGTGACTTATACAGGGATCCTAGGAAAACATTTCTAGTCCTGCTGCTTAGAACTCTCAATAGACCAGCTTGTAGACCAGCCATTCATCTTCTTCAATTAGTGCAGATAAAGGCAGTATGCCACACAGTATACAGGTTTATTGCTGCCTGGATCAAACTGCGCAAAATGGTGGGGAAATAAGGGTGTTGCAGTACTTGTCCACCATAGCACTGTGACTTTTCTGTTAAGACTGTTGTGCCGGGGTTTGGCCGATACACACACAAGCAAAGTACCTTGGGAAGGACAAACAATGATTATAACCGCTTCATACTAGGTCTAGTGATGTCAGCTGAGTTTGCCCTGCCCCATTCATGCTATTGCACTGTTTGCAAAGTGGTGGTTCTTTGTTACTGTGGGCCAAAACGTTGTTTATACTTCACTTTATAATGGCCTACAACTACTGCAGAATTTGATATTGGTCCTATAATCTTTTTTTCTGCATAGAAAGATCTTATTGCAGCATTTATACTGTTGGTTTTTAAACCTTGTTTGATGTCTGATAAATTTAGGGCTAGATTTAAGAAAAATGGATCTACACCCAGTGCAGTGCCACTTTTCTTGCGCCTGTTAGCCCCCCCCTACCGCCACCATATGTGCAGCGTATTTAAAATACTATGCACCATGGCACAAGCTAGAGGGCAATAGCGTCTACATATCTTATTCTATTAATGTATTGTTCAGGATTAGTGCCAACATTTTGGCGCTAACCCTGAACAGTATATAGGGGCCTATTATAAATAATGGTGTGCCCCCTTTTAACGCTTGCTCTGGGCAGGCGTTACCAATGCTGCAAAAAATGGTGCAGAGAAATCTTTTAGGTTTCTTTGTGCCATTTTTTCAGCCCCCTAACGGGGGTACGCCCCCTTGCATACATTATGCCTGGGGCAGGCATAATGTGGCGCAAGGATTTACAAAGTGGTGCAATGCATGCATTGCACCACTTTGTAAATCTGCACAGCGGTTTTGGCCTCGTTGGGCCACAGAGTGTAAAAAAAAAAAATTACGCTAATGTGGCCCAAGGAGGCATTAGGGCCTATTAAATCTGGGTATTAATCTCTGCTGTTATGATATTTTTTAAATGATGTATAAGGTCTCAGCAACCTTAATGAATGCTCAGTCACGGGGCATAATCGTTTGTTATTGAGTTGGAATTTGAACCCGGAACGACAATTTGAATAATATGACTTGATTGTTTTTATTGTTTTTATTCTCTTATTCATATAACCTTAGAATAGATATTAACTAATTTCTCTGACTTTTGTTGCAATTGCTTTATTGTGTGCTACTTCAGGCGCCGAACCATCTACCCTGGTATAAATCATGCAAATGGCATGGACCTGGTGAGGAGTGATGGAAGAGAATTGTTTATAACACAAGGCATAGGTTTGTAGCCATTCAGCTCTGACTAGAGGGTGGTCTCAAATGCACTTTATATTTTATTACTTTTTTGTATTTTTCTTATTATATGCCCTCGGGTTGACTAATGCCCTCAAATCACTGTGTCTGCTTTTGGCCTATCAATAAATGTGTAAAGTGTGCATCACCTGAGCGCAGATTGGTCAATGAAGACATTTTATTGCAGATTTGATTTTATGGAATGATTTTATTGAAAGTGATTTATAAGTCTGATATACTGTACTGTGTGCTTTTATGGTTTTGCAAACCGAGTAGAGATTTACTACCTACCTACCTACATACCAACCTATGTGCTTCCACATCACATGGAAAGTAATCCTTGGGATTTCTATAGTGTCTACGAGTAACAAAAGCCATCACTCCCACCCATGAACTGAGGGCTTGGGGATTCTCCAACCCTATTGCGCATGCTTTGTGGTCCACCTGAGACTCATAAATCCCCAGGGAGTTCTGCCTCCATCCTTGCCCTACCAATTGATTTAATAATCAGGTAGCTGTTACCGCCACCCACTTCTTACATGACAGGTGTTTGGCAGGGTTGGTGCCATCTGAGTTGTGCTATCTGTTCCTCTGCCTTGTAAATGGTAGATTGTGCCATACTGTAGTACAGCATTTATATAGCGCTTACAACTTCTATGTGGGATGCAGAAGTGCTTGCCCACATAGGTAGCTTGCTACACAGTGTAGGATGAGGGAATGGAAGGATGCTGTCTTTGTTTTGATCCTATGTGGGAAGTATTTCTATGTCATCCAACACCCCTGAGCAAGAAACCTTTTGTTCCTGGAGACAGCATGAAGACATGGCCAGAGAGGGGCAACTTGCTCACAAACCGGTTTGGAGCCCCCAGGCTACCAATATCCTGACAACCAAGGAAGGGTTGTGCCATCTTGAAGGGGTAAGAATGTGAAATTCTGGGATAGCTCGATGCCACTTATCACAGGAACTTCATCACTAGGTAGGAGGGGTCACAGTAACCCATTGGCTAGTGGCTGTGCTGTCCCCTCAGAGCACCTTCCTGGGATAAATATGGTACCACTGGCACCCTGACCCTCAGATTATGCTGGAGTCGGAGAGACGACCAAAAAGGAACTGCCCAGCTGCCCTTGGGCCCACCTGGAGAAGCTGCAAGGTTGGAAGGACTGTACCTGCTGCACTTTGGGCTGGCAAAGTATGGACTGTGCCTGCGACTCCTGGCTCAGGGAAAAGTTGATGCCTGACATCCAACAACAGCTGTGACTCCAACAATCACTTGGCTGACCCACTGGAACCATCTCCAGAGTTGAGTTGTCCAAGTCACCAAGTTGGTAGCCACAGCAGAAGTTTTGCTGTTATCAGTGGGTGGGCACCCAAGAGGACAAATCTGAGATAGCCAAAACCTGCACGCATGACTGCTGAACCCGGGAGTGCTATCCAGGACAGGATTTGTCACACCCAAGGGAAACAAGCCCCTACCAAAGGATTTTGCCTCAACCGTGGTGCAGACTGACCAGGAGGCCAGCATTGGCTGCCCTGCTACTGCAACATAAAGGACTTCGAGGGACCTCGACCACTGTGGCCAAGTTTGCCCCACCTCACGCATGGACAGAGGAACACCCACAAAGGCACCCCATCGACTGCACCACAACTGGAGCATCCTTCGAGGATCTTTTTGCCTGCATCCCTCAGCATCAGGACCACTCCATTGATGTCTCTGGCGGTCACCCTGTAAAGTTTGGATCATGCCTTAAAAACTTTATGGTGGCTAGATAACTATCCAAAGTATCCTTTCTGCCTCCACCCCCCAGACATCTGTCCTGCTGGACTTGGTCACCCAGTTCAGGCCAAAGTTGCCAAACAAACTTTTACAAACTTTTCAAATGTTTCCAGACTTGTTGTTGGTCACTGCTTGTTTGCAGTTTATATAAAAGTTATTTATTGCCTTTAAAATCTGTATCTCAGGAACCCTCTGAAGGATTCTGATGCTTTAGGTCTCTAAATATTCATAAAAATAGAATCTAGTTTTATAAATTGGTATTTTGTTTAATTTCTGTGACTTTCTTATTCAGTTGTTTGGTACTGTTAAATGCCTTACACATTGTTCCTTTGTTAAGCCTTACTGCGTGCAGCCACAGCTACCCAGGGTTGAGCTTAAGTTTTAAGTAAACCTACCTGAGTGGACTGAAGATGATACTTGTGAGTGTACTGCACGATAAGGCCGCCCAGCTATATCATATAGTCTCCCCAAATCCTCACATTGGTAGCAGCGGTGGGATCAATAATTTGTGTTTAGCTTTACCAGACAACTAATAAGTTGGTAAGTGACCAAAAAGAATTTTTGCCAAGTCGAGAAGTAAAAGTTTTGGCCAAGTTATGACATTCCCTGACACCTGCTTCTACAAAGAAAAATCTAAGGAGTTTCAAAAAGTTTTTCTTGCTACTAAAAAGTCTTCAAGGATGGAGGGCAAAGGAATCGACTTGACCACCTTGCCTACATTGAAAAAGCCAGGCTGTCAGTTTCAAGAAGTTAGGAGGAAGCTCTTATGTGCAGCTGCCGGTCATTACATACTGTAGGAGCAATGTAGGAGAAGGCTTGACTGCCAGATCTGGGTTTCTGTATGCCTGGGTTGTGTAAGTAAGTATCTGGATGTGCAGAGGTATCTGGAAGGTTTGTGAAAGCAGATGCGATTGTTAAGGTATGCTTGGCCAGTGTTATGTAGTGCCTTGAAAGTGTGGGTGAGAAGTTTGAATTGTTCTCGTTTGTGAATCAGGACCCAGTGGAGCTTAGCTGTTGTGTGATGTGAGGGCAGCGTGGGACGTTGAGAGTGGTTGTGTCTGCTGAGTTTTGAATGGTCTGCAGCCATTGAAACATTGAAATGTTGTTGCTGAGATATTGAAATGTGATGACAATACAACTTTTTATTGTTTTTCCTCGTGAAAAATATGTTCCCCAAGGAGGAACACTTTCTCCTACAACCTCATAAAATATAATGGCGTACCCTCCTCATTCCCACCCTGGAAACCCACTTATTCCTATCATTTACCAGAATACATTTACTACATTTCCTAGATGAGAATCTACCTGGAAGGGAATTGTGAATATCCACATGTAAGAAATTCACTGATAAAAGCGTAATGGAGCATAGCCCCTGGATCGTGTTACCTAATCTTGTTTACATCTTGTGGAAACATAGTCAGCTTTACAAAATTACCTAAGGAGCATAAGAATAGCCAAGGGGCTTCTTCACTCAGAGTAACTGAGGTATTGCAGGATGATTTGAGTGTAGTTGCACATGTTGATGACATATATGACAATGCATTAGAGGAACTTACTCAGCAAGTAGACCAAAGAGTTACCATACCTGTTGAGGTAGGTTATAAGCTTAATTTCAGAAAACCCAAAATATAGTTCTTGAATATTATCTTCCAAGTATATGAGCTATATTAATACTCTTAAGAAACTGCAAGCTGTTTCGCCATTTCTGATTTTCAGGCAAACATACTTGTACCAATTGTTTACCACAACATTTATTGGAAAAGACTGGAAAAATGGGCGCATTCAAATACTTGGAGTCTTGCAAAAAAACATGGGTTCAACAGCACATTTGCAAATACTAGGCAACAAACTCAATCTAATAATGTGAATAGTTCCATGCCAGTCAAGATGCACATTTATCATGTACAATAAGGGTCAGACTATAATAAAGAGGAAGAAGGGACCTCTGGGTAGTTCCCAAATTTTGGAGGAGAGCAGCCTCTTTCTATGGAGCACCCTACAACTTCACTGGGACTCCGAATCTGCCCAACTCAAATTTCTGTTTTTCTAGCAGGGTTTTTAAGCATAGGATTAGAACAGTGCTATTCATGCTGAGTCAGAAAGTGACAAAGCCTTTTGCCATTTTTACAGCAAAGTCTTCAAGCATAGAATTAGCAAATGGCATCTACGCCGACCTGGCACAGTATTACAGCTTTGCATTGGTAAAATGACATCCAAGCCAACCTTAGATAAAAGAAACCCATGACACATGTGTTTCGCTCTAGTTAGAGCTCATCAGAGAGGTATAGCTTTGTCCAGACACAAGAGTCACCCAGTGTAGGCAAAGAGTATTGCATAAATTACGCAAAAGGGGAAGAAGAAGGGAGTTTCCCAAATTTAGGTAGTGTGCAGCTACGCTATATGGAGCAGCCTACAATACCACCGATGCTCTGCATATGCTCACCTCAAATGTCTGTTTTTCTAGCAGAGTTTTTAAGCATTGGATTAGCACAAGTGCCATCCACACTGTGCAGCATGGCCAAAGAAAATAAAGTAAAAAGAGAAGGAGCTATGACATGATGGTTGCGTCAATTTGTAATCCCCCACACCACGCATGGATATGCCTACAAAGTGATGCAAGTGTTGTGTCATAGCACTATATTTTTTTACTTACCAAGTTGGCCTAGTAAGACAATAGTGGGGAGGAAATGTAATACACAAGAGAGAAGGATGGCGTGGGCGGAAGGATGGAGCATGAAGATGGTGAGGAGAAGCAATGGTCGAGAGTGTAATGTGGGCTGGGCAGGGAGAAGTACAGGGGTGAGAAAGCAACAGGGGTGTGCAAGAAGGTGAGTGCATCATGGAGGATAGCAGGGCAGATGCACACAAGCAATAAAATGTGGATGAGAGAAGTACATGAGGGACACAGTAGGAAAACGCATGCAATCCCTTGAAGTGCGTAACCCCCCCAATAAACACTAGTGCTTGAAAAGTAAGCAGTGGAAGGGCACAAGTATTGTATCCATGCTCTAGGAGAGGGATAAACGCAAGAAGATGACAGAATGACCATACAAGCTAAGTAGTAAAAAGCAAGTAAATGAGAGTAACACAAATGGTAAGCAATGGGAAGGCTCTAAACCCACAATAAGCTATCAGTAGATTTTTTCACTAACAGATGGCTTGCGCTGTCTGGTAGGTAAGACCTAAAAAGAGCTGTGCCAAATTGTTCCTACAACAGAAATGTTTTTCAGATTTGTTTGGTATGTGATATGCACAAAAACAACATAAGTTTCACAATATAAATTCAATTGCACCTATGCACTGCTAGACCATTTTCTTTTTGTTGCATTTTAATTGTTTATTCGGTTTTTTGAAAAGCAGACAAATACTGGAGCAAGTTGTCCGTACAATTAACAACACTCTCACCTGTTTCAAGACCAAGGCTGGAGGAGAGCACAGAAGAACAAACAATAATTGCCATGTGTTCATCCAAAAAAAGAGAAGGATTATGTCTGACCTGAACATGCCCTCCAAGGGGGAGTAATAGGATGAAAACAAAAACACATTATCCAAAACGTAACAGTCCCACCCTCTTGTCAAATGACAACGTTAAATAATGAATTTAGAGAAACCTCCCCTGCAGCACAGAAGGTTGGAATTAGGGGCAAAGGGGCTAGATCCCTCCATAGGAACTGCCTCCTATCCAACCCCCTGGTGGCAAAAAAAGAGGATGTACCTCTACATTAGTCAAGTGAATGCGTATGGGAAGGAAAAGGGAAGGACTCAAACTATTTCACACGCAGTTTTGCACCAAAAAGTTTAGCACTGGCTTGCACCATTTCTGTGCACCATCCGGGCACCATACTTATGGAATGGTGCAAGCCGGTGCAAAGGGTAGGCTAGCGTCAGTAAAAATGGCGTTAGTTGGGTGGAGCTGGTGGTATGGAAGAGTGGGATTCTGCACCAAAAAATGACGTTAGGCAGGTTAGAGTAAAAAAAAAGACTCTAACCAGATTAACGTCATTTTATGGTGCTAAACCTACCATGCCACATGATTCCTGCCTTACAAAAGGCAGTAGTCATGCCCACCACCCCAATGGCCAGCACAGGGGACCAGGGTCCTCTGGGCATTGCCATTGCACCCTGTGCCATGTATGGGGGCCCTTTTCAGGCCCCCCTATGGCACTTTAAAAAATTAAATTAAATACCTACCTGTACTTACCTGCACTTACATGGGCTGGCATCCCCATCCTCCGCAGTCCCTCTGGTGTGGGTGGGGGTGTCCCTGGGGCATGGGGAGGGCACCTATGGGCTTATTCCATTGTGTTCCACCATGGAAATAGTCCCACAGGTCCCCTAACGCCAGCCCTGACCCAGGCGTTAAAAAATGGGGCAAAGCAAGCTTTGCACCATTTTTTGACCCCTCTTCCCTCCTGTGCACCATTTTTGCACAAGAGTATAAATATGGTGTTAAGGCCTTAGAGTAATTTTTTGCACAGGAACACCTACCTTGCATCTCATTAGGGCAAGGTAGGTTTCCACATCCAAAAAATGACTTTAACTCAATAAATTTGGTGCTAGACTTGTTTAGCGCCAAAGTGTAAATATGGAGTTAGTTTTGCAGCAAATTAGAGTTAAAAAAATGACGCTAATTTGGTACAAACAGAGTATAAATATGCCCCTAAATTTCAATTTGTGTAGTATGTCGGGCGACCAATGCCAGCAGTGTTGAACTTTCAATTAACTACATTTTAGAAATGTTTCCCACGGTTGTTTCTCATGTTCAGACATTCAAGTGTCCCAACCGTCTTCCAAGAACTGTTTGTGTAGGTGGAGTTCCCACCAGGTTCACAAGGCAGTAGAGGTGGGTCGGGAGCAGACATGGTCAATCAGAGTGGTGTAGAAGATCTTGATAGTTCCTCTAAATTCCTTCCCGGTAAGGAGGTACTGATGGATTGAGGAGCAAGACAGTTTTGAGGTTGTCATCTGGAAAGGCATGGTGTAAGTTGCATATGATGCCACCACTGTAAAGTGGGTAGATGGAACGAGTGGTGGAGGTCTAAGAACGATTTGAGAAGGTCATCATGCAGCATGTCATCAATATGAATAATCTTACAGTCTTTCCAGAGGCGCCAGTTAAGTTCCTTGCCTCCAATCTGGAATATATTTTTACGCCACAGTGCTGCTTTACTGTGGAATAGGTGGTGAGTCTGCAACAGTTTATGCCTTCTGCACCATGCAACTAGTGAAGGGAGGATCACTGGGTTACCCCAAGCGTGAGCAGGCAGGTGACATATGTAGTGTATTGTTATGACCCCACGCAAATTAATCATATGACTATCTATGTGTGACCACAACGGGGTTTTCTTCTGTGTTTGAAGCATGTATTATGAACGAGCAAACTGGTGAGCCAATAGCATTTCATGTTGGGCAGCCAGAGACCTCCAGCCGTTTTCGAAGCATAGAGTTTCAAGCCTTTCAGCCTGGGCTTGTTAGGCCCTCGTATAAATGACATAATTAGCCCCTATAGTTCTTTAAGAAGGGACGGCGGGAGTTGCAGTGAGAGCATCCACTCATGTAGTTAAATCAGGGGTTGATCAACAATTTAATGACCTGGATCCTTCCCCAGAACGAGAGTTGCACACCCTTTTATCTCTTGAAATCAGACTTGGTTTGGTGTAAAAGGGAGGTAATAATGTTCCTGTACCATATTGTTAAGTCCACAGTTAGTGAAGATCCCTTGATACTTTAAGTGTTAATTCTTCCAAGTGAATGGTAATGGGCCAAATGTTGTGTGGGTGGTAGTGGGAGTCATGGGGAGGGCTTTGCATTTAGATCAGTTGATGCAGTAGCCTGAAAAAACAGAAATTTAATCCATCAGGTTCATTAACACATGTGCAGATTCCAGAGGTTGAGACGTGGTGGCCAGAACGTCATCCAGATAGTAGGGGGCTTTGCATTGACTTTTGACAGTAGGGATCCTGGAGACGCAGTTCTCCTTATGGCTTATGATGGCCAAAAGTTCCAAAGCAATCAAGAACAGAATCAGATTGAGAGGTCACGCCTGCTGTGTTCCCCTATGAATAGAAAAATATGGTGAGAGAAATCCCCCACAGGACACTGAGGCTGAAGGGGAACTATGCAAACCCTTGACTAAGGTGGTCAAATTGGGGCCCAGGCCCATGTGGTCCATCATGGGCAAGAGATAGCCCCACTCCACACAGTCAAACAACTTTTCAGTGTCCGAAGACAATAAAACTTTCCCATCAGCATCATTCCACACCTGCCATTGAAGGTGGAGAAAGGTGCGGAGGTGATTAGCAGACGTTCGGGCGGATACAAACTCCACTTGGGCCGGATAGATAAGGCCAGTGATGAATTTGCCCTTTCTGTTTGTCAATACCTTGACAAGAAGTTTGATGAGTGAGATGGGTCTGTGGCTGAGGGAGGCAAGTGGGTTCTTCCCAGGATTTAAGATTAAAGAGATTCTAGCCCTATTAAACGAGTCAAAGATCAGCCCCTGCCTCAGGGCTTCCCTGATGGCTGACATTAGTAGCGGGACGATCAGGTACTTTGTGGTTTTGTAGAATTCCACAGGCAGCTCATCCTGCCCAGGGGACTTGCCTGTTGCCCTACCATCTATAGCTATTGCTAGCTCATCCTCCGTAATGGTGAGATCCACTAGGTCCCTTTGCATCTACATTAATTGTGGTACGGGTAGTTTGTTCACAAAGGCATTCTGTGCATCTGGTGAATCCTGCCCTTCAGATGTATACAACATGGAGTAATAAGCATGAAATGCCACAAGGATACCTTGAGAATTAGTCAGCAAGTCAAAGCCTGTGTTTTGTAGGGTAGAAATTAGTCTGAGTCCTGCTGCTTGAGTTGCAACACTAGCAGTCTTCCTGTCTTCCCTCCTTTCATAGTGCTGTTGAAACAATTGGAAAATGTATTTTTCAGCATGTGATGTAAGTAAAGCATTCCTGTCATACTTTGCTTGGGTCAGAGCAAGAAGGGTAGATTATGTGGGGCTCAGGCATTGGCCTCTGTGAGCGAATTAATGCGAGCATTGTGCTTGTTTGGGACTGCAGAGCATCTTGTTTTTCCACAGCAGTGTCTCTCAACATATCGCCCCAAAGCAGCCTTTACCCACCCCCCCACCCACAGAGTCCAGGAAGAGGTCACTGACCAAACATTAGTGACTAATAAATGCTGACTGTAAGAGCATAAGCCTCTGCTTGTCCCTGGGGTTCCTGTCTCAGGCACAATTTATGCCACAAGAGCTGTGAGGAGGCTTGAACATTTGGGGGTCTAACTCTGACCCAATTAGGTCGTGGTCAGAGACTCAACCCAGGAAAAATAGTGGAAGATACCAAGTGGCACCCTAAACTGGAGTACAATAAGAATAGTAAAGATACAGTCATTCCAGATACATCAAATCTGTTAAATTGAGGTCTGGAGTGTCAACCCAGCTGGTGGCGCCACACTTGACAATACAGTGATGGCATGAGGGGACTAGTATGTTCTATTATAGTCACCTATACATAAACCTAAACATACAATAGAGCCATAGTAGGTGCTATAAACAACTCCTGAGCAGGTGTTAGTGTATCAAGTTGCATATAGGATGGTCTGACTTACATTGAGGACCACCAGGGTCTGCAGTGGGCACCATCTCAAAGACACAGAAGAGCAGTATATAGTGTAAGTCCCAAGTAATGATGGAAGTTGAAAAGCTGCAAGTTCAGGTGGGAAGAGCAACCAGAAAGGCAGTCAAATGCATGAATGTAGTATTCAAGTTCAATTGCGATCAGGATTTGTCTTGTGGCTCCTACAGTTTCCAATATCTGTACCTATGGCTTTGGGACTACTTTTGAGTGACAGTAGCCAGGCGCCCTCTTTTCATACAGGGCATCATCTTAGGTGGGAGTTGATCCAGGTGGAGAGCGCACCAGTGACTTGGAAGATTGCAGCGTAGAATCCTTTTCCGTGCTCTCCATGGCATCGAAAAACCTTTCCACGTCCTCCATGTCATCATATTTAGTGGTTCTCCCGGCTACGGCTATTGTGATAATCATCAAAGCATGTATCAACAGGCCATATCTCATGTCCTTTTTCCTTAGCCTGGGCCTAAGCACCAAGAATCTTTTTCTCATAGGGTTAGTTTCAGCAGAGAAGTTCGCCAATATGTGGATCAGACTGTCATCAGATTGGAATGGACTATATTTCTTGTCTGATTGAATAATTCGCCAAGCCTGCTGATGTCATAGACAACATGCCAGAATTTGACTTAGTCTTGCTAGGTCTTGACCACACCTGGAGAGCACTCGGTGGGCTCTTTGGAATGACAAGGGTAGCTCAAACATCAGGTTCAGGAGGGTTGACAGAAAAGTTGTTAGGAATTGGTGCATACTGTCTCTTTCCACCTGTTCTGGGACCCGGAACACTTGAACAATATCCCTCCTACTCATATTTTCCAAATCAATGATCTTGTGGTGCGGGCTTCAGAGAGCTGGACCCCAATCTAGTGATCTGTCCAGGAGCTGTGCCAGTCTGTGTTCCTGGATTCCACCCATGAAATTTGTTGGCAAAAAGAGGAGACCCGCCACTCTGATGGATTAAATGTCCACCTCACTAGCGGTAACTGCAGTTTTTATTTAAAGGATTGACATCTTGATGTCCGTGAGATCCTTGAGAAATGTAGTTAAGGCAGAGCCGCTGTATTGGAGACGACATTGGTGGGTAGGCACTGCAAAGGTTTAGATTGGCTGGAGATTGTCTCAAAGAATAACAACTGCTGAAAATGTTTAGCCTTTGACATGTGTAGGGTGCAAGGGACATAATCTCAGACCACCCGTCTCAAATGTGGGAAAAAGTTTGAGCCACAAGAAGGCAAAAGGAACAAAAGTAAGGGCCAGATTTACAAGAAAGTGGTGCATCAGCTGTGACGCATCAGTTTTCTTGCGCCTCCTTTCCGGCATCTAATGACACCATGGTAGAACGTATTTACAATACGGCGCACCATTAGGAGGACAATAGTGTCATACATTGCAGGATTAGCTCCATAAATAATGGTGCTAACTCTGCAAAGTAAAGGGAGGCCATCGAATGTAATGGGCACATCATGTTAATGCCTGCTCTGAGCAGGCATTAAAAATGACACTAAAAATGTTGCAGTGAAATGTAAATTTCACTGTGCCATTTTGACAGACCTCCCACCGGCAGAATGCCCCCCTTGCATACATTGTGCCTGGCGCAGGCATAATGTGGCGCAAGGGGACGCAGAGTGGTGCAATGCAAGCATTGTGCTACTTTGTAAATATGGCGAAGGAGAATGGCCTTCTTAACGCCACATTAGCGTAAACAAAAGTTACTCTAGTGTGGTGCTAAGAGCCACAAGGACCTTGTAAATCTAGCCCCAAGTGTGAGGCGGTTTCCAAAAAGAAGGGGAGAAATATCCTGAAGAGGTCCCTGTGCCAGGAAATCAAGAGAGGTCAACCTTGCATAGGAGCAGAATTTTCTAATCCAAGAGGCCGCTGCCCTGTTAGTAAGCTAACCTTTGAAAGGGCCTTGACTCGTCCAAGATGGCCAACAGAAAGAAGTAGTCTTTTATTTCTTACTGCCCTCCGGTCTGTGTCTCCGGTTGACCAGCCTGTAGAAGTAGTTGGGCGAGTCTGGACTCTCCTAATGCCTCTACTGACACCTAGCCTCTTCTTGCCCCTGTACCACCAGATGGCTGTTTACCATGCCATCTGGGGGTATGGTTGCAAGAGGGTGGGAGGTCATCAGTGTTTTTGGGCAGCGGCTGATCCAATAGGTAAGCTGTGGTGGGAGGTGCTCATGATGGCCAGCAGGGTAGGTCAGTGGAGTATCTGCTCTCCACAGTGATGACTGATCTGTCTGGACACAGCGGTCGGGTGATGGCAGTTTGCCAGAGAGTGGAGGACAATGGTCACCATCAGCTAAGAGTAGGCACAGAATCGGTAGCTGTGTTGTCAAAATGCAGCAACGTTGGCGAACACATGTGGGCAGCTCCTTAGTCAGGGCATAGAGGTGTAGGTCTACTGTGGCCATAGGAGCTCTATTCAGCGACTGCCATGGTCGTCACGGGTAAGCTCCACCTCTCGAGATAATTTTCACTGGATTGCAAGATAATTGTCACTCTAATCAAACTCAGCCAAGATAGAAAACATATGAAGACTTTTCTCTACAAATTGGACTTTTGTGACATAAATTGACATAAAAGTTCCTACATTCAAACAAGTGGGAACCCTGCAAAGCATTGCAACTTCATGGCACTGTTAAGTTTTGCAAAGAACTTTCGAAGGTTGAGAAAGAAGAGTTGCAGCCTGACACCAACACAACATGAAAGGTGAATCAACATGAGGCGAATCAACCACTGAGAACTGAAGTGTGCCTTTGCCATCAATCGTCTGAGTGAGTCAGTGATTGAGTGCGTGAGTAGGTTAGTAAGTGGCGAATAAAATACAGTGAGTGTGACAAAAAGATGTTGATCACTGTGTGAACACAGATAATGTGGAGATATTATGTGTGTGAAATTGCTGACATTTCGACATGTAAATGATATCCTTTGCTAGATGAAAATTTCCGTAATTAAATATCTATCAGCATAGCAAGTATGCACCGGGTATTGCATAATGCAAACAGTAATCCTGAGATCAGCAACTGGCAGGAACCGAGAACGTCAAAGAGAATATTGCCATGACAAACACCGACCACATTAATACATAAAATACAACTGTGATGCAAATAGCACGGATCACTGGCTTTATGGTGCGGACAAATGACGAATTTTGAGCCTCGGGGTTTCTTGTGGGCAGTCCCTTGATTCATCCCTTCCCTTTTTTGAGCAGGCATATTTCTCAACCGGTTAAGAATGCTTGAAAATGCCAGATAGAACCTACATTCAATTGCTGCAAATAAATGGCATGAAGTCAAATCTCCGTGGTAATGAGCTAATGTTTTAATCTTCATCCAAAGTAGGCGCGGCCCGTCCTTTAGGGTGGAGGGGTCACCCCACCTACCTTTTGCCCCTCATGAAGAGTGCCGGACAGGCTGAACAAAGATCAGCCTGTCAGACACTCTTCATGTTCAGGTCTGGCAGCCAGGAGCAGACATGCGCGATTTGCGCAGACACCTGGCTGCCTGAGCTCAACTTTGCTGGGCTGAAGAGGTCACAGCTCCTGTGGGCGTAACCTCTGCAGCCCAGCAAAGGTGCCTCAAGGCCCTCTCCCGGGCATGCTTAATTTGTAAATAAAAAGGTGCCGGTGCCCAAAGCTCTCCTCGTAAACTCGCGGCTGCTGCAATTAAATGTGCAAGCACAGAATACTGAGACAGTGCATTCCTGAAGCCATCTCGGGCCTCATTAATCTATTTACAGTCACTCCCTGCTGCTCCAGCTCACTCTTGCAGCTTTCTGCTCTCTCGCTTTGTGACGCTTTTTCGTGTTTCCCTTCCTCCGTCTTTCCCATATGGGTCTTTTGCTCATTGCAAATGCTTGAGGCTGAAGAATAAGCCCCAGCCCTCAAAAATAAGTGCTGGTGTTCAACACTGGAAACAGCAAGCACAAATTAAGCACTGCTCCTGGGTGATGAGGGAAGCTTCACTCATTGACTTCGACCTGGGCACTTCAGGTTTAAGCCCTGAAGCACCCAGGGCGAGTGTCAATCAGTGACACCTCGTCACAGAGTGGGGAGGGGTCAGCAGTCTCACTGACCCCATCCCACTCTGTGACGAAGTTGGGACTGCTGCCTTCCCTCACTGGCTGACCTAAGTTCAGCCAGTGAGGGAAGGCAGCAGTCACAACACTCCTGGGGCCTCCGAGGCAGAAGGTAAGTGTGTGTGTGATCTTTTTAAATGAATGTTTGGTGCGTGCGTGCATGTTTGAATGTTGATGAGTGTTGTTAATGTATGTACGTGCGTCCGTGTTTGTGTGAAAGAATGAGTGTGAGTGTGCTTCGCGCCCGCCCCCTCCCTCCTAAAACTGCTGGCCGCCACTGATCCAAAGTCACCAAAGTTGGAATCAGGTAAGCAAGGAATAGAGTTAATGTTCCTGTGCCCTTTTCTAGTTTGAAGTCGGATGTTGCTGACCAGCGGTTCAAAATAAGGAAACCTAAAACTGAACATGAATGCACAAAAAGATGTCCCGTCAAGAAAAGTAGGCGGTTGTGGGAGAAATTGGATATATTGTAGCTTTCTATCTTCATAGATGAACCAGTTATCTTGTGTACTCAGCTTTACACTACGGATGTGCAAAACATGCGCAACTAACTGGCTGTAGCGTAACTATGCTAAATCACAGCAAAATTACAATTACCAAACAGTTTGTGCTGGAAAAAACTTAAACTCAAAAATGTAATATTGAATTACTTTACGGTCGCTTACATTAAACAAACTGCTGTAGTACTTAGATTTGTAATTTTCTGCTAAAAAATTACTCAAATGTCTGCTCGGGTAAAAACAAGCTACCTGAAATGTCTGTTGACCGCCCGATTTGTCAACTAAGCATTGTTCGGCTAAAAAGCTGTAAAAGAGAGATAAAAAATCTCATCATAAAAACACAAGTGCACAATATTGAACAGAGTTCTAATATAAATACAGTCTATAAGAATATCATACAGTGTCATGTGCATTGGACAAAGAACAATATCAAAGGGTCTCACAATTCGTATATAAAACACAGATTAAAAACATCATAACTTATCATGTGCATAAGCAATAAGAAGTATCTGAATAGCACAAACATGAAGGCTAACAAAGTGGCAGGAATTCTCGGTGACACATGATCCTTACTTAGCAGGCCAGAGTTCCTATGCTTAAGAGCGTGCTGAATGAAACTAGCAATAGACAAACAGACACTTGGAGATGAGAGTGATTGCAGGTAGGTCATGGCTGTCTTATGGTCTCCAATATTAGTATACTTTAAAAGTGGAAGTAAAAATCTATCCCGAAGAATGCACTAAAGTTTACAGAACAACATAAAGTGCAAAGTAGAATGCACAAATTATCACATGGATATAGAGCAAGAGTCATAGGATAGCTGACGGGTTGAGGGAAGGCCACCAAACGTGCAAAGTGCTGAATTTCAAGCTTGTTAACAAAACCTGCTGGTAGCTATTACTGATCCAGCCTGGAGTATATCTACAGTCATTGATTTGGATGAATCTTTCCTTCTCTGTTCCGAGGGGTGAAGAAACTCACATAAAATTATTTAAGATCAATTACAGTGCAACCAAATGGTCACACATTCAATCTCGGAGATCAAAGTAAGTTTCAAAGGGCCTTATTACAAACTCAAAGTCAAATTTACATAAATGAGTCTCAAAACCATGGTATAGCTATACAGAATCTCTAAAGGAGAGTTAAAACGTTGCACAATATTGAATTGGATTAGCATATGTAATACCAATATCTCAACAGTGATAATGCAGAAAATCATGAAAAGTGTTTGAAGTTTATTTTTCATAAATCAAATTTTCCTGCCTAACCGTTGAATCTAGATCCCTAACTATTCTAATATTTAGAAAGCCTTCAGAGAAAGGTCAGCATATCAGAACTCCTGCTGAAGACTCTGTTAAGAGAGGTGTGTACAGCATAAAGCCACTGAATCTCTAAGAATTGAGGTCTATACCTCAAATAGGTCCGCTCTGCTCAAAGGAATAAAGTGGCCTCAACCTTTCGCTAACCAAACCACACTTAAATCTCAACCCCTATAAAGTGACATCATTGTCAAACTCTTCCTCTGAAAAACAAAATCATAAATCAAACGAACAGTATCTACTTTACGTTTCTTTTATGTGGCCTTGGCCCAGCCTCACTCTGAGGAATTTAAAAAAGATAACTGCCAAGGATACTCCTTCCATCCTTGTAACGCTGCTCTCAGACTCCCTTATCTCTCACACACAATAGGCTCCTTATTAGTCTTGGTACCTGCAACTTCAGAAAAAATATGCAAAAAACAAACTTCACATTGAAATTAAAACGCAGGAAAATGTGGGCCTTCACTCTGGCCAAGCTAAATATGCACAAGTACACTTTCAAATTAAATGGTTTCTGTATGTCTTCTTATGATGAATATAAAATCATCATAAAGAGTAACAGTGCTTAAAATACTATAATATAAACATTTTTCAAAAGATGATTACATGTGGCATACATGAAAAATTGTAGTCATCTGTGCACTTTACTTGTATGAAATTTGGTGCATATGTTATAGTGGAAAACATTTTCACGATATACGGAAAAATAACCACCCCTTCATTTAATGTTTTAAGAGAGACAATGGCACAGCCATATTATGCTCTCTCACTACCAATCCAAATCAAATTCCAATTTAAAGTAACTGCTGCTTGTATTAAAAACATTGCCATTTGCATTCAGAATTTGTTGTTTTGTGATCAGAGTTTATCCAATAGGCCATTAGAATAAAAAATGTACCTGAAATGTTAGTTGACTGCTTGTGTTAACCCTTTTGCTCCTAAGCCTTCCATTCCCCATTGCTAAGCCTTTTTATGTTTAGCTATTTGGGGTAGTTAGCGCTTAGCATCCATAACTTTTTGTCCACATAAGGTATCCACACCAAATTTGATTACTTTTTTTCCAACATCCTGGGGATTCTAAAGGTACCCAGGGTTCATGGATTGCCCTGGAGGGGACCAATACATTTGCCACATATACAGCTAACTTTTGGTTTATTTTGTGAAAATAGGAAAAAAGTGTTGCAAAAGAAAGTGTCTGTTTTTCCACTGCAAATAGCATCAACAAAAGGTTAACGGTAATAAAGTCACCATCTTCCCAGCTTTCAGGAACAGGAAGACTTGAATTGGAAAACCAAATCTTTTGACCCAGTTTTGGCATTTTACTGGGACAGAGACCATTTTTCCAATTGTTTGTGGTTTCAACCTCCTTCCAGTTAGTGGTAGAAATGGGTATCGAACCAATGGTGGATTCCTAAAAGCTATACATTTGTGAAACGTAGACACAATTCCAAATTCAACAAGGGGTCATTTGTGTAGATCCCTCAAAGTTTTCCTATGGAAAGTAACAGATGAAATAACAAATATTGAAATTGAGTTGAAACAAAATAGCCATTTGTGTCTACGCTTTCATCTGTAACTTTTAACTATGGCATATTTTCAATATCAATGTACTGTTATGTCCACTCGACCCTTTTGAGGGTATATAGAACTTGTAGGATCACCAAGAACCGAATGTACCCAGAGCCCATAACTGAGTTGCATCTTGCAATGTTTTTTCATTGTGTACAGGATATACAATAATTCATTTGGTAAAATATAAAGAGTGAAAAATATGTATTTTCAAAATGGGCGCAAGATATGGAGTTTAGAAGCAGTGGTTATTTGCACATTTCTGAATTTGGGGATACCCATACTAACGTGAATTAGAGGGCATTTATCAAAACGACTTCTTTCTTACACACTGTCTTACATTTGGAGGGGATAAATGCAGAGAAAGACAATTGGCAATAGTACGTGTTCTACTATCCTGTGTTTCCTTAAGCCTCTTGATAACTTGTGTGGGTAGGCCTAGTGCCAGTGACAGGAAACAGCCCAAAAAGCAAAAGGAACACAGCACATTTTTCCACCAAAAACAGACCCTTTTTTTGCAATGTGCCTAGCTGTGGATTTTGGGTCCTAACTCAGCCGGCACCTAGGAAAACCTAGCAAACCAAACTAGACACCCAGGGTAATCGATGATGGGGTGATCTGTGTGGCTCTCACCAGGTTTTATTAACCAGATTCTCTTGCAAACCTCAGAGTTTGTCTAAACCTCATTTGCCTCACATTTCTGTGATGAAAGGTTCTGGAATCTGAGGGGAGCCACAACCTTCCTTCCACCCAGCATTTCCCCAAGTCTCCAGATAAACATGGTACCTCACTTGTGTGGGTAGTCCTAGTCCCCTCAACAGAAACAGCCCAACCCGTAACGTGAACACATCACATTTTTCCACTGAAAAATGTTTTTTTTTTGCAATGTGCCTAGCTATGGATTTTGGATTCTAGCTCGCCTGGCACATAGGGAAACCTAGCAGACATGTACATTTTTAAAATCTAGACACCTAGGAGAATCCAGGATGGGGTGACTTTTTCTTTACCCAGAATCTCTTGCAAACCTCAGAATTTGTCTAAGAACCCATTTGCCTCACATCTCTGTGATGAAAAAAGTCTGGAATCTGAGGGGAGCCACAAGCTTCCTTCCACCCAGCATTCCCCCAAGTCTCCTGATTAAAATGGTACCTCATTTGTGTGAGTAGGCCTAGTGCTAGAAATAGGAAATGGCCCAAAACGCAACGTGAACACATCACATTTTTCACCCCAAAACGGACCCTTTTTTTGGCAATGTGCCTAACTGTGGGTTTTGGATCCTAACTCAACGGCACTTAGGGAAACCTATCAAACCTGTACATTTTGAAAACTAGATACCCAGGGGAATCCAGGATGGAATGATTTATGTGGTTCTCATCAGGTTCTGTTACCCAGAATTCCTTGCAAACCGCAGAATTTGTCTAAAATTAAATTTTCATAACTTTTCTGCAATGAAAAGTTCTGGAATCTGTGAGGAGTTTCAAATTTCCTACCACCCAGGATTTCCCTCTGTCTTCCTATAAAAATGATACCTCACTTGTGTACGTGGGCCAAGTGCCTGTGACAGGGAAGGGACAAACTTGTGTTGAAATTGAGGGGGAACCAAAGTGGGTACAAAAGGGCAGTTTATTTTCCATACATTTTTAGCCTGACTTTGCTTTGGGCACCCACACAGGTGGGGCAGAATGTTTATCAGTAGAGATGGGGCAATGCTGGGTGGTAGGAATGTTTGTGGATTCCTGCAGATTCCGGAAGTTTCAATCACACAAATGTAGGGAAAATGCATGATTTCAGGGCATTGTGGGTAAGCAAATGGCGCGGGATGCATGTGAAGCACACCACCCTGGACTCCCCCAAATGTTTAATTTTCAGAAGTGTCTGAGTCTGGTAGGTTTTTCCAGGGGGAAACGTACCCAAGTCCAAAAAGTGCAGCCACTCACCTTTGCAAGTGGGACGATATTGGGAGTTAGCCACATATGTAAAATCAACACTCAAAATAACCAAACAATTCTCTTGCTTGCCAATGGGATGAGAAGCTGTAGTCCGTGGAGGGGGTCGGGTGGGAGAAAGTTTGTTGTCCCCTTCAGTTGTGGTGGAGGCATAACCATGGTGTCAGGCAACCCCCCTCCCTCTCTATTGTTTTTTATTCTCTGGCGTCAAGTGGGCTGCCTGTCTCCTGGGGGGCTGATCAGGGGTGATGAAAGATATGTCCCCATTTATTTGGGATGGGGGAATGGCCCTACCCATGGTGGGCAGCCCCCACCTCTCTTTTGTTTAAATATTCCCTGGTGTCTAGTGGGTTTTCTCCCCTCCCCCGGGGGGCAGGTCAGAGGCAATTACCCTATCTGCCCCCCAAGGGGGCAAAAAAGGCTGCACCTGTTTTTCAGGGAGTGGGGGCACTTTCGTGCCCTATCTGGGTAGCCCCTATCCCTAGACCTTTCAAAAAATCGCTGGTGCCTAGTGAGCTTTCTTTCCCCACCTGGGGGCAGATGGGGGTTATATGCCTACTTTTGGGGATAGGATGGGGGCATTGCCTTGCCCATTCTGGGCAGTCCTCACCCCTCTTTTATATAAAAAAAAATCCTGGTGTCTAGTGGGCTTTCGCCTCCCCAGGGTGCAGATTGGGGGTAATAACCCCCATCTGCCCTCCAGGGGGGCAGAAAGACAGTGCCTCTTTTTGGTGGTGGCTGGGGGCATTGCTTTGCCCATTCCAGGCAGCTCCCACCCGTTCCCATATATAAAAAAAAAGTCTCTGGTAGCTAGTAGACTTTCAGCCCCTTTGGGGGGGGCAGATTAGAGGCTATTGCTCCCATCTGTCACTCAGTGGGGGGGGGGGGGGCAGAAAGACTGTACCACACAAAAAAATTAAGGGGGAACAAATGTCCTTGCCCATGGGGCCACTCCTCCCCCCCCCCCCCCAGTGCATGGATTCCTGTTTGGGGATCTCCCCATTAGGTTGATCCCCAAGCAGGGATCCACTGGGGAAAGGTACCTCTCGAAAGGGGAGATGCTCCCCTTTCCAACAGTATCTCTCCCATTAAGATTGGTGCTTAGGGTGCTGAGATATGCTCCTGAGCACCGAAGAAAATTAAAGCAAATGAGCCAATCAGCTAATTTTACTTTCATTTTCCTGTGTAATGACGTCGGAGCGCATGGCACCCCTATCGTTATTTCGGGGTGGGGATATTCTTCCTCAGCAACCAAGTCTAAAAATATCCAAATGAAATCCCTCTGGTGCCCACCATGTGAGTAGACGGCTGGGAGTCGTCCGACGCACACGAGCACCATGTCGTTGGACGGCTCCCGGCCATCCGACGCAAGGAAGAGGAACTGCTAATGTTCAAAACACTGCCACTCCCACTCAAAAGTTACCAGAATGACACATCTCATGTTACAATTTCTCCCTGGACCAGGTTCTCATTAAGCAACATGGTGTAATGGCTTGAATGTAGTTATTTCATGTACATTTCATTATGAGGGATTACTAAAAATGCTGCCATATTTAAACCTTTGCCCAGATCTAATTTACACTGCTGCTGCACTGCTGTTTCAGCATGTTAGTTGTAATGATTGATCTGCACATGGTATAATGATACACTACTCAGATATGTGTATATTGAGCAATGTTAAAACACAGTACTCTTCACTCCAGGCTTTGGTTTGTTTGGAGTGAATCTGTTCATTATTTGTTTTTTTTTAAATGGTGTTACAGAAATGTGTCAAGTGGGCTTGAAAAACTTAAGAAGTTAGAGCTATCTGGTCCATTATTCCAAACATGTTTCACGAACCCACAGACCACTTATGGACCCAAATTTGAAAAATAATGGAGCATGATTGGATGTGGGAGCTTTTTTTCTGCTGTACATTTTTGGTGGATTGATCCAAGTCCTCTCTGTGGACCCAAATCTCTGATTGACAGGCCACAACATGGAACAATTGTTCATTTGTTGCAGACATGGTCCCTGTGTCTAGAAAAATGAAAGTGAAAGATCAATAAGGGATGAGGAGAAGCACCCCTTGGACTGCCTGGTTGCCCATCAAGGGTGCCCGTAAAGTAAAACTGATATGTCCATAATTCTAGAGGTTTATGTTATATATTTAAATCACTTACTAATGATTAAAATAGTGCAACTAGTACCCCTGGATATTTCGATCATGTGATGCAGGCACACGCACATTTATTCAGCCTATCCTAGTCTCCACAGCTCCATTCCAATTCCACAGTTCCAAAATAGGAAGTGCATCACTGGTGACCATTGTGGGGCATCACTTACAGAACAAGCTGCACCTGTTTGCGGTACAGCACATTAGAGTGGTGTTGAAAGTGCTCCCTCTAAATCAAACCAACCACTTGCATCAGGAGGTGCTCATCTATCTGCTGCTGCTCGTATTGTAACGTCTTTTGTATCATGTCAGTTTTCCTTAGAGTGTTAATGTGAGCCTATTAGCCATGGGATGCTCGCATCTGCGCTCTCTGCCCTCTGAATTACTGGGCTGTTTAACCCATGATTTTTGGGTGAGCTGATGCTCCCTCACCAAATAAAGAAAAATGCCTACAAACAAATGCATTTTTGGGTCTCAAAAAGCACACTTTGCGAAAGTCATCCCTAGAACTGAATGGGAACTACTTTGTGTGCAGATATGCTCCTAGTGAAAGAGCAGAGTCCCATCACTCACAATTAAGTTCGCCGATGGCTGAAGTGGGCTAACCTCTAACCCATGCTGTTTTCCGTAGTGCTGGAAAAATGTGAATGACACAACAACAGACCAATGGATGAAGAGGGCTAGTTAAAAACCTTCAAAAGTATATTACATATCTAAGTTTAGTAAAATCAAAAGGTTTTGACTAACGACAGGCCTAAAAAGGCCAGAAAGTCAGGACCTGAATTTAATTTTGCTTTTCAAAAATCTGCCAAGTGAGACAATGACATCTGAAATCATCAGCCATTCCAGTCGTTTCAGCTAACAGTATATTGCATTGTGGGGGTTGTAGGTTTCCTTTTATCATTTCAGTTATGGACTCAGAATGACAGTATGACACATGCTGGCGGCTGAAATGTCAGAATTGGCATGTGTGTTAAACATGACATGTTTCACAAAATTACCAAATTGTGTAGTGTATTTTAAAAACTGCTGCCTGCTCACATATTTTGTGAAGGTTCACTTTCATTTACATCATGCATTAAAACAAATCTTGCCAATGGAAATCATTTTCTTCTGCGTAGTAGAATGTTTTATACAAAGACAAAGATTCACAATACATTAAAGGCAAAACATGGACAGCAGCAATGCAATTTTCAAATACCATAAAGATTAAGTAAAGGACAAGCGGCAGTAGCAGAAATTTAAGACTTGTGCAGCCTAGGTATCTAACGCGCTAAAGAGGGAGTGAGAGGAGTTAAAGGACAGTGGGACGGTCTCTGTATACAGATATACACATACAAAAAAGTACAGAACTCACAAATTTCTTAAGAAATGACCATACATTTAGGTACTCATATAGAAAGATGACCCATCAACTACCTAGTGATTCATCAGTGGGTTCCACATCTAGAAATGGGAAGCATCCAGGAGTACTGTTCACTGGTTATATAATCTCCTAGTTATGGGTTCCCTAGTTTGCATGCGGTTATGTCCCTCATAATAACATTTCCACCCTACATTTGTTAAACTGCCAGATCTCTATGAAAATGTTGTGTGCATGAGCTAAAAATGTTTTTACTGGTGTCACCCTACCACAAGCTTAAAAATGAGAGGACTGAGCATCTGACTCAACTGCTCTTTTTTGTCAACATGTTTCGGCTCTCACATATTGCCTTTACGTGGGCAGCTGCCTTCCTCAGGACTCTAGGTATCTCAAATCAAATACTGGGAAACAGTGCCTGGTTGATAGGGCATGCAATGTAAGTGCAAACAATTTATTCTTTGTTTTTTTCATAAGATGGGGCAAACAACCCTCTTCCCGAAAACAGGTACATCTTATGCAGAAACAGGGGAAGTTTCCCTGCTTCAGAGGACAAGTATTGCTAGGACAGCAGTAGCACAAAATTTCTCTGTCGCAGAACAGAAAATATCACAAAAGAGAAAATGACAGGTAGGGACAAATTAAATCCTAAGTTATACGAACAGTCATTAATTCTGTTACTCCTGAGTTTACTTCTTTCTCATATTTATTTCAAAAAAGATTTTGTAGTAAAAAAGGATCTATGGTTGTATAATACAAAACTTAATACACATTACATAAATAAATAGACCGTTACTCACAATACTCACAAATAAACCACAGTGAAAAAAACAACCAAAAGTGGTGCCCTACATACTTGAATAGTGGTCACTATTGCGTAACTCCACATGTGATCCACTTCTATTAACTAAGGCAATGGGCTTTTCATGCACTTAACTATCACCGTCTTGTGTATTTCTTTCACACAAGCGTGATATAGTGCATTTTAAGTCTTTACAATATAGTCCATTATTCGGCAAGCCCAATGCACTTGCAATGAAACGAAGTCAACACGTTTCGGCCTACTGATTTAGGGCCTCATCAGGACTGGAGAAGGGCAATAATAATTTTGTAGGAGAACAAACGGAGGAAACAAATCTCTTTTACTGTCTCTCGTCCTCAAGCGGAAGCCGGTGAGAGGCCCTGCTTTCAGGAGGAGTTCCTCCGGCTGGAGGGGGCTGCAGGAGCTGAAGGATCAAGAAGGGTGCCCCTCGGTGAATATCAAGCTTGCTTCATTGCCTTTTTTCAGAATTGTGGCTGGTATGAGCCTCGCTGGTCTACTTCGATTAAAACAAGCAATAGAAGCTTGGCCCACCGTCTGTGAGTGGGCGCATGAATGTGTGAGTGGGTGGGAGAGTCTCTGAGTGGGTATGTGAGTAGGTGTGTCAGTGTCTCACTGGTTCCAAAAGATTTAGAAAATTGTGTATTCTTTCTTTTCTCAAGCCCACAGGTGGCAACATCAGATGCAAGTGCAAGGGGTTGGGGTGCCACTTGCAAAGGGCTGGAAGCAAAAGGAGAGTTTTCAGCCAATGAGGAGGTTGAACGTCTCAAACTGGAAGAAGCTAAATGCAGTTTGGTGTACCCTCCAAAGCTTTTCAGCCAAGTAGGGGAAAGCTGCGGTGCTGGTGAGAACAGGCAACCAGGTATCAAAAACCTATCTCAAAAGGCAAGGGGCATAAGGACAGGGAGCTGGCAAAGTTGGCCACAGAAGTCTTCTTGTGGGCAGATCAACAACTCTTAGATCTGAGAGCGATGTATATTCCAGCGATAGAGAATGTGTTGGCACACAGGCTAAGTTGCAATGTTCCAACATCAATCTTTTATCACCTGAATAGGAAGGCTTTTCAGGGGATTTCCAGTGGTCAACAGACCTACAGTTTACATTTCTTGCAATATCTCACCTTCCGAGGGTATTGCAGAGGGTTCAAAGCGAGCAGGTTCATGTAACCCTTAGTGCACCCTTTTGGCCCAGAAGGGCTTGGGGGCAGATTTAAGAGCCCCTTTTGCCATCTAACGACACATTTGTGTCATTTCTTTTCACGCTAATGTGGCGTTAGATGGCAAAAAATGCAGCACCAGATTTACAGTGACACAATGCATGCATTGCGTCACAATGTAACCCTTTCCGCTACATCATGCATGCACCATGCATAATGTATGCAAAGGGGGCGTCCCTCATTAGTGGAAGCCAAAAAAATTGCGCAAATAAATCTAACCGATTTCTTTGGATCTTTTTTTGGGCACTTTTAACCAGCCGTTAAAAGGAGGCACACCATTAGTCATAATGGGTCTCAATGGGCTTTGCAGGATTAGCATCAAAAGTTTTGACGTAATCCTGCAAAGCTCATAACTAGCGTCAAAAAGTTTGACGCTAGTTCCCTAACTACCGCCATAGTGCACCGTATTGTAGAAATGGCACAAACATGGTGCCGTTAAGGGGCGCTAAGGGGCACACAAAAAAGTAAAAAGTGGAGCTGCACTGGGTGCAGTGCCACTTTTCTTAAATCTGGCGCTTGGTTTCTATTGCTGAGCCCGTTAGCGAGGGGGTAATACTGCCACCTTCTCCTTCAACCTCCTTTGGGAGGCCTTACAAAGATTAAGCTATTTAAAGGAGGTGGCTATTGATATTCAAGAGTGTGATAAACCATGAACTCTGGCACTATATGCCAGATATTTGGAGCACCGTGGTAATTGGTGCTAAAAAAGCTGTTGATCATAAGCCTTGAAACCAATTTCTTCTTTTGGATGTTTTGTGTGATGATTTTATATTGGGGTTGTCACCGTCAATGCTGTCATCTTAATGGGCAGCGATTAAAGGTTGTAGAGAGCTAGCTGGTAATATTAAAAGATTCTCCCTTCGATTGTCAAAATATTGAAGAGATTTAGGCAGGAGCTGCTCGAGGGGCTTTGTTGGGGTCGGGCAGCGTGTGGGGTTGCGGGGGGAAGGGTGCGAATTAATTTTAAAAATGAAACAAAAAATCACTTAACTGCCGCTGGGCCGCTTCTCTCCTGCACTACAGGCACAGGCTCCCAGCCTGCCCTGCAGCCAGGGCACTTCCAGGCAGCCTGCTCTCTCTAGCTGCAACTGCTGGAGAGAGCGCACAGTGTGCATGTGTGTTTGGCCAGCCCGAGACGGCGACCGGCCAAACATACATGCGCACTGAGTGAGAGTGCTGAGCACTCCCCCTTGTTCCCATCATAGACTGGGGCCCGCCCATTTACTACAAGAAGATAATAAACTATGTTTATTATCTTCTTGTAGTAAAAGTTTTGCAGCTGCTGCTGGCGGGGGGGCAATGCTCTTCCGCCGTAGTGGAGGAGCCGCTCCTGGATTTAGGTTGAAGAAACCAGAAATTCACCCTTCTACAGCTACGTGGGATTTATCCATAGTGCTTACGTGTTTGCAGGGAAAGCTATTTGGCCTATGTATCAGCAATGGAAAGGTGGCTTTTCTGTTAGCAATAACGTCTGCCAAAAGAATGGAGAGCTTAAGGCATTGGTTATTAGTTACCCATATCTAAGATTGATAGGACAGTGTTAAGACCTGATACAAGTTCCAAGCCTGAAGTGCAAAAGAAAGTTCATTCTTTTTAAGAGATTGTTTTGCCAGCGATAGCTGAAGTTGTGGGTTCTACCCTCCTAGAGTCCTTAAGGTTTTTGATGGATTATCTGTCCAGGAGAAAGGAGTTTTGCTCATTAAGGGGATATTTGACAGCCCCTAGCGCCACAGGGGCATCACTTTTAGTGATGCTTCGGTGGCGCTATGCACTGCACCGTGTTTACAATTTGGCGTTAAGCCACTTTTTGAGGCTTAACGCCACCTTGTAAACACGGCCCCTTCATATGCAGCACTTTGCGTGGGAGGTGCGTGCAATGGGTGTTGCTGTGGGCGTGCCACAGCAACACCCATTGCATTTTGAAGCCGCCCCAGGTTTACGAGTTTTCGTAAACCTGAGGCAGCGCCAAAATCTAACACTACCCCAGGTGTGGTGTTAGAGTGGCTCAACGAGGAGCAATGCTCTCATTACTCCTCGTTTTTTGCTCTTTCTATGTGTGCTGCATTTTGCAGTGCACATAGAAGCAGCAAATCGCCATTGAAGACTGTTTTTGTGGAGGAAGGTGTCCCTTTCTGCACAAAACAATCTCCCCCTCAACGCAGCCACTATGGCACAAGGGTGGTTGCACTGGCGCGCAGCAGCAAATTTAGCACTGGCGCAGGGGGAAACACAGGGGTGTGCCATATTATTGTAAATACGGCACATCCCTGCATTTTGAAAATGACAGTGTGTGACGCTGCTAAATTTGGCGCAGGAACGCACACCGTCATTTTCTCATAAATCTGGCCCTAAATGCTTTGTTTGTGGCTCATATAGCAGCAAAGAAAGGTTAAAAAAAGTTATCAATGTAGCTGTGAGCAGATGAGTGAAGTAGGCTATTACTCATGCTTATGCTTCTGTGGGGTATGAAGTCCCGGATAGTTTGCAAGGGGGGTCTACATCTCTATATTGTTCTAACGAACATGCCATTTAAAAAATACAGTTGTGGTGAGATACACCAAAGAAATCCCATTCTGGAGTAACCCCATTTTACTGAACGTAAGTACAGGGAATTGAGTGAAAAATTATTGCATTTTATTTCAATTACATAAATAGAAAGAAACTAGTTGTGATACAATGTCAATATTATCACAGACCCACTATCATCAGATCCTGAACCCAGATGGTGAAAGAATGAACTCTCCTATAATTTTTAAATGGAACATAACAGAATATTTGTGCAGAATGTTTAAAAACAAAAAATAAAGGCCAGTAGGAGAATGTAAAAGAAAATATACAGATTCGAGTCACAGCAGTATTGTTTTCTATATCTATGGCAACCCTAAACAGAAAAAAACAGGCACTGGCAGCCAGCTTTCTGGCTTTGTCAAAGCATGTTTTGTTATGGTTGTTGCAAAACAGTGTTGTCAGGGAAGTTGCTAGACCCTCATCAATAAAACAATGTTGGCTAAAAGCAAAAAATTATTTGGTCTCAAAGGCAACATTCACGTGAGCGTCCCTGTTACTGAATGGAACTAGTTCTTGTGAAATGGCAGAATTCCGTCAATCACAGCAAAGTCAAGCCATGACTGATGTGGACTGACCAGTCCTAAAAATGGAGGAGGGATACATAGGTCCTGATTTATACTTTTTGGTGCAAAGCTGCACTAACTCAGTTTTTCACTAAAATGTTTAGCACTGGCTTGCACCATTTCTGTGCACCAGCCGAGCACCATATTTATGGAATGGTGCAAGCCGGTGCAAAGGGTGGGCTAGTGTAAAAAAAATGACATTAGACGGGTTGGGCTAGCGCTATGGAAAAAGGGGGTTTTGCACAAAAAATGACATTAGGCAGGTTAGAGTAAAATACAAAATGACTCGAACCTGCCTAGAGTCATTTTCTGACGCTGATTCAGTGCAAACAGAGTATAAATATGCCCCATAGTATCTTCAGTAAAACTGTAAAGTGAAAGGTGCCTTGCTGAAGGAAGAAACAGAGCATAAGAATATGAATGTAAGTTTGAAGAGAACAAAAAGGAAAAAAGATATTGGTACAATCAATATAGGTAATGGGGAGGACAGGTCCAAGCGACAAAGAAGAACAAGCATCTGCAATGCAATCGGTCTCGCATTTGCTTGAGTTAGAGCTATTGGTGTTGTAAATTCGTAATTGGACTTTTCTTGCCACATAAATTGGTCAACTCTACCTCATAATTTTGTCTCTTCCTGCCATCTAATTCCTGTGGCACTGCATATAATTGAAGCACTTCCATTTACCTTCTTCCTCTATCTGCAGAAAATAATGAAAAGGTTGCCATTTAACATCTTAATTTAAATCTGCCATGCTAATTTCAATACCACTTTAACCACCCCACCATCAGAGTTGCTGGCTGGCTAACACAATTCCCCAAGAAAAGACACAAGACAGACACACAGGAGAAATAAACTAGAAGGGTCACCCGAACATATCAAGAGTGTTCAAACAGTCATAGCGTAATAAGGATGTTAAGATGGCCTGAATCATGGTCATAATTGTAGCAAGGAGAGATTATTAAAACATATACAATTATCATATAAACTTTTATCAGAAATAAAGTTGACATTAGATTGTAATGCTCATCACAGCCCCTAGAGAGCACCATAACAAAAAAATAATTTGTAAGAAACATGGTCATGTAACCATATTGTTAGCCCCTAGAGAACATAACCCCATGAAAAAAAACAGGAGAAAGTATTGCAGTGTAACCAAATACTTGCCCCCTAGAAGGCATTTTTTGAACCAGCAGGCCTACTGCAATGATATTACAAACAAGGCCTTTAAACCAAAACTTCTCCCAGTTGTAAAAAGAAAAGTTCTAGCCATGAGAAAGTTTAAAAGACACTATATAGTGGGAGGGGTTATTATTTTGGGTTCCCCACTAACCTAGTTTGGGGTCCCTGAAATGATGTAGACAGAAAGAGCGTTTTGAAGGTGGTCCCATTGTCCTAGGACCACCACAGGCAGAGCTATGAGCAAAAATGTTTTGTAAAAGTAATGCCCTGCAAAGCATTATGGGGTGAGTTTTCGTGCCACCAATATTATAGAATGTTAATTGCAATGCTCAGAACAGCCCATAGAGAACACCACAATGAAAACAGAATTTGGAAGAAACATGGTCATATAAACATACAGTCAGCCATTAGAGAGCATAACCACATGACAAAAATGGGAGAAAGTAATCAAGTGTAACCACATATGTAGCCCTTGGACAGCATAGTGCATTACACATCTTCAAGGTTAGCGGGCCTATTGTAATGATATTACAAGTAAGACCCTGTTGTATTCTTAGAATATTGTGTGTTGTTATGGGGATCAGAATGTTGGTGTTGTTATGGGGATCGGGAATTCGGGAACGGAGCACGGCTGGAGGGCGGTTGCTGCCTGTGCTGTGTGCCGGTCGTGGGTCTCCTGTCGGGAATAAATCTTTGCTCTTGAAACAATCTCCGCTTTAATGGTCTTCATTACGACACCTTAACACTAAATTTTTGGCGACGAGGGTGTTGTCTGGAGACCCACCGACCCTGCACTCTGCCTTGTGTCGGCTTATCGAGCCTGCACTCTGCTTTTTGTTGACTCATCGAACCTTGTCATCGGCTCTTAAAGGGAAGTCAATTTTCTTCTTTCTTCTGTGATCTTCGGCTCCTGATTTAACAGAAACATTTACTTCTGTGTGCTCCTCGCGCGCCTCAGTCGTTTCTCCTGACGTCACCTGACTTCCGATCCTCATGTGCAAGCTACACCGCCTTTAGAAAGATTTCTTCTTGCTTTGGCGGCCATCTTAAGACTTTGGGATGATTTCCAGCTACACTGCCTTTAGAAAGATTTCACTTTGCTTTGGCGGCCATCTTAAGACTTTGGGATGATTTCCATTCTCTTCGTCTTGTTCTGTGTGTGTATTTTCGGTGACACACACACCTTTGACTGTTAATTCTCTGAGGACTATATTCTTAAAAGAAACTATGAAGTTAGTTCTGGAAATTTAGTGATATTTATAAATTGTGTTCAGCCTCCTCCTTTTCTTCAAAAACCTGGGAGACCGCCAATTCCTTGGAGAAATTGGTTACGCATTTTTGAAAATTATTTGGTTGCTATCGACGCTTCAAGGTATAATGCTGCGCGCAGAGCTGCGCTCCTATTCAACCATTTTGGCGAAACTGGTCAAGAAGTTTTTGATAACTTACCAGCCATAAGTGCACCACTGGGGGATGAGTCCTGGGATTCATATATTGAAGCTACAGCATGTATGGCTAAACAGTATTCTGATGAACCTTCAGTAATGTTGGAACGACATCATTTTTTAAAAAGGAAACAACTTGTGGATGAAACCATAGAAGATTTCTTGGCAGTCTTAAGAGTTCTTGCTGCGAAATGTGAATTTGGTTCAAATATAGACATTTACTTGCGTGATCAATTAGTTTTTAACTGTTATAACAAAAAAGATACAAGAACGTATTTTGACTTGCAAGAATCCGTCTTTGGGTGAAGTCTTGGACATAGCTAAGAGCATTGAGCACTCTCTCATCTCTTCCAAAATTTTAACAGAAGATGTTAAAGCTTCTGCTCATGTTTCTGCTGTCCTGCAAGCCGATTGTTGGGAAGTTAATGCTGTATCCAGTAGGAGCAAAGCCAACAAAAGTGTTGATAATATGGGAAATAGTCCATCTTGTTTAGCTCAAGGGAAAAAGTTTAATTTTTGCAAAAAAATGGGCCATTTCCAAAGTGTTTGTCGTCTAGCTAAAGCTCAAGCTAAAGCTAAGATATCTCAAATTGATATAGTTGAAGAAGAACTGACTGATTCTTTTAACAATGTTTTGTTAACTATTCATACTGTTGGAGCTTCTCAAAACAAATTTGAAGGTCCCATTTGCTCTGTAACTATAGGCTCCGTTAATCTGGACGTTATGGCTGATTCCGGTTCACCAATTACTATCCTGTCTGACGTCACGTTTGACAGATTGTGGTCTTTGAAGCAGCTTCAACGAACTGATGTCAATCCAAAGGCTTTTGGCGAGTTTGACATTGCAATGAAGGGTTTTTTCATGGATATTCTTGATTTTAAGAGCAGATGCATTAATACTAAAATTGATGTTGCTGAACGTGGCAGAGATATTTTGGGCTGGCAAGATCAAGCTAAGTTGGGTATTATTTTAAGATCAGGTCACTGTGTGCCTGTAACTCTTGGTGATGTCCCTGTGCTAAGTGTGATTGATGAAAAATTACTGCTGGATCATTGTTCAGTTGAAAACCTTTATGAAAATGTTCCTAAGGTTTTTAAGAAAGATATTGGTCTTATCAAGGGATTTGAATATCAAATCAAGTTAAAAAAAAGATGCAGTGCCTGTTAAACAGAAGCTTAGACCGGTTCCATTTTCGGTTAGACAGGATCTTAAAAATGTACTTCACGAAATGTGCGAACAGGGCATTATCACTCCAGTTGATTCCTCTGAGTGGATTTCAGCAGTTGTTCTTGCTAAAAAAAAGGGTGGGAGTATTTGTCTATGTGTTGATTTGCGCGCACTTAATCGCAACATTCTTGTAGATGCTCATCCTTTGCCAAGAATCAATGATTTATTGGCAAATTTAGGTAAGAGTAAGTACTTTTCCACCATTGATTTAAGGTCAGCTTATCACCAAATTCCCTTATCCAAAGATTCTCAACCATTAACTTCATTTGTGACGCCCTTTGGAACCTTCATGTATTTGCGTTTGCCTTTTGGTTTGGCTTCTACCGCTAGTGTTTTTCAGAGATTGATGGATGCTTTGTTCTCGGAGGAACAATGTGTTCAGGTCTTTCAGGGCGACATTCTCATTCATACTGCAAATAAAGAAGAACATTTTGAGATGTTACTTCGAGTATTTAGGAAGTTGGAGACACATAATATCACTGTCAACAAAGATAAATGCAAGTTCTTTTCAGATAGTGTTGACTTTTTGGGGCAATACATTTCTGCTAGAGGTATTGCGCCCAAGTCATCCTTAGTCAAAGCCATAGTTGAGGCCTCTGTTCCTAAGGACAAGGATTCTCTCAGATCTTTTTTAGGTTTGAGTGAGTACTACTCCAGATTTGTGTCTTGGGTATGCTATTGTGGTACAACCTCTACGGGCGTTGCTGAAGAAGCATGTCAAGTTTGTTTGGACTGATGAGGCTCACAGGGCTTTTGATCATTTGAAACAACTCATTGCGGATGCCCCAGTTATTAGACCTTTTTCTCATGGTGTTAGGAGTATTATCACTGTGGATGTCAGCTCTGTGGGCTTAGGCGCTGTTTTGAGTCAATTCGTAGATGGTGTTGAAAGTACTGTGGCCTTTGCGTCACGCATGTTGAGTGAAGCAGAACAAAAATATAGCACAATTGAAAGAGAAGCGCTTGCATGCTCTTGGGCAACTGAGAAGTTTAAAATGTACATTTGGGGTACCAAATTTGATTTGTATACTGATCACAAACCTTTAATATACATGCTTGGAGAGAGTTGCTCTAATAAGGCGTCCTCCAGGTTGGTTAGGCTTATGTCCAAATTACTTGAGTTTAACTTTGATATAAAATATATTCCTGGAGGAAAAAATATAAGGGCAGATTGTCTTTCTCGATTGCCAGTTGCTGAAAATATCACTGAATTGCCTGTAGAAGAAGATTGTGTGATGACAGTTTCTGATGCAGCTTCTGCTTTCAAAATTTCAGAGGAAGTTTGGAGTAAGAGTTCTGACAATGATATTTCTCTAGCCAAAGTTAAGGAGTTTCTTGTTTCAGGTTGGCCTCCTGACAGGAGTTTAGACAAAGAGTTAAAATCATTTGCTCAGGTTGCTTCTGAATTATCAGTGGTTAATGGTATTGTTATGAGGCAGAGTATGTTTGTGCCACCTTTATCCCTGAGGGATGGCATTATTACAGTGGGACATCTAGGACATTTGGGCATCTCTGCTACCATCAAGAATATTAAGCAGCATTACTGGTGGTCTGGTTTGGACTCTCAAGTAAGGTGTTATGTGGATAAATGCCCTGAGTGTTTGTGTTCTGATAAACACTGGAAAATGAAAACTAATTCTTTGTGTTGTACTGAATGGCCCAAGAATGCTTGGGCGAAAATAGGGTTAGATTTTGCTGGTCCATTTAACATGCTTAAGAATGAGAACAAGTACATGATTGTAGCTACTGACTATTTCTCCAAGTGGTTATATTTTGCCTTTTCTAGCACTGCTGATTCCAATACGGTCATTAAATTTTTGAAACGTTTGTTTCAAGTTGAAGGTCCTGCTAGAGAGGTTGTCACTGACAATGGAACACATTTTGTATCCAATGAAGTGACTAGTTTTTTTTTTAATCACTCAGTGAAACATATCAAGGTCCCTCTTTACAGTCCTTCTTCTAATGGATTGATCGAAAGAGCGAATCGTATGTTGAAAGAGGGTATACAAACTGCCATTTCTAGTAATCTCAATGTTGCTGAGTATGTGCAACAGAAAGTTTGGTCATATAACACCACACCTCATGGTACTACTGGGGTTTCTCCTTTTATTCTTTTAAGGGGAAGGTATCCTGTTACAGATTTAAGACCTACCTGGTTGGATGATGTTACTGGCCTCTCTTCTGATTCTGTTGATCTGCGTCAAGTTCGTATGCGGGTAAGAGGCAAACAAGAGAAGTCTAAGGACTATTTTGACAGGGTGAAGAGTGTGAAAGATTTGGAAGTGAAACCTGGGGATTGGGTATTAGTTAAAAAACCTATGAGTATCAACAAAGGTGATTCGAAATTTTCTGAACCGGTCATTGTCGAGAAAGTCTCTAGAAGAGCGGTCTGCTTACAGGGCAAGGGTTGGTGGAACAAGAATGCTGTGGTTAAGATAACTTGTGAGCAAGCTGATATCATTAAGAAAAAGTTATAGGATGTGCCTCTCCATGACAACTTTGAATGTGATTTCTGGGATGTTGTGTATGACAAGGAGACTCATAACAGGGATTTTGGGTCTCCACTTCCTGAGTGTTCCATTGTTCGACATAATGTTTTTGACTCCTCTGTTGTCAAGAATATGAACAAGACCTGTAGAGTTAGGAATGCTCCTGTTAAATTCAAAGATTTTGTCAGATATTAGTATTTCCTGTAGAGTTAGTAATGCTCCTGTTAAATTTATAGTTTTTGTCAGTATTAGTATTTCCTTGTGTGTATTTTGCCGTGTTTTATTTTTATTTTTGTTTTTTAAAAGGGAGATGGTGTTGTATTCTTAGAATATTGTGTGTTGTTATGGGGATCAGAATGTTGGTGTTGTTATGGGGATCGGGAATTCGGGAACGGAGCGCGGCTGGAGGGCGGTTGCTGCCTGTGCTGTGTGCCGGTCGTGGGTCTCCTGTCGGGAATAAATATTTGCTCTTGAAACAATCTCCGCTTTAATGGTCTTCATTAGGACACCTTACCACTACAGACCCATAAAACATAACTTTTTCCAACTGTAAAACAAAGGGCCTGATTTATACTTTTTGCCTCAAAACTGCGCAACCTCAGTTTTGCGGCAAAAAGTATAGCTTCAGCTTGCACCATTCCACAGTGCAAGCCGGGAGCCATATTAAGGGAATGGCGCAAGCTGGTGCTAAACTTGGGCTAGCTTCTTCAAAAAAGACGCTAGCCGGGTGGGGGTGGCAGTATGGAAGGAGGGCGTTGTGCACCAAAAAATGATGCTAGCCTGGTTAGAGGTTAAAAAAAATGCCTCTAACCAGACTAGCGCCATTTCCTGGTGCACAACCACCAAAAACATGACTCCTGTCTTAGGGAAGACAGGAGTCATGCCCACCACCCAAATGGCCAGCGCAGGGGACAAGTGCCCCCTAGTAATGGCCATTGCACCCTGTGCCATGCAGGGGGGCCCAGGTTAGGCCCCCAATGGCACTTTAAAAAAAAGTAAAAAAATACTTACCAATACTTACCCAACTTACCTGGGATGGGGTCCCCCATCCTCTGGTTTACCTCTGGTGTGGGTGGGGGTGTTCCTGGGGCTTGGGGAGGGGACCTGTGGGCCCATTTCATGGTGTTTAACCATCGAAATGAGTCCACAGGTCCCCTAAAGCCTGGTTTGACCCAGGCATTTAAATAATGGTGCAAAGCAATCTTTGCACCATTATTTAGCCCCTCCTCCCTCCTGTGCATCATTTTAGCACAGGGGATAAATATGGAGCTATGGGGATAGCATCATTTTTTAGATGGGAATGCCTACCTTGCATCTCATTGACTCAAGGTAGGTGTACGCTTCCAAAAAATGGTTCAAAGTCCTATATTTTGACATTAGACGTAATATAAATATGGAGTTAAGCTTGCGCCGAATTTGAGCAAAAAAATGGCACAAATTTGGTGCAAACAGAGTATATATATGCTCCAAACGTTTCAGCCATGAGAGAGCTTAAAGAGATGATGAATGGTTGTAGGGTGTTTTATTTAGGAGTCCCCACTAACATAGATGATCTAGAAACACTGTGGTCAAAGTTTTGAAGGTGGTCCTATTGTCCTAGGACCATGACAGGCTGAGTTATGAGCAAAATAATTTGGAAAAGTAATGCCCTGCAAAGCATTATGGGTCGAGTTTCCAGAGTGCCATGAGCATTTTTGTATTGGCTCTCCTGCTGTGTCGGGAGAGCCGCTTTCACTTTGAGGATTTCTGTATTACATAAAGAACTACCAATTTCAAATGTCTTAAGGGGAGAGCCACAAGAAATTACTCTGTTTTGGTAACTGTGAACAATGTGACGAGCGCTCGAATACCGCTGATTGAGTTCACGCTGTTGAGCCTATTCGCTGTGTGCACACCATGGCCACCATGCAGCACAGAGACAAAAGGAAAAAATAGTTTGCTTACGCTGGAGTGTATTGGCAATCGTGCAATAATTCATGTAACAGGGGCAGTCTGCAGGGAGTTACAAAAACAGCCTCAAGGCAGGACAAACGTAAAGCATTTACTGGTGACATCAAGTGATTTTTGAAAGGCAAGCCCAGGACTGAATGAAAACGGTGGCCATGAGATGGGTGTGGTTAAAAGCCCAAAATTCTTACAACAGGTCAAAGCGCTTGCGCGCCAGACCTAAAAAGGGGAAGGACCATCAAAAGTTGGAATCAGTGGATATAAGAAAACACCCTAGCCCATGAAGGTAGAAGGAGCGTGTAAAGAGAAGGGAAGAGTGAAAGGTTAGTATGAGGAGTAGGGGATTGAGATGGTAGGATTTAGGAGTTACACCCTGATCAAACACAACATCACAAGAGAAAGAAACTGGTGACTAAGAGAATGATAAGGAGGGAGCTCAAACAGCAACAAAGAGAGGGAGAATGAGCAGGATCAATGTCACATTCGCTAAAATTTCAAGAGAAAAACATTCACAGACTTTGCAGTGGCACCTGGTTATTTTAAAAAGTAGTGGGGTGGGCACACCCACGCACAACCACTTTTGCCCATAAACACACAGATGCGCATACTCACACCCATCCAGTTACAAGCAAGCACACACATACACATCCATCCACCAAATCATTCACAAGCACAAATGCACAATACTCACCCCCATCCATTCACAAGCACATGCACACACTCTTACACACACACATTCAAAGCCACACACTCAAATACACATACATTCAAACATGCAAAACCCAAACATTCAATAGTGCACTTACCAGGCAATGGTGGTAGAAGGCAGGACCAGAAGGTGATGGCAATGAGAAACATGATGGCCAAGGAAGGAGCTAGAGGCTTTAGGAGAGAAGGAAGAAACAGAAAATACCTCCACCTCTTCCTATTGGTTAACCTTGTCAAAGGTCAGCCAATGAGAGGAGAACTTTCCCTAATTCATCACAGAGTGGGTGGATTCAGTGAGACTTGCAGATCCTGCCACTGTTCGGTTGGGAAAGTGTGCTGTGAGCTGTTACTGGTAGTCAGCTCTGAGCACTTCATGGCTGAAACCTAAAGCTTCCCAGGCTGCTTCTATCACTGATGCTCCCTCTCGCCATGAGTAGAGGGATACTTGTAGTGTTTTGCCGCGCTGATGATGCTACTGCCCTCAGGGCTGTGAGGTATTCAGCCTGGCAAACCTTGTCTCAGGCTGCCAGGTGCATGTAAAGTTCCTGTCTGCCTGAGCTTTGCGCATCATGCTTTGAAATACGAGGAGCCTTGACGAACTTATTGATGAGTTGTTACTGCAGATCGTTGAATGCCTTTTATATTGAAATGTTTAAGGAAGTGTTATTCACTAGTTTTTTCCTTTACTGTGTTTTTATTGGCTGCTGTGAAAGTTTAGTAAAAGAAAGAGAAAGCATAATCTGAGCCTCCGGTCCTGACATAGAATGTACATTTTACTCTTGTTCCAGTGTAAGTGCTTGTGCATTATTGATTTCACTATGATCAGTAGAGTGTTGCTGTGGTTCTGAGAACTCATTAGGGCATTCTGCCTTAGGTCCTCAGAGCCAACCGGCTACTATCTGGTCGTGTGTGCGTTACCTTTATACTTTCAAGAAATAAAGAAGATAACTTTGTCTACCATACTCCTTTTGTAGGTATTTCATTCCACCTTCACCCATATTACATTTTTGGTACCAGGAGTGAGGCGGATTTTTTGGTTAAACGAGCCCACCAATGCGCAAAAGATGTGCCACAAGATTCAGAAGAGCTGCGAGCTGCGTTATTGAAAATATTGGCCGTCATCGGAAGAGTTTCTACATTTGTGCATCGGAGAAATTATCTTGCCCCGGGGTTTAGGTTAAGCTAATTTGTCATTGCTTGACTTGCACTTTTGTTCAAAAGTTGCTGACTCACTGGCCTCTTTTGAATTCCTGCCTCAGGAGCCTTCTTTCTGTCCGCTCGTCAGTGTGCTACACAGAGCGTGGTGGTCCTCATCGGATAGACGTCTATGCCTCATGTAAGATACTACGGCCCATATTTATACTTTTTTACTCATTTTTTGACGTAAAAGCGGCGCAAACTTACAAAATACTACTGTATTTTGTAAGCTTGCGCTGCTTTTGCGTCAAAATGCGGCGCTAAAAAAGTATAAATATGGGCCTACATGACCCCAAGGTAACCCTGTGTTGGCTGTCTTCACATCGGCTGCCATCTTAAGAGAGTGTTAACTCTTTGGTTAGTTTGGTACTTCAATGCCACAGTGTGCACACTACCTGCTTCACCATTATACTTCCTGTACTGTACTGCAGCGCGACACTGCACATACTACCTGCTCACTGTGACACTTCCTGTTTTTTATGTGAATTGCAAATCTATATTTTTTTGCTATATTTAATTTGATTTGAGCTCTCATTGGAAATACAGGTGAGAGGTGAGAATTATTTTCTCTTATACAAGGGCAAATTTGCAAGGTGTTGTGCAATCACCCCCTTTTTACAAAAACCTGGAAATGGCTTTGTATTTTTGAAAATTATGTGGATGCCATTAATGCCAACAACTATCCAGCTACTAGGAAGAAAGCCCCATTATTCAACCGTTTGGGGGTGGCAGGTCAAAGAGTATTTGACTATTTGCCCACAGTGCTTGTGCCTAATTTTAAAAACATGCAGTGGGATGTTTTTTAGTGTAGCAAAAGATCACATGCTTAAACAATATTCTGAGGAAGCCAGTTTCCTTTCTTGAAAGATATCATTTTTTTAAATGCAAACAGTTGATTGAGGAAACAGTGGAAGATTTTATGGCAACACTAAGGCCCTCGTTACAACCCTGGCGGACTGCAGTACTTTGGAGAAAGGTACTGCCTACAGGCTGGCGGTACCTCTCCCCAAAATATGACATTGACGGTTTGGCTCAAGCCAAACCGCCAATGTACCGGCTGTCAATGTCCACCTGCGGGATTATGACCCTGTCTACCACCATGGTTTTCGTGGCTTTTTTACTGCCACAAAAACCATGGTGGTAGGCACTATCAGTGCCAGGGAATTCCTTCCCTGAAACTGATAAGGGTCTCCCCCACCCCGTCCCCAGAGGCCTCCCCTACCTAACCCCCCATGACATACAGGCACATTCACGCATCAACATACACATGCATACACACACTCATACCCACATTCACCCATGCATGCATGCATACATACATTCACACACACATCCACACACACTGACATACATACAAGCACATACACATTCACACAACACAACATACACGCACACTTTCACCTATTCATGCACACACGCCACACACCCGCATGCACGCACACACAAACATACACCCCCCCCACACACACAACACCCCCATCCCCCTCCCCTGTCGGAGCACCCGACTTACCTGCTTGCAGGGGGTCCTCCGGCAGGAGACGGGACGTGGCACTGCTGCCAGCAGCAGCGTCCGCCAGCCGAACACCGCCAGGCTGTATCATGGATCATGATATGATCTGCAGCGGTCTACTGGCGTGGTGCTGCTGCTGGCAGAAGTGCCACCTTACCGATGTCCGCCGCCGCCGTGACCGTAGCCGGAATTCCGCCAGCTTTTTGGTGGAATCCCGGCTACGGTCATAATATGGCAGTCGATAGATAGCCGCAGCGACGGTGTTTTGGTGGCCGTCGCAACGGCGGTAGGCAGTCATTACAGCCATTGACTTAGTGAGGGCCTAAGAGTATTAGCTTCAAGTGTGAGTTTGAAAACAATGTGGACATTTACATCAGAGACCAATTTGTTTTTAACTGTCACTCAAAAGAAATACAGAAGATGGTATTAACATGAAGGAATCCTACACTGTCTCAAACTACTGACATTGCTAAAAGCATTGAGAAATCTATTTTAACCACACAAGTCATGTCTAACCATAGTATTGACCATGGTTCTAATTCAGCAGGTTTCTCACCCGTCAATTCTTTCTGAGAAGAATCGCAAATTTGTGTGGTTGGCAAATTAAACAAATTTACCAGAGGGGGAGGTGCAAATGTATGTTACAGGTGTGGTTCAAGAAACAACGTGGGAAATCATCCTTCATGTCCAGCTATTGGTAAAAGGTGTACTCATTGCAGGAAGATAGATCATTTCCAGGCAAGCTTGTAGAGGAGTTATGAATTATTCAAACAAGGTTAAGATTCACAATATTAATATAACATAGGAACCTGGTGAACTCTGAAATTTTCTAATGTGCTTTTACCTGTATACATAGATACCGATACTGACCAAATTTGCAAGAAGATCAAGGGGCCATTTTGTCAAGCGACTGTCGAAGGTAGGATCATCTCTGTCATGGCAGATTATGGGGTGCCTGTCACCATATTAGCGGATTCTACATTTTTCAGAATGTGGCCTGAAAACACACCCTGGATTCCAGCAGATATAAATCCCAAGACATTTGGTGAACAAGATGTGGATTTACTTGGTTACTTTGTATCATCACTTGAGTGTCTTGGCAGGGAAATTTACACAAAAGAATATGTGGCGTTTGCAGGGTGTGATATTGTGGGGTGGAAAGACTTGGCCAAATTAGGAATCTTTCTACGTCCAAGTCACAAGGTACCAATTGTGATAGGAGAAATGCCAATCCTGCATATAGATATTAACTGTAATGTGAAACGATTAATGCAACAAACGTTTCCCAAGGTGTTCTCTAACACTGTTGGTACAGTGAAAGGTTTTGAACATGTAATTAAGTTAAAAGAAAATGCCATACTAGTAATACATAAAGTGAGACTAGTTCCCATAAGTGTGAGAAGAGATTTGAAAATACTTTTTAGAGAAACTTACTTCCGAAATGGTGATTATCACTACTGATTCCTCAGAATGGATCTCTCCCATTGTGCTTACCACACTGGTAATTTAAGACTGTGTGTCGACTTAAGGTCACTCAATCGGAAAATACTTGTGGATTGCCATCCTCTACCACGTATCCAAGAAATGATGACAAACATTGGAGATTCCAAGTATTTTTCGACCATTGACAAGTGTCTTTCAAAAGCTGATGGATAGTTTTTTTTGTGAGGAATCACAGATGCAAGCTTTCCAGGACAACATTTTGGGTTATACAAAATCTAAGGAAGAACATGTGGCTGTACTGTAAAGAGTGTTCAACATTTTAGAAAACTGGGGCATGACTGTAAAAATGGACAAGTGTACTTTTATGGCACAACAAGTTGAATATCTAGGTCACAATATTTCAGAATCTGGTATAAGACTGAAAGCTTGCAATGTGGAGGCTATTAAAAAAGCTCCACCACCCACAGAAAAAGACTCACTCTGGTCTTTTTTAGGCCTTTGTGAATATTATGCCCGGTTTGTTCCTGGTTATGCACATCAATTACAACCTTTGCGTTCACTCTTGAAGAAAGGAGCACATTTTGCATGGTCTGAACAAATTAATCAAGCATTTGAGAATGTAAAAAACTTAGTAATCGAAGCTTCTACTTTACAAGCATATGATCCATCTGGAAAATCATTTATTACAGTTGATGCCAGCTTAAAAGGCACAGGAGCAATGTTTGACCAATGGGTAGATGGGAGAGAGAATACTGTAGCTTTTGCCTCTAGGACACTTTCTCAAGCAGAGGCCAATTACAGTATTATTGAAAAGGAGGAGCTTGCCTGTGTGTGGGCAGTGGAAACGTTTAACACTTTTTTGTGGGGTACTTCATTTCACTTGTACTCTGATCATACACCCCTTGTGTACCTTTAGTGTGGTAACAGTGTTGGCAAAACTTATTTTTTGTTTGCTTACTCTCTAAACTGCAAGAATATAATTTTGAGATCAAATACGTTCAAGGAGGTAAGAACTATTATGCATACTGTTTGTCGCGCTTACCGTTACTTATCATGGATGACTTGAAAGAAAATTATGATGAATGTGTGGTAGCAACGATGGATGTAGTTGCTGCATGTGATGGTATTATCAATGAGGATGAGTGAGTGTTAGCCACACAAGATGAAATTCAACAGAAAACCTTTCATTTTATAAAAAGTAGGTGGCCACCAGAAAACATTTTGGCACATGAATTAAGATGTTTTGAACAAATATCTGCAGAACTATCATGTGAGAATCAGATTTGTTTGTGAAACAATGTATTTGTTTCTCCAGCTAGTTTACAGGAACGTATTAGGCTGATGCCACACACAGTTCACCTAGGTATTTCAGCACCCTGTAAGAAATTGAAACAATATTTCTGGTGGCCTGGTCTGGATAAATCTGTTTCTAGTTTAATTGAAAAGTGCCCACAATGCATTGTCTCAGATAAGCATTGGAAAACATCAAATAAGTCTCTGTTTCCAGTGCCACTCCCTGCAGGACCTTGGGTTAGTGTTACCATGGATTTCACAGGTCATTTTAACTTACTACTTAAAGATCAAAGGGTCATAATAGTATTAGTGAACTACTTTTCAAAATGGATCTACTATGATTGTGTTGATTCTCCTAATACTAAGTCAGTTATAAACTTTTTAAAGGAAGTTGTTCATGATCAAGAAAGCCCTCAATTTATTGTCCCATATAATGGCATGCATTTTGCTTCAAAAGAAATGAATAATTTCATGACAAGTCTGGATATCAAGCATTTACAAGTTGCCTTATATATGCCTTCTTCAAATGGGCTAGTTGACAGGGCAAACCACATTATTAAAGAGTGTATTCAGACTGCCCTTTCATCTAATTTAGATGTGGCTACTTTTTTTAGAGGTAAAGATATGGGCATACTTGACCACACCTCACTTGACCACTGAAGTATCTCCCTTCAAGAGTTTATGTGGCAGGGAAGTTAGAACCAAGCTTTTACCAAGATGGCTAGAATATACTTCTATAAAAAAGTGTTCAGAAATTATGTGATCCATTCAGTGATTTTCCCATCGGGGATGAATTGTTGTCTAAACAAAGTAAACAGAAAAGATCCTATGATAAAACAAATTTCAAAATGTTGAGATATGGGTCAATGATTGGGTTTTGATCTAAAAACCTAAAGGGAATTCCAAATTCACCTGTCCTGTCAAAGTAATCAGACCAAACAAAGTTGCTGTTTTGCTACAAGGTAAGGGTTGGTGGAACAGAGACAGTGAAATTCCCATTTCTGATGCTCAAGCAGAAATCTATTTTTAGACATGCCATAGCAAATATTTCAATTATTCTATGTTGACTACTGATGTTATACATTCTGAGAGAGTTTCTGAACCATCTTCTACAGTATCTCTTAGGAATGTTGTGGGTTCTGGTTGTCATTTTGTCCTGTTGTTGAGTACCAACAGAATGAGCACAAGAGTGTAAGCGTAAACAAAATGAGATCTGAGCATTCAAGGACTGTAAGAAGTCCGGCTAGGATTAAGGATTTTGAATTGTATTAAGTGTTGCTATATTGATTATTTATTGTTCTTAGATTTTGTTTCCTTTGTAGGTTCATTTCTGTTTTAATCCTGGGAGGGAGGTGATGTAATATGTTGTACCAGCTTTACATATATATCCATAAGTAAATGTACACTTTACTCTTGTTCCAGTGTAAGTGGTCATGCATTATTGATGTCACCATGATCAGTAGAATGTTGCTATGATTCTGAGAACCCCTTAGGACATTCTGCCTTGGGTCCTCAGAGCCAACTGGCTACTATCTGGTCGTGGGTTTGTTACCTTTATACTTTCAAGAAACAAAGAAGATAACTCGGTCAACTATACTCCTGTGGGTATTTCATTTCACTTTCACCCATACTATAGTTACCACACTGATCTCTCATGCATGCATCAAGGCTCAGCTTTTGAGGTATGACACAGTTTATTGGAATCATTTGTTAGGAGCCTGTACATAACAGAGCAACTAAAAGTATTTTGTCATTATCGCTGTCATTTTGCTAAGAGCTACAGCTAACAGTATTTTGTGAATGTCTCTGTTATTTTGCTACAAGCTACAAAGTGCATTCAGCAGCATTCAGCAGATACATTACAGTGCCCATCACACTCGTATTGGCTGAGATTATTTCAAGACATCCTTCCATCACCTTGTTGTTTGTTGCAGTAAATGCCCTAAGTTTCCAGACTTGGGTCTGTGCTTACTGTGCCATTGGACACATGCTATACCCCAGTGATAAGACCTAGATAGATCCGACAGTCTAGGGTTGTTTTTGTACCTCTCTGGAGGGAGCTTGACCTGGCATTACAGGCTGGACAGTTCCTACTGGTGCATGACCAAGACCTTATTACAAATGGAATGTGTAGAGTGGCTTAATGGATCAAAAACAATTTTCTGGAATGCAGCTCTAAGAAATTACCAGTGGCTGATATTACTTCAAGCATTCCTTCTATGGCCTTGTTTGTTGCAGTAGATACCCTAAGTTCAATGAGTATGCTCAGACATGGGACCTGTGTTACAGTGACAGAGGACTCAAGATATGTCTCAGAATGGAAACTTACGTAGGTCCAAACTCACCTTGGGTTGCATTTGTTCTGGGAGGGCTACCCTGGCTGTTCAGGCAGGACTGTTACAACTGAAGCAGGACCAGACTAATTTGCATATGGTAGATTTCTGTCTAGAGTGCCGAAGTGGGTAAAAACAATGGCCTGGAATGCAGTCTGAATGGTAGTCAGTGGCTCAGATTAAGTCAGGCATTCCATCCATCACCTTGTTATTTGTTAGAGTTATTAACTGCACAGCAGCAAACAATGTGTGTGAAAGTCTCTGTTATTTTCACTACAAGACACAAGCTGTAGTCACCAAATACATTACACTGGCTATCACACACAGTTTTTTAAATCTTGTAGTGCATTTCCGTTGCACTTCGTAACACATAGGTCGCTGAAACGTCCTGCCTGAGATCAGACTTGTGCTAGGTGCATCCTAGACTCTCATGGGAATTTGGAAGATGGAATTTAATGACCCTGTCCTTGGTGTGACTGCCAAAGACTAAGAGAGGCAGAGGAGACGTAGGAGTGTGTGGCAGTGGGTGCTGGCAAAAGTGGCAGACGCAGGGGTAACAGGAAGGTGAAAGACTGGTTGTTGGGTGGGCGACTGGGGTGTGCTACGGAAAGTGGGATGGAGAATAATGTTAGTAGATTGAGCAGAAGGCACATCTGTGTTACTATGTAATTAATAAACAGGGTACATAGACTTTCATGTCTGAGAACACAACTTCTTTATTTCTTCTGTAAATGTCATCCGCTCATTTATGCATACAGTCTATGCATAATCCATAGATCCATTCGCTCATGTATTGATTGATTTCAAATATTTTGTCACTCGCTCACCCATTCACACTCTCTCTCCCCTCATCCATCCAGTGACTCACTCACCCACTCCAGTTGTTGAATAACAAGCTCCATCTATTCATTTATCCTAATCATACATCCGTTCACTCATCACTTTACCCATCCATCCAACTTCCACTCTTTCCACACACTTTGTTCACTCATCAGTTCACCCATCCAATCAGCTTCCACTCTTTTATAGAAATCCTCTTACGTCTATCCATCTACACACCCACATATATTTCAAATTATTAATTCAGTTACTCACATACTTACCAATTCACTCACTCATCTAGCTACTCACTCATTATTTTATGATGCATCTGCTAGCTAAACTATCCATTTACTCACCTAGCCATCCACTTAACGTTCCACTTACCCACCACCAGCCCACAAATCAATGCACCCATTCTTTGTTCCACTCCATCATCAATTTACCTATATATACATAACCCAACCATCTACCAGCCACTCACGCCTCCCCCATACAAACCCATTTACCCACTCACTCATCCGTCCACTAACCCAACTATCCTAACTGAACTCCACCTATGCCCACATCTGGCCACTCGCCAATCCACTCCCTCACATAGCTACTCAGCCCGCAGCCAACTACAACTTTCCAGAAAAACAAAGACATAAAAGATAGCTTCCTACCAACCCTGTGTATAATAAGATAGAATAAACTCCTTACAAATAGGGTTCGAAAGTTGGGAAGTACCATAATTAACCTCAATGAAAACTACTGAATGGAATGTCTTTTGGGGGCAGATAGTAGGGAAAAAAACTCATAATGTAAGGAATGAGGTGCAGAAGGGAGCTGAGAATGGAATGTTCCATTAGTTTATGTACTACATTTAACTGTCTGCGCGTGATGCCTTAGAAATTACATATATATGTTTCAGTTTTATTTATTTATTTGATATTGTGCCGGGAAGGAATCACACAATACACTATAAAATTCACTATAAAATTCATAAATGATATTTCTATAGTTGCCCAATACCCACATACAAAAACAATTAAGTAAAAAACTAACTCTGCAATACATTATTCAACAGTCTAACAACTGTATATGGTACATAAAATTCGGTTTAAAAAACTCTATACAATCAATCTAAATTTAAAAACACCTATGCTAAAATCGCCCCTTCCATTTTCTAGACGCTTAAACACAATTGCTTAGAATGTTCCTATCTCATAGCTCAATCTCCTATTATTTCATTCTAAGATTGTTTTTAAAAGGTCGCAAACACCGCAAGCCTTTAAAGGTTTTAAAAACCGTAAGGTGTAGGCTTTTTCTTTCTTCAACAAAAGTTCTACCAAAAACAATTCGATGACCAAGAGTTAACGAAAAGAGATAACAACAAGTATTGGCAAAGCCAACAGGTCTTGCCTATGCAGCGCTTTGTCAATGTGTTTTAGCCATGCTGTTGACCAGAGTGGCTGCTTCTCAGCTTGACTAAAAGTTAGTGGCATAGAAGAGAGTTGTGTGAAGTGTTGTAGAGTGGAATGCAGAGTGGAGTAGAGTGTTGTAGAGTGGAGAGGCAGAGAGTGTCGTGTATTGGAGTGGCATAGTGTGGAGTCGCATAGAGTGGCATACGCTGGAGAGACATGGAGTAGAGTGGACTGGTGTGGAGTGCATAGGTGTAGAGTGTTGCAGAATTTAGTGGTGTGGATTGCAGTGGAATTGAGTGCATTGGCATTGAATTCAGTGGTGTACAATGCAGCGTTGTAGAATGTAGTGGCAAAGACTTCACACATTTAGCTTTGTGTAAAAGGGGACTGGCTCAGTAAGTGGCTCATTCACATTTACATAGCGCTTAATATCACAGATTTTGTTTCTAAACACTGTAAAAATAGCTGTTGGTCATACCTCACTTAATGGCGCTCAATCAGCCTATAGACCTTGGAAGGATGAAATCCTATCATGGCTTATAAAGCTGATAGCAGATGCTATTAGAGACTCTGGCTGAGTCGTATTGCCAATAAGGCAACATGTAAATATTATGTATTATACTTGTAAGGGGGTGGGCAGAACAATATCCCTCGGTCCCCACTACATCACAGGGATAATTTATTGAATCTTATGGTAGTTATTTAGGTACATAGCATCATCGTCACACACATAGCTAAAATGTTCTCTGTAAGACAATATGGCCCATATTTATACTTTTTTAGCACCACATTTGCGCCGCTTTTTGACGCAAAAAACGGCGCAAATTTACAAATTACAATTGCATTTAGCAAGTTTATGCCGCTTCAATAAATGACGCAAATGCAGCGCAAAAAAAAAAAAAAATATGGGCCTATGTGCTTTTCAATGCGCACTGTCATAGAACTACAAAACTATACATATATTAGTATACATTCAGGCCAGAATACGAGCCTATTTATTGAGCATTTTTGTAAAACGCTAACATGAGCAACTACATGGCGTTTTAATTTGCACTTTAAATATTTTTTCTTTTATTTTTGCTCTTTTGTATGAGTTTGTACATTGTTAATATATTCCTTTCGTGTAACTTTTACAAAACAATGAACAAGCGGCCACCTTATCTCACGTTACCTGGATACCCACCAGTCTAAGGAGCTGTCACGGTGAGCGCTGGAGGGGGAATTGATAAACGCTCTTCCATCTCACACGGTTCTTTGTCCCTCCCACGCTCTTCTCAAGATGTCGTCAGTGCTGGGATTTGAACCTCATGGGAACAATGAACCAGATCTAAACAATGTTTGTTCTCATGCCGAGAATTGGCTTCCAGGTATCTTCTGCTACTTGGAAGTGGGAAACTATTAACTCGATCAGGGAGGAAAATAACTCGAGACAACTCTGTTTGATCGCAAGAGGTGAGAACAGTGAGAAGAGGCGGGCAGACAGGAGCTCTGAGTCAACAGCTGCTAAAGGACACACAACTGGGGTCTGTGAAGCAGGCCTCTTTACCTGTTACTGATGGAAATACTTTTATTTAAGAAAAACAACTTTATATCACATAAGACTGATTTATCAGAGTATCGGCTGTTCCTTCTAGTACAAGGATTCTGAAAACAGATTTAAGCTTAAACCAATTATTCAGGATTTTGCTTTTCCTCTGGTATTAGTAAAATAGGAATCTATCACTGACAGCATTACTTGTCCTTGCAGGAGCGGGAAAATGTTGGCACACCAAATAGGGCCACTGACAGTAGCGGATGGCTGCAATCATGCACTGAGAATCCCTGCCACCAGGGGGCCTTCACTCTCAAAAGCAAGACTTCCGGTGCAGAGAGGCAGTGCATGGCTTTGGACTGCTGGCTGTCTATCTTCTCTCGCTAAGAGCACCCTCGAGCGCTGACAGATAAATCCCCCATGCTAAGCAGTGGTGCTGGCATCAATCTACTGTATCACAAAACAGTGGTTCTGTTGGATTTACTTAGCATACATAAAGACACATACAAAATTAGTTTGCATAACACACGAGAAAAAGGAGTCACAAATAGCATTTTCTGAAAGAATACTATTGATACTGTAGTTATGCTAATTTCAGAATAAGGGTGCTCCGTAGTTAGTGCAAAGGTGCTTGTGCAGTGCAAAAACGTGTGTGTAAAACATAGTCAATAAGAATGAGTAGCCAATAATCAATAAAGATTTCATAAAACAGCCTGGTTAAGAACAAAGGGCCTGATTACAAGTATGGCGGTCCATAGGACCAACGTACCCGCTGTAGCAGTCTGACCGCCACACCCCTGGCGGTACAACCGCCAGATTGCGATCCTGGAGCTCGGACTGCCAGGAGACCGCTGCATCTGCCAGGATCGGGGCTGATGGTTGAGTGACAGTTGTAGTCAGCTACGGTGGTGTAGAGATCGGCATTGCCGTGCTAATCATAAATTTTCCTTTCCGGCAGCCTTTCCATAGCAGGGTCACTGCCATGAAAAGGCTGGCGGAAAGGCAGAGTTGAGGCCTGACATGGGCAGTGCAGTGGCCCCTCTGTCAGCACCCTCGGAATGCTTGGGGCATCGACTGTGCAACTGTATTGGCCTCAGCTCCCTGGGGCAGCTGAGGCCAATGCTGCTGCACTGTTTCCGCTGGTCATCCTGGCGGAAATATCGTAATACAATGGTGGTGAGGCTGCCGGCTTGATGGCCTCCTCCCCACCCCTGTTTTGGAGTTCCTGCTGTCCAACTGCCAAACCCATAATTAGGCCCTTAGTCCCAAAGTAGGAGTTTCTTTTTCAAAAACAAAATAACGTAATAGCCCATATGAGGCTTGCTAGTGGCCCACTGCAAGAGTTTTGCAACCTCTATGCAAAGCTGCATGCATAGTATGTTTCAATTTCTCAAGCATATAATTAAATAACAATTCTAATGTGGCATACAATTATATTAGATCTTCTTTTAAACAAAACATTTTAATTCACTTAAAAACAAAATAACTTCTCATTTGTATAGTGAAAGGCCAGAATTAGAGGAGTCTACAGTTTTATTTTCTACAAGTGAAATTTCAGGTTTTCGCTCTTCACAAAAGTTGTGAATTTACCAGGTTTACCTTTGACTGTGCAAAGCTTTTATCAATGGTGCAAGATCATTCTCACTGCATAGCAAAATATGCGTCACCATAATCTAATCCAGCCAGGCTGGAAGGTGTTTGCAGAATACAGAACCGCAGGCTTCATGGGAGTTTAGGGGAGCGGGGTATCTCCACAGGGAAAAATATTTTCTGAGTGGATTTAAAAAATGAAAAAAGAGCTGTGCATTTGAAGAGTGGGCTACTTTTCCCCAATAAGGAATTGTACTATATGTAGAAATATCATGAACAGAGACATTACATTCCCATCTAGTATGCATGAAACCAGCAAATTGTGCAGCTTATAAAACGTAAGCATTTTCCATCTATGCACTCAGGATCTGGAACAACGTCCTGGATCCATCAGAACCACCCAAACACTGCTATGATTTAGCAGAGAGATGAAGGCTCGTACCAGATTTACAAGCAGGCTGTGCAGCAGATGCGTCACTCTTTTGACGCATTGGCGGCGCAGGCTGCTGACCCATATCTACAAGGTCACGCAAACCCACTTTGCATGACTTTACATGGCCTTGTAGATATGGAGTAAGGCAACTCAGGGCAAGTTGCTGCATTGCCTTACTTTGCGTCGGGGAGGTGTTTCCATGGGTGTTGTGTGGGGGTTCCTACTCAACACCCATGGATATTGACGCATTCCCAGATTTACAAGGTTTTGTAAACCTGGAAATGCATCAAAACCCTGCACCACCCTAGGGTTGGCGTAGAAGTGACGCAACGGGGAGCTATATCTCTATTTCTCCCCGTTTTTTCCAAATGCCATATACAAACATACCTCGTACTGGGAATGTCTATGAATGCTCTGCATAGGAGTAGGTATGTATACCTTGTGTAGAACCATGTTCTGTGTTAAAAAAGGATACGGCAACCTAAACTGCAACAAATTTCAGGATTTGCTTATGGAAGTGCAAAAGTGCAAACATGTTGCAACCTTCATAAAGTACAAAGTTATGCCAAGGCGTTCAAGGTGTTTGCAGGAAAAAAACTAAGCAGCTTCACCCCAGCGTTAGTTAGACTCATAATTGTGGCATTCCCAGTTATTGTTTCAGCACACAATCATATGTTCTTTGTTTTTCTTTAGATTTCGGAAGGTCGTCAGTCTGGTTTATCAGTAGCAGGGAACATTCTCCCAGTCCCAGAAGACCACAACAACATTCTTTTTATATCCAAAAAGCAGTATTCCTATCGATGCACCAAACTCCTCAGTTTGCCCACAGAGGCCGATCTCCAGATTTTCCTCCATGCCTTAGTTTCACTACTAATTGCCTCCGTTTTATTTTAATTCCTTCTGACTCACGCCCCTGCAAGACACACCAACCCCATCCTTCTCGACTACCCTTCTATCGCCTGAACAAAGAGGTCAAATCCCTTTTCAGATCATGATGTCTTATAATCCAGTTTACAGCCCAGATCTAATAAAGCCACATCTGGCCACCTAATGTAGGAAACTACCAGAAGATGGCTGCCAGCTGCATATTGATCTGAATTAGAAGACTGGCAAGAACAACCAGCTCTCTGTGAGTGAGGGGAGAGCAGCTGACCCCTATCAGGAGCCAGTTCTCTTTCCTTTTGGGAGGTGCTGAAAGCAGATTGCTTTGTATCATCAGTTCGGCGCCTGCCTCTGTAGATTGTGTCATTAGCATGGGATTTGCAGACATAGGCGGTCATTCTGACCGCCGCCCGCCATGCGGTTACCGCCGAATGACCGCTCCGCGGTCAGGAGACTGCGGCGGCCATTCTGGCTTTCCCGCTGGGCCGGCGGGCGACCGCCAAAAGCCGGCCCGCCGGCCCAGCGGGAAAGCCCCTGCAACAAGGATGCCGGCTCCGAATGGAGCCGGCGGAGTTGAAGGGGTGCGACGGGTTCAGTGGCACCCGTCGTGATTTTCACTGTCTGCTAAGCAGACAGTGAAAATCTTTGTGGGGCCCTGTTAGGGGGCCCCTGCACTGCCCATGCCAGTGGCATGGGCAGTGCAGGGGCCCCCAGGGGCCCCACGACACCCGTTCCCGCCATCCTGTTCCTGGCGGTAAGAACCGCCAGAAACAGGGTGGCGGGAAGGGGGTCGGAATCCCCATGGCGGCGCTGCAAGCAGCGTCGCCATGGAGGATTCCCTGGGCCAGGGGAAAACCGGCGGGAAACCGCCGGTTCCCCTTTTCTGACCGCGGCTTTACCGCCGCGGTCAGAATAGCCCAGGAAGCACCGCCAGCCTGTTGGCGGTGCTTCCGCGGTCCTCGGCCCTGGCGGTCATGGACCGCCAGGGTCAGAATGACCCCCATAATGTTTCTGGCTCCATCTTTTGCTCACAAATTTGCACAGTTTTTTCAGACACAAATTGTAACAGAGATGTATGAAATGGTGAAAACGACAGCATAGGATAGCTCAAGCCTGGGAAAAACATGGCCGATGTTCTCAAAACAGAGCAATATGGCAGTCTCCAGTGTTTCAAATTTCTACTGGAAGATTTCACTCGCACTGAATAAATAAAAAAAAGTATCCAAAGAATGACAATTATATGCAGAAGTCTTAAAGCTATACCTCCACTTATGTCAGGTTTATGCGTGGGGAAAGTGGCAAAATCAATGAGGCAGGATCAGTAGCTTTTTTGTATGCAGAAGTTTGTTTACAGTACAGACATCCTGATAAGTGTGATAATATTTCTTCTAGACACTTTAAGAGTGTTCCCTGTGGAATGTCAGGTGTATAGCACCCATTTTAGAACATTGCCATTACTCACTCCTTTACCTTCATACCTCACTCCTCATCCCCATTGCTCACTTGTATTTCCTAATTTCCATTCGTAATCCTTCATCCCAAATCCATTAATCCTCATCACTCATTCCTCACTCTCCATCATGATTTTTCACTTCTTAGCCATCATCCCTTGCCCATCATCAACCATTCCTTATTCCTCATGCCTTAGTCTTCACTTCTCATTCATACTGTTCCTCACCTGTCATCCCGCATCTATTATCCCTCTTCCACCATTCCCAAGGACTCATCACTCATTCCTTGATCCTCATCCATCATTCCTCAATCCTCACCCACCATCCACCATCACCCATACATCATTCTTCATCACTCATCTTTCACCCCTCATTTCTTACCAATCATCCCTCAGAAATCATCCCTAAACCATCTTCCATCATTCACCATCCGTCCAACATTATCTATCATCCATCATCCCTAATCCATGACAAAGCCAGTGGACATGATTTATTGAAAAAAGTGTGTCTTAAAGGCAATAGACGTTTGAAGGTAGCTTGTTATTAATACACTGTTCTAAAGACTACACAAGTATTTTGTTATATGGTATCTCAAAGATTATGATAGTAAGCAAGGGTTTTGGTGCTAGTGACCTACACAGATATGGAATACGATAGTCAGTCAATCAATATCTTTATTTAGTATGGCCAACACACTTATAAAAGATATCATGTCACATAAAAACATTTAAAAACCCTAAAAAAGAATAACAAACAAATTAGATTGGTATAATATCTACATTCATATCAGGGAGAGTTTCCCTGATGCTGCTAACGCTTTATACAAAGCATGTTATGCCATTGACAAGTAGGTTAAGTTTTCAAGTACTGTTCAAAATGAGAGCTGGTCTTCACTGTGTAAAACTTTGTAAAATCTAAGACATATTGGGCCGAATCTAAGAAAAGTGTCCCTGCATCCAATGCAGCACCACTTTTCTTGTACCCCTTAGCGCCCCCTAACGCCAGCATGCGTGTGTCGCATTTAACATAGGACGCACCATGGCGGTAGTTATGGAACTAGCATCAACATTTTTGGTGCTAGTTTGACGCGTTGAAGAATTAGCTCCAAAAATTTGGCACTAATCCTGCAAAGCACATTGGGGCCCATTGAAAACAATGGTGTGCCTCCTTTTAACGTATGCTCTTAGCAGGCGTTAAAAATGCCACTAAAAATGATGCAAAGAAATCTTTTAGATTTCTAATGAGGGAATGCCCCCCTTGCATACATTATGCCTAGCACAGGCATAATGTGTCACAAGGGGTTACAAAGTAGCGCAATGCACGCATTGCACCACACTGTAAATATGGAATGACGTTTCTGCCATAATATTGCCACATTATAGTCCAAAAAATGACGCTAATGTGGTGATATATGGAGCTAGGCCCTCTTAAACCTGGGTCATTGCTTTAAAGATCATGTTCGGGAAATCCTAAAAAAATTACAAAAAATAGGAAGTGCAATGTGCTCTGAATGAAAATTCCTTCACAGGTGCATACTTTGTTCTCTTTAAACCATTGTCCAGTTTTAGGGTGTGCCACCATAAAATGTACAATATTCAAAGGAAAATGTTTTAAAGTATAACAATGGTGACGATTTAACACAAGCAGCAAGTAAAACCGAGTGCCTTGACCCGAACGAATCATTGCATGGACTGTGACTGTTTTCTTAACCATTTCTTGCTGTTCGCTAACAGCCCACATCATTTAATTCAATCTGCATCCTAATTCTGTTTTAGTTAGAATAGTAGTAATATTATCCTTACTATACTCATCTTTACACCCACATTATTATGGGAAATTCTGATAAAATCTAGCCAAGTAATTTCAAAGGGATAATATAAGGGAAGGCACTTAACTTTAAGCATTCTATTCAGGCTACGTTCAGGTTTTGCCCAAATAGAGTCCCATATCTGCATTGGTCTTAGTTGGATGATATTCTCTATATGGGATAATCCTACTTCTCTATGGCAAACAAATTCGCTTGGGGGACAGTAAACAATATTTTCACTACAGAGTTCCCCCCTTTTGTAGGTGCTGACAATCAGTGAAATCCCAAAGGCTAGAGACATAAACAGAAGCTGGAACACTTCTGTTGTTACATATTGTTTGCATGCCTTGGATGGGCCTCAATCCCAGGTTATAAGCAAACCTAAAGATGGTAACTGCTGTCTTATTTAACTGATAGCATTTAAGATGAATTTGGTGCCTCTAGTTATTATGACTGTCAAACATGATTCCTATATTTTAACAAAGAAGTCCAAGAGGGAGATTTGCTGATTAACATCAGGGGTAAGATCTATCCCTGTTCTTAAAGATTGGCGCAATCATTGTATGCAGCTATTAACACACTCCTTAATAATGGCCCCTGTAATGGCACCCATATAGAGATATTGTCTTCCTACAAATTGATTGGTACCCAGTCAGGTTAAGTGGCTTGCTCAAGGTTTATGCTGGCCAAATTAATCTCATCAATAGTAAATAGTAAATTACTCCCAAATGATACAGCATGGTCCTCTTCTTCTAGGGTAGCACCCATGTGTTCTATATTAGAGAAGAAATCACAATAATGGGCTATCCATTTATCTTCTGAGCTATGGGGAGTTAACCATATGGACAAAATAAGTTTGGGTCATTCAGTTAACTTGGTCTTGCCAAATTATCCCAAGTCCTTCTCTCTGATTTTACTTTTCCTGTCTTTCAGCACCTGTTTATACTGATTTCTGCACAAGGCAATTTCATATGGGTCTCTATGAATGTTTTAATGCTTTTTTTAGAATTCAATGAGCCCTGCTGCAGGTATGATCAAACTACCCCTTAACATGGTCTCTCTTTGGCAAGTGATTTTTAGTCAGCATTAAATTAGAGGTGGCAGAAATTGCATCAAATGAAGATATGATCTCATTAGCATTAATATAATCTGCCAGACAGATCCTAAAGATTTCCATATTCTGTAAAATTAGGACAGGAAGAAATTTGTGCTATCAACCCCGATCCATCTGATCTGAACTCCATTTGGTCGGGAAACCTCTGTGCTGTTAATGGTGACATTGGAATCTATATGGCTTTCCCCAAGATGTCATCTATATCTATGGTCACTTAAATAGGGTGCAACAATGTCAAACCCTCTCATTATAGGTGCCACATTTTTCAGAGACCAAAATGAAGTTGATCGTGGTGCAGGCACCTATGCCTATGGAGGTTGAGAGTAAAGGATGAATACAGGGGCTTATTACACCTGCAAAACTCATATTAAAGGATGTGGATACATTATTCAAGGCATTTTCACAATCAGTGTGTATAAAGTGTGCTTGGACCTACACCTTTGTTGTCCTCTAATCCACAGACTCCCTTAGAAGAATATAAACAAGAGCGAATGTTAAAATCCCCGGCCCAGACAATATAGGTATTATTTTTTAACAATTAACTTGACTCAATTTAAGTTGAAGCATTTATTATATAATATTGTATAATTATTAATTATTTATTAATTCCTAATCCAGTGTATATTCTAAACAGAGTCATTGAAAAAAGGGAGTCCTTTCTATGCCACATTACCTTTGTTGTCAGGAGGCTAGAGACTAATATTGCTAAGCCCCCCTACACCTCTCCTCAAGATAGAAGGGTGAATTAATAAGTCATAAATTCTGAACCCATGAGCATAGAAACTACCTGAAACCCATGTTTCATGTAGGCAAATAATGCTGTACCGAGATATGTGGGATAACCCGTTAGAGTTCAACATTTTATCTGAGACTTCCTCCACATTCTAATTTGCCAGTGTTATTGTAGTACTTGAATCCTTGTCAACACACACAACTAATAACTTTGACAGAGTGAGGGTCTCCCCTCTTACTCTACACTCCTGCTTCCTGTCTTCATATTTAATTTCTGGGAGAGGGAGAGGATCAATACATGAACCTGAGCGCCACTTCATCTGTCAGTCTAAGCTTTCAATACTGAGGAGGTGATCACAGCACTGAATTGTGATGCATTGAAAATCTTGCCTTTGAACCCTCTGGTCTTATTTTATCCAAGAGTAACTAATGTCTTCATATCTATAAAAATACCCCAATGGACCACTGTGATTTGACTCAATTGTATTTCTCGACAATTCAGCATTTAAAAGATGGTCTTCACATTGTCGGGGTTCCTAAAATTAGTTGTGACACAATTGCTTTCACAGGTTTTTCTAGATTTATCCAGCTGTGGGTTCCTCTTACCATCAAAATTTCCTTTGACAAACGGTCTATATGTTCCCCAACCTCTTAGCAAACCAGTGCATGGTTTTGTTCTTCAAGGCAGACCATGATTCAGAATGTTTAACAGGGAGGCCCGGGAACATCCTTTTAAGTAAAACGTACACTGTCACTTTTAATAAATAGATCATCCCAATTGTCCCAAGGAGGTAAATTAGATGATTGCTTCTCAGCATCCTGAGATTTCCCCTGTGTGACGGTGGATTGATTAACACAGCCAGGAAAAGACCCTTATGTTCTGAGACACACACTGTCTTTTTTAATGGCAGAGACTCAAAATTGCATTTGGGGTGGGAGGAGGCTATGACTACTGATATAGTAGAATTCTTCAGGCAACACACATGGATTTACTCCTACTGTGGACATTATAATCTTCAAATCCTCTGTAAATCCAACAGGCACAGTAGGATGAGCTGTTACTAACATTCCTCTTGAATGTGCCTTGACCTAGCATGAATGGTCAGCAAAATAGGAAAAGGTGCCATGGGTGGCCCTGACCAGCCTCCTCCGGGCTCTGACAGGCACAGATAGGCTTTTGTCTGGGCAAGCACTGTTGAACACCATGGAGCACTAAAAGCACGATGTTCAGCCCGCCCCACCTTCGCCTCCTCCCGGCAGGCTGCATCTCACATGAGGGGAGGGGGGAGGGGTTATGGGCAGCTGAGTCTATCCCAACTTGAAAAGCTTTCAAGAGTCAACACCAGAATTATCATTATTAGGCCCTTTTAGGGGTGATTTTATATTGTTTTGAACGCATTTTTAATTTTATTATGGTGTAGGCAAGGGTTGCCTTGTGGGAAAATGTATTCTCAGTAGACTAGGTCTGAAATGGTTATTGTGACATGGCAGTGATAAAGGCTATGGGCCTTATCATGGCCCTGGCGGTGTAGTGACTGCCAGGGTCGCGGTCGGACCACCACATTATGACCGCGGCGATAGCGCCGCGGTCAGACCGTCGGCACTGCCAGTTTTACTTGGCAGGATGGACTGGCGGTGCTGGCGGTCCTAATCCGCCAGGGCAGGGCTGCAAGCAACGCCGCCCTGGGGATTATGACCCCCCTCACCTCCAGCGGTTTCATGGTGGTAACCCTGCCATGAAAAGGCTGGCAGAGATGCGGTGCAGGGTGCCCCAGGGGGGCCCCTGCACTGCCCATGCACTTGGCATGGGCAGTGCACGGGTCCTCCTGGCCAGCTCTGTTGCAAACTTCTCTGTCTGCTTTGCAGACAGTGAACTTTGTGACGGGCGCAGCCTACGCACTACATCATTACCACCAGCTCTATTACGAGCCGGTGACAATGCTGTAGGCCTTTTCCCTCTGGGCCAGATGGAAAATCGTAATGGAGCCGGCAGGGAGGCAGCCACACTGGCAGCACCCTACTCATTGGAACTTGGATGGACGGGCTTTTCCGTCTGCCAATGTCGTAATGACACCCTATGGCCCTCATTCTGACCTTGGCGGGCGGCGGAGGCCGCCCGCCAAAGTCCCGCCGTCAGATTACCGTTCCGCGGTCGAAAGACCGCCGCGGTAATTCTGACTTTCCCGCTGGGCTGGCGGGCGGTCGCCTTCAGACCGCCCGCCAGCCCAGCGGGAAAGAGGCTTCCACGATGAAGCCGGCTCGGAATCGAGCCGGCGGAGTGGAAGCTGTGCGACGGGTGCAGTTGCACCCGTCGCGTATTTCACTGTCTGCGCAGCAGACAGTGAAATACATGTAGGGGCCCTCTTACGGGGGCCCCTGCAATGCCCATGCCAGTGGCATGGGCACTGCAGGGGCCCCCAGGGGCCCCGCGACCCCCCCTACCGCCATCCGGATCCCGGCGGTCGGACCGCCGGGATCTGGATGGCGGTAGGGGGGGTCGGAATCCCCGCGGCGGTGCAGCAAGCTGCGCCGCCGTGGAGGATTCAATGGGGCGGTGGTACACTAGCGGGAGCCCGCCAGTGGTGCCGGTCCGACCGCGGCTTTACCGCCGCGGTCGGAATCCCCATTGGAGCACCGCCGGCCTGTTGGCGGTGCTCCCGCGGTCCTCCGCCCTGGCGGTCAAAGACCGCCAGGGTCAGAATGACCACCTATATGTCTGTTTGGTTCATACAGAAATGTTATTTAAGATGCCATAGTTTTAATCATTTTATTAAGACATGGTATGACAAAGGCAGTAGACCTGATTCATTATTATGAAACGCGCACGTTAAAGCCAAATAGACGTTTAAGAATGGATTGTTATTTCACTGTGCTCGCGCCTGTAGATATTCATTGAGTCACATGAAATCGCACATATTACCTCAGAAAGGCAAGGGTTTTGGGGTTGATTACCCCCTTTGACAAACCCTGGCATAGAAGAGTTTCACTGTCATATTTCTTGTTAGAATCTCTATGGAACGGCAACCAGGCTTAATTGTTTGAATGGATCATGTAATAACATTAATTAAAAATACATATATTTATAGGAGCTTTGGGGCAAACCTTTTTGGCGTTTGCTCTGTATGAGTGTCATTTACACTCTGCTTCCATTTATGATAGTGCACCGCATGGATGGGGCAGTGAGTGAGTCCACTTCAATCATTGACTAACTTTCCCTGTGAGAGACAGTATTTGTCCGGTCACAGTCACATCTGCCAGAAAATAAGTGAGCTTCATGGCCAGGGCTGGTGAGTCGGTCCTTTCGTTTTCCATTTTACCCTATATCGCCCCTCTTGCATTGCTTTTAGTCTCTTCCTTTTATTTTCATTTTATGGGCATACTGCAGCTCCCCAGATAGGGCTAGCAGACCGCTTGCTTGCTGCTCATTGTGTCTACAGTGCACTGCATCCCAAAACCAGACAATCATTATGGAAAGGAATTCCGCACAAAGTGCCATTCCAAGATGGCTAACACATTAGTTATAAATATGGCAGCTATGCTGCAACTTTCACACAATGATACTCTATGTACAAAAGCATTGCAATAGGTTAACCTATTCCTATATTTATTTTTTTGTTGCTGCAAGCATTTGCATGCCACATTAGGATGGCAGGATGTTTTTCCTACTTTTCGTTGTTCAATTTATCTTGCATTTGTTTTTACGTTTCGGTTTGTTTCATAGTAATACTGATTAATTTGTTGAAAACGTGGAACTGCTTGAAGGTTTTTTGTGTACATATTTCCTAAATCCGATTTTCTGCCCATGTTTTGGTGCTTGGATTTCTAAATGGGGCCTGTGTAGGTTTGAGGAGGTGGTGGTCCCCAGGGCCTGGGGGTGGGGGGAAGGCGGGGGGATCTGCGCGGCCCCCCTCCACCTTGTTTAAATTTAGCCCTAGGGAGGTGGAGGTCCCCGGGGCATAATATAGCCCCAGGAGAAGAGTCCGTACAGCCCCCCTCCTTTGTTTTTAATAAAAGCCCTGGGAAAGTGGTGGTCTCCGGGGCTCAATGAGTTCAATGGAGGGGGGGTCCACGCGGCCCTCCTCCCATATTATATTAAAGACCCAGGAAGGTGGTGGTTTTCAGTTTTAAAAACAGACCTGTGGGAGGTCCTGTGTGCCCCCTCCTTTATTTCAATTATCCCTAATGCCTCTGGGATCTGGCCTGCTAAAGTGAAAACAAGAGTGAGAGACTGTTTTTTAAGTGGGAATTTTCAACAGATTTGTGGATCCTCCCCGAATTTTGCCAAAAATTTAAAAGAAAATGCTTTTTTGCCCTGAATGCTATGCAAACTAGGTCCTAACTATAACTACCTACTGGTGACTACCAGTAGGTAATATATATGCATGTATTTGTGTATATATATATATATATATATATATATATATATATACATTTATAAATTATAAATTTACCTGTCAGAATTGTCTCAAGTAACTATAACTCATCCCTAAGGTACCTATAACTCGCAGCCACGATGCAAAGATTTTTCGGCAAACATGTTACTGCAAATATTACAAGATATTATTAATTATGTTATCAAAGATGTCAGTAGTTCCGTAATTTGTGGGGTAATTAGCACTGCATGGCGAGTTATAGTTACGTTAGGGCACAGGCTATAGTTACTTGAGATAAATAGCTATAACAGGTGAATTTTTATGGTTTGAATGTTTAAAGTGTGAGCCTAACTATAACGTCCCTGTAACCTTTGGGTTTTTGGGTACATTTCTAAGATTTTTATTACTATATGTTAATCCAACCACAGCCGCGCACGGCAGTGCATGGCGGCGGTTGGCCACAGGGCCTGGCCAACCTCCAAACTACCCAACCGAATGAAGTGCAGTGGGAGTTGGCCGCAAGTCTGCGTGGCCCCACTCTCCTGGCTGATTTAGGCCCAGGGGACTCCATCCCCCAGAGCTGGGCCTTCTAAAATTATTTTGGGGGAATGGGGGCCACATGGCCCACTCCCCCAGCTGATTTTGGCCCCAGGGACCCCATCCACCAGGGCCTGGTGTTAATATATGTATTTTTTGGGGGGAGGGAGGCGGGATGGACCTACTCCCAAGGCCAATCTTGGCCCGGGGGACCCCATCCCCCGTGGCCCAGCTTTCTAAAAAACTTTTTGGGGGTGAAGGAGCCAACTTGGCCCCCTTCCCCCTGGCCGAATTCCTCCCCGGGGACCCCATTCCCTACACTCAGCATTAATATACTTTTACAGGGGGTGGGGGGCTGTGTGTCCCCATCCCCGGTCCAATTCCGGCCCCAGGGACCTTATCTCCCAGGGCCTAGCCATGTCACCTGGGTGCCCCCAGAGCACCAAGTCAACACTGTTGGGGACCGCGGGAGAAGCCTGAAGGCCCCCGTGGTCCCAGCCGGCTCCCCACCCTCTGAGGGAGCAGACATTGCTGTAACAGACAGGGAGCTGATAAACATACTGCTCCCTGTCTGTGAGAACAATAGTTTCCTCATTTTACCTGCCTACATGTGTGTAGGCAGGGAAATAGAGGCAATTATCCACTTCCAGCAAGGGAAGAGCTGTTTAACAGCTCTCACTTGCTGGAACCGGAATGTTTTCTTTGACTTGGTGGGAGCTGTCAAAGCTCTCTCCAAGTCAGAGCAAACAGCTATGTCCCAGGGGTGGGCACCCCCGGAGAAAGCAGGAGCCAGCCCTGGTCTGTGGTAGTCCCTAGGGCTCCACGAGGAGGGCCCCCTTCAACATTTCAATTAGACCCGGGGAGATGGTGATCCCCGGGGGCCAGGGGTCGGTAACGGACCCCCTATCTTATTTAAATTAGTCCTGGGAAGATGGTCCAGAGGCTGTGAAGGGGGGGTGGGACCAGGCAGCCCCCCCTGCATTTGATCATGTCTTCTGGCCCAGGAGGGTGGCAGTCGCTGGGGCTGCCGGGGGCAGGATGCCCCCCCCCACATTTGATACTGTGTTTAGTCATGGGGAGGGGGTGGTCCCTGGGGTTGTGGGGGGACCAGACGGCCAGCTACATTTGATTATTTCTTCTGCTCTGGGAGATGGTGGACCCTGGGGTTTTGGGGGGCCGGGTCAATACTGTTAGACCCTGGGGAGGTGTTGGACCCCAGTGCTGCAGGGGGGCTATGTAGCCCCCTGTATTTAAAATTTTTCATGCCCCTGGGACCTGGCCAGTCCCGGGGCTGTTTACAAATCAAGCGCGGGAGCCCACGATTTTTTGGGGGTGGAGGGAATTTTCACCAGATCCACCGCAACTTCCCCCAAAAATGTTTAAAAAATGCTTTGTTGCTCTGGGTGGGGGAGATCCCTCTGAGACCTCAGAACCAAAGCTAAGGGGTCAGGGTGTACCTACCCTGGGCTCTTTTCTGTTTTTTTAATCTTTTTTTCTGTGACTCGGCTGAAACAGAGTCCCAACATGGCTGTCAACACCTTGTTGAAGTGTTGTCAGCCAATCAGATCTCAGCATGAGATCAGGAGGGTTCGCAGAGCCTCCGCTTTCCTGATATATACAAATTTGTATTTTCTTTAATTTCTCAAAAACTACTAAATGGATTTACAGCAAATAACAAAAAGGGCTCTTTCTGGACCAAGAGCTACCTTTCTGCTAAATTTGGTGTAATTCACTCCAGTGTTTTGGGCGCTATCACTGTTCAAAATCCTAGGCTAGATATATATAAAAATATATACACACACACAAACACATGTATATATATATATATATATATATATATAAAAAACATGTTATACTTACCAATGAAACACTTACATTTAACTGTAAAACTTTTACAACGCTTATACCTCTACCATTCATGCCTTCATTGCTAAAATTCATTGTAAAGGCATGCGTGGTAAAGGCATATGTGTTGTAACAGTTTGCGCAGCAATGGCATGGGTTGTAAAGACGCATGAGTTGGAAAGCATGCCTGGAAACGGCATGTATGGTTCCGAGCACGTTGTTTGACCAATTTGTGAGATCTGATTTTCTCTTCTGGTCGAGTTCCTATCCTAAAGAGGAAAAAAGTGAACTCCCACCTCTAGTGCATGGATAGAATTTGTCCGTATGACTCCCTTTCCATGAGCTCAGGCTGTAGTCTGTAAACTAACATATATAAATGATCATCTTATTTTTTCAAGTCCCTTTAGATAAGTCTCAAACTCTTTATACAATTTTTTGTTTGAAATACTTGAAAGGTAAAATCTGCAGGAAATTGTGAATCATTCTTATAAAATGTTTCAACTTTACTTAACAATCAAAGCCTTAAGTTTGAATAAGCATGATTTTTTTCAGTTTCTATAAAATGTAACAATTAATGTAAAAATATTGTAAATACAGGAATAATTCCCCAATTCATTAAATAATATTTATCCTCCAAATGACAGCATGCTTTCTTCAAACCGTACTAGAAGCCTCTAAATTCACTAGTTTGTTAAATAGAAGCCCAAAGTCTAGCATCACCACAAGGAGTCTAAAAACGTGGCCTGTCCTTCTCTCTTACACAGACAGCTTTCTACAATAGAAGACAGGTCCTCGTGACCTGTCTTAACAGAAAAGATGAAGTGCATCAAATAGACATTCCTTATAGAGACAGCATGACAAGAATGTGCAACCACTAAGGCCCACAAATGTTCACAATCAGTCAGTGGCACCTGTCTTAAATGTTTCCATTCAGCCTTCAAAGCCAATTAACAAAAAAGGCATGCTCCAGCTTCATTTTTAGCTTCATTTTTATAACCCTTAACATGATTAAGCAATTGAAACCAACTCTAAATTGGATCAAAGGCATAACAATTCCTCAAAAGTAGTTGCCTTTTCATTAGAGAGGTTTCTTCACTCTTTGGAGTGCAGATGTTCTGTGCAGGGCTGGTACTGCCCACCTGCTAGCCATTTACTCTGGGCTTCATTTTGACCAGTCTTTGAATTGTCCTCTTTGGCACCTGGTATGATACGTGTAAAAAAACCTCTGCACCATGTGGTTGTAATCTGCGAATTGCTTTATTCTAAATGTGGCAGACACACGTCAATTGCTGACATGGCATTGCGTTACTCAGGGACTTTCCCTCGATTACTTACTCCACATCTGCTGCTGCCTGTTAATTGTTTGATGTCTCCACATGGGCGCTGCCTCTGGTTTCTTCTGCATCTGGCAGCCCTTTCTGAATTCTTCATCTGCAAGAAGGCTCTGCTTCTGACACAGATTACATCTGTGAGTAAAGCAGGCCATTCAACACTGCCAGCTTTCCCCTGTTATGGTGTGACAGTTCCTACCTGGCATCTTATGGCTGTACATCTCTATCACTGCACTGTGATTGGATCAAATCTCTGGCACTCATACATGTCATCTTTACATATAAATACTCAGCTCTTATCTTCACCTATCTTTTCGCCCTTGCATTGCTGCAATTCTAGCCGCGACATGGACATCTCTGCTCTGCCTGCCTCCCTCCAGTACATGTCTCTGAACTAAGCACAACCCTCAACACTAGATTTCACCCACTGTGACCTCACTGAAGTGTTTCTCTGATCCTCTTGCATATCACGCCAAACAACACCCTTCCCAGCCAGTCATGCATGGCCTAGTAAGATTTTTGAACCAAGTGTAGCAGCGTTTCGGGGCCACATCACAGGCAACAATGCGCTATAACAATGAAATTGACAATGATACACAGCTGCAACCGACTGCCTTATAGCGAAACTAAGGCCCATATTTATACTTTTTGACGCAAATCAGCGCTAGCGCAGATTTGCGTCAAAAAGTTTACTGCCGGCTAACGCCATTCCAACGTGCCAGCTGGGTGCCTTACGTATGGAATGACGTTAGCCGGCGCTGCGGCCTGGTTAGCGTCAAAATAAATGACTCTAACCGGGCAGCGGAGGCATAGCGAAGAATGGGGGTTGTGCGTCAAAGAATGGTGCAAGTCAGGTTAGAGTAAAAAATAATGACTCTAACCTGACTAGCATCATTGTTTGACGCACAACCCCCATGGAAATGACTCCTGTCTTAGCAAAGACAAGAGTCATGTCCCTCTGCCCTATGGCCATGCCCAGGGGACTTTTGTCCCCTGGGCATGGCCACTGGGCACAATGGCATGTAGGGGGGCCCAAGTTAGGCCCCCCATGCCACTTTAAAAAATAAAAAAAATACTTACCTCTACTTACTGTAGATGGGTCCCCCCATCCATGGGTGTCCTCCAGGGGTGGGCGAGAGTGGCAGGGGGTGTCCCTGGGGGAAGGGCACCTGAGGACTGCTTCCATGGTCAGAGAACATGGAAATGAGCCCACAGGTCCCTTAACGCCTGCCCTGACCCAGGCATTAAAAAATGACTCTAAACTGTTTTAGAGTCATTTTTTAAGTCCCTCGCCCTCCCGCGTATCATTTTTGCACAAAGGCCTTAGAGTCATTTTTTGCCCTGGAACGCCTACCTCGCATCTCATTAACGCAAGGTAGGTTTCCACAGTAAAAAAATGACACAAACTCCATAAATTTGGCACTAGACGGGTCTAGCGCCAAAGTATAAATATGGAGTTACGTTTGCGCCGGATTTGCGTAAAAAAATGACGCAAATCCGGCGCGAACAGAGTATGAATATGCCTCTAAAAGAGGTATGTTATCCCTGCCTCTCATTTTATTGCCTCATCTGATCCTGGTCAAATCACTTTTCTCTCCCAGTCTCTGGTCTGATAGCACTCAAAAGCCTACAAAAATATTACATCCAGGTATTACGTGCTCTCTACATACTAGCACATCTACATTCAAACTCCTCCTGTTTCAAAACAAAGAAAGGTACCACATTGATATCCGTTCAGCTCACTTCCAATTACAAGCTCCTCACCACCAGGAACAAGTAAACAAACATATGTATTCTCCAGAAAAAATATAATTGGAATATTTCATCTTTTTTATTCACAAGGCTCACTGTACAACCCTAGTTGTCTGTAATCACCAGCATGCGGTCATAAGACTTTACCACACAATGTATTTACCAGGTACTGCCTTTACCACACAGGACTTTACGATACATACAACAAAATGGGAACTATAGATCAGGTAAGTGAAAACCGTAATAAATAAATATGTATATATATATATATATCTGTGTGTGTATAGTGTATAGATAGATAGATAGATAGATAGATAGATAGATAGATAGATAGATAGATAGATAGATAGATAGATAGATAGATAGATAGATATTACCTGATTACCTAGTGGCGATTGCCACTAGGTGGTTATAGTTAGGAGCTAGTTTCTACAAAAAAACATTTTGTTTACTTGTCTATATCTTTGGTGCCGGTTGACGAATCGTCACAAAGGTTTCCAAAAAAATACAACGCTCATGTCAGCTGATATCTGGAAATTTTCGGGGTGATCTAGCAAGCAGGACTGAGAAAAAGGGGGTAATCCCAAAAGGAGGTCCCAAACCATGTTTTCTCCATGTTAATTTCCATATGGATTTTGAACAGGAATAGGGGCCGAACCACTGTATGGATTTACACCAGATTTGGCAGAAAGATAGCTCTTGATCCAGAAAGTGATCTTTTTGTGACTTGATGTAAATCTGTTCATTAGTTATTTAAATATTAAAGAAAAATACAAATTTGCATATAGGGACACTAAGGGCCTGATTCTAACTTTGGAGGACGGTGTTAAACCGTCCCAAAAGTGGCGGATATACCACCTACCGTATTACGAGTCCATTATATCCTATGGAACTCGTAATACGGTAGGTGGTATATCCGCCACTTTTGGGACGGTTTAACACCGTCCTCCAAAGTTAGAATCAGGCCCTAAGGCTCTGCGAACCCTCCCAATCTCGTGCTGAGATCCGATTAGCTGCCAACACTTCAAGAAGGAAGTATTGGCAGCCATTTTGGGACTCGGCTTCAGCTGAATCCCAAAAAGAGGCATAAAATGAGAAAAGGGGCCAGGGTAGGGACACCTTGATCGTTTAGCTCTGGGACCTGCCCTAACCCCCGCTAGTCACCCCCCCCACCCCTGGGGCAAAAAAATAATTTAAAAAAAAATATTTGCTGCGAATTCGTGATGGAGTTGCGAATCCGTGGCAAAAACCCCCCAAAAAACAAAACAAGAGCTGTCTTGTTTTAAGGAAGCTCCCAGGTGGGCCAGGTCCTGGGTACATTAAATTAAAGGAGCTGGGTGCACGACCCCCCCTCCTAGGGTACTTTTATGCCCTGAGGACCACCACCTCCCTGGGGCCTATTATTGGCCCCTTACAGCCCCAGGGACTGCCACCTCCCCTGAGCTTAAGTAATAATGACGGAGGGGAGCTCATGGCCTCCACCTCCACCTCCTTCAGGCTTAAGTAATAATGAGCAGCACCCCCCCGTAGCCCCGGGGATCACCACCTCCCCAGTGGTAAAGTAATATAGAATAGGGACTGCCATTTCCCAGGGGCTGAATTTAAATAATGAAGGGGGTCTGTCACGGACCCCCACCCCTGGGGACCACCACCTCCCCGGGCCTATTTAATGTTGGAGGGGGGGCGCTTGGCCCCTATCAAGGAGCCAATGATGGCCCTGGTGACTGCCATCCCCCAGGGACGGATCCTGCTATGTCCCGGGGTGTCCACGCCCGGGACATAGCTATTTGCTCTTACTTGGCAGGAGCTTCGGCAGCTCCTGCCATGTCAGAGCAAACACACTGCTCGCAGCAAATGAGTGCTGTCAAGCAGCTCTTACTTGCTGAGAGTGGAGGTCTCCTCTGTTTCCCTGCCTGCAGAGATGCAGGCAAAGAAACAGAGGAAACTATTGCCCTCACAGAAAGTGACCTGCATGGTTAGCAGCCCCCTCTCTGTGACAGCAATGCCAGATTCTGCAGGACTCGTAGAGCTGGGTGGGACTGAGGGGGTCTTCAGACTTCCCCCACGGTCCCATTTTACACAGTGAGTGCCCTGTGGGGTACACAGTACAGATGGCCCAGTCCCAGGGGTTGGGATCCCTGGGGTTGATATTGGCTGGGGGAGAGGTGCAGGGCCCCTTCTCCCCCCAATTTATTTTTTAGAGGGCTGGGCCCTGGGTATGGGGTTCCAGGAGCTGAGATTGGCCCAGGGAGAGGGGCTACGCAGACCCCCCCCCAAAATAAAATATATTAACACTGGGCCCCAGGGGGTGGGGTCTCTGGGGCTGACATCGGCCCATGGAGGGGGACACGCGCCCCCTCACCCAAAAAACCCACAAATATGTTAATGCCAAGCCCACGAGGATGGGGTCCCCGGAGCCAAAATTACGCACCCCAAAAATTATTTTAGAAGGCAGGCCCTGGGGGATGTGGTTCCAGGGGCCAAAATCTCCAGGGGAGGGTGCATTTGTTGTACTCAAAGGCAATAAATGAGACACAAATTCATAGAATAAATCTGAGACCAATTTAGAAAAATAACAGTTGCTTTTATATACAATTTGAACCAAAGAACTTCGTTATAAGATAAGTAGCTTTTAAATTAAAAATACTTTGTTGTTTCAAAAATCGACACAGTGCAATTTCCAGAGTCTTCAATGTTAGCTTATGGAAGGAAAACAAAAATGCAGTTTCTCAGGTATGTACACAACTTACAATCCCAGTCTTCAGGGTTTCAGGCGAGCACCTGGCAAGGTTCAGGTTGGTACCAAGTGTGCACCCACAGTGGCACGGGGTGGCTGGGTGCCGAGGTCGAAGTCGGAATCGGTGCCCAATGTAAGTCAATGGAGACTGGGGGTGACTGAAGACACGCTTCTCCCAGGTAAGTACAGGAGGTGTCAGAGGTTGGTCTCCGGGGGTTGAGGCAAGCGCCAGTGGGGGCCACAAGGCAGCACAAAACTTACACCCTCAGCGGCAAAGGGGCAGCCGGGTGCAGCGTGCCAACACAGCATTGGGCTCTCAATGTTAGTCAATGCAGGAGATCACTTTCAGAAACAGGCTGCAGGCTCTGGCCAGGGGGCAGGGAGAGATCAACCCATAGCTTCTCAGGTAAGTTAAGCTGGCAGGGGTTGTAGGGACTCCAACGGTCTAGCTCCCCAAGGCCCAGGGGCTCCAGTTGCAGGGGTGTCTTTTGGCATTGGAAACAGCTTACCGGGCAGGTCGCGGTCTGGAGGAGCCCACAGATTTAGGCTGCAGGCGTTGCTGTGGAGTCCAGCAGGGGTCAGCCCATGATGGACTCTGGGTCAGAGGTGCTGGGGAAACTTAACTGAACTGGTGGGCCACTCAGACTTGGGTCTTTAGCATCAGGTGCAGAGGTGGTTCCAGGTGACAGTTTTGCGGTTCCTCAGGCAGACTTCTTTCTTCTTTGTGGATGATTCTTTTGGACAGGTCCGCTGCCCACAGGAGTTCTTGTACTTTATTGAAGGTAGGCAGTACTCCCAAGGCTTTGGAGGTCGCTGGTTTTCAGAACAGCAGTCTTCTGAATGCAGGTGTCTTTGAAGGCTGCAGACAGGCCGGTAGGGCTGGGGCCAAGTCAGTTGGTATCTTCGGTCTTCTCTGCTGGGGGACTTCTATTTTAGGTTTACAGGAATCTGTATTTAGGGTTCAGGGGTGCTACCTAAATACAGAATTTAGGGGTGTTACAGGGAGTACTAGGTGGTAACCAATGGGCTAATCACCTTTGGGGTGACTACACCCTTCCTATGACCACTTCCTTTGAGAAGTGGCCTAGCCCTAACCCTATTGGCTTAATTCCATCCATGCAAGATGGAGGAATTTAAAAAGTAGTGTCCACCTCAGCTCATCCAACCTAGGGATGGGACTGGCATGAAGTGGGCACGCCTCCTAATTTACCTAATTTTCCCACCAGTCTTGCAGCCAAAAGTGGGGTCAGGAACTGGGAGTCGGCCTCCTCCACCATTTGACCATTTGGAGAGGCCTGGGTCACATTTCAAAGGTGGCAAGGCCTTTGAAGCTCCCCGCCCTGGAATGTCCATCCTTCCTGGGAGAGGAAGTCATACCTCTGCCCAGAGCAGGCCTTTGTTCTGAGCTCTCAAGAGCATTGGCTTTCACCTCAGGGGGGCAGAACTCTGTCTAAAGTGGGTTCACTGGTTCTGACCAGTCATTGCCCACACTAGCAGTTGGTAGGTTTCAAGGGGGCACCTCTAAGGTGTCCTCTGAGTGGATGTATTAATAAATCCATCACTGGATTCAGTGAGGGTTTATTAATATGAGATGTTTGATACCAAACATCCCTATCATCATTTAAGCCATCATGTAGCTGGGGAACTCGTAATGACCAATGTCCAGTACATGTGCTTAAAATGGCTGCACTGTTCACTTACTATGTCTGAGAATTGACAGAGACTTAGCAGGGGCATATCTGCTCATGCAGGTATGCTTTCACATGTAATATAATGCACCTTGCATTTAGGGCTGGAAGGCCTGCCAGAGTGTTGACATACATATATTGCATGCAGTGCGCAGGGGACAAGGCACACAGGCTATGTGCCATGTTATGTTTTCATTTTAGGCCTGCACCAAGACATGTAACCTGCGAAGGCATTACTGTGTGCACTTAGGTGAGACGGTTCCTGGTGGCACAATCTGTGCTGTAGCCCTCTGGGGCCTTCCTTTAGTACCCCATACCCTAGGTACCAGGGGTACCATTTAATATGGACTTGCAGTGCCAACAAGGGGTTTGCCAATTGGGAAAAAGGACTGTGCAGTTTTAGGGAAAGAGATCTGACACTAGGGACCTGTTTAGCAGGGACTCAGGGCACCTTCAGTTGAAATTGCACCAGAAACCAGGCAAAACGTGTGGAGTGACCATGTCAAAAGAGGCCCTTTCCTACAGAAATTAACTGAAAAAAACAAAGGTTACAGGGATGTTATAGTTGGGAAATAGAACTTAAAAAAACATAGAACTTCACTTAAAAAATCAAAGGGTACAGATACACTAGAGTTAGGCGCACATTTTAAACGTACACACCATAGAAATTCACCTGTTCTAGTTAGTCAAATAACTATTACTCGTGCCCTAAGGAAACTATAACTCACGCCTCACCATGCACTGCTAAATACCACAAATGACATATTTGATAACATACTTGATAATATCAATGTAATATTTACAGCAACTTTTTTGACGGTAAAAGCTGTTCATGGAGGGTCGCAAGTTTTAGTTATCTTAGGGCACGAGTTATAGTTACTTGAGATAACTCTAACAGGTGAATTTCTATGGTTTTGTACATTTAAAATGTGAGCCTAACTATAATGTCCCTGTAACCTTTGTTTTTAAAGTGAATATATATATATATATATATATAAATATATATATATATATATACACATATATATTTATATATATAAGTTATATATATATATATATATATTTTTTTTTTTTTCTTTTAGTTTTCTTTTCACCATTAATTCACCTTCACTTTTTTAATGGCAGCCTGCCAATAAGCTGGGTAGAGCTTCTGTGGTAACATTGAGGTGCCTGTTCCTTGTTTTCCTACTTGAAGAAGCCAAAAGACAAAACTGTAGCTAAAGATCACTTGTGCTTCTTGCACCATCTCTCCGGCCGAGGTTAATATGAGTAATCTAACAAGTGCTATTATTTCACCTAGAACGTTATAGTACATTGAGAATATGGAACGTGGCCACAAAATTAATACTTATGAGGAGACTTCATTCATAAATTAACATTGCCTTGCACAACTAAGCATATATCGTTAGAAGGACGTATAGGTGATGCAATTATAAATGAATGAGTCAACTCTTGGTAACCAAAGGTGCAATTTAATAGAACACCAAAGTACATGTCATGAACTGTGATTAGTAAGCCAGTTTATTATAAAATAGCAGAATTAGTCATTACTAAAGAAGAAGAAAACAGAGCAGTATGCATATTTCTATCCAGCTTCAATACCTTGTGTAGAAAATGAGGTTACTGGTTGGAGGGGGTGAAACACTAGTCAATCAGCAATCACATTCTTTGTCAGGGTGACACACTAGTAAACCTGTGTTAAACCCTCTGGGGGCTCAGAGCAGTCAAGCTTAGCTGCTATATGGTTCATTTAAATTAAATAGGTCTGTGTATCTGGTCAACATAAACATCAGCATATAGGGACTCAGTCCACATATATCATCAGAAAATGTTGACACTATTCCTAGCTAGCTCACAGTGCCCCATCTGAACCCCTAAACACATCAGGGCATCAGATGGTATCTGCAACCTCGAACATGACTACTCAGGTTCCTAAGGAAATTGTGGAAACAGATCTACCCGTTTGTTGTCACTCTGTGTACCCAAACGAAACACAAGAAGGATGCAGAAATGTTGTTTCAAACATTCATTGCAACAATCTTATGCTTGCATAAAAAACATGAGCTGCTATTATTAGACAAACTAGACAAAGGATGGTAAACCACGTATGAAAATGGTGAAAAAGATATACAGTTCAACCATGATAATGTCAATATGTTGGCACAGTCCTACCTGTTACTACCTACACTATCGAGAACATAGTGGAGTATCCTCTCCCAGATCAATTGGGATGGCCTAACCACCATATCTAGCTAAAATGTATCAGGTGTAGTGCAGGCTATTGACCTGTGCATGGCAGTGGTCAGGATCAGCATCACAGTCAGCAAAGCTGCATCTCGGGACGGTGCACCACTTTCCAGGATAATCCTAGTTGAAGTGCTTCTCTGCAGACATGGCACAGAGGCAGTTTTTATAATACAGTCACCGTTCATGTCACCTGTGTCAGAGTTGCGGGCTCAATGCTATGATATGTCTGCAAGTGAAGAGCTGTCTCCACAGACAATCACAATACTGGGGTATCGCGTCCTGTGTGCCTATCCTTGGATGGTGTGTACAGACTGGATGGCAACAATTCATACAAAAAAACAAGCTGCATGTACAGTGATTTCTAAGTATATTATCGTGTGAGTGAAAAAAGGCATGTAAAAGGTCACCATCAGGGAAGAATTGCTGAGTTAAATTGTGTACTACAAAATAGAGGCACTAAGCAGGCCTTATCATGCTTTACCACATCACTGAGTTAATGCTCTAATAACTTTGCACAAAAGCAGTCAGGCTTAAATTTGAGGCAATTAATAAAGTGGATACAGAACACAGGATAAATCCCACACCAATTTAGGAAAATAGAGTACATTGTATTACATTATTTGAGACCAAACATCAAAAATCCAATCAGTAGAACCAGAGATAGAGAAGCAGAAAATGCCAACTGTATTTATCTGGTCACACTGGACCAGGACAAAGTCACAAGTTCAAGCTGAACACAATGGAATGCGGGCCAAGTTATGCTCGCTGAACAAAGTACCTTAAATCTTGATTTGCAAGGGTGTGTCACACAGAGGTGGTTCCGAGGAAACTGCGTGGCTGCGATGTGGAGTACTTCTCCGTCATCGAGGATGCCATTGGCAAGGGGCTTGTGATGGGAAGGTCTGCATCTAGGATGCATCCGTAGAAGCTGCGGGGCTGTGGTGTGAAAGCCTGTGTCGTTGTTGAGCATGCCATCGACAAGGGGTACACAATGCCAAGGTCTGTGTCAAGGATGCGTTGCACATCAGCAGTTCTGAGGATGTTGCAGACTGAGATGTGAGGTCCTGCATTGGGAATGAGTTGCACAGCAGTGGCTCCAAAGCAGAGCTGCAAGATGATCCATTGCTTTGTATCAGTTCTGCCCACAGAACCACAGCTGGGCTGACAAAGCACCTTCAGCCCACTTCCAAGGGTCCAGGACTGGGATGGCACCACTTGGGGACAAGACCCACAGCAGGCAGAGTCTAGGTGGTGTGTTCAAGGTGGGTGTAGACTTTTCTGTCCATGGGACTCTGATCAGGAGGCCAGCCTACTAGCCCTTGGAGTCCCACTGGTGGTCCAGGGGCATGACGCAGGTCCAGTCTTTCTCATTCAGGCAGCAGGGCAACAGGGCAGCAGAATATCATTCCTTCTTCCAGAGTAGCACAACAGTCCTTCTGAGTCTTCCACAGGTGCAGAGGTGCACTGAAGAGTTTGATCTGAGGGTCCAATATTTATACCTGGTGCCTACGTTGAAGTAGGAGAAGGTTCTGGTGGTTTTGACCTCAGGGGTGTTTGGAATTTCCTGCTTCCCTGCTTTGACCCCAGCTTGCTTGAGCTTGTAGTAGTGAGTTTGCTCAGGCAGACCTTTGTGATGTGTAGTCGATGACAGCTACTCACTGTTGCTAAAGGGATAACATTTACTATTCCTATTTCAATCTAAATAATTTTGGGGAATATGTTTGACAATAAAGCGAACATACCTACTATTCTTGATCCAGTATAATTCAATTTGGGGAAGGTGTTGGACACTAAGGGGCATATTTATGTGTCTGGTGGCACAGGGCAGCAGAGCAAGTCACCTTGCTGTTCTGACTTGCATCACAGGGAAGGGGCAGGAATGTGCTGCATTTACGCAGTACAGTGGATTCCTGCCCTTTCCTCCTGCACTGGTGCCATTTTGGCAGCCTACCACCAATGCAGGTACCCATGCACCATGGGCAAGGATACCTGTGTTGCATGCAGGATTGTTTTTGTACAGGAAGTGACACCTTCCTGCACTAAAACAATCCTGAGAGGCATTTTCCTCTTTCTAAGAGTGCTGCAGAATGCAGCCCACATAGAAGGAGGAAAAATTAGGAGAAATACATATATTTCTCCTCATTACGCCTCTCTTGGGTAGGCCTAAGATTTTATAGCATTGTCAGGTTTACAAGTCCTTGTAAAGCTAGGAATGCATCCAAATCCATGGGAGTTGCATAGGAACACCCACCGCAATGCCCATGGAATTGCCTACCCAGGGTAGAGTAAGACAAGGCAGCGATATGGGCTTCATTGCCTTACTTCATATTTTCGAAGCCATTCAAAGCCATGCAAAGTTGCTTTGCTTGGCTTCAAAAATATGGCTTAATTGTTCGTGCCATACATGTACAACATTGCATGGTCTAAGCATGGTGCAACCCTCTCATAAATATGCCTCTTAATGGGTTCCATTTACTATTCCCACTCCAATCTAAACCATTTTGGGGAAGGTGTTGGACACTAAATGGGTTACATCTACTATTCTCACTTCAACCTAAACAAATTTGGAGAACATGTTAGACACTAAAGGGGTTACATTTACTATTCCCAGCACAACCTAAACCAATTAGGCTGAAAGTGCGCCACTAAAGGGGTAACATTTATTTTTCCCCATCCAATCTAAACCAATTTGAGGAAGGTGTTGGACACTAAAGGGGTTACATTTACTATTCCCACTCCGAAATAAAATATTTTGGGGATGGTGTTGAACACTAAAGAAATCACACCTACTATTCCCTTTCCAATCTATACCAATTTGGAGAAGGTGTAGAAAACTAAAGGGGTGATATTTAATATTCTCACTCCAGTCTAAACCTATCTGGGGAAGGAGTTGGAAACTAGAGGGGTTGTATTTACTATTCCTTCTCCAAACTAACCCATTTCGGGGAAATTGATGGACACTAAAGGGGCTACACTTACTGTTCCCACTCCAAACTAAAACATTTTTGGGAATGTGTTGGATACACAAGTGCTCACACTTACTATTCCCGTTGCAATCTAAAACAATTAGGGAATGGGTTGGACACTAAAGGGGTCACATTTATTATTACTACTCAGATCTAACCAATTTAAGAAAGGTGTTGAAGGCTAAAGGGCAACATTTACTATTCCCACACCAATCTAAAACAATTTGTAGATGTTGTTGCACAGTAAAGGGGTGACATTCACTATTCTGACTCCAATAAAAAACAATTTGGGGAAGGTCTTGGACACTACAGTGGTTACATTTACTATTTCCCCTCGAGTCTAAACCTGTTTGGTGAAGGTGTTGGACACTAAAGGGGCTACATTTATTATTCCCATTACAAAGTAAATGACTAGCTACTCTGATTCCAATCTAAATCAAGTTGGGTAAGGTGTTGAACACTAAAAAGATCACATTGAATATCCTCACTCCAATCGCAACCAATTTGGGGAAGTAGTTTCACCCAAAGATACCAGATTATTTGGTTATAACTCAATTATACAAGTGTATTCTCACATTTTCAAGACTAAATAAAAATTATTTTATATTCATATTAAAATATACATATTTTAGATAATCTAATAATAGAAAAACATACATAACTAATTACCTTTACATAATAAAACTATTTAATTAAATCATAATTATAATTAAAACTTAATCAGATGAACACCACATGTTACTAAAACAAAATTTCAAACAATAAACCATAAAACAAAGAACTGAACATAGTTCTATGTTTTATTGTTTGTTATTTGGTTTTAGTATAACATATAATTTTCTTAAAATACATTTAAATATGTTTAAATGGCATAAACATTTTATAAATCAATATTACAAAATATACATATTTATTAAAAATATATAACACCATAAACAAAAGTTACAGTATTGTTAAAACAATTTTAATACACACAATTTAAAACAAATAATATTAGTGAATAATTTAGATAGAAAACCTTAAACCATATAAACACAAAAGTAAACAATTTAACATAATTTGTGTAGCAAAACAAAAATATTTAAGTAATACATAAATAATTTTTAATAGTAAAAAATGAAACAATTCTGAAAATTATTTCTTGTCCAACTTAAAACATAAAACATTCTATAAACAATTATTTTATGAAGTGTTCTTTTATTTGTAAATTGTTAACATAAAAATTAAATTACAACAGATCAATTTTAAATCTCTCCCCACCCTTTTCCCCTTTAATCCCAGTATGCTGCTCCTAAAACTTTTAAAACATACATTTTTATAAATAGTATTAAAATAATTAATGTTACAAAATACATAAAAAAACCTTTTTGCAATAAATAGGAAAATAAATTGACAGCAAATATCTACATAAAACAATTAATAAAAAAATGATAACGCTAACAATACTTTTTACAACGATATTAAAAACAATAGTTACATTCTTACTTTCGATATTCATATCCACAATATTTTGGACATAACAATATTCTTGCAAAGATAGTCTATATCACAATATTTTTTTTTAATTTTGTGCAAAAACTGGTGCACAAATGCCTAGACCTGCCCCAAGCCATGAGAAGGTCTCTTGTGACCAAGAGGGGTGCACCAAGCACATCCTCATTGAGGACAGGAGACTATTGTCCCCATCAGTGGTTTAGCATGTAAAGCAGTGTTCCCAAATTCCCAAATACAAATTAATACAGTGGACAGATCTTTTTATTTGGGTCACTTGGGTTAAGACTTACTAGCTCACTTTTGTAAAGGTTTGCTTCTGTGTGTATGTCCAAACTCTTGTGTTAATATCTCAAGTGTGTGTTAAACATGTTTGCGTGAAAAGCAAATGTGGATCATGCATGGTTGTTAGTGAGCTAGACTAATGGAGGACAGTGAGAGCCATTTTCGAAGCCCTCAGCATGACCTAGCACATGATGATGTGTCGGGCTATGGCCCCATGCAGTGTAAATGTATTACTCATATTTGTGCAGTTGGAGGGAGGAGACCCAGACACTGGGGTCAGGGGAGTGAAAAGAAAGATACTTTAGAAATTCCATGAAGCCTTTTTGTTAGAAAATAACATTTTGTTTGTATTCCCAAGCACTACCATTTGGTGGATGGTAAGAGTGATGGATGGGATGGGACTGCAGACTCTGTTGTGCAAGGTGAGGAATTCTCTAAATGAAGCCTGTCCTTAGCCTTTCTCTGATTACTCTTTCAGTGTGGCTAATGAGAGAGAGTCACAGAAAGCTCATATCTCTTAGTGCTTCTGTTCTGGATGAAGACAGACTCCATGCTTCCTGCTGCAAGAGACATCCCTTTACACAACTGCAGAGTCTAGGACAATATTATGAAGAGACACTTGAAAGGTAAACCACCCAAAACCGTTTCTATAGTTTAACACAGTAGATCTATATTATCCTTCTACAAGTTGTATATGAAATTGGGACCCAATTCACCTCTTTTGGTTCCAGTCTCGAATCCTTTATGACTAAAAAAGGGGTGTGCTGCAGGGGACACAAAGGACTGTTGTGCAACCAGTGCTTGTATTGATCCAAACATGACAGGAAATTAACTGAAGTCTGGCTTTTCTACTGGAGGAGCTCTTTGCCTGTTCTGAAGCACACTAGAAGCCTGTGTGTCTGCTGAAAGAAGGGAGGAGCCTACCTAACTTTGTAGGGGGACAGACTGTCCGGGAAGAGCATGGGCAAGAACATCCACAGTGACTGTGGTGCCCAGAAGGAAGCCAACTGCTCAAGAGCATTCTGTGAAGAATCTAGGTGCTGGTTGAACCCCTAGTCTCTCAATTTGGATCCTTGTGGGAACAATGACACCAAAACTGTGTGACTGCGAAGGCCGGGTCAGGCAGAAACTTCAGTTTTGCTGAACGCCCAGTTGATGCTACAGATACCTGATTACTGTAGGCCTGGACAAGGCATACCCCTCTGTGTTTGCTACTCGCCATCCTGAAGGTTCACCTACCTTCAGTCTGTTTAGGACTGCAGTCTTTCAAGACTACAGACCCCCTGCTGATCAGTGGGCTGTACTCACTTGAACAAAAGCCACAACACTAAAGACAGTTGTAGCAGGATCTGCAACTTCATTTACACTGGACCGGTGCTGCAGCCACTGCAATAAAGGCTGAATGGGCACGCTGACAAACACAGTCCACGTCCATCTCTGTTGAACATTAAAGGACTTGCTGGTTCTCTGCATTAGAAAAAAATGCAAGAGCTATCGCCTATCATGAGAATAGGTAACAGGGTACCAACAGTTCAAGACTAAGAGCATTCGAACTGTGGGCACCAAATTACTGCACTTTAGTCTAACTCACATTACCCAGAAAATTAAAAATGTCTGGGGGACAGAGAGACAACAAGGTGGGCGTGGCTCCTACATGAGATAGCGCCCAGGATCAATTGCGTGTGTATGTGTGTTTCTTAAAATGTGTAGTATTTAACGCATCTATATGAAAAAATTATTTTATTATTGTAAAGATAAGCACTGAGCTGGACATCAACTTTACTGTGTCTATTGGTTGATTTTTGACTGCTGAGTTGTCTCTTTATGAAGCCTGTGACTGCTCCCCCTCTCTCCTCATAGATTTCAGTGTAGAAGGATTTGGCCAAATTTGCAGAGCTGTAGTAGGATGAGACATCAGTGGTGAATAACCTCAATGTCCCTGGCCGATGCTCAGTAGCTTTTGCCTGTCCTTTTTGGCTGCGGCCCGCCCCCCAGCCCTCTCATTGGACAGGCCCTCCCACCTCCCAGCTGCCACTCCCACCCTCCCCTCTTCTTATGCAGCCACGGCGCGGTAACAGGGAGCAACCTTTGACCCTGCTTCTGCAGGCAGGTCGCTCCCCGCTCCGCCTTCCGCGCCACCTCCTTTCCCGTTTCCTTTTTAGCCTTATTCCCCGCCGCTGCATCCCCTGTGGCCCCTCCCCCTCCTTCTCACCTCTTCTTTAGCCTTATTCCCCGCCGCTGCGTCCCCTGCGGCCCCGCCCCCAGCCCTCTCATTGGACAGGCCCTCCCGCCTTCCAGCTGCCACTCCCACCCTCCCATCCTCTTATGGCAGCCGCGGCGCAGCCGCGCCGCTGGCGCGCCGCTGGCGCGCCAAAGGCACACCAGAGGCAAGCCCGTCTGAGCCCGTCCGCGCCTGGACCGCGCCCAGCGCCAGAACCCCTGGCCCTCTCAGACACACCTACTCCGCCCTCACCCTCCACTCTCTCAACCCAGGCCCCCACCCCACATGCACCACATCTAGCCCCACACACACTCATGGCCCCTTCACCTGCCACACCTGCCACTTCTCCTGCTCGTCATCCCTCACACCACACACCAACCATAGCGACCCCACCTTCAACAAACACAACACCCCCAACACAAGACTCACCCACCCTGTCTCCACCAACCAACCCCGCAGCACACCAGCCCACAACCAGAACACACCCCAAACAACACCCTCACGCACCACACCGACACCACCCACCACAACCACCTTAACTGCCTGCTCCTCAACATCCGCTCCCTTCACAAACATGCCATAGAACTCTGGGACCTCATCACATCACACTCACCTGACATCGCCTTCCTCACGGAAACCTGGACCAACCCCCTCCTCAGAACCCGACATAGCCATAGCCACCCCCAAGGGATACAAACTCCAACACAAAGACCGCCTCAACAGGCCAGGCGGTGGCATCGCCATCCTACACAGAGACACCATCAAAGTCACCACCATCTCCCAAGACACTATCGGCAACACTGAACACATGCACTTCCTCATCCACATCACTACCTCCCTCATAGACAACCTCACCAACCTCAGACTCAAACAACTAGTCACTGCACCCACCCACTCAGCAGGACACACGCTCAACACAATCTTCACCTCAAGCCAACACATAGCCTACACCCACACCACCGAACTCCTTTGGGCTGACCACCGCTGCGTCCACTTCTCCTTCACCAAACACCCCACACACTACCATCAACACACCACACCCTACCACATGTGGGATAAGATCCCCACAGAACGACTAAACTCCCAACTGGCCCATAACCCCTCTCCCCACAATAACGACCCCAACACAGGAGCACACAACCTCTCCAAATGGATCACTACCTGCGCAGACACACTAGCCCCCCTCAGAAAACACATCGCCACCCGCAACATCAAGAACGCCCCATGGTTCACCCCTGAACTCCAAGACTCCAAGCGCAAATGCCGCCAAGCTGAGAAAATATGGAGACTAGAACCTTCCACCATTCGCACCCACCACCAACTCATACGCACCGCCAAAAGAGATCACTACTGTATAAGACACGCCTTGACAACAACTCTCAAAACAGCAAAGAACTCTTCACCATCATCAATGAACTTGCCAAACCCAAAGCCAGCAACATAGACCCCACACACACACACAGCCCCTATGTGACGCCCTTTCCAACCACTTCCTCCACAAAATCCTGGACATCCACAACAGCTTCATACCACACACACCCACCACACATACCCCTCACTCACCCAACCCGACCCCCACTCAGGACCCCCCCACCACACTCTCCACATGGAACCCCACCACACACGAAGAAACCGAAAAAAACATGAACTCCATCCACTCCGGTTCCCCCTCCGACCCCTGTCCACACCGCATCTACAACAAAGCTAGCCCTACCATCGCCCCCATACTCTACAACATAATCAACTCCTCTTTCGACTCCACCACCTACCCAGACCCCTGGAAGCACGCAGAAATTACCGCTCTCCTAAAAAGAAAAGAAGCCGACCCGGAGATCCTCTCCAACTACCGCCCCATCTCCCTCCTCCCTTTCCCCGCCAAGGTTGCAGAGAAATTAGTCAACACCCGCCTATCCCACTTCCTCGAAGCAACCAACACTCTTGACCCCTCACAATCTGGGTTCCGCAAGAACCACAGCACAGAAACCACCCTCATTGCATGCACTGACGATATCAGGACCAAAGTCGACAAAGGCGAGACCGTCACACTCATCCTCCTAGACCTCTCCGCAGCTTTTGACACCGTCTGCCACCACACACTCCACACACGCCTCCACAACATAGGAATTTGCCACAAAGCCTTAGACTGGCTCACCTCCTTCCTCACCGACTGGACCCAGAGAGTCCGCCTTCCTCCCTTCCACTCCAACAACTACCAAGATCACCTGCGGAGTCCCCCAAGGGTCCTCCCTCAGCCCCACACTCTTCAACATCTACATGATCCCCCTAGCCAACATCCTCCGAGCACACGGAATCACTATCCTCTCCTATGCAGATGACACCCAACTCATCCTCTCCCTCACCCGCAACCCCACCACCGCCAAAACCAACCTACACGCCGCTCTAATCAACACCGCCAACTGGATGACCACTAACCACCTCAAGCTCAACTCAAACAAAACCGAAATCATCATCTTTGGCCCCAACAAAACCACATGGGACGACTCCTGGTGGCCCACCGCCCTAGGCCCCGCCCCCGCCCCCACAACCCACGCACGCAACCTCGGCATCATCCTCGACACCTCCCTCTCCATGACACAGCAAATCAATGCTCTAACCTACTCCTGCTTCCACACTCTCTTCTAAAAAAATCCTTCAAATGGATTCCCCCAGAAACCAGAAAGACAGTCACCCACGCACTCATCAGCAGCGGACTGGACTACGGTAACGCCCTCTACGCCGGCACCACACTCAAACTCTAACGCAAACTCCAGAGAATCCAGAACACAGCTGCACGCCTCGTCCTTGGCCTCCCCCGCCACAAACGAATCTCACCACACCTCAAATCCCTTCACTAGCTCACCATAGATAAGAGAATCACATTCAAGATGCTCACCCACACACACAAATCCCTCCACAACACCGGCCCAACCTACCTCAATGAAAGAGTTAACTTCCACACTCCCACACACAACCTCCGATCAGCCGACCTCGCCCTAGCCACAGTCCCCCGCATCCAGCGCACCACCACAGGAGGCAGGTCTTTCTCCTACCCTGCCCCCAAAACCTGGAACTCCCTCCCCACCGACCTTCACAAAACCAAAGACCTACTGGTCTTCAGAAAGAACCTCAAGACATGGCTGTTTGATCACTGACCCTCCCTGCCACTCCCCCCGGTTTCCCTTCCCCCAGCACCTTGAGACCCTTACGGGTGAGTAGCGCGCTCTACAAATTTTTTGATTGATTGATTGATTGTCCTGTGGTTGCCCAAACCGGATCTGACAACAGGGTTGTCAGGTAAGCTGTATTTTAAACCTGCAGTAGCAGCACTGACCACTGTATATTTCAAATCTGGGGTAACAGACATTCAGAGAAAAGTCAGTCACAAATGCACATTTGGAGCTCTATAAAGAGGCATCATGGTCTGTGCCACTTGCCACTACCAAGAAATTGCAGCGAATATATCCATGAAGGGCTCGGGGAGACCATAGACGCTTGAAAGGGACAGATGTGTTGCAACAGCTCATGATACTTGGCTGCCCTTAAAATAACTGATGTGCAGAACCAAGGCAGAGCAGATGGTGTGGAAGGCAGTCGGGTACCAACCACTTGTCTGCAGTCTAATAGCATCAAGAAGTCCTGACAGCTGCTTAAGAGTGTCCACAAGGGACTCTACATTTATCTCAGAAGTAGGATGTTGAGCGCACCACATGCATACTGGTGGGCGGCCCCTTTAAGGTGTAGTGCGTAGCCTTTAAGGCAGCACACTGCATTAAGACGCCGGCTTTCCTCCCAAGCGCTCAGCATCTTGGTGCAGCGGTTTCCTCTTCCCCGTCAGGCCACTGGTTTCTCTGCTCAAGTTCACGGTAATCTGTTGGCAACCTGCTAAAGGCAATCAAAAGACATAATTCAAGCAGCAACCTATACATTTTGGTAACATTTACAGATTGTACTAAAGACAAGAAATAAATACTTATCTGATGAAATCCTGTTGAAAGGACTGGTGAAGTCAACCATTTTTTATTGTTATTCTCCTGGAAGAAAGAAAAGACATTTATATTTTGTTTCAGCAGTGTTTTGTTTAAATCTGATCAAGGACTCATATTAAGGTTTTTATTGTTACATGCATAAAGCATTCATTATTGCAGAGTGACTCATAGCTAGAGTAATGAAATGCTGTATATTTATGATTTCAGGAGAAGAAAACGAATTAAGCCTAGGAACCATTAATTAAACCTTGATTCTTTGTAAAGAGCTGATGTTTAATTATCTAGATCCGTAAAGCCTATACACTTAGGTAGGTGTTAGTGCCAATTGTTAGATGTCTACATGTATCTGCAACTATTACCTATGGAATTAATTGCCTTGAGGTTGTCTTCTAGAAGTATTGCATTGTGAAGTTCAGTCTACAGGAACCAGCAACTAAAAAAGGGAGAAGGGACATAAGGTAATCAAACATGGGTTACATAAAAGTGGGAAGAAGTCAAATTGACAATTATAAGTGCTCAAGGCTTTCCTTATGTTTTCAGAAATTGAAAAGACACACAACATCGCAAGGTGGAAATCTGTTTTGGTCCTGGTCAAGGTTCGTCCTTTCATCCTGGTGGGTCAGGCCTGACTTCTCAGGAGTATGTTTGATTCATAGGGAAGTTGGAAACTACATTGTGTCCATTTCATTCCTGCAGACAGGTGCAAGCCTGACATAGGAGCTCAAACCATCAGACAAAGAGAATCAAAGAGCAGAATTAAGTTATGATCAGACGGGAGATCTGCACCAACTGATGAAAAGGATCGTTGCTAAGAACTCAACAAATAAAAAAGAGAAGAACAAGGTAGAATAATGACTAAAATCAAACAACCTGCCCATTCTCCTAAAGGGAGTTGTAATGGGTTCTTTATCCCGAAACAAATAAAGGGGATATTGGAATAATTGACAGGCGCAGAAGGTGAGGGTTTAGCCAATTTATTCTTGCTTTGGTTTTAAGGATGGAGCTTTTTTTTATCCCATGTTTCTTGTTCACAAGGATAACGCACTTGTAGTCCAACGAAATTAACAAAGTTTCCTTTTCCTTCTCTTTCAGGGTTTTGGTGATAGTCCATAAGTGACCGGGTCCAGCTTTGGGAAGGTCTCCGATCTTCCTCTACGTCAGTGGGCCAGGCTCTCAAAAAAAAATAGAAGAAGGACAACAAAACAGGTAAGTGGGATATATATACTGTCAGTATATAGGGTTAGTAGGGTGGTGGGGGAATAGGTATGAGTGACGGGAAGTGAGGGTATAACTGTCCTTTAGTTTGTGGTTTTCCCTATAGGTGTTCTCAGACATTCCCTTCTTTGCAGAAATCCTCTGGCTGTCGGTTTCTTTGTGAGGTTAGATTTACTTTAGGGCTCTCTGTCATATAGTCTCCCCTTCCCTGCAGGACCTCCCTCTCTTTCCCTTATCCCCCCCTATTCCTAATAACCGCCCTCTCGCGAACCCCCAGCTGTGGTACGAACGTACCTGAGGTGGCCACGCCCCTCCAGGGACGCGGCCGGCACTTTGGCAGTCTCCCGGCTTTTCTCTGACGGGGCCGGGAGGGCCCCGGTGCTTCTCTCTCTCCTGCGGATCTCCCGATCCTTCAACGGGCTCCTTCCTCTCCGTCCTCGGTGTCCGGGTTTCCTCTTCCTCGGGTCGCGCTTGCCGGGCGTCTTCCTCTGTCTCTCCCTCTCCTTTTCCTTTTGGTCCGTCTTTTCTTTCGGTCGTCGTCCAGACGCCAAAGGCGTCTGACGTCATAGGCTTGCGTCCCTCTCGAGTGTGTCGGGCCCCATCAATGGCGGCCGTCACAATATTTTGAAGACCGGCGTCCGGAGACGTCCGGTTACACATCCCCTCCCTTGAATGGGGCTGTTCGAGACCCAAAGGTCCTGGGAACCGGGATAAATAGTCAGCCTGTCCCATAAGATCACCAGGGAGATGGCAAACCTGGAAGGAGAAAGGTTGAAGCTCCATAAACCATCTCAATATGCGACTGTTAGTATCTTTATATCTAGAGAGCCAGGTGAGGGGAGCGTGATCCGTATATAATAGAAAGGATCTTCCTAGGAGGTAGTATTGGAGGCTTTCAATCGCCCACTTGATGGCGAGACATTCTCGTTCTATAATGGGATATTTTTGCTCCCTGGGAAAAAGTTTACGACTAATAAAGACCACGGGGTGACTAATATCTCTCTCATCTTTCTGAAAAAGTACGGCCCCCAGACCCACGTCTGAGGCATCCGTTTGGAGGTGAAATGGGATAGTGAAGTCAGGACATTTTAAAATCGGTTGGGTAGTGAGATATCTTTGTAGGGTATGGTAACTATGGGATTGTACTGGGTTTAAATTCGTGATATTTTTGGGTTGGCCTTTCCTCAGGAGATCGGTTAGGGGAGCGGCCACGGTGGAATAATGGGGTATAAATCTTCGATAATACCCTACCAAGCCTAAGAATGACCGGACCTCCTTTTTCGTTGTGGGTGTATCTATCCGTAGGATGGCTTCAACTTTATTCATTTGTGGTCTAAGTATACCTTTCCCTATATGATATCCTAGATAAGAGATCTCATTGAATGCCAACCGGCTTTTGGAGGCGTTGGCTGTTAATCCAGCCCCTCGTAACGCTGTAAAGATTTTGTTTAAATGTGCCAAGTGGTCTTCCCAAGTCTCGCTGTGAATAACGATATCATCCAGATACGCGGCAGCGTACCTGGTATGAGGTCGTAGAATGGTGTCGATGAGACGCTGGAAGGTGGCGGGTGCCCCATGTAACCCGAAAGGGAGAACATTAAAATGATATAGCCCAGAGGGAGTAGAGAAAGCCGTTTTCTCTTTATCTTCTGGCGTCAAAGGAATCTGCCAGTAACCTTTGGTCAAGTCGAGTGTAGACATGTACTTAGCTTTTCCCAACTTCTCTAAGAGTTCGTCCACCCTTGGAAGGGGATATGTGTCAAACTGGGATATAGAATTGACTCGTCTAAAGTCAATACAGAAACGTAGAGACCCATCGGGCTTTGGCACTAATACCACCGGTGAACACCAGGGACTCTGGGAAGGCTCTATAATGCCTAGGTCTAACATCTTTTCTATTTCGTTTTCTACCAGGATCTTTCTAGCTTCAGGGATACGATATGGCCGTAAGCGTATGACCTTGCCAGGTGGGGTTATGATTTGATGATGCACCAACTTGGTCCTGCCTGGTATCGAGGAGAACACATGGGCATGATCATGGAGGAGCTGGGTTAATTGCTCACTCTGTTGGATCGAGATTTCACTATTTATGGGAGGCATCTCCTTTCCGCTAGGCTGCTCAGTGGGACACCACCCTATCTCCAATTCCTTAACGGTGTTAACTAGGCATCCCCGGGTTGGTTCTCCCTGTGGTTCTTCCCACTTTTTTAATAGATTGACATGAAAGATCTGTGACCGGTTGGAACTGTCTGTGAGCTGGACCTTATAGGTCACGGGTGTTACTACCCCTATCACTTTATAGGGTCCCTGCCACTTTGCCAGCAACTTGTTGTCTGAACTGGGGAGAAGCACTAACACCTTATCACCTAGGGTAAAGGTCCTTAATTGAGTATTCCTGTCGTAATATCTTTTCTGCTTTTCTTGAGCCTTCTCCATATGTTCCCTCACGTTTTCCCACACATTTTGGATGTTGGTTTTTAACTCCTGGGTATATTCTAAGAGGGATTTTCTCCATCCTCCTCCTCCCATAACTCTGCAGCCATATCTAACAAGGTCCTGGGCTGTCGTCCGAACAATAATTCAAATGGACTATGGCCCGTGGATGCTTGTTCATGGGTCCTGATAGCGTATAACACTAATGGGAGTTTTCTATCCCAGTCCTTACCTGTCTCTGAAATAGATTTCTTTAGTAGAGTTTTCAGAGTGCGGTTATACCTTTCCACCAAACCATCCGTTTGAGGATGATAAACCGCTGTTCGCAACTGTTTGATCCCCAGAAGTTTACATATTTGTGACATCAAGTTGGACATGAACTGGGTACCTTGGTCTGTTAAGATTTCTCGGGGAAAGCCTATTCGAGAGAAGAACCCTATCATTGCATGGGCTACGCTCTTGGAGTTAATACTGCTGAGTGGGATGGCTTCTGGGTATCTGGTGGCATAATCTACCAATACTAGTATATAACGGTATCCTCTAGAAGACGGTAGGAGAGGGCCTACAATGTCCATTCCTATTCTTGAAAAAGGGATGTCTATAATGGGAAGCGGTTGCAAAGGAGCTCTTCTTTTGGGACCCGGATCAATCATTTGGCATTTAGGACATTGCTGACAGAATCTCGTAATTTGTGAAAAGACCCCCGGCCAGTAGAACTTCCTCAACAGATATTCTTCCGTTTTCTCTCTTCCATAGTGACCCCCCCCACGGCTGGCTATGGGCTAGGTGTAGGACTTGTGGTCTATAAGGTTCGGGGACTAATAGCTGCTTCTTTTCTTCTCGGTTGTTACCAGTGACACGGTATAACAGATTTTTGATTATGGTAAAAGAAGGGCTTTTGTCTTGGGGGTTCCGGGGTCGTGCACTTTTCCAGGCATGGATCAAACTCGGATCTTCTCTTTGACAACTACGGAATGGGGGAAGGTCAGTAAGGGTAAGGACCTTTGTAATTACCCTATTTGGACTCATGTTTCCTTGGGCGTAGACTTTTCTGGTTTCTCTTTTTTCTTTTCGGGAGGGTCTGTATCTAACCACCGGTGGTGTTATAGGCGTACTAGAAAAAGGAGCTCTTTTCCACCATGTACTCATGTCTTCAGAGTCTTTTGTACTGTCAAGAAGTTCCGAAAAGTCAGGGAAGTCGGTTCCTATGATAGCTTCTTCGACTAGCCTTTCCACCACCCCCATCCTTATGGGGACTTCTTTTCCATCCCAGGACAGGGTTGTCCAGATTAGGGGGTATTCTTTTGTATCTCCATGAATACAACATATGGATACCGTAAGTCCTGAAGTAAAAGGGGGGCTTTCCAGTAAATCAGCACGAATTACAGACTGACTGCAACCTGAGTCAATGAGTGCCACTGTGGTTCTTCCATTGACAACAAGTCTCTTCTTGTATCGGGTTTCCTTTCCTCCTGTATAGAAGACTCTCCCCCTAGTGACTCCTATTTCCATCGGTTCAGATTTTTCCGTTTTCAGTGGGCAAACCCGGGCGATATGTCCCCACTCTCCACAGCTAAAACACTGTGGTTGTTGCATATAGGATCTTTCTAATACTCGCAATTTTCCCGGATCCTCGGTTGGTTTCCGCCCCAGGGATGGGGAGGGTCCGGGGTTCTGTCGGATGGGGTTAAGCGTTGGCCGTACGGGAGGGATTTTGAACTCGAGGGAGCGGTGAAAGGCACAGGCTAATTCAATAGTGGTGTTAGTATCTGGACTTGGGTGTTGCTTGATCCAATTACGGGTATTGGTAGGTAGGGCGTCTAGATATTGTTCTAAGAGAACAACCTCAATGATATCCTCCCTATTGGTCCCATTGGGACCTAGCCACTTGAGTCCCAAGTCCTTAATCCGGAAATACAGGGCCTGGGGATTCTCGGAGGGTCCCCATTTGGCTTTCCTGAACCGGACCCGGTAATGTTCGGTATCAAACCCCACTCGCTCTAGGATACTCTTTTTAATATCCTGATAGGGTGTCGTTCCGCCTGGGTTTACCGCTTGATACGCCGCTTGGAGAGTTCCTGTTAATAACGGGGCGATATATTGGCCCCACCTATCCTGGAGCCAGGTGGCGGAAGTAGCAACCCGCTCGAAATTGGTGAAAAAGGCATCCGGGTCTTCGCCTTCCTGATATCGCTGCAGGACCGAACTTGGTACGTTCGGATGCACCCGGGTGGCGGCAATAGTGTCCGTGAGGTTTTTGATTGCAGTCTCATGGACCAACTGATTGTTGGCCATGATAGTGGCCTGACTTTGAAGAGCGCTTTGTAGGGCCTCCCTTTCCACTTTAGCCTCCTTCTGTTGCTCTTCCCACACTACTTGTAGATGCCTCTGCCCTGCGGCTAGCTGCTGCATCATCTCTGATAGGGTGGGTGCACCCTCCATCGTTTTAGGTTACCTGTCGTTGTTCCAATATCCCACTTCTGACACCACTGTAATGGGTTCTTTATCCCGAAACAAATAAAGGGGATATTGGAATAATTGACAGGCGCAGAAGGTGAGGGTTTAGCCAATTTATTCTTGCTTTGGTTTTAAGGATGGAGCTTTTTTTTATCCCATGTTTCTTGTTCACAAGGATAACGCACTTGTAGTCCAACGAAATTAACAAAGTTTCCTTTTCCTTCTCTTTCAGGGTTTTGGTGATAGTCCATAAGTGACCGGGTCCAGCTTTGGGAAGGTCTCCGATCTTCCTCTACGTCAGTGGGCCAGGCTCTCAAAAAAAAATAGAAGAAGGACAACAAAACAGGTAAGTGGGATATATATACTGTCAGTATATAGGGTTAGTAGGGTGGTGGGGGAATAGGTATGAGTGACGGGAAGTGAGGGTATAACTGTCCTTTAGTTTGTGGTTTTCCCTATAGGTGTTCTCAGACATTCCCTTCTTTGCAGAAATCCTCTGGCTGTCGGTTTCTTTGTGAGGTTAGATTTACTTTAGGGCTCTCTGTCATATAGTCTCCCCTTCCCTGCAGGACCTCCCTCTCTTTCCCTTATCCCCCCCTATTCCTAATAACCACCCTCTCGCGAACCCCCAGCTGTGGTACGAACGTACCTGAGGTGGCCACGCCCCTCCAGGGACGCGGCCGGCACTTTGGCAGTCTCCCGGCTTTTCTCTGACGGGGCCGGGAGGGCCCCGGTGCTTCTCTCTCTCCTGCGGATCTCCCGATCCTTCAACGGGCTCCTTCCTCTCCGTCCTCGGTGTCCGGGTTTCCTCTTCCTCGGGTCGCGCTTGCCGGGCGTCTTCCTCCGTCTCTCCCTCTCCTTTTCCTTTTGGTCCGTCTTTTCTTTCGGTCGTCGTCCAGACGCCAAAGGCGTCTGACGTCATAGGCTTGCGTCCCTCTCGAGTGTGTCGGGCCCCATCAATGGCGGCCGTCACAATATTTTGAAGACCGGCGTCCGGAGACGTCCGGTTACACATCCCCTCCCTTGAATGGGGCTGTTCGAGACCCAAAGGTCCTGGGAACCGGGATAAATAGTCAGCCTGTCCCATAAGATCACCAGGGAGATGGCAAACCTGGAAGGAGAAAGGTTGAAGCTCCATAAACCATCTCAATATGCGACTGTTAGTATCTTTATATCTAGAGAGCCAGGTGAGGGGAGCGTGATCCGTATATAATAGAAATGATCTTCCTAGGAGGTAGTATTGGAGGCTTTCAATCGCCCACTTGATGGCGAGACATTCTCGTTCTATAATGGGATATTTTTGCTCCCTGGGAAAAAGTTTACGACTAATAAAGACCACGGGGTGACTAATATCTCTCTCATCTTTCTGAAAAAGTACGGCCCCCAGACCCACGTCTGAGGCATCCGTTTGGAGGTGAAATGGGATAGTGAAGTCAGGACATTTTAAAATCGGTTGGGTAGTGAGATATCTTTGTAGGGTATGGTAACTATGGGATTGTACTGGGTTTAAATTCGTGATATTTTTGGGTTGGCCTTTCCTCAGGAGATCGGTTAGGGGAGCGGCCACGGTGGAATAATGGGGTATAAATCTTCGATAATACCCTACCAAGCCTAAGAATGACCGGACCTCCTTTTTCGTTGTGGGTGTATCTATCCGTAGGATGGCTTCAACTTTATTCATTTGTGGTCTAAGTATACCTTTCCCTATATGATATCCTAGATAAGAGATCTCATTGAATGCCAACCGGCTTTTGGAGGCGTTGGCTGTTAATCCAGCCCCTCGTAACGCTGTAAAGATTTTGTTTAAATGTGCCAAGTGGTCTTCCCAAGTCTCGCTGTGAATAACGATATCATCCAGATACGCGGCAGCGTACCTGGTATGAGGTCGTAGAATGGTGTCGATGAGACGCTGGAAGGTGGCGGGTGCCCCATGTAACCCGAAAGGGAGAACATTAAAATGATATAGCCCAGAGGGAGTAGAGAAAGCCGTTTTCTCTTTATCTTCTGGCGTCAAAGGAATCTGCCAGTAACCTTTGGTCAAGTCGAGTGTAGACATGTACTTAGCTTTTCCCAACTCCTCTAAGAGTTCGTCCACCCTTGGCAGGGGATATGTGTCAAACTGGGATATAGAATTGACTCGTCTAAAGTCAATACAGAAACGTAGAGACCCATCGGGCTTTGGCACTAATACCACCGGTGAACACCAGGGACTCTGGGAAGGCTCTATAATGCCTAGGTCTAACATCTTTTCTATTTCGTTTTCTACCAGGATCTTTCTAGCTTCAGGGATACGATATGGCCGTAAGCGTATGACCTTGCCAGGTGGGGTTATGATTTGATGATGCACCAACTTGGTCCTGCCTGGTATCGAGGAGAACACATGGGCATGATCATGGAGGAGCTGGGTTAATTGCTCACTCTGTTGGATCGAGATTTCACTATTTATGGGAGGCATCTCCTTTCCGCTAGGCTGCTCAGTGGGACACCACCCTATCTCCAATTCCTTAACGGTGTTAACTAGGCATCCCCGGGTTGGTTCTCCCTGTGGTTCTTCCCACTTTTTTAATAGATTGACATGAAAGATCTGTGACCGGTTGGAACTGTCTGTGAGCTGGACCTTATAGGTCACGGGTGTTACTACCCCTATCACTTTATAGGGTCCCTGCCACTTTGCCAGCAACTTGTTGTCTGAACTGGGGAGAAGCACTAACACCTTATCACCTAGGGTAAAGGTCCTTAATTGAGTATTCCTGTCGTAATATCTTTTCTGCTTTTCTTGAGCCTTCTCCATATGTTCCCTCACGTTTTCCAACACATTTTGGATGTTGGTTTTTAAATCCTGGGTATATTCTAAGAGGGATTTTCTCCATCCTCCTCCTCCCATAACTCTGCAGCCATATCTAACAAGGTCCTGGGCTGTCGTCCGAACAATAATTCAAATGGACTATGGCCCGTGGATGCTTGTTCATGGGTCCTGATAGCGTATAACACTAATGGGAGTTTTCTATCCCAGTCCTTACCTGTCTCTGAAATAGATTTCTTTAGTAGAGTTTTCAGAGTGCGGTTATACCTTTCCACCAAACCATCCGTTTGAGGATGATAAACCGCTGTTCGCAACTGTTTGATCCCCAGAAGTTTACATATTTGTGACATCAAGTTGGACATGAACTGGGTACCTTGGTCTGTTAAGATTTCTCGGGGAAAGCCTATTCGAGAGAAGAACCCTATCATTGCATGGGCTACGCTCTTGGAGTTAATACTGCTGAGTGGGATGGCTTCTGGGTATCTGGTGGCATAATCTACCAATACTAGTATATAACGGTATCCTCTAGAAGAAGGTAGGAGAGGGCCTACAATGTCCATTCCTATTCTTGAAAAAGGGATGTCTATAATGGGAAGCGGTTGCAAGGGAGCTCTTCTTTTGGGACCCGGATCAATTATTTGGCATTTAGGACATTGCTGACAGAATCTCGTAATTTGTGAAAAGACCCCCGGCCAGTAGAACTTCCTCAACAGATATTCTTCCGTTTTCTCTCTTCCATAGTGACCCCCCCCCACGGCTGGCTATGGGCTAGGTGTAGGACTTGTGGTCTATAAGGTTCGGGGACTAATAGCTGCTTCTTTTCTTCTCGGTTGTTACCAGTGACACAGTATAACAGATTTTTGATTATGGTAAAAGAAGGGCTTTTGTCTTGGGGGTTCCGGGGTCGTGCACTTTTCCAGGCATGGATCAAACTCGGATCTTCTCTTTGACAACTACGGAATGGGGGAAGGTCAGTAAGGGTAAGGACCTTTGTAATTACCCTATTTGGACTCATGTTTCCCTGGGCGTAGACTTTTCTGGTTTCTCTTTTTTCTTTTCGGGAGGGTCTGTATCTAACCACCGGTGGTGTTATAGGCGTACTAGAAAAAGGAGCTCTTTTCCACCATGTACTCATGTCTTCAGAGTCTTTTGTACTGTCAAGAAGTTCCGAAAAGTCAGGGAAGTCGGTTCCTATGATAGCTTCTTCGACTAGCCTTTCCACCACCCCCATCCTTATGGGGACTTCTTTTCCATCCCAGGACAGGGTTGTGCAGATTAGGGGGTATTCTTTTGTATCTCCATGAATACAACATATGGATACCGTAAGTCCTGAAGTAAAAGGGGGGCTTTCCAGTAAATCAGCACGAATTACAGACTGACTGCAACCTGAGTCAATGAGTGCCACTGTGGTTCTTCCATTGACAACAAGTCTCTTCTTGTATCGGGTTTCCTTTCCGCCTGTATAGAAGACTCTCCCCCTAGTGACTCCTATTTCCATCGGTTCAGATTTTTCCGTTTTCAGCGGGCAAACCCGGGCGATATGTCCCCACTCTCCACAGCTAAAACACTGTGGTTGTTGCATATAGGATCTTTCTAATACTCGCAATTTTCCCGGATCCTCGGTTGGTTTCCGCCCCAGGGATGGGGAGGGTCCGGGGTTCTGTCGGATGGGGTTAAGCGTTGGCCGTACGGGAGGGATTTTGAACTCGAGGGAGCGGTGAAAGGCACAGGCTAATTCAATAGTGGTGTTAGTATCTGGACTTGGGTGTTGCTTGATCCAATTACGGGTATTGGTAGGTAGGGCGTCTAGATATTGTTCTAAGAGAACAACCTCAATGATATCCTCCCTATTGGTCCCAATAGGACCTAGCCACTTGAGTCCCAAGTCCTTAATCCGGAAATACAGGGCCCGGGGATTCTCGGAGGGTCCCAATTTGGCTTTCCTGAACCGGACCCGGTAATGTTCGGTATCAAACCCCACTCGCTCTAGGATACTCTTTTTAATATCCTGATAGGGTGTCGTTCCGCCTGGGTTTACCGCTTGATACGCCGCTTGGAGAGTTCCTGTTAATAACGGTGCGATATATTGGCCCCACCTATCCTGGGGCCAGGTGGCGGAAGTAGCAACCCGCTCGAAATTGGTGAAAAAGGCATCCGGGTCTTCGCCTTCCTGATATCGCTGCAGGACCGAACTGGGTACGTTCGGATGCACCCGGGTGGCGGCAATAGTGTCCGTGAGGTTTTTGATTGCAGTCTCATGGACCAACTGATTGTTGGCCATGATAGTGGCCTGACTTTGAAGAGCGCTTTGTAGGGCCTCCCTTTCCACTTTAGCCTCCTTCTGTTGCTCTTCCCACACTACTTGTAGATGCCTCTGCCCTGCGGCTAGCTGCTGCATCATCTCTGATAGGGTGGGTGCACCCTCCATCGTTTTAGGTTACCTGTCGTTGTTCCAATATCCCACTTCTGACACCACTGTAATGGGTTCTTTATCCCGAAACAAATAAAGGGGATATTGGAATAATTGACAGGCGCAGAAGGTGAGGGTTTAGCCAATTTATTCTTGCTTTGGTTTTAAGGATGGAGCTTTTTTTTATCCCATGTTTCTTGTTCACAAGGATAACGCACTTGTAGTCCAACGAAATTAACAAAGTTTCCTTTTCCTTCTCTTTCAGGGTTTTGGTGATAGTCCATAAGTGACCGGGTCCAGCTTTGGGAAGGTCTCCGATCTTCCTCTACGTCAGTGGGCCAGGCTCTCAAAAAAAAATAGAAGAAGGACAACAAAACAGGTAAGTGGGATATATATACTGTCAGTATATAGGGTTAGTAGGGTGGTGGGGGAATAGGTATGAGTGACGGGAAGTGAGGGTATAACTGTCCTTTAGTTTGTGGTTTTCCCTATAGGTGTTCTCAGACATTCCCTTCTTTGCAGAAATCCTCTGGCTGTCGGTTTCTTTGTGAGGTTAGATTTACTTTAGGGCTCTCTGTCATATAGTCTCCCCTTCCCTGCAGGACCTCCCTCTCTTTCCCTTATCCCCCCCTATTCCTAATAACCACCCTCTCGCGAACCCCCAGCTGTGGTACGAACGTACCTGAGGTGGCCACGCCCCTCCAGGGACGCGGCCGGCACTTTGGCAGTCTCCCGGCTTTTCTCTGACGGGGCCGGGAGGGCCCCAGTGCTTCTCTCTCTCCTGCGGATCTCCCGATCCTTCAACGGGCTCCTTCCTCTCCGTCCTCGGTGTCCGGGTTTCCTCTTCCTCGGGTCGCGCTTGCCGGGCGTCTTCCTCCGTCTCTCCCTCTCCTTTTCCTTTTGGTCCGTCTTTTCTTTCGGTCGTCGTCCAGACGCCGAAGGCGTCTGACGTCATAGGCTTGCGTCCCTCTCGAGTGTGTCGGGCCCCATCTATGGCGGCCGTCACAATATTTTGAAGACCGGCGTCCGGAGACGTCCGGTTACAGGAGTATCAAAAGGTATTGCTTACCTGGACAGTAGTTTCAAAGAGAGGCCAAGAACAGTGGGGACAAAGCAGCTGAACAAGCAGCACAAACCCTGGCAAACTCACACACCGATCCGTTGGTGGTGCTTGTGGAGGGCAGGCAGGGGCCGAGCCCCTTGGAAGTTTAGGGCATGGGCAATTGACTGATCTGTCCATGTCTTGAAATGGCTTTCCAATTAAGTCAAGACTGAACCAGTGGTCTGGCTAATCTCTAAGAGATATATCACAAGCAGAGCCTTCAAAATATTTGGGATGTAAATTGTTTAATAACCAACATGCAAAAACAAGATAAGGATTTTTAAATCTCGAAAAGGGTTTGTTTAACATATGGAAGTGTTTCAATTTAGTATGTTCGATCAAATCATGCAACTGACATTTATTAGAAGTGAACGTTTTTAAAACATAAATTTAGAAACACTCATGAATCCTCTCTCTTGACATTGCTGTCATGAGTGAATCAAATGAGCCATTGTGAGGTATACCTTATATCATGGTTAATATTACTGTTATAGATGATGTAACATTACAGGCTATTAAAGCATATGCATGAGATTTTTTTGTACAGAGTCCAACTTGACCTGAATTACTTAAAGGTGCTCTCAAATGTGATGATCAAATAAATTAGACACATTGAAGTAAAGTCGTTTGACTTAGATCACACAATTAAAGGTTTTTCTATTTTAATAATGCTCTGTATTGATCAATTGTCTTCTGATTACGTGTATTATTTATGTATTTTTTATAATAACTTTTATGTTTTTTAAAAGGGTACAAGGCATAAAACCATACAATTTTTTGACTGTGGTGACTGAACATTTTTTCCAGTCAGCTTCAAGAATATGTCTATTCCAATGGCATTACAGAAATTCTATAAAAAGAGGATGTCCAACAAGGACTCCACTGTGATAAGGTGAGAGTGTTGCATTTACAACTGCTTGCATGCATGGTTAAAAAGAATGCTGATTTTTTTTATTATAGTCCTTCAAAGACAATGGAAGTGCCAGCACATGGTTCTATTTCTATGTCTATGGCCATCCCATTTTTTATCTGAAAAACTGGTCACCTTAAATTGAGTGTTTTGATGTCTGATATCATCCACAATCCAAAAGTCAGACTGAAAGAATAAATTGACTATTAAAACAATAAGTATGAGGTTTCCTGAATTCCAATTAGACTGATTGGAAGACCATGTTACCAAAGTCGTAATTTTAATTTAATAATACTGTGTATCTTAGTTCAAAAGGAAAAAAGAAGAATTTCAAAAGTAATGACTTTGTGAGTAGCCCTTCCAAGACATCAAAACCCACACACAATATATGAAGCACTACTCTCCGCCTTCTCAAATTCACAATTACCACCCACAATTATGGGCAGAATTGAACCTCCTTTCTAACGGTAACAGGTGCCCTGAAGGTGCTACTTTAATTATGAAATATAAAAACCAACATGAACGCCTCTGGATGAGAGGTAACATAAAAGAACATTTGCGGGATCGGTAACGTTCAACAACAAAAGGATCATAAATTAAATTAAGGCAAATTTGACAAAACAGATGCAGCTGCAAAAATCATTTAATTTGGAGTCATGCATCTGGTAACCTCTGTGCATGTAAACTCTGTATGCAAAACAAAAGGGGAAACTAGCCTATCAGTTTATTTTCCAATAAAAATGCAGGATATTGTAACTAATTTGCATGTATGAGATGACATGGTGGAAAATATATCTGTCTGGTCACATGTAGACTTTATCTTGTCAGTGAATCTGTATTTGTGTGTCCAGATTAATGATGGGGTACTTACATAAATGAATTGCAAACTGTGTAGTAACTCAAAATATTTCTGTACTAGTTAGGGTGGTCCCTAGATTAATAGGGGTGCACTACATCATTTGGCAACCATACAGACTGTCACCAAAAGGTTGGTGAGAAGTTGGACAATCAACATGCATGGAAGGTGTTTTTCTCCAACAATTTTGAGTTGGTCTCACTTCAAACAGATGAGTCCCAGTGCAATCAGAATAATTTGTGTTAGAAGCCAGATGCTTTTGAATGTTGCATGCAAGAGAGTTTCTGGGACTCAAGAATTTCTCCTTCTTAGGCCACAGCATAACAGACAGTGCAGCTCTCTGGTTTGCTTAAGACACCTTGGGGACTTTCAGAAGTTGACCTAGGAATGCATTCCACTCACTGATTACCATTGGCTTTGTGGTTTGTAACTCACACTTTCTGGCTTTCCATGTGCTGCTGAATTTATTTGCATTAGGCTCTCCAGGTTCAGATCGTCTCTCCCATGGCCTAAGCTGTGTTTTCTGTGTCCTTCCACAAGCATGCTTTCTGTTAACAGGCCTTTAAATCTTCTTCTTATCTCGTTACATTTGCTGTGCATTCAAAGACCGAGGTTAAATGTCAGGCACTGTCTTCAAAGGGTGTTTTTTTACTTCTTTTTCACTGACTTCAAAGTGAGAGACTTAATGTGACAATCTTGCTAGATACTGGGGATAGAAAAGAGTTTTATTCTAGCACATGACAATGTTTAAATGAACTATGTTAAGTATTTCAGAATTTATCAGAATTGTGAGTGCACAAATGAAGCAAATTTTTTGGTATTTCTGATGTTTGTTGGAAATAAACACTTTAATATGATCAAAATATTCATTACACTTGGTGATGCAATTTCCACACATTTTCGTCTGTGCAAGGTATAGTTTTATTAGTAAAGCTGTATGTCTGTGCAAATATAATGGTCATTTCAATTGAAAATGTGTTGGCTGTAATGGCAGGGTGCTACCACACCATGAATACTCCACTCTACTCTGCATCACTCCACGACTACATTCTACTCTGCATCACTCCACTTTACACCACTCCACGCCACTTCACACTGCACTCCTCAAATGTACACCACTGCACTCTATGCCACTTCACGCTACATCTTGCTACTCTACTCGGTGCCACTCTACTCTATGCTAATGCACTCTTCACCACTCTACTCTACAACCGCTGCACTCTTCTCTGTTGCACTTAACCCCACTCCAGTCTAGCCAACTCCAATCTACTCTGCACAGCTACACTCTATGCCACTCTGCAGTACTGCACTCTATGCCACTGCGCTCTGTGCAAACACACTGTACACTAATGCACTTTACTCTGTAACACTCAACTCTATGCCCCCACACTCTACACCAATCCACTGCATACCACTCTAATATACTATACACCACTGCACTCTATGCCACTGCACTCTACACCACTTTACTATGCGCTATTACACTCTATGCCACTTTGCGCAACTGCACTCCACTCTGAACCACTTCACTCAATGCCAGTTCACTCTACACTGGAACTATCGACTCTATGCCACTGCACTTTATGCCACTCTACTCCACTCTGCACCACTCCATTCTATGTCACTGCACTCTACGCTACTCTTCTCTTAACCATTGCATTCTTCGCCAATGAACTCTTCACAACTGCACTCTATGTCACTGCACTCCACACCACTGCACTCCACTCTGCATTACTGTACTCTATGCCGCTAGTCTCTACACAACTCTCCTTCACTCTACACCACTGCACTCTGACACTCTACTCTGCAACACTGCACTCTCTGCAATTGAACTCTACGCCACTCTACTCTGCACAACTCCACTCTTGTCACTGCACTCTATGGCACTGTATTCTACGTTGTACCACTCAATGCTACTTTACTCTGCACCACTATAAGCTACTGCACTCTATGTCATTCAACTCTACTCTGCACTCTATGCCACTTAACTAACTCTACTCTGTGGCAATGCCCTCTGCATGACTCAACTCTGTGTCACTCCACTCTCCACCACGCTATGCTACTCTATGCCCCTGCACTCTAAGCCACTGCACTCTATGCCACTGCACTCTACTGTGCACCACTCTACTCTGTGCCACTCTGTTTTGTGCCACTCCACTTGACACCACACAGCACTCTACTATGCAGCACTCTAATCAACGCAACTGCATTCTGATGCAGAATTGTACGCTGCTGAATTCAATCCAACGTCACTCAATGCCACTGACCTCTTCACCACTATATTCTGCACTACTCTATGCCAGTGCACTCTGTACCAGTCCACTCTACTCTATGCCACTCCAGTGCATGCCACTCTACACGACTCCACACTATGCCACTCCAATACACGCCACTCTCTGCCACTCCACTCTACATCACTCTACTCCACTCTCCGCCATTCCAGGCTACGACACCCCACACCACTGTCCTCTATACCTCTAACTTTTAGCCATGCTGAACAGGAACCACACTGCTGAACAACATGGCTAAAACACAATGGCAAAGCCATAGCTCTTGCATTGGCGTGGCATATTGACTTTGCCAATGCTTGTTTAATCCTCGTGATGTCTATTTGACTTGTGTTTGGAAAACAAACACCAAAAACCGGCAGTATACATGGGCAAGACAGTAGAATTAAAATTCTCACCAACAAATATGCGGTTTATTCAACTAAAGAAGACAAACTATCACTGTAGTAAAATCTGGTCCGCTATTTTTAATATTCAGTTTAAGGAGGGTGAAAATAGCGTTCACCACTGACTCTCTTTGTAATAAGCTCTTTGTGCATACCTTTAAAGTTGGACCTCTGCTTAAACATAGTAAAATTAACTCACCGGAGGAGATTCTGGACACCGATTTTTTTATTATAATTAGTATGATTGCCCAAAAACAAATAAATATCCAAGCAATAAATTAATACACACAAAATGTTACCTTATTTTGTCATGCTATTAATGCTGTATTAGTTCATTTAAACACTCATTTTGAAGCTGGAGGCTGGCTGCTACTAGAGGCGAGGAAGCTGACAAAGGATGCTCTTGTGGTGGAAAGATGGCTCCCTTTACTTTACTTTCTTCTCCCTCCGTTCTAATCTTAAATACAATAATGTCTTCCTCTATTGCACTTTTGTTTAGCATCTGCTCTGTCACCCTTATTAGCAGAGTAATTGCTCATTTATTAACATTATCCTGGAATAATTAACTCTGATGATGTCAGGGGCAGCACATATCATTATCCATAGTCTGAGTGGCATTGCGCCAGTGCAAGCAAACGAATTGTCTTGTGCTAAACTACAACAGTGACTACTATTGTTTCTACTCTTTCAACGGTCCTCCCTTCTGCAGGGGCCTAAGCACAGTTGAAATTGTTAATGGTTCTCAAATGAATGGGAAATGTTGGCCTTGGTTATTTGTGTCAGCGGCAATTAGACAGTTTGCTATAATGCTCCTTTACTTCCCTTCTAAAGGCATTGCTATTAGAATTAGCCTTTTGCGTACAACATTACCACTTTTATGCAAGGAAGGTGCTTTTGTTGCTTATCTGGTTTTCTGCAGGCCTAGCCTCAAGGGCTAGTTCATATAATGGCCCTCATTACAACCCTGGCAGTCGGTGATAAAGCAGCGGTAATACCGCCAACAGGCCGGTGGTAACAAAAATAGAATTATGACCACGGCGGAAACTGCTCAGACAGACAGCCACTTTAACACACCGACTGCCACGGCGGTAGCAACAAGCACCATGGCGGTAACCGCCAACAGCCAGGCGGAAGACAATGTACCACCCACTGTATTAAGACAGGCTTATCTGCCACCTTTTCTGGGGCGGTACCAACGACATCAAAAGCACGGCTGAAACAGAACACAGAAGTCAAAGGACTCACCTCTGGAGACTCAGGGAACAACCACGACGCCATGGAGCCCGAGTTGCACATCTTCCCCATGCTTGTCTACCTTTTTCTGCATTACGAACATCAACGCCGGCGAAGACAACCAGTGTGAGTACTGTCGCCTAGCACACAAGTGAGGGGGGGAGGAAAAAGAGAGTGACACACACACGCAACACACCCACCCCCAACACCATACATACAATCAGATGCAGTAATAAAACATTTTTACCCCATACCCCTCAGGAATAATGCAAGGACAAAATGATTTGAAGAAAGTGAGTGTAATACAATTTAAGAACCTGAATAAGTGCATCAATATTCAAACGTATATACATATTTACAAATGGAGGGACACTGCCCAGTCCTCAATGACCGTGGGCCACAGGACCACAACACATAGGCCAAGGCCCCACCTCACTCCTGCAACAACACGGAGAGAACACTGCAGGGGCATCAAGTCGATGCCCTGTGCTTGGTCCTGGGGAGTGTAAAGCCACAGTCTCTCAAGTGGGTGGTTTGCCCACTGCTTGGTCCTGGGGAGTGCAAGGCCACAGTCTCTCAAGTGGGAGGTTTGCCCACTGCTTGGTCTTGGGGAGTGCAAGGCTACAGTCTCTCTAGTGGGTGGCTTCTCGACTGGTTCTGGAGGGGGCCTTGTGCCCAGTGTGCTTCATCTTGGGAAGGATGGGGTGAGTGGTTGGCTTCTTCCACTGGTTCTGGAGGGGGCCTTGTGAAAAAAAAAATGTAAATGTAGATTTATATAGCGCGGCTTATCACCCGTGAGGGTCTCAAGGTGCTGCCCATGGGCACAGGGAGATTAAGTGATTTGCCCAGAATCACAGGATGTAGCACCTTCACAGAGGATCGAACCCCGATCTCTAGCTCCTGAGGCTGTTGCTCTGACTGCTGCGCTACATCCTCTCCTTGTGCCCAGTGTGCTTCATCCTGGGAAGGATGGGGTGAGTGGATGGCTTCTTCCGCTGGTTCTAGAGGTAGCATTGTGCCCTGTGATGCAGATCTTGGGGAGTGCAAGGTCACAGTCCCTCACCTGGGTGTCGCACCTACAGGATTTGCAGGGTCCAGGATGCACTACAGCCCATGGAGGCAGGACTACACACTGCCCGCCGGTGGTGATGGCTACTCGGTGTTGGCAGTGGCGGGGCTGTTGTCGGGGCTGGCAGTGGTGGGGAGAGGCTCCAGCCCATCCCCTTCAGCCTCGGACGCTGCCCCCACTGGCGCTGCTGCTGCTGGCTGTGCTGACAGTGGTGAGGGGAGGCTCCAGCTCTTCCCCTGCAGCCTTGGACGGCTGCCCACTGGGGCTGCTGCTGCTGGCAGTGGTGATGGTGGCGGTGATGGTGGTGGTGCTGGGGGAGGCTCCAGCCCTTCCCCTGCAGCCTCGGATGGCTGAACCACGATGGTTGGTGGTGGGGGCTCCGAATGAGTCCCAGCACGGGGCCTCCTGCCCTTCCTGCCTGCTGGTGCAAGCCCCTTGCCCTTCCCTTTTGCAGCTGGTGGTGCCTCCTTGCCCTTCCCTTTCGCAGCAGGTGGGGCCTCCTTGCCCTCCCTTTCGCAGCTGGTGGTGCCTCCTTGCCCTTCCCTTTTGCAGTTGGTGGTGCCTCCTTGCCCTCCCTTTTCACAGCTGGGGTTGCCTACTTGCCCTTCCTTGACGCACCTGGAGCAGGCACACTTTCAGTGCTGCTGGCTGGTTCCCGGGATCCTCTCCCACCTGCAGTAGCTGTCGACACTACTGAGGCCGTGGACTGGGTGGCTGAAGTGCTCGCCTGGGTTCTGACCACCCTGGCCCGACGTGAAGGACGGGGCGGGGTGGGTTAGGGAAGAGGTCAATGGTGGAGAGGAAAAGCTTCTTAGGGATATTGGGGCCGGAAGAGGGTGAAGGTTTGGGAGTGGAGGAAGAGGAAGTGGTTGTAGGAGGTGCCTGTCTGCAGTGTTTGGGTGCAGGTGCATGGGCTGGATGCTGTTGTGAGGTGGATGGCTGTTGGGTGTCTGAGGGCTTGCGTTTGTGTACTTTGGGAGGAGGGGGCACAGACACAGTGCAAGAGGACACAGGGGACGTGTGCATGAATGTGTGGGTGGTGACTGCCAGTGAGGGGTGTGTACTGATAGGCGTGCTGGTGATGGAGGTAGTGGATGGGGATGTAGTGCATGCAAGTGTGAGTGGAGATGCTACTGGGAGGGAGGTGGAGGACAAGGAGGAGGGGGCCACAGTGGAGGCAGTGGATGTCGGTATGCCTGCATCTGGATGGTGTTTGTGTGAGTGCCTGTGGGATGATGTGTGGTGCTTGTGTTTGCCTGAGCCACTCCTGTGTGTTGTCTTGTGTGCAAGCTTGTCTGCCTGTGTGCTTGGGATAGGTTGGGGTTGAGGGGAATGGGACTGTTGGAGGGGGAAGGCTTGGAACAGGGACAACAGCTGCCTTCAGAGAGGAGGCCAGAGCCTGGATTGATCTCTGTTGGGCCGCCATGCCAGAGTGAATGCCCTCCAGCAATGCATTTGTTTCTTGCAAATGGGCTTCCAGCACCTGGATGGCATTCACAATGGTTGACTGCCCAACAGAGATGGATTGCAGGAGGTCAATAGCCTCCTCACTCAGGGCAGCAGGGCTAACTGGGGCAGGGCCTGGGGTGCCTGGGGCGAAGGAGATGCCCAGCCTCCTGGGTGAGCGGGCACAGGAAACACACTGAGGGGCTGCTGGGAGGGCGGCGCTGGTACGGGGAGTGGCAGCTGTACCTGTAGTTGGGGTGGGCACAGAGGTGCCCGCCACCACCAGAGAGCTCCAACGGAGAAGGTATCACTGTCCAAACGGTCCCCTCCTATCTCCACTGTGGTGCTCCCCTCGCCCTTCCATCCCACTGGTGCCCTCACGGTCGGAGGATTCGGCCTCCAGGGCCATGTGAGATGCAGCTTCCTCCGTCGCAGGTGCCTCTGCTCCTCTGCCAGATGATGCTAATGCACATAAGGACAGGGTGACAAAACAAAAAGGGGGGGAGAGACAAAGGATACACTTGGTCAATGGCTGCTCCAACACCACCGTTAGCGTACACGACACACACACACACAGAGAACAGCCCTACGCACTAGCAATGCACTACCAGTCACAATGCTAGTCACCAGGCCATGGACAGGAATACCTAACGCCAATAGCAGCATACCTGAGACCCACAGACCCCTGCCCAGTAGTGGATGCCTACTAGCTTGGTAGGAGGTGGTATACATCATACCCTGCCCAACATGGGACCTACCCTGCAATGTCCGCCCTGGCCTAGGGGCACCCACAGGCCCACATCCCCCATCCGGAGAACACCCTACCACGCACAAGTAGTATATTGGGAAACTGTACTCACCCCCTTGTGACTGCTGTGATGGCCTCAAGCGCCCATCCAGCTCCGGATGGGCCACCGCCAGTATGCGGCCATCAGGGGGGTCAGGGTTTGACGGGCACCCGCTCCTCATTGGGAGGCCATCCCCAGCTGGGCCTCCACCGTCTTCCTCACCCAGCGTTCCAGCATCTCAGCTCCTCCGACCGTTTGCGATAGTGGGTGCTCCGCCTGCCGTAGACCCCCAGGGTCCGCACGTCCTTGGCGATCGCACGCCATATACCCTTTTTCAGATGGGCGCTGACCCGCAGAAAAATACTCATTTACACATGTCTGTACACACAGGATAGGCAGATGTCATTTCAGGGCGTGGGCAGGCCATGGAACCTAACTGCGTCACAGTACACATATGCACCATCTGGGCCTATCCAACAGTATTGTGTTACAGTCACAGTATGCAATGCAGTGTAGTGTTTGGAAATGTGGAATACTGACCAGCTGCTCCCCATTTTGCCCCCCTAGATTACAACCGCCGCAGATCAATAGGAGATGGAGACATCCCCTGTGTACAGACCCCTGGTGGACTTGGCAACAATGGAGGACAGGCACATTAGACTGGATAGGGCCACAATCACAGAGCTGTGTGCCCAACTGGAGCCTGACCTGATATTTGCTATCCGTCACCCCACTGAAATACCCCCTCTGGTGCAAGTCCTATCTGTGCTCCATTTCTTGGCAACTGGCTCCTTCCAAGTGACAGTGGACTTGGCAGCATGAATGTCACAGCCAATGTCCTCAATAGTGATGATCAGTGTTGGCTGCCCTGATTAAACACATACGCAGCTACATCGTCTTCCCCCAGGTAGAGAATTTGGCCACAGTGAAAGCTGACTTCTATGCAATGGGACATATCCCCAACATAATTGGGGCTATTGATGGTACACATATTGCATTCGACCCCCCTGGAGAAATGAACAGGTGTTCAGAAATCAAAAGAGCTTTCACTCCATGAATGTGCAGATAGTGTGCTTGGTGTACTACTCTCCCAAGAAGATCTGCCAGATAATCATGGCATGCTGCATGTTGCATAACCTTGCCTTGAGACGCAAGGTGCCTTTTCTGCAGGAGGATGAGGCTGGAGATGGGCGTGTGGCAGCAGTGGACCCTGTGGACAGTGAAGATGAGGAGGCAAAGGAGGAGGATGAGCACAACAGAACAGCAATAATACGACAGTACTTTCAGTGACACACAGGTAAGACACTGTAACTTCACTTTACATTGACAGCTTTGTGTTGGACATTGTACATAGCAGGCAGATTCTCACAATATTATGACCACTTACTGTACCCTTTGGCATCTCTATTTTCAGATACCTGTACCCCACTCTGGCTCCTGGTGTGTTGACTGCAGTCTACTACAGGCCATTCCTATGTATACATTCCTGTACAGTTGTATTGCAGTGTTTAAAGCTTGTTAAACAAATACATAGTTCAATCATTTGCCAGACTCCATTCTTGTATTTTTTTAATGGTGTTTATTTACCAATAAGTAGAGGGGTATGTGCAATGGGCTTGGGTGATGGTGGAGGAAAGTCCAGGATAGAGTCCAGTCTATTTGTATCACAGGTGCATTGTCCAAGGGGGCATAGGAAGTGGAACAATGGCAGTTCAAGGTCGACAGGGTGACAGAGTGGGACACAAGGGTGACAATCAGGGGTGTCCTATTACCTGGCGGGGGTCTTGGCAATGTTCTCTGGCTTCTGCCTGGATCGCAGGGACCGTTTGCATAGTGATTCTTCTTCTTCAGGTAGATGGGTGCTGGTGGCCTGTTGTTCCTGTGGCGGGGCCTCCTGTCCACTAGCTGCAGCGGAGGTGGAGGGCTGTTCATCGGTGTGGCTAATGTCAGGGGCCCGGTGGTGTGCCACTGCCTCCCTCATGGTGCTGGCCATGTCTGCCAGCACCCCTGCAATGGTGACCAGGGTGGTGTTGATGTCCTTCAGGCCCTCCCTGATCCCCAGGTACTGTCCCTCCTGCAGCCGCTGGGTCTCCTGCAACTTGTCCAGTATCTGGCCCATTGTCTCCTGGGAATGGTGGTATGCTCCCTGGATCCCTGCAAGTGCCTCCCGGAGAGTCGGTTCCCTGGGCCTGTCCTCCCCCTGTCACACAGCAGTCCTCCCAGCTTCCCTGTTGTCTTGTGCCTCTGTCCCCTGAACCGTGTGCCCACTGCCACTGACCCCCAGTCCCTGATTGTCCTGCGTTTGTGGGGTGTCCTGGGGTCCCAGTAGTGATGGACACACTGCTGATTGAAGTGTCCTGGGGACAGAGGTATGGGCCAGCTGGGTGGGTGCTGTATTGGTGTTTCCTGAGCGGGAGGCTCTGTAGTGGTATGGGACTGTGGCTGGGTAATCGTCTGCCCAGAGGTCCCTGATGGGCCAGGTTGGTCATCCAGATCCAGGCGTCCAGAGCTGCTGTCATCACTGTGGGCCTCTTCTGGGGGGGACTGGATGTTGCTGGCACCTCCTCTTTGGTGACGTTGGGTGGGGTACCTGTGGGGATGTAAATGCAGTGTTATTGTTTCTGCGTGTGACATCTTTTGCATGGGTGTGTTGCTAACTATAGGTGTGGTTGCCCTTGTAGCTTTGACTTGTGTGAGTAGTCATTTTGTGGGCTATGTGATTGTCTCTAGTGTGCATGCTTTAGTGATGGGTGTCCATGCAGGTCTGTGATGGGGGTCTGTGCATTGGTGTTACATGCAAGGTTTGGTATTGGGACGGGTGGGTTGTGATGGTGGGGAGTATGTGAGGTGGTGGAGTAATGGGGGTGAGAGTAGGGGTACGGGTATGTGATGGGATGCAGGGAGCGGGGATGAAAGTAGTAAAGAGTTGACTTACCAGAGTCCAGTCCTCCTCCTACTCCTGCGAGGCCCTCAGGATGCATGATTGCAAAAACTTGCTCCTCCCATGTTGTTAGTTGTGCGGTAGGAGGTGGGGGTCCACTGCCAGTCCTCTGTACTGCTATTTGGTGTCTTGCTACCACGGAACGCACCTTCCCCCGTAGGTCGTTCCACCTCTTCCTTATGTTCTTGGGTGCTGTCCCACGGTGTTGACCCTGTCCACGATTCTCCACCATTGCTCCATCTTCCTAGCAATGGATGTCTGCTGCACCTGTGATATGAATAGTTGTGGCTCTACCCGGATGATTTCCTCCACCATGACCCTTAGCTCCTCCTCTGAGAACCTGGGGTGTCTTTGTGGTGCCATGGGTGTAGTGTGAGTGGTGTGTGTGAGGGTGTGTGGGGTGATGTGTTGGGGTGTGTGCTGTAAGGTGCGTTGATGGTGTTTGGGTGATGGTGTTATGTGGTTCTGGTTCTGTGGATGCTCTTAGTCTATCTCTCTCAGTTTGCAATTTGTTTAGTCATAAAGGGTTGTTGGTAGTGTTGTGTGTGGTGTGTGTATGTGTGTCAGGTGAGTGTAGTTTGAATTGTCCAATGTAGTGCTGTTTTGTTTGAGAATGTGTATTTTGAGCATGGCGCTATGTACTGCCAATGGTTTAGCGCCGTTGAATGTCCGCCGCGGTGATTCGTGGGTCATAATGCTGTGGGCGTTGTTCTGTTGGCGTAACAGTGTGGGTTTTAGTACCGCCAATTTATCACTGACCTTTGGGTCGGCGGACTTTTGTGTGTGGCTGTATAGTGATGGATTGGTATGTGTGTGTCATATTATGGGTAGCGGTAATCCGCCGTGCCAGCGGTATGTTGCCGGCAGTCAGCATGGCGGTAAGCGAGACTTACCGCCAATGTCATAATGGGGGCCAATGTATGCTTATAGAGTGATCTATGTGGCAAGAGTTGGGTGTTGAGGGGCTGCTACAGTCTTGTCCCTGAGGGTTTGGTCTATAGTGTAATAGGCAAATTAGTGATGCAGTGTAAAACTGAAAGGGTAGCACTTTTTAAATTATACCTCTATGGGGCAGTCACTCCGCTTATTGTTTTCTGCTGTATACTCTTGCTCTGCCTCAAAAAGGTGAATTTCCAGATATAGGTACTTCTGTGGGACCTTCTCTTATGGCAGTCAGATGAAGTTTATACAAGAAGAATAACAGCCATTTGCAATAGTTATACACAAGGATCTTGATTTTATGGTATGTATTGTTTTGTTATTTACATCTGTTTAAGCCATATTTATTTTTAATGGTATTAAAAATCCACTACGAGGCAAGTTGCATGCTGGAGGGTCATGGTGACGTCTAACACATCCATTCTGAGGACCGTGATGACTGTTCTGTGGGGCCAGTCCTCTTCAGGCAATGATTGCTGCAATGTGATTCTCAACTGCCTTGTTGAATATTTAGGGCCGGATTTAAGAAAAGTGGCGCTACATCCAATGCAGCACCACTTTCCTTGCGCTCCCCCGCGCCCCACTAATACCACCATGAGTGCACCATAGTTAAGACAAGGCGCAACATGGCAGTAGTTAGAACAATAGCGTCAACGTTTTTTACGCTATTGTGGCACTTTGCTACACAAGCATCAAAAATGTTGTCGCTAGTGTAGCAAAGTGCAAAAATGCCCATTGATTTAAATGGGTGTGTCACTTTAACACCTGCTGTGAGCAGGTGTTAAAAATGACAGAACAAAATGGCGCAGTGAAATCTTTTAAATTTCACTGCTTCATTTTTTCAGTCCTCTTAATGGGAGAACGCCCGACTTGCATACATTATACCTGGCGCAGGCATAATTTGGCACAAGGGGTTACAAAGTGGCACAATGCATGCATGCACGCAACTTTGTAAATATTGCGCAGGGAAAAGGCCACCTTAGAGATGCCTTAGCATAAAAAAAAGACTGTGGCAGCGGAAATGTGGCGCAACGGGGCTCTTAAATCTGCCCCTATGTTGGCAGATGTTTACATAACATATGCCTATATAGATAGTTTATGTATGATGTAAACTGGTTTGCAAGCATTAAGTGTGCCAATGCTTCGTAACCTTGAATGTACTGCTGTAATAGGTACACACAGGTGTCCTTTCTGGGTTTGTAAGTATTTATATGTAATCTCTTGGGTGATGTGCACAAGAGCCTTCTCAGTGGTGTTGTCAGATGGTAATTATGAGTACTGGGATGTACTTAAATGTAACACTGTGTGACAGTCATAAAAGGGTCTCAACAAGCACTGGGGTTGCCTTTTGTGGCAAGGGGAGCATCTGCCACTCTTTGAAAGCTAAAGTGTCTCTAGAAGGACTATTAAAAGCTGTATTCCTTTCCAGTACATTTTTTTTAAATTGTTTCCTTCTACACGTTTACTTCCACAGATTGCATGCTATCGCAAAAATCTCCACCTGCTATATTCTTAATACTGTGTATCTATCGCTAATTAAACTTTCAATTTTGCCTACTTTTATATTTTATTTAGAATACCCCCTCCTTCTTCCTTGATCTTTTGTGTAAATAGCCTTCTCTAAATTACATGCTTCTCTTAATCTCTATTTCTTTGAAACCATATCCCTGCAATCTAACATTTATTAATTCCAGCAATCACTTGCTTTGGGGCCCCCTCTGATGATCACACCTAAGCCATTTTTGTACCACAGAGAAACTGAAGTGGATGCATGCAGTGGTTTCTTTGAAAGCACAATACTAATCCCAGTAACCAATGGATTGACCACTAACTTTAGGGTCCCAGAATGAGTGCTACTCCCTGTAAGGAATTTCAGTGCCTTATCTTGGGTATTAAAACATATTAAAATTAAATGTTAATTCAATTAAACATTCATCCATATTTATATTTTGTCATGGAAACAACTGAGTTGCAATTATTGTCTGTACATTCATGTAATTGATGTATATAATAAAACAATACACTCATGGAAAGCACTGGTATTGCGGTTGCTAGATTTGCTCTTATCCCTTATTTTTAACCTCAGCTTTTCTGTTATTGTGCTCACAGCTATTATAACTCATGACTGAGAGCATTCAAAAGAGAATCACATTTCTCTTTTTTACCATTTTTTAGAAATTAAATACCCAGATTATTTTCTGTTTATATATCTACATAAAATCAGTAAAAACTGGAAACTGGGAACCATAGTTATAAAGCAATAGGCGCCTTGTTGGAGCAATCACCGACACCTTTCTTTGAAGGCAGTGGGAAATCTGGAATACTATTTTTTTTTTCTTGGCGACAAAGAGGTATGATTAGTTATTAAGTCAACATGACATGCCAGTGTCCTGCCTTATGGTGTTAGAAAGGCGGAGGTCACGCGAACCCCGCCGCTGTGCGTCGTCATAGGAATGGAAGTTTCAGCACAAATGCCTTAGTCATTACAATGCTCACTGGCCCTTTTACGTAACAAATTACTCACTCCCGCGAGGATTCATTCACTTCATGCCTTTGGGAGCTTAAAATCCAGCCCATGTGTTAGGGGTGTGTGCCAAGTGTGGAAGGGGAGTCTGCAAACGGTGGCTGTGTGGACTTCATGAGGAGGGCAGCTCGCACTGTCTGGGCAACGGTTCAAAATTAGATTGGAGATATGTTCTTTGTTACTTCCTAGTTTCGTAGCGCATTGGCAACCGCTCAACTTTATTTCCGAAGGGGGCGCAGTCCTTTGATGATGCACAGACGACATCAAAAGACTTCCATTCCGCAGCATTTTGTAGAAATACCCCACTGTGGTTCTTCACGTGCGAGTAACAGAGAAGGACTCCTCCTCATGCCCAGACACTTCTGCGGGGTTGTCCCCCCGAAGAGGCTGCTGTTCAGCCCCTTGAGCAACTCTCTGTTTCTTTCGGCTATAGCGCTTAGTTTCCAAAACATAAGGACACTTTTATATGTTTTATATCTTCCAGTTAACATATATGATTTCTGGTAAGTAGAAGCAGTAATGACGCATAGCTGACTGTACAGAGCACACAGTTGATAGGCAATGGTGCCTGATTTCACTTGGTGGAAACGATAAAAGTACAACGACCTGGGTTTAAAATTGAAGCAAGTTCATCCCACAGTTGCTGTTCATTATTGTGTTATGTTTTAAATTATTTGAAGAGCGCTTGAATGCAGGTGCTTTGTGGTGCTTTAGGAAGACAAAACACAGCCCATATTTATACTTTTTTAGCGCCGCATTTGCGCCGTTTTTTGACGCAAAAACGGCGCAAACTTACAAAATACAATTGTATTTTGTAAGTCTGCGCTGCTTTTGCGTCAAAAAATGACGCAAATACGGCGCTAAAAAAGAGAAATATGGGCCTTAAAACCTAAGAGTGTCTTGAAAAACAGGAACAAACATAATAATTAAAAGGCCAGGTATTCAGCCCCTATCTAAAATTGAGTTGATTTGTTTCTGCGCAAAGACTTAAAGGGAGACAGAGCAACAAAGCTTGGCCGCTGCAGTACCAGAGTCAGAGTCTCCATAAGTGACCATTCTGGTCCTGGTGGTGGGAAATAAGAATCTGTTTGGGGATCTGAAGGAGTGTGACGGTTGATGGAAGGAAAATGTATTGACCGAAAGGATGCTGATATGACGTCTAGGGGGTTACGGGCAATTGTAAGGGTCATAAGGGCTACCCAAGATTGAATTGGAAGCCAGTGTAGAGATCGCAGTACTGGGGATTCAAAGCAAGTAATAGTTGATGTAAGCTTATATATATATATGTATATCATTCACTACTGGCATATACAAAGAGGGATCAATGAAAGGGAAGACCTTTTTTTTTAAAAAAAGTGAAAGTGGGTGAAACCGGTGAGGGCCACATTTATTGCAGGGTGCTGTCCAAAAGCACTCTTAATTTCTCACGTCACTATCGAACAATGTGGAGAGCTACCCATTATATCTGGTTTAAGCTTGTGTCCCAGTGTCCTACTGATAATAAAGCAGAGGTATTAGGATGTTGGGTTTTCCTTCAGGTACTTGTTAGTCATCCATCCTCTGATGATAAAAATGGCCTCCGTTAAAGGTCTCATCTTTGGATTGGTAGACTCTTGAACACTCATCGCAGGTAGGTGAAAGAAGCTGAGGCATGTAGTGCTTTGGCCAACATACAAATACACCTAGACCTTCTCTCTCCTCAATTGGCACCCCGTTCCAGTAGACCAGGGCTTGAGCCATTTAGAAGATCCTCACAATTTCTAAAAATTAACCCTGAAGCTTCTGCACACTATCTCCTAATGATGATACCAAGGTGGAGCATTTCAAACTCCTTCTTCGATAATCAACCTTCGTTTTTACTTAGGAATCCTGTAAACAAAGGGGCCAATGCAAATGGCTTTATCAAACCCTATAGCAGCTCCATATTCTCCATATTCCTCCCTAGATTCCTCAATAACATGTCGTCTTGCCAAGTGCAGCACACAGTTCCCTCATCGTTTTCCCACGGTGTTGTTAGTGTGACCATCTGAGTATCAATCACAAACCCTAGGAACTGCATATTACACTAAAGGGATTACCCTGAACATTTACAAATGGTCTTTGAAAATCAATCAACTTGTATTGTAAGTGGTCAGACATCTGTATGCCATTGCACCAGAGCTTTCACGCGATCTATGAAAACGCACACACTATAAACACCGCCACTCTCATGCCTTCATCTGTAAACCCCTGGACTCAGCAGTTTAATAAATTACCTCAGAGGGCAAAGAAGCAAGTAAATTCAATTTACATTTACAGTGCTTAGATTATCTGCAGGTAGGTTTGCACTATGTATACCACAAACATACATGAAGTGGCCTATTCACAAATGCATTCTGGGGTGTGTAAAGTAGTACGTTTGTTTTATTTTATATACTCTTACATGCCTTAGTGAATTAGCCCCAATACATCTACAATGGGAATGAAATGGGAATTTTCAGAGACTATTCCTATGAGTTAGTACAAATAGAAATACTTTGCCAGCTTTTCGTTTCATAAATGATGAGCCAGGCATTTTGTGTATATAAAATAGTACTCCTGTAGTATAATTCCAGTACTCATAAATGCTTTTGTGAATCTGCTCCATAATGTTTACTACAAAGTGAGGTCCATTAAGCAAGCAGGCATCCTTAAAGTCTGTCCTGGAAAGTCACGCCCCTACCATTAATGTGATTCTGACAAAATGACCAGGCTTCATTTTACATTAAAGTCGCAAGTTAACACACAATTCTGTTGGTTTGTGGGTGAGGTCTTATGCGAGCAGAGACACCGAGGGAGTCCAACAGGATGCTAGAAAGGTAAGCGTTTGTTTTAAAGTGAAAAATGTGGTCCAGCACAGGGGATGAGGCTTTTCATGCTTCTACATTTAACCTGTTAGCATTTGATGGAAGGAAAAACTGAACAGGATTGCATGCAAATGGCTTAATGGCACTGCAACACTCTTTGAGGAGTGGTGGCACGAAATGGTGGAATTTAAAGCTTTTGAAAAAAAATTGTGTACCTCTCAGGATTTCTAAAACAATTTGAGTAAGTACTGAGATCTATTTTAAGGCCTACATGAGGGATGCACTTTTGCACCGTAAGACAAATTTGGATAATTATGTTATAAGTTTTCTGGACATCTATGTTCTGTATTGGTGATTCAATTAAATGAAAGGAAATGCAAATTGGATTTAATTAAGGAACAGCAGAAACCTTTTGATTACATCAATGAAGCAAGTTCAAAGGAATGGCAGCAATTCTGCGAAACTCTAGCTGTATGCTTCATGTATCACAATTTAACACATAATCCAGTGGTACAGGTTATACACATTTATTATGATTATAGATGTTTTTCAGTCCTTTTGTACAAGGAAAACATTATGTACAAACCTCAGGATATGAAAATATATTTGCACTATTCATCCTATTTCAAACTCCAGGCTTTTCAGCTCTACTGTACTATAAGTTGGTGAGATCCCACTTAAACAGTGTCATAAGTCAAGGTCATCATATTGTTTATTGTGAAATATAGAACTTTGGAGTAAATACGAGAATCGTAGTATAGTCTTTAATTCAGCCAATGTTCATTGAAGTATCAGCCAACATGTGTTTCGCCCTTTGTTGCAAGTACGCCAGGGCTTTATCAAGGCAAGTCGTATAAGGTAGAAAGATCCTCTGATACAAATACCACAAATGTTGATGATAATCGGACTGAGAACGGGAAAGATCCTGCTGACATCACGTCCCGCGGTAAATCGTGCATGCAGCACACATAGAAATAGCAAAAACCATGAGAAATAAAAGAATTTCTCTGAGTTGTGCCACTCTAACGCCACCCTTGGAGTGGCAATAGTTTTTGGCAATAACTCAGGTTTACGATTTCTCGAAAATCTGGGTCAGTGGCAAAAGCAATTGGTGTTGCGTGGAAACGTCCACAGCAACACCCATTGCACACCCCTCTGACGCAGAAAAATGCATCGGGCCACATTTACAAGGTGGCACTAAGCCACACAAAGTGGCTTAACGCTGCCTTGTAAGTATGGAAAAGAACACAGTGCCTCCGAAGCGTCGCTAAAAGTGAGGCTCCGGTGGTGCAAGAGCCTTGCAAATGAGGCCCATAGTTCTTTAAGGTGGAACTAAGTAAACCAGGGTGCTCTTAGTGTCCTTAAACTATATATAGTCTGTAAAAGTGGGGTTCCAAATGAGGTCTTAAAGGGCCATATCCTTGCCAGATTTTCAAGATAATTATTTGAATCTACACATAAATAAGTCATATTAAGATTCTTCAAAAGTGTCTATGAATACATGGGCCATCGGTAAAACGCACCATTAAAAGAGAGTGTTTTATAAATGCACTTATTGTTGAAAGACTTAGCAAGTGATTGGAAAATCCCATTCATTCACCTCTCAGGCTACACCTCATGGCAGATGAACACCCAAATGCCCCACCACCCCTATGGGTTCCTACTAACACTCACTTTGAAAACACAACCAGTCACAGATTTGCCATGCCACTCGGAGTGCCAGCCATTCCTGTAAAAGCTTTCTCAACACCCTTTCCATTTCAAATATGAATACTCGTCCTTGATGCTGAATCAACGCCCACACCATGAGTTCTCCCCATCCACCTTCCCCTGCCTACTGTAAAACCTCAATTGTGCACAATATTTCTTTGTTATTTAGCATGGTTTGCACTCTATGAACCAAATACATGCAAACACCATCTTCATACTCTGGCTCTCTGAGCTTCATTCTGAGTCCTGTTGTAATCCTGATTCCGGTGTGCTGTGTGTCACAGTATTGACTAAGAAAACACCTGCACAAATATCAATTATACAGAACGACTACCACTTTATCGTCAAGGTAAGAACATATAGGGACGTGTAGATTTGCTGTTCTAACGCCACATCTGCTACCTTTCCAATACTGTTTAAATCAATATTGGGGAGTTGATATTGTTGCAGATCAATATTATGATTCCCCACTGTTCAAGTGCAAACATGAGTTTTTCCCTCAGTCAGGATTACGATTTAAACATAGCTTTCCACACATATGAAAAAAAAACGTGGTCACGAATGGACAAAACTGGCCGGGAAAGAGGTGCATCATGTGTCCATCAGATGATGCCTCATCCTGAGCAGGATAATTCAGAATCGGTAGTTCACACAACATTTGGCAAACACAGCACTTTACCAGTATTTTCCAGGAGCCGAAGATAACCAAATGAAAGTCCCTCAGAAGGAGGACTCCGTGGGAAAAAGATATGTTGGTGTTAGATGTGGGTCTAAATTCAGCTAAAGACAGCAACATAAGTGATGGAATGTATTATATGGAACTTTGCAGTCTATGTATAAAATCCAGTCTCGAATTTCCTTTTTGCAAGGGCTTTCTAGCAGCTGTAGTCGCCAGTAATAAAGTAATGATATAGCTGCTAAACAATAAGTTATCACTGTTGAGTTCTGATATCACACTGCCTGCAGAAAGGCAGGACACTGAGCACATTTACAGCTGCAGTTTAAAGAAGGAAACCAGGAACTGATTTTTTCTTCTGATATGTTTTTCAAAAAAATAAAAACGGACCTTTAGGAAATATTTATGGCAACAATGTATTTATTTTCGTGCTATAGGTCATTACCACAAAGATATAGGCCCTCATTCGGACCTTGGCGGGCGGCGGAGGCCGCCCGCCAAAGTCCCGCCGTCAAAATACCGTACCGCGGTCGCAAGACCGCGGCGGGTATTTTGACTTTTCCCCTGGGCTGACGGGCGGCTGCCGAAAGGCCGCCCGCCAGCCCAGGGGAAAACGACCTTCCCACCATGAAGCCGGCTCGTAATCGAGCCGGCGGAGTGGGAAGGTGCGACGGGTGCTACTGCACCCGTCGCGTATTTCACTGTCTGCTATGCAGACAGTGAAATACTAGCGGGCCCCTCTTACGGGGGCCCCTGCAGTGCCCATGCCATTGGCATTGGCACTGCAGGGGCCCCCAGGGGCCACGCGACACCCCCTACCGCCATCCTGTTCCTGGCGGGCGAACCGCCAGGAACAGGATGGCGGTAGGGGGTGTCAGAATCCCCCATGGCGGCGCAGCGAGCTGCGCCGCCATGGGGGATTCAAATGGGCAACGGAAAACCGGCGGGAGACCGCCGGTTTTCCATTTCTGACCGCGGCCAAAGCGCCGCGGTCAGAATGCCCAAGGGAGCACCGCCGGCCTGTCGGCGGTGCTCCCGCCCCCGTTGGCCCTGGCGGTGCAACACCGCCAGGGTCATAATGAGGGCCATAATCTCTGAACATACACACAGCAAGGTCTACAGCATTTATTAATTTGATTTTCATTAAACTGATTTTAGTGTCTTTTTGCAACAAATACTGAATGCTTTTTGGTGTGTTTAATTTTGCAGTACAGATCCTGCTTTTATTTGTCACATCTGAAATGATGAGCATGATACTAAGGGGCATATTTATACTCTGTTTGCGCCGGAATTGCGTCATTTTTTTTTACGCAAATCCGACGCAAAGCTAACTCCATATTTATACTTTGGCGTTAGACCCGTCTAGCGCCAAAGATCTTGGAGTTTGCGTCATTTTTTAGCGTGGACACCTACCTTGCGTTAATGGTGTGCAAGGTAGGCGTTCCCGCCTAAAAAATGACTCCAAGGCATGTGCGCCTTATTTAAACTCCCATGCAAAAATGACGCACGGGAGTGGGCGGGTCAAAAAAAATGACGTCCAGCCGCTTTTGCGTCATTTTTTAACGCCTGGTCAGGGCAGGCGTTAAGGGACCTGTGGGCTCGGAAGGAGCCCAGAGGTGCCCTCCCATGCCCCCAGGGACACCCCCTGCCACCCTTGCCCACCCCAGGAGGACGCCCAAGGATGGAGGGACCCATCCCAGGGAACTTAAGGTAAGTTCAGGTAAGTATATTATTTTTTATTTTTTTGTGGCATAGGGGGGCCTGATTTGTGCCCCCCTACATGCCACTATGCCCAATGACCATGCAGGGGACATAAGTCCCCTGGGCATGGCCATTGGGCAAGGGGGCATGACTCCTGTCTGTGCTAAGACAGGAGTCATTTCAATGGGGGTTGGGAGTAAAAAAAAATGGCGCAAATCGGGTTGAGGCCAATATTTTGCCTCAGACCTGACTTGCCCCATTTTTTGATGCCCAAGCTCCATTTTCCCCTACGCCGGCGCTGCCTGGTGTGGGTCATTTTTTTTGACGCACACCAGTCAGCTGCGCCGGCTAACGTCATTCCATAAATAAGGCGCCCGCATGGAGCTTTGGAATGGCGTTAGCCGGCGTTAAAAATTTTGACGCACAACTGCGTTGGCGCAGTTATGTGTCAAAAAGTATAAATATGGCCCTAAGGATCAAAGTGGTTTGTGAGCTGGGTGACGGTGTGATAACGTGTAATAAGGAATAACTTACCCTGTGCCAGACATTAAAGGATTTGCAAGTCACCTCAGTTTTCCATGATCTTTTAAAGGAACTCAGTCTTCAGACTTGTTTCTCTATATGTTCATGGAACTTCTCTGTGACATGCAATAGCCTTATAATGTACGACAAGGCTACTTCATCCCATGTGTATTACAGGTGACCTGGAAGGAGACCCCTTTCTATTCCAACACCAGCATAAACTATTCTTTTAAATTTAACATGTACATGTGCACTACTTAACTAGAAAAGAAGGTGTCACTGAAATACTTATATCAACTAGAAAGATCTCACAGAAGGGCATGATGTCTAGCCTTTTTGGTCCCTCCTCGTTGTAGTCAACTTTGAGAGATGTGGGTATTTCAAGTTATACCCAGCTCTGTCAGGCAGTGGCAAGGTTAAATTTGTTAATATGCTAATTCCTGTAGCAATGTTTGATTCACATGCATGAACATTTAGAAACCAGTTACCGTGTTCTGCCCTGAGCTCACATCATGTTTTTTGCAGATTTGTAAAGGGGTGGTGAAAGGGTAAAGGGGGTCATAAAACCTTAGCTGTGTTAATAACATTTCTGCTGTTAGACTGATCTACATGAAACTTGAGATAACACAAACAGGCTTAGCCTGCTAACCATGCACCAAATGTTAAGTTGAATTTCCAAACAGCAACAAAAGTTATTAGCAAATGAACACTATTTTTACTCCCCTCTTGTCGTAGGCTAGGCCCTGCAACTAAACGTCAGTGCATATGGCCAAAGGACATGCAAAGCTGATTTAGGTGAGGCGGGGCTTTGGTGCATATCCTGTGCAAACGTCCCCATCCAGAGCTTCACCTGGAGACTTCTGCACATGGCTGAATGCCATGTGCACCTGGTCTAGGTTGGGTAGAGCCTAGTCGCAGTGCCAGCCAACTGGCCTGTCCTCAGTAAGGCCTTCACTCAGAGACTGCGTGTGCATGCGCAAACTGGTTTGGGCGGAACGACCCTGACTTATAGTCACCCCTCCCCCGCAAGGGATATTGTAAATTTGCTATATACCAAAAAATGGAAATCATCAGCTTTGTAAAATTCCCACGATTTTACAAAAATGCCAGCAAAAATTAAAAGCTTTTTTTTTTTTTAAATTAGACTGACCCTTCTTTTATTGGCTTTGCACTTTTGTGCATAGCCAAAAAAAGGAGGGTATGAAACAGGGACAGTTGTTGGCAGAGGTGTGAAATTCTTCTGTCACCTACCTGTTAGCAGCTCGCAATTTCGAGCTGCTGGCCTGGCTCCCTGCATATCGCCGCAGACCCCCTTCCTCTCCACTGCCCTTTGTCTCCTGCACCAGTGTTATCAAAAGCCTTTTTGGGAGTTTACCAACCTGACAAGTGTTTGAAAAGCAGTTTCACACAATGCGCAGGAACACATTATAATTCTGATCCTCAAAAATTTTGGGGTAAAGTTTCAAATTGGGGCTTCTGACAGTTTGACAGAAAAAACTGGCTTAGCAGCAGCACAGATCACACACAGGGTGATATGGGACCAACGCAGTGACAATTTTTGTAGTGGTATTATGCTGTTAGCCAGTGCTTTATTGTCAGTTTGCCAGAGCTTGGGGCCACTCTTCTAAACATCGGTCATTGAATGGACCTTTTTATATTGACTCAAAAGATGTTGGTAGTTAGCATCAGTCAAAACAATTTCCAATTCACAGTGTAATGCATTTGGCTACACAATGAGGACTAGGAATCAGGAATAAAGTTAAGGAATTTTTATTACAAGTTAACAGCCAGGTTAATGTAAACCAATCTTAAAAACATGCTGTAAAGGTACAAGATTACAACAGAATAGTCAAATCTTCTGAAGAAGATTAGGCGCATCAGCATAAGGCATACAAGAGGTTCAGTCACAGCAAGACAGAAAATTAGCAAGAAGAGTTTGTCTGCAATTTTCTCTCCTAAACATGAGTAATGTCTAAGGTCATCTAGCTGAGGACCAAAATTAATCAAAGTTATAAGTCTGCTACATCAATGAAAGGGGTGAGGGTTAGGGAAAGTGAAGTGGAGCAGAGATGTCTGGTGGGATGGTGGAAGTTTAGGCAGTGGTTCAAGTGGGTGGGTCCACAGTTTGTGTAGGGCCTTGTATGCATGGGTCAGGAGCTTGAAATGCCATCTTTTTTGTACAGGGAGCCAGTAGAGTTCCTTGAGGTAGGATGTGGGTTCGTCTAGGGAGATCCAAGACGAGTCTGGATGCAGTGTTCTGTATGGTCTGGAGTAATTGGAGGAAATGAGCTGGGATCCCTGCGTAGAGAGCATTACCATAGTCCAGGTGGCTGGAAATGAGGGCCTGGATAATGATGCGCCTTAAGCTTTGGGGTAACCCTTTGAATATCTTGTGAAGCATGCTGAGGATGAAGAGGAAGGAGGAGGAGACAGCGTTGACCTGAATCATCATGGTAGCTTGTTGACCAGAATGATGCCTAGGTTCCTAGCATGGTCAGTCAGGGTTGGAGTAGGTGCGAGCTCTGAGAGGGACCAGGATGCATCCCATAGGGAGATTTTGTTTCGTAAGATCAGTACCACTGTCTTGACCATGTTGAGCTTTAGGCATTTGTCCTTCATCCAGGTGATGTCTGTCATGCAGTTGTGGAAGTTGGTCTTGTTGTTGGTGGTATATTTGGAGAGGTAAAGTATGAGTTTTGTGTCGTTGGCGTAGGATATTATGTTGAGTCCGTGGGTTTTGACAGTGCTGGCCAGAGGTGTCACATAAGTGTTAAAGAGAGTGGGGCTGAGCGAGGATCCTTAGAATACTCCACATATGATTTCTGTAGATTCAGAGGTGAAGGAGGGAAGGCGGACTTTTTGCATTCTTTCAGTGCGGAAAAGGTGACCCAGCAGAGAGTGGCTTCTTGGATGCCTATGTTGTGCAATCTTGTGATGAGTGTGTGGTGGGAGACAGTATCAAGGTTTGCCGAGAGGTCTAGGAGGATCAGAGCCACAGTCTCTCCTCAGTCGAGTTGGGCTCAGATGTTATATGTAGCCACAATGAGGGCTGTCTCAGTGCTGTGGTTGCTGCGGAATGCTGATTGGGAGGAGTCAAGTTTGAATCTCTGTTCCAGATGTGAGGAGAGTTGTTGGTTGATGGCTCTTTCTAATAGTTTGGGCAAGAGCAAGGAGATAGGTCGGTAATTGTTGATTTCGTTATAGTCTGCCAATGGTTTCTTTAGTAGATTGTTGACGTCTGTGTGTTTCCTGTCCTCAGGGGAGGTGGTCATGGCAATTGAGGTCTTGAACAAGGTGGGGAGTATGTGGCTGAATCTGACTTCACCTAGAAGATGTGGCGAGGGCATGGGTTGGTAGGGGCCCTTGAGTGGACTGAGTTCATGATAGAGGCGGTTTCCTATGGGGCGAGCTGGCTTCATTCAGTTAGTCAGATATCTGTGGTGGTAGTGGGGTTGTTGTGTGGCTTGAAAAAGTCAGTGGTCTTGGGCTGGGGTTTGAAGTTTCTGTAGATGTTGGCGATCTTGTCCCAGAAGAAGTTTGCAAGGTTGTCCCAGAGATCCTGTGAGGGGGTTGTCTGTTGCAGCTGAGGGGTTGGAGAACTCTTTGATGATGTTAAAGAGTTCTTTGTTGTTAATGGAACTTGATTTGATGCATGAGGCTAAGGCCTTTTTTTATTGTCTCAACTGTCTCTGGTAGAGGTTGAGGGCTGTCCTGAAGGTGGTCTTCTAGGTCATATCCTTGCTGATGTGCCATCTCCTTTCCAGTAGTTGTACAGTGACATTTAGCTGTTCTGAGGTCTTCAGTGTACCAACTAGCCTGCTTAGTGGACCTTCTGAGGGTGCTGTTGATGATGGGAGGAATGCTATTGGTGCAGTTGGTGATCCAATTGTAGAAGTCTCTGGCATTCTGGTCTAGATTGTTGGAGGAGATGGGTTGGGTGGTGTTGAGGGTGTTGATCCATGTCCTTTGAGACTTTTCTCTAGAAGTGGTGGGGGGCTTGGGGGCGGTTGGGCAGACTGGAGGTCCGTGAGCTGGTGATGTTGAAGTGGACGATAGAGTGGCTGGTCCAGGTGAGTTCTGTGGTCTGGCTCCACCTGATGCAGTCGCTGGAGGTTAAGATGGGGACTAACGTGTGGCCTGTGATATACATGGGGCTATGAACGAGATGGGTGAGTCCGATGTTGTTCATGCTGTTCAGGAGGTTGGTAGTGTTAATGTTATTGTGGTCGTCGAGATGGAGTTAAGGTCATTAAGTAAAATGTAGCTGGTGAAATCTATGGTGAGGGGGATAATGAAGATGTGGAAGGCTGGAAATGGTCCTAAAGGTTGGTAGGCAATGGTGCCCCTGATGGTAATGTTGCTGTCAATTTGGAGTTGGAAGTTGAGGTCTTCCATAGCTGGGGTGATGTAATTATTTGTGGTGGTGCATTGGATGGATTCCTTGTGTATGATGGCGATCCCTCCACCAGGCTTTTTTGATGAAGTGAGTGATCTTGTATCCTTTGGGTATTACAATGGCAACGTTGGGTACAGAAGTGGGGTTGAGCCAGGTCTCAGTGAGGAAGAGGACGTCTGATGTGAGGGTGGAGATGAGGTCCCAAATCTTGTTAGTGTGTTGAGAAGAGCGCATGCAAGTTGGTGTTTTTGTTCAGACGGTGTTTGTGGTATGTCAGGGTGGGGCTGATCAGTTGGTTAGTGTGTGTGCTGTGGTAGGTGAAGTGGGAGTGGGTGCAGGTGAAAGGTCCTCCTGTGGAGCATTGGTTGATGTGGTGGCCGTGTTTGTTGCATCATCTAGAATCAAGGGTGTAGAGCTTGGCAATGGTGTATCTGTGGGGGGCCGGAGGGTCAGGTGTTGTGCCACTGGGTGAGTTCGAGGCATGGATGGACGCAGACAGGCTTGCCTGTGACTCACCTTCGACCTGCATTAAGTAGGTGCTGGGGTAGGTGGGGCCTATGACCGAGCAGTGAGCAGGAAAACCCAGGCAGAAAAACCCGGGCAGCGGTGGTGTCACTAGGTCAAATGGAGGCAACTAGATCAGACTAGAGCAATCAAGAACTGTAGGCCACAGACAATTGGCAGGCAAGGTGCCCAGGCATTTACTCCTGGTGCCCAGGTGCCTAATCCACGCGCCTAATCAAGTGTTTCACATGACTTAACAATGTATTTCAGACACTGAGTCATCTATTTAACTTAACAGGCCATGATGACAAACGGTACATCTCAGCTGCAAGGCTGTGTCTACCATTTACTTCTTGGGTGATTTTGAGCAGTATTTGTGAGACAAGCATGTTTTCTGCCTGCAGCTAAAATACTGCACATTTTAGGGTTTGGGATCACAAGTTGTGCATTTTTTGCTGCGCAATTTGCCATTCAAAGCCACAAAATCCTGGAGGGTTTGTATAGTTGCAGAGCTTAGTCATAGGCCAGGCCATTCACTCAGAGGCGGCCTGGCAATCTGAGATCACCTTCTAAAGTATCCAAGGAAGTAAGAAACTTTGGAATTAACATGGACTCTAAGCTGTCAATGAATGCCCAAGTAGATAAGGTGGCAAGATCAAGTTTCATTACTATGAAACCTCTATGACACATCTTCCTTCACCTAGGATTTCCACACAAGGTTCATGCTACTATCTCTCTTGTACACTCTGAACTTGATGACACCGATGGCCTCTACCACAGATCATCAATATAAACTATGAAAAGACTACAGCAAATTTAGAACTCTGCTGCCAGACTATTTCTACCTGTAAAGCCACAATCTCACATCTCTCCTTCCTTAAGGGCTCTACGTTCGTTGCTAGTTGCCAGAAGATCCACTTTCAGTCTGCTTTGTATCATCTGCAAAGCAATACATGGAACAGGAGCACTCATCATCAGAAATTAAATTGCTAAATACAAACAACAAATAAACCTCTGCACCAGATTGGTGCCCCACCTCATAGACCCAGCATATAAGAAAAAAACAAGGGACCATGGGTGGAACATCATTTTCTGTTCAAGCAGCCAAACTATGGAATTCATTGCCCCCAATCATAACATCCACAGATAACTATCTTATCTTCAAAACATTACACAAGAGCTGGCTCTTCCCTACATGACCCACCATATTCAATATACAAATGTACAGCAATAGTATGCACAAGACACCAATGGTGCATATATGCGTGTTTATAAATATGTATACTTTGCTTACGTGCATCTGTTCAGATATGTGCATCTCTTTGTGCATATGCATATATTGCTTACTAATAAAAATATAGTTTCATATTTATGCTTAAATGTACAAGTGTATATATTACGTACAGCTAAAATGTATACAGTCCTCATGTTTATGCTTAAAATGTATTTATGTCACTACATAGAGTATTTGACTACATGCTTATGGATCTCTGTTTATTATGATCACTCATATCACAACATGTAAATATGATTATGCAGAAAGTATGTGTGTAAATGTTAACTATTCAATACACTTACTACGTAAAAAATAATCAATGCATAAATTAAAATTATCTAATAATAGAAACAAATAATACTAATAAAATAACAGAAAAACTCAAACAAAAAAATGGGCATGTATCTATATATATATATATATATATATATATATATATGTATATATATATATATATATATATATATATATATATATATATATATATATAAAACTGAGAGGTATGCCATTCCTCCTAGGCATAAAAAAGACTGCACTCCAAAGTTCTTAGATGCAAAAATAGATTTAATGGCGACGCATTTCGATCAAACGATCTTCTTCACAGCCCGTGTCCTTGCCGAGCTCCTATGGTGTGATGGCCCCAACCGCTGGCCATGAATGAGATCTTGTCCCCTACACGCGAGGCCAGCGGGGAGCTTTGAGAGGCCGAAACCGAGGACATTGGTAGCATCTGCTGAGCCCCCGGGGCAGCTGCTCCGTTCCCTCAAGATAGCACCAGCACATTGGCCAGAGGAAGCGATCGAGCCTGCAGCAGCCGTGGTCACTGCAGTTCATGGGGTTCTGTGCAAGGCCGCAAACTGATGTTGCTGGCTCCCCCACCCTTTGCTGACATCCCAGGCCACTGGTGAGTGCAAGAGCATTGCCTGCACTGCCTCTGAACTCGGCCGGAAGAAGTGGTTGGGACGAGGACCGACATCGCCGGCTCCCTGCACCCCCAGCTGACATCGTGGGCCACTGGTGGGAGCAGGAGTGGAAGAGAGCTTCCCCCATGGCCCACATCATAAATAAATCCTCCTGGTGGTGCTGTGGGCCCATCAAAAAAACAGATGGACTCAGCAGTGAGGCAAGACCAAACATTGCTGACTGTGGGCCCCCCTGAGCGGTGGTATCCTGATACTGAGAGGGACATTCTGAAAGTATGGTAAGTGGCTGAAGGGTTGGCCTTCTCAAAACATCAATGAGATTTGGGACCTCATCTCCACCTTCACACCCGACGTCCTCTTCCTCACTGAGATCTGGCTCAACCCCACTTCTGGTGGTGCAGGAGGGCAGATAGTGATTTTGGACCGATTTGACCACTGCTTGGGTGGTGCCCACCTCTTGGAGCTGTCAGAAAAAGGTATATCGGACGGCCTGGTGGTCTGACCGGTACCAGGCTGGCAGTAGTGTTTTTAAATTGGAGGGTGCTGGCAGAGGCACTGAAGCTATAAGGGGTTTTTGCAGTTGCATAAGGGTTTGGATCAGACTGGTGGCTCATGCCTTACTTCTTCCTGGCGTGAATGAGGGGATGAAGCTGGACCAGTGACCCCCTCCCTTTTTTTTCCTTTGTGTTTTCTGATAAAGGGAGCGCCCACTTAGGGAAGGGTCGCTCCCTAGGGGGGCAAATAATTTATAGGTAATTTCTACGCCCCCCGGTGGCAGATCGGCCTAATATAATAAGGGGGGGCAAAAATGCCCACTAGACACCAGGGAATTATTTTTGTTTTGTTTTGTTTTTCTTTTATCTGCAGGGAGCGACCCCTTAGGCAAGGGTCGTTCCGTGGGGGCCAAATTGTGCTTAGGCCATTTCTGCCTCCTCTGGGGGCAGATCAGCCTGATATAATTAGGCCGATTAGGCCAATTAGGCCGATCTCCCCCCGGGGGGGGGGGGCAGAAATGCCCACTAGACACCAGGGAATTTCGTTTTTCAAAAAAATTACATGAGGGGAGCGTCCCTTTGGGCAAGGGTCGCTCCCTAGGTGGGCAAATAATTTTTAGGTCATTTCTGCCCCCCCGGGGGCAGATCGGCCTAAAATAATTAGGCCGATCTGCCCCCAGGGGGGGCAGAAATGCCCACAAGACACCAGGGAATTTTTCTTTTTCTTTTATGTGCAGGGAAGCGACCCCTTAGGCAAGGGTCGCTCCCTGGGGGGCCAAATTGTGCTTAGGCCATTTCTGCCCAGCCTAGTATAATTTGGCAGAAATGCCCACTAGACACCAGGGAATTTTGTTTTTTTTTAAATTTACGTGTGGGGAGCGGCCCCTTGGGCAAGAGTCGCTCCCTAGGGGGCAAATCATTTTTAGGTCATTTCTGCCCCCGGGGGGGGGGGGGGCAGAAATGCCCACTAGACACCATGGACAATTGTTTTTTTTCTTTTTCTTTTATGTGCACGGAGCGACCCCTTAGGCAAGGGTCACTCCCTGGGGGGCCAAATTGTGCTTAGGCCATTTCTGCCCCCCCCTGGGGGCAGATCGGCATAATATAATTAGGCCGATCTGCCCCCAGGGGAAGCAGAAATTCCCACTAGACACAAGGGATTTTTTTTTCTTTGTATTTTCTGATAAAGGGAGCGGCTCCTTGGGCAATGGCCGCTCTTTAGGGGGCAAATAATTTATAGGTCATTTCTGCCCCCAGGGGGGCCGAAATGCCCACTAGATACCAGGGAATTTTTTTGTGTGTGTTTTTTTTTTCTTTTATGTGCAGGGAGCGACCCCTTAGGCAAGGGTCGCTCCCTGGGGGGCCAAATTGTGCTTAGGCCATTTCTGCCCCCGGGGTGGCAGAAATGCCCACTAGACACCAGGGATTTTTTTTCTTTGTGTTTTCTAATAAAGGGAGCGGCCCCTTGGGCAAAGGTCGCTCCCTAGGGGGCCATAATATTTTTAGGCCATTTCTGCCCCCCCTGGAGGCAGATCGGCCTAATACAATTCGGCCGATCTGCCTCTAGGGGGGGCAGAAACCTCTAGTCACCAGGGATATATTTATATTTGTATTTACTTTATGTTTTTATGTATGGGGAGCGACCCCTTAGGCAAGGGTTGTTCCCCTGGGGGGGGGGGGGGGGAAATTGTATTTAGGCCATTTCTGCCCCCCTTGGGGGCAGATCGGCCTATTTTTGTTAGGCCAATCTGCCCCCAAGGGGGGCAGAAACCACTAGACACCAGGGATTGGTGTGTGTGTATGTGTGTGTTTTGTTTTGGGGAGCAGCCCCTTGGGCAAGGGTCGCTCCTCATGGGGACACACTACTGTTGGTCATATCTGGCCTATTTTTGGAAGGCCCATCTGCCCCCAAGGAGGGCAGAAAGCTCACCAGAGACCGGGGAAGATTATTTTTTCAAAATGAGAGGGTGGGGTTATGGCCATACCCCCACCCCAAATAAATGGGGCCAAAGTTGTTCTGCCCACCAGTGGGCAGACGGGGCAATTACCCCGATCCACACCCCGGGGGGGCAGAAAGTCTACTAGATGCCATGATAATAAAAGAAATTTGTGGGGTGGTGACTACCAACCAGTATGGGCCTGGTTATACCCTCACCCGAACTGAAGGGGCTAACAGTCATTCAGCTCTCCCCAGCACACTAAAACATCTTATCCCATGGCAAGCAAGAGGACATTTGATTTTTTTGTTTTTTTTTTACATTTGGGCCATGAGAGCTTGGTAACTCTCAAAATCGTCTCACTTGGAATGGTGAGGGCTGCACTTCTTTTTACTTTGGGACGCAGCCATGTAGAAAAATCCACAAGAACTAGACACATCTGAAAATGAAACAACTAGTTGATTCCAGAGTGGTGTGCTTCACATGCACCCCGCACCATTTCCTTACCCACAATGCCCTGCAAACCTGCAACTTTGCTGGAAAGCACACATTTTTCCCACATTTTTGTGATGGAACCTTCCGGAATCTGCAGGAATCCACAAAATTCCAACCACTCAGCATTGTCTCATCTATACCGATAAAATTTCTGCTGCACTTGTCAGCCTAAAAATGTTTTGTTTCAAACTGCCCTTTTGGACCCACTTTGGTTCCCCCTCAATTTCGACGTATTTTTGGCTCTTCCCTGTCACAAACACTTGGCCCACCTACACAAGTGAGGTATCATTTTTACTGGGAGACTAAGGGGAACGTTGGGTGGTAGGAAATTTGTACCGGTGCTTTGATCCCACACAGAAATGTGGGGAAAATGTGATTTTTTAGCTAAATTTGAGGTTTGCTGAAGATTCTGGGTAAGAAAACGTTGGGGGATCCACGCAAGTCACACCTCCCTTGAATCCCTCCGGTGTCTAGTTTTCAGAAATGTCTGGGTTTGGTAGGTTTCCCTAGATGGCTGCTGAGCCCAGGACCAAAAACGCAGGTGTCCCTCCCGCAAAAACAGGTAGTTTTCTCTTTGATAATTTTGATGTGTCCAGATAGTGTTTTGGGGCATTTCCTGTCACGGGCACTAGGCCTACCCACACAAGTGAGGTACCATTTTTATCGGGAGACTTGGGGGAACGCTGGGTGGAAGGAAATTTGAGGCTCCTCTCAGATTCCAGAACTTTCTGTCACCGAAATGTGAGGAAAAAGTGTTTTTTAGCCACATTTTGAGGTTTGCAAAGGATTCTGGGTAACAGAACCTGGTGAGAGCCCCACAAGTCACCCCATCTTGGATTCCCCTAGGTCTCTAGTTTTCGAAAATGCACAGGTTTGGTAGGTTTCCCTAGGTGGCGGCTGAGCTAGAGGCCAAAATCCACAGGTAGGCACTTTGCAAAAAATACCTCTGTTTTCTTTGAGAAAATGTGATGTGTCCACTTTGTGTTTTGGGGCATTTCCTGTTGCGGGCACTAGGCCAACCCACACAAGTGAGGTACCATTTCTATCGGGTGACTTGGGGTAACGCTGGGTGGAAGGAAATTTGTGGCTCCTCTCAGATTCCAGAACTTTCTGTCATCGAAATGTGAGGAAAAAGTGTTTTTTTAGCCACATTTTGAGGTTTGCAAAGGATTCTGGGTAACAGAACCTGGTGAGAGCCCCACAAGTCACCACATCCTGGATTCCCCTAGGTCTCTAGTTTTAAAAAATGCACAGGTTTGGTAGGTTTCCCTAGGTGGCGGCTGAGCTAGAGGCCAAAATCCACATGTAGGCACTTTGCACAAAACAGCTCTGTTTTCTTTGAGAAAATGTGATGTGTCCACTTTGTGTTTTGGGTAATTTCCTGTTGCGGGCACTAGGCCTACCCACACAAGTGAGGTACCATTTTTATCGGGAGACTTGTAGGAACGCTGGTTGGAAGGAAATTTGTGGCTCCTCTCAGATTCCAGAACTTTCTGTCACCGAAATGTGAGGAAAAAGTGTTTTTAGCCACATTTTGAGGTTTGCAAAGGATTCTGGGTAACAGAACCTGGTGAGAGCCCCACAAGTCACCCCATCTTGGATTCCCCTAGGTCTCTAGTTTTCGATAATGCACAGGTTTGGTAGGTTTCCCTAGGTGGCGGCTGAGCTAGAGGCCAAAATCCACAGGTAGGCACTTTGCAAAAAATACCTCTGTTTTCTTTGAGAAAATGTGATGTGTCCACTTTGTGTTTTGGGGCATTTCCTGTTGCGGGCACTAGGCCAACCCACACAAGTGAGGTACCATTTCTATCGGGTGACTTGGGGTAACGCTGGGTGGAAGGAAATTTGTGGCTCCTCTCAGATTCCAGAACTTTCTGTCACCGAAATGTGAGGAAAAAGTGTTTTTTTAGCCACATTTTGAGGTTTGCAAAGGATTCTGGGTAACAGAACCTGGTGAGAGCCCCACAAGTCACCCCATCCTGGATTCCCCTAGGTCTCTAGTTTTAAAAAATGCACAGGTTTGGTAGGTTTCCCTAGGTGGCGGCTGAGCTAGAGGCCAAAATCCACAGGTAGGCACTTTGCACAAAACAGCTCTGTTTTCTTTGAGAAAATGTGATGTGTCCACTTTGTGTTTTGGGTCATTTCCTGTTGCGGGCACTAGGCCTACCCACACAAGTGAGGTACCATTTTTATCGGGAGACTTGTAGGAACGCTGGTTGGAAGGAAATTTGTGGCTCCTCTCAGATTCCAGAACTTTCTGTCACCGAAATGTGAGGAAAAAGTGTTTTTAGCCACATTTTGAGGTTTGCAAAGGATTCTGGGTAACAGAACCTGGTGAGAGCCCCACAAGTCACCCCATCTTGGATTCCCCTAGGTCTCTAGTTTTAAACAATGCAGAGGTTTGGTAGGCTTCCCTAGGTGGCGGCTGAGCTAGAGGCCAGAATCCACAGGTAGGCACTTTGCAAAAAACACCTGTTTTCTTTGGGAAAATTTTATGTGTCCAAGTTGTGCTTTGGGGCACTTCCTGTTGCGGGCGCTAGGCCTACCCACACAAGTGAGGTACCATTTTTATCGCGAGACTTGGGGGAACGTAGACTAGCAAAACAAGTGTTATTGCCCCTTGCCTTTCTCTACATTTTTTCCTTCCAAATATAAGACAGTGTGTAAAAAAGACGTCTATTTGAGAAATGCCCTGTAATTCACATGCTAGTATGGGCACCCCAGAATTCAGAGATGTGCAAATAACCACTGCTTCTCAACACCTTATCTTGTGCACCGTCTGGAAATACAAAGGTTTTCTTGATAGCTATTTTTCACTCTTTATATTTCAGCAAATGAATTGCTGTATACCCGGTATAGAATGAAAACCCACTGCAAGGTGCAGCTCATTTATTGGCTCTAGGTGCTTAGGGTTCTTGATGAACTTACAAGCCCTATATATCCCCGCAACCAGTAGAGTCCAGCAGACGTAACGATATATTGCTTTAAAAAATCTGACATTGCAGGAAAAAGTTACAGAGTAAAACGTAGAGAAAAATGGCTGTTCTTTTCACCTCAATTTCAATATTTTTTTATTTCAGTTGGTATTTTCTGTAGGAAACCCTTGTAGGGTCAACACAAATTACCCATTGCTGAATTCAGAATTTTGTCTACTTTTCAGAAATGTTTAGGTTTCTGGAATCCAGCATTGGTTGCACACCCATTTCTGTCACTGACTGGAAGGAGGCTGAAAGCACAAAAAATCATAAAAATGGGGTATGTCCCAGTAAAATGCCACAATTGTGTTGAAAAATTGGGTTTCCTGATTCAAGTCTGCCTGTTCCTGAAAGCTGGGAAGCTGGCGATTTTAGCACAGTAAACCCTTTGTACATGTAGATAAAGCCATGCAGCTGTTAGAATTGTTGCCTGAGGAGAGCGACACCGCGTGGTCACAGGGACTGATCCAACCTGAGTGGAAGATGCAACACACTCTCGAAGATCGCAACATTTTCAGTGAGAAGTGGGCAATAATACATGAATAGTGATTTTTTGATGACTTTTTAAGACCAGCCTCACATGTCTGCAGTAAGATGCTGATATTTCCTAATAAATGAAGGTGCCTCTCTTTCTGAATATGGGTGTATTTTTTGGTTCACTTATTACTCAAGCTTTATTCTTCAGAGTGGGGGGGGGGATGAGTCTTGATACCACGAGGGGCTAGCCACTCTATCTTTCCTCCCTTAAACAGGATGGCTCATTGGAGAGCTGCGGTGGCCGCCACAAATTTCAAGAGTAGGGGCTACACTAAAATAATAATAAATAAATAAATAATAATAATGAAAAAAAAAAACGTACCTGTCCCAACACTGCTGGCTGCCTCGCTCCTCTTCTGATGGCGTCCCAGCAGTCCCTAGGACACCAGCACAGGCTCCCTACGCAATCCTGACACTGCAGAGAGCAGTGTCAGGATTGGTACGAGCGGCTTGGTCTGCCACTCAGAAAGTGCAGTTTCTCCAACCCGGCTGTTTAACACGTAAGACGGCCGGCTAAACAGACATGTGCACTTAGTGCACTCACACCACTCCTCCTTCCCCCTTCCGTGGGCCAGCCCCTCCCTTCCCTGCACCTGCTGGCTCAGAGCAAGCAGCAGAAAAATAAAACAAAATATTGTTTTTCAGCTACTGGCTCTGAGCTCCTTTTCCATTGCGAACGAGCCACCCCTGTTGGGGAGGCATTGTTGTGGTTTACAACTGAGTTTTTTTGCTTGTTTGTTTTCATTTTTTTGTATTACAGTTATTTATGCTTTATTGGTTGTATTGACAAGGGCAGAGGGAGGCATGACCTGGATTTGGATTCCTGAGAGGTTGTTGTTGCAGATGCCTTCTTCATGCCGGTAATATTCTTTTTTAGTTTTTTTATAATTATTTCTTTTTTATTGTTAACTGTGTAGACTCCTCCAGGGCAGAGCATAGAGATCTGGACTGTGAGGGTTGGTCCCACAGGGGTCCATGAGCATGGTGTTACTTTCAGTTTCCTCCCTTTTATGTCAGTTGATCATATGCTAAATTTCTAGTCTGTCAATCTGCAGGACCTTGACTCCTCCTGTAAACGTCAAGCGTTACTATGCTGGCTGTCCTCTGGGGGTGAAAATGTAGTGCTTCTTCAGGCGACCCATTTGCTGGCAGTTGATGTTCCCTGGCTGCGGTCACACCTTTACCCCCACCAGTTCCACTCTTCTGCTTCTAATAAAAACCAAGGGGGTCGAGATTTTCATACGTGTGGGTGTCCAACTCACTTTGACTGCCACACGTAGAGATTAGGCGAGGAGATAGATGGGTTATAACTCAGGTCTCTGACGACATCACCTCATACACCATAGCTTCCATTTATGGCCCTAACGACCATAAGGCTCCCTTTTTCGCCAACTTATTCCCGGCCATGGCAATCATTTGGCACTGGGAGGGGATAATGTGACTCTAAACCCAACGTTGGCTCACTCGGCATCCTCGTGGGATGTATCCCGCCCTCTGCAGTCCTTACCCAGGGCATGACCGATTTGAGCTTAGTAGATGTCTGGCGTCCTCATCCTCATGATGGGGACTACTCCTATTTTTCGAACGTACATAAATCGTATTCTAGAGCTGACTCTCTCTTAATCTGTACCACTCTGTTGCCTAGAGTAGATGATGCAACTATTGGGACCCAGGTTTTATCGGCTCACACACCTGCCACTTTGTCGCTTTCGGCTGTGCCACCATGTTCTTGTCTATATTGCTCTTGGAAAGTGAACAAGATCACTTTCTGTAATCCGGCTCTGCGTTCCAGCATTAAAGAGGCAATTCAATGTTATTTCACTGAAAACCTCACTGAAGACCTCTCCTGGGCCACGATTTGGGACATGGCCATGGCAGTGATGAGAGGGTAGTTTATAGTGCACACTTCTGCTTTTTTCGCAAACTCCAACAGGCAGAACTAGAGGATGCAATCCTCAAACTAGAATAAGAACATAAACAGACAATCTTGTGATTTACATATAGGAAACTGAGCAAAGAGTTGGAGGCCCTGGTAAATAAAGATGCAGCCTATAAGTTGTTAGAGACCATGTAATTGTATTATAAGAAACGGAACAAGGCAGACAGATTGTTGACTTACAAGATCAGACAAGCCTAGGCCAAGGATAACATAAAAGGGATCATAACCGTGGAGGGATCCTGCTTGATCTCCGACGCAGACTTTTGCAAATCTTTTGTATCCTTTTATAGGGAACTGTACAGGGGAGAAACTCTTAACTCGGCCAGCAAGGACAAATACCTAGCACCCCCCCCCCCCACCATGTTCTGGATATCCCTGATAAGGTTAGGGAAGAACTGGATTCCCTTATTTTGGAGGAGGCTGTGAGGGTTACTACTAAGTTCCTACAGAACAATCAAGCCCCGGGACCCAACGGATTCCCTAATCCTTTTTGCAAGTCTTTTAGGGAGTTGTTGGTCCTTCATTTGACTAAGGTCTTTAACTCTTTCCTGGACGATGGCTCGGTTACCCTGACAATGATGATACTGAAGCCATCCAAACCTCCCAACCAATGTGGACCATGTAGACTGATTGCACTTTTAAACAGTGACCTTAATATTCACTAATATCTTTGCAAATCATTTGGTAGGAATTTGGCCAACCCTTATATCCCCACGGTAGAGTTGTATCATTAGGAGTAGACAAACAGGGGACAGCCCTCAGCTAGTAACTGATGCCATTTAACAGCCACGAAGGACCGAGTACAGATGCTTCTCTTGTCTCTGGATGTGGACAAAGTTTCTGACCAACGTCCTGTCCCTGACAAAGTTGGGCCTCCGATTACGGTCTAATATTTTGGCCAGTTTTGCAACGCCGTCCACGAGGATTAAGACTCAACGTCTTATGTCTGACCCAATTATACTCTCCAGGGGCACTCGTCAGTGGTGCCCCCTGTCTCCAGCATTATTCACCTTTGTGCTGAGCCTCTCATACAAAAGATCCAGGTGAATCCAGCCATACAAGGGGTCCATATAGGTGATGAGCTCCTAAAGATAATAATGTTTGCAGATGACACACTCTGTTTTCTGAATGACCGGGATGCCTCTGTGGACACACTGGAGGACACTTTGAGAGAGTTTAGGGAAGTCTTTGGCTTCCAAATTAATTACAGAAGACCGGTTGGTACACTGAAAGTAATATGGTTATGATATAGAAGTCATTATTGCTGTGCAAAATAGATAAAGAATGCAAAGTCTGCCTTTCAGTCCACTGCCAAAGACCAAGTCTAGGACTGGCCAAAATCTAAACCTTGCTTTCAATGTTCTGCAGAGTTGGTTTTGTCCAAACAATAAATGGGTGCAGAGTTTGGCCAAAGGTGAGGTAATATGTGAAAATGATAAAAAAAAATAGCCCTTAAAAATACAATATAACAAAAAAAAAACATATGCAAATAAACACTTGCGGGTCATAGTGAAAGCATTAATGATGTGAATGGTGACGTGATATGTGATGCCACCAATAACATCACTATTATATCATTATGTCACTTGTGATGTCATATGCAACATAATTTCAATGTATTTATTTGCATTCTCTCTACCCACACCTATAAGCACATAAATATTTGAAGCAGGGTACATTGAGGCAAATAAGAATAAGTAAGGCTGTGTTAAACAAACAATTTTTAAGAACAAATAACACCTCTGATATCATGTGTGAGGTCATGAGCAGTGCAAACCAAAAATATGTATTTTGGTGGCTTTCTGATTGAAAACCATATTGCTAACTATACCCAGTTGTAGGAGGCTGGCCTGGCTTGTAGTGGGTACCAAGGGGTACTTACACTCTGTACCAGGTCCAGTTATCCCTTATTAGTGTAGAAGAGGTGTTTCTAGCAGCTTAGGCTGATAGAAAATGGTAGCTTGGCAGAGCAGCTTAGGCTGAACTAGGAGACATCCAAAGCTCCCACTATACCACTAGTGTCATATGCACAATATCATAAGAAAACACAATACACAGATATACTAAAAATAAAGGTACTTTATTTTTATGACAATATGCCAAAGTATCTCAGTGAGTACCCTCAGTATGAGGATAGCAAATATACACAAGATATATGTACACAATACCAAAATATGCAGTAATAGCAATAGAAAACAGTGCAAACAATGTATAGTCACAATAGAATGGAATGGGAGCACATAGGGATAGGGGCAACATAAACCATATACTCTAGAAGTGGAATGCGAACCACGAATGGACCCCAAACCTATGTGAGCTCGTAGAGGGTCGCTGGGACTGTAAGAAAACAGTGAGGGTTAGAAAAATAGCCCACCCCAAGACCCTGAAAAGTGGGTGCAAAGTGCACCTAAGTTCCCCAGAGAGCACAGAAGTCGTGATAGGGGAATTCTGCAAGAAAGACCAACACCAGCAATGCAACAACAATGGATTTCCAGACGAGAGTACCTGTGGAACAAGGGGACCAAGTCCAAAAGTCATGAACAAGTCGGGAGTGGGCAGATGCCCAGGAAATGCCAGCTGTGGGTGCAAAGAAGCTGCCACCGGATGGTAGAAGCTGTGGATTCTGCAAGAACGAAGAGGGCTAGAAACTTCCCCTTTGGAGGATGGATGTCCCACGTCGTGAAGAAGCTTGCAGAGGTGTTTTCGTGCAGAAAGACCGCAAACAAGCCTGGCTAGCTGCAAGGCTCACAGTTAGGGTTTTTGGATGCTGCTGTGGCCCAGGAGGGACCAGGATGTCGCCAATTGGGTGAGGAGACAGAGGGGGCGTCCAGCAAGACAAAGAGCCCACTCAGAAGCCAGCAGCACCCGCAGAAGTGCCGGAATAGGCACTACAAAGTGGAGTGAACCGTAGCTCACCCGAAGTCACAAAGGAAGGTCCCACGACGCCGGAAGACAACTCAGGAGGTCGTGCACTGCAGGTTAGAGTGTCGGGACCCAGGCTTGGCTGTGCACAAAGGAAATCCTGCAAGAGTGCACAGGAGCCGGAGCAGCTGCAAATCACGCGGTACCCAGCAATGCAGTCTAGCGTGGGGAGGCAAGGACTTACCTCCACCAAACTTGGACTGAAGAGTCACTGGACTGTGGGAGTCACTTGGACAGAGTTGCTGAGTTCAAGGGACCTCGCTCGTCGTGCTGAGAGGAGACCCAGAGGACCGGTGATGCAGTTCTTTGGTGCCTGCGGTTGCAGGGGGAAGATTCCGTCGACCCACGGGAGATTTCTTCGGAGCTTCTAGTGCAGAGAGGAGGCAGACTACCCCCACAGCATGCACCACCAGGAAAACAGTCGAGAAGGCGGCAGGATCAGCGTTACAAGGTCGCAGTAGTCGTCTTTGCTACTTTGTTGCAGTTTTGCAGGCTTCCAGCGCGGTCAGCAGACGATTCCTTGGCAGAAGGTGAAGAGAGAGATGCAGAGGAACTCTGATGAGCTCTTGCATTCGTTATCTGAAGAATTCCCCAAAGCAGAGACCCTAAATAGCCAGAAAAGGAGGTTTGGCTACTTAGGAGAGAGGATAGGCTAGTGATGAAGCAGAAATTGAAGGTTTTACATTTATTAACGCGTAAACGTAGTGTGACATAATCATGTGTGACTTTAACCGAACTAATAAAGATTGTACGGGGACAAAATGTGCCCTCAGAGTAGTTTGCCAACATTTATAAGCGTGCTTTATATAACGTGGTGTATTAGAATTGCACTAATCTGACATAATCGTAAACGTGTGCTATGATTTGCTTGTTTGAAATGTTTTAGCTTAGCATAACTTTAGCGGAGGCTTTGGCCTAGTTGCCTGGTCTCACGGTTTAGATGCTCGTATTTTTCCAATGTGCTATTAAACGTGTATTTCTGCTTGAAGCTGTACTTTTCCACTGAGATCGTTCACATGCTTATCTTAAGGTTTCGTGCCAGCCTGGCATATTTTCTCTTTACTCCAAGGTCGATTTGCAGGTGCGGACAATGGAGGCTCTGAAAGTGAGCTAATTGGTATAGAATGTTGCAACTTGCGTACCCATCTCCAAGGATAATGTATGCTTAAGTAAAAGCTTGAGAACTGTCGTTTTTGATTGGATAATTTGAAGCTAACCTATGAACCCTCCAATGGAAGACCCTACTGGATTTGAACTGTTGTCTATAAAAACCAGGTGCACGAGAAGAAGGTAGCCATTTTGCGCTATCATCCATCCATTATTGGACATCCCGCCATTTTGTAGACTTCGTAGCTATTATGGCCCACTTTGCTGCAACGCCATTTTGAAAGAGACTTTGATGCTTTCTCTAATCGAGGGAAAGAGACCTTAACGATTCTTGCCCTAGAGACTTTAACTTTGATTTGTCCCTTTGCATGAAGTAGTAGTTTTACCTTGCCGCCATGAGGCAATTGCCCCGTCCACCCCTGCCCCTTTGCCCCGTCCCATGCCGATCGAAACGGTACCCATGCTGACCGAAGAACGGTACCTGTGAGACGAAGACTTCCTTGTATGCTGATCGTAATTGGTAAATATGAAAGGAAATTGTACAATTGCATTGTGTTTCTTTTAGGTAACCAACTGCTGATTTGGATAAGAGCCCTAGTTAGGAGTTTTCTAAATTAATGTTGCTAAATTGTTTTTGCATGAAGTCCCACATGCCGATGCTAATTTGAGGTTAGACGAGGATTCCATATGTCGCACGATGCAATTTGAGATCTTGTTATGCTGACTAAATGTATGCAATTAGTTCGCTACAGATTATCGTATTAGTGATTTGCATTGCTATTATCGAATGCCTTGTGATTCAAATGCTACATAGATTGCACCTGTTTCGCCGCTATGGACAGCTATTAATGTTCATATATGTTTATCATTTGGTGTTGAGACACATCTACATCGTGCTAGCTTTGTTAATATAGGGAAATAAAATTCACTAACTTTGAATAAACAGGTGTGGTTATTCCTGACTGAAAGGTCAGGGTTCGCCGAAATGTATTCTGGATTAATTGTTAAGTGTTATGTTGATCAAGGTATTGCTTATGTTCGTTATTGATTACTGATTTGATTAAAATTAACCGATATAGAGTACGGAGAGTCCCACTTAGTCAAAAGATTCATCGGCCTAAAGAGCGTCCGAATACAGGTAAATTATTAGTACGGACCGCTCTATCAGTAGATGGTAGCAGAGGATGGTTTCGTCCTTTGGGACCCTGTACTCTTAGAGTACATGGTGTTGGATTAACGAGTACGCATTTTGAGACCCCACTCGAAAAGTTGAATTAGATTTTTCTTGGGTAAAACAGATTGACAGAATGATGATGGGCTAGGTCCACCACGACTTTCCCGGGATCTCGGAGCTTGCGAATGGAGAGAATGGAGGTGTGGAATCGGCGTTGGCGGTACTAGTGATGGTAAGGGTGAAGTTAGGGTTTTGCGCTTGCACAGCTTATTGCCGCAGATTGTGTGAGAAGGTTGCGAGGAATTTTTTTCTTTTTAGAAGATGGCGGAGGTGCGACTCCGAGTGTAGAAGTAGAGAAGTCGTCGAACTTCATAGAAATAGCGGAGGTGCGACTCCGAGTGTGAGAGTAGGGAAGTCGTCGAACTTCATGTGCGTGTGGCGCTTTGTGCATAAAAAGGTCCACGTGGTTGTTGTTGTTGAGACGGGCCCTGCGAGGTCAATAGACTCCGGAGTATGTTGATCTATGTTGTGGTCTGGGCGGTTTAGTAGGTTGATCGGGCGTGGTCAACAAGTCGGTACGTGTGTTAGGGAGTGAAAGAAACTTCGACTTCGGGCTTTGACAAGATTCTAAGTGCACTAGAACAGATCATTGACAAGTTGAGAGTAGGTCTGCGGGTCAGATTTGCTTGCGAACGTGGGGACCGAGAAAGACGGAATAACTGCCGAGGCTAGTGAAAAGTCCCTAAGGTCCTGAAGCGATTGTGTTACCCTTCCTGTAGTAAACCGACAGATCTGTTTTATTTTTTGGTAGCTCGCGATACATGCAAAAGTTGCTACGAGAGGAGCTGAGTGAAGGAAGACTAGCCGCGAGGCTTTGTCAGCCGCAGTGTGTGAGTGTGACGTCACTAGGAGCCGCGCTGGGATAGGTTGGTTGTAGAGAAGGGTCGCGCACGGATTGGACGCAGTCCGTGGGACTCGATTGGAAGGGGAAAGGCAAGCGAAGAGTATTCCGGGAATTAAAGTCACCCATTGATTACAAACTTTGTGAAATAAAAGACGAGAAAATGAAATTCTTTAAAGCATTTAGGAGTGCGATGAAGGGGGAGTCTTACATTAAAGCGAGCGTAGGAGAGGAGACGCCGCCTGAAGGCACACCAGCTTACATTGTAATGGAAGAGAAGGGGGTAGCTCCGTGTCTTTGGCTAAAGCAATGGCACAAGTTGACAGAGAAACATGGGAGCGTTCCCGATACATGGGACATTCAATATAAGGATCCTAGAGAATTTGAGATTCACGATGTACGACATGAAGGTGCCTCCAAGGCCAGCCCAGTTTGAGGCTCTAGCGATTTGGGAACTAATGACCAGACAGCAACAGCAGAAGAAGTTCGAGACCAGGATGAGAAAGGTAGAAAAGACACTAGCGGACGCTAGGTGGGATAATGCACAGAAGGTCAGATGTACTGCAGGGGATAAAATTGTTTCCCGCAATTACTAAGGAGGAAGAGGAGACAGGTAAGAAAGCTACCTGTAAGACAGACAGGAAGTGTTCCAAGGATAGAGAGGACGAGGAAAAGTTGAGAAGAGAAGAGGAGTTAGAGGACGAGGAGTTAATAATGCAATTGCTGAACGACCGTCCACCACCTTATGCAGAGAATGGACAAGGTCCAAGTACCAGTTCTGCCCCTCCGGCACCGGTACAGAACAGTGAAACCCAGAGTTCAGGAGCATCATCGGGATCTAAGGACCCGAGTTTATTGTTCACCCCGCAGATACCGCAGGTTAGGAGAATATATCCAGATGTGCCCATGTTGAAACCAGCAGAAAATTATCAGCCGCAGATGCCAGGGTACTACAGCAGTGACAACAGTGCGGGAATGAGTCTAGAACAAACCGTAAGGGGAGTACAGAATGGTCACAACCAGACATTGGCACAAGCTGAATCAACTCAGTTTTTGATGCCCCAAAAGCAGATGCATGGGGGAAACGCACATGCTCAAATGACGGGGGGTCAGATGGGCATGCCGGCAATGATGACCCATGGTGTGGGCATGAATATGCCTCAGAACATGGGAAATGGACAAAACCCAGATGCGATATCACTACCCATTACTGTAGGTCCACCGGTACCTTTGTACAGTCAGCCTAACTTAGGTATGAGCGGTCAGGGACCAATGCTGCAGAGTGGGACAGAAAGGAGGTGCATAGAAAACACCCCAGGGATAACTCCTATAGCGGCTCAGCCAAATGGATCTGGGTCCTTGACGGAGTTTAGTCCCATATGTGCTCAGTCAACACTGGTGAGGTCGAGCCCCCCACTGATAATACCTCTAACATCGAACACTGAAAAGTTGCCGCAACCATCAATGGCAGTCGATGTGAACGCTACACTTATGTGGTTGAATGCGCAACAGCTGACACAGTGGTTCAACAGTCTGAATTCTACCCAAAGCTCAGCCAGTGGGAAGGGAGAAGATTATATGAATAGGATGAGGTTGAACATGGAAGCACAAGAATTGGTGGAAGGGACTATGGGTGTGAATAGGTTAGAGTCCTACTCGGAAGAGGAGTTGAGGTATCTATGTCCAAAGATTACGAAGGAAGTGAACAAGGTACATAAGAGCTTGCAGGAAATAGCCGACAAAAACGGGGTTGACATAGACAAGACAAAACACTTGAGCAGAAGCTACAGGTTGGATTTTGGGGCCACAGATTTTGAACACATGAGGTCAGCAGGCATGAAGGCGCATCTTAGAGAATTGCTGCAGAGTGCACAAGTGTGGAGGTGTTTAGACAAGTGGGAAAGCAGGTGGGTAAAGAGAAAGGAAAAGAGGAGGGACAGTGCTACAGAGCATAATGAGAAAAGACCACAAAGCAGCGAGACAGTAACCATGTTACCAATGAGGGAGACAGCAGGGGGAAAATTAATACATGTACCATGGCACAGAAGTGACATTCAGTCATTTACGGACGATTTTCCCAAACTGAGAGAGAAACCGATCGAATGGTATCAGCAGACTGACAGGTTTGTGAAGCTTGCAAAATGTCTCTGGGAAGACCTGAATACTCTCTTTGAGATTGTGGTTCCGGCAGATTTGTGGGAGGATTGCAAAAGAGCTGTAGGTTGGCCGACAATTGAACCAGAGAGAGACAGGGAGACGGGTGCACCATCACCTATGGTGATGAGCCTGTACTATAAGGTGATTGAGCATTTGAAGACGAAGGTAGCCGCGAAAAATGTGGATTGGCAGAAGATCGATCGAACTGCCCAAGAGGCTAAAGAGTCAATTCATAGTTACTATGAGAGGTTGTTGAAGGCGTTCAAGGACTACAGTGGCACGGAGACAATAGAGGCGAAGGACATGCTTCATTTTGTGTTCAGATTTGTGGAAGGGCTGAGACCGGAGATAAGTCAGATGATAAAGTCGCATTTGATTTGCTGGCAGTCGAAACCGATTGATGAGGTGTTGAATTATGCGAAATACTGTAGCGACGAAATTGAAGTGAAACAGAAAAGGTTGAAAGAGAAGGTGATGATGATGCAGCTTAAGGCAGCTCAGACAGGTCTGCAAGGTTTGCAAGGGATGCAAGGGTTCCAACAGCAGGTACCGCAACCGCAGCCGCAGTTGCAGGGAAACATGGCGTTTCAGCCACAGGCCAGAGGCAGAGGCAGAGGAGGTTTTGTGAATAATGGTCCGGATTTGAACACTGTTGTGACCGGTGTGCAGGCAATGAAAAAGGTGATGCCGTGTCACGTGTGCGGAATAGTAGGTCATTGGAAACGCGAGTGCCCGATGGTGGTGCAGGAAGGTGCAGGTGCAGGTATTGGTCAGCAAAACAATGATGTCAATGCATTTCAGACAATGAGGGGACCGAAAATGAGAGGTCCAAACCCAAATTTTCAGACTGTAAATCAATTGCTGGGATTACAACCTATGCAGCCGCAGCAGATGCAGATGCCCCGTATGCAGATGACGCAAATGCAGCCAATGCAACAGCAGTTACCCACGGTACCTAATCAGCAAATGCAAATACCTTTGGCACCAATGAGTCAGCAGCAAGTGATGGTTCCTCCACAGGTCTCGGGTCAGGTAATGAGTACAAATGGCACCGTGCAACAGTTCCCACTACACAGTGAGAGTGGAATAAAAAATGTATGGGAGAGTGAAAGTTCAGAAGAAGAAGGAGATTGTGTGCTTGCAGCATCCTTGGAAGTTGATCAAAAGGGTCCGTACGTAGAGGGAAGAGTAATGGGTCATCGTGTCTCGTTCTTGGTTGACACGGGAGCCACACGTTCAACTGTTAAGAGCAGTGAAGTACCAAATTTGCCACTCTCGGGGAGAACAGTTCAAGTGGTGGGAGTAGCAAACAGACATCTGACGAACCCAATAACAGATCCGGTACCAGTCAGCATCGGTAACTATCAAGGGGTGCATCAGTTTGTGGTATGTGACTCAAGCCCGATAGCACTGTTAGGAAGAGACCTATTGTGCAAATTGGGTTGTTCGATCATGTGTTCGAACGAAGGAATAACAATCCAGACGAGCAGTGATGGGGAAGAAGAGGACAGTGTAGAGGGGGATGAAATGGAAACTGTAGATGAAGAGTATCCTCTGATTTGTCTTTTCCCGATGATAACTGAAGAAGATATTCCAGCCGAATTACGGGAGACAGTCGGAAAGGAAGTGTGGGACATGACAGGGAAAGAGGTGGGATTGATGAAAGGAGTGGAACCAGTGAAAGTGACTGTAAAGCCCAATGCAATCTTTCCCCAGACCCCACAATACCACATGGCACAAGACACCCTCATGAAAGTTGCCCAACTTATTGACGAATTTGTAAAACAGGGAGTACTGAAAGAAGTGTTAAGCAGTCCATGTAATTCACCAATAATGGGATTAATAAAGCCGAGTGGAAAGGTCCGACTTGTGCAGGACTTGAGAAAAATAAATGAAATCATAGTCAAATGCTGCCCAGTAGTACCGAATCCAGCTGTGATAATGTTCCAGATCCCTTGCGATGCCGAGTGGTTCTCAGTCATCGATTTGTCACAAGCATTCTTCTCGGTGCCTCTTCATGAGGACAGCCAATTTCTCTTTTGTTTCAAATTCCTAGATAGAGTGTACAGTTGGTGTCGAATTCCTCCAGGGTTTTCTGAGTCACCGTCAATCTTCAATCAGATTCTAAAGAAAGATTTGGAAGCATTAGAGTTGCCATTCGAGTCAACCCTAGTACAGTACATTGATGACTTACTGGTTGCATCGAAGACAGAAAGTGGCTGCACAGCCGATACCATTGCTCTGTTCAATCATTTGGGAAGGAATGGACACAAGGTGTCTCCTTCCAAATTGCAGTTCTGTCAGAAGAAAGTGAAATACTTGGGTTACCAGATAGAGAAAGGGTCACGGAGAATAATGAAGGAAAGAATAACAAGCGTACTTCAAATGAGTCCACCGAAGACAAGGAGGGAGGTGAGGAAGTTTTTGGGAATGGTGGGCTACTGTCGCCAGTGGATTCCCAACTTCTCAACTCTAGCGAAGCCTCTACTGAAACTGACCCAGAAGGATGCTTTGGATCAAATTGAGTTGAAAGGAGATGAGATGGATGCTTTTGTTGAACTGAAAGAATGCATGTGCAGGGCTCCAGCTTTAGGTATGCCTGATTACACAAAGCCTTTCACATTGTTTTGTCATGAACGTGATGCATGTTCTTTGTCTGTCTTGACCCAAGCCCATGGGGGCGTAAACAGACCAGTAGCGTATTTTTCAGCTACTTTGGATCCGGTCGCAGCAGCACTCCCAGGGTGTTTGCGCGCCGTAGCAGCAGTTGGTATCAGCCTCACTCAGAGTGAAGGAATAGTGATGGGACACCCAGTAACAGTCATGGTCCCTCACTCAGTTGAGATACTTTTGACCCACTCCCGAACGCAACACATGACTGGAGCAAGACTCACAAGGTATGAAACGATAATTCTGGGCTCACCGAATGTGCAGCTGAAAAGGTGCACTACGTTGAATCCAGCAACCTTGCTTCCTGGAGAAAATGCTGAAATTGAGAATGCTGAAGACGTCGAGCATGACTGCCTTCAGGTGACTGAATTTTGCACAAAACCTCGACCGGACATTAAGGATACTAAGCTTGATGAAAATGACCAAATTCTTTTTGTTGATGGTTCATGTCTAAGAGACGGGATGGGGATTTTGAAAGCAGGATATGCTGTATGTACTGTAACAGGGGTCTTGGAAGCGGGATGGCTTCAAGGAGTCTATTCTGCACAAGTAGCAGAACTTGTAGCCCTTACAAGAGCATGTCAATTGTCTGCAATGATGAAAGTCACCATTTACACTGATAGTCAATACGGGTTTGGGATTGTGCATGACTTTGGACAACTATGGTGACAGAGAGGTTTTCTGACTTCTTCAGGATCCCCAGTGAAGAACGGGGAGAGGATAAGGGAATTGTTACACGCTATTCAAGTGCCAGCCGAAGTTGCAGTGGTAAAGTGTAGTGCTCACACGAAAGGACAGGACTATGTTTCTCTGGGAAATGCATATGCGGATCAAGTCGCGAGATTTTGTGCCTTGAACTGTATATTACTCAGGGATGAATGGAACTCAATAAGTGAGCCAGAACTCGAACCAGCTGAAGCATTTGCCTTGAAGGTCGTAGATACAATAGATGAACTAAAAGCATTACAAAATAATGTCAGGGAGGATGAAAGAGATTCCTGGATTAAATCACAATGTATAAAAAGACCAGACGAGTTATGGGTTTCAAATGAGGGAAAATTTGTTTTGCCAAACAGTCTCTTATCACAGCTTGCGCGGTTCTATCATGGGCAAGCTCACCTAGGGAGAGATGCCATGATAAGATTGTTCAAAACTGATTGGTTTAACCCCAGATTTCGTCAAGCTGCAGAAGCAGTTTGCCATCGATGCGTCACTTGCCAGCAGATGAACCCAGGAAAGGGAACAGTTGTGAACGCGAGCCACATTGGTAGGGCAAGCGGGCCTTTTAGTCGTATGCAGATGGACTTCATCGAGATGCCTGTGCATGGAGGTCTGAAGTATGTGTTGGTGATTGTGTGCATTTTTAGTCACTGGATTGAGGCATACCCCACACGTAGAAATGACAGCCTTACAGTTGCAAAGCTATTGTTGAGGGAGTTAATACCACGTTTCGGATTCCCGATCTCTTTAGAATCAGATAGGGGAAGTCACTTCAATAACGAGGTGATAAAGTTACTTTGCGAAGCGCTGAACATTGAGCAAAAACTGCATTGTAGCTATCGCCCTGAAGCCTCAGGACTGGTGGAGCAGATGAATGGTACACTGAAATCAAGAATGGCGAAAATATGTGCATCGACAAATTTGAAATGGCCTGACGCATTGCCCTTGGTGCTAATGTCAATGAGAAACACCCCTGATAGAAAGACTGGATTGTCTCCGCACGAAATTCTCATGGGCAGGGCTATGAGACTTCCTGCCGTTCCCGCAAATGCGCTTTTGAATATTACAGATGATATGGTGTTAGACTACTGCAAGGGTCTGGCTGACGTGGTTCGCTCTTTCTCTCACCAGGTGAAGGCGACCACCTTGCCACCGATCCAAGGTCCAGGACACGCACTGAAAGCAGGTGACTGGGTCGTGGTAAAGAAGCACGTGAGAAAGTCGTGTCTGGAACCCCGTTGGAAAGGCCCTTTCCAAGTGATCCTGACGACAACTACCGCTGTGAAGTGTGCGGGGGTTCCCAACTGGATTCACGCCAGTCACACAAAGAAGGTGTTGTGTCCCACAGATGAGGAAGTTGAAGCGCTGAAATTGCCAGTGCCTGACAAAACAGTGCTGAGTGCTGAAACAGAGCAAAACCGAACTGAAAGCGAACAGGCAGAAACGGGAGAGAAAGAGATATTCTCTGAGGACGAAGAGACTAACTCGCTTGGGGGAGACCAAGGAGAAAGTTTAGACAGCGACGAAGCAGCTGAAGGTGACAAAGAACCTGAAGCAGCTGAAAGTGATAAAGAGCCTGACGAAAGTAACGGTGATGAAGGGCTCGAAAAAGGTGAAAAAGCAGGAGAGCCTGATCAGAGGAGGGCTTTCCCAGAAGCAGACGGTATAGAAAAAGAAAAAGAGAACGTGATCGGTTCCCCAGAAGGAGGGGACAAGGCAGAACAGAACGAAAAGGTTCAAGCTTCCACAGAAAAGATCGCAGGTCCATCAAATGGACACGGTGCAAAGAGGAGACTAAGTATATCACCAATAAAAGAAAGGGCTAAAGAAAGTTTGAATGACGAAGAAAGGCCAAAAGTGAAAGAGAAAAGAAAGGAAGTGACTGTTGTGGAACAATCCTCAAGTGAAGAAAAGGACTTGACAAAAGAGGAAAGTACCAGCGAAGCAGAATCGAAAAGAGAAGCAAAATTGAAAAGGAAAAGGATACCAAACAGGAGATATTCCGGTCCTGAATGGGCATATGTAGTCAATGACGATTGGACTGACGAGTTTGTATCTCTAAACATCGAGAACGAAGAAGAGGAAGAGATACCAATAGAAAAGAAAAGTTTTATGGACTCTGTCGATTGAAAGAGTAATAAATGATATTGCTTGCTACAATCTAACGTGATACAAACAACCAGCTGAGACATATTGCTAAACCGGATGAGACATTTGCTAAACCGATAAAGACTGAGTTATTGCCGAATTGAGACAAATGCTGCTAACCGAAAAGTGACTGGCCTCTTGAAGAAGACTGTGTGAACATTGCGCTCGCTCAGCTTTGTAACTGAATTGCTAAATAGTTTCTTTTACAAGTGCTTCTAACTCTCTGATTCTATACAGATCATGACGCAAAACAATAGAAAGAAATATTGTAAATATGTGTGTATAGGCTTGATAATTGCATGTGTACTAATAATAATGGCAATTGTGCTTGGAATACATGGTAAGACTGAGAATGAGAGAATTGATACTTCTACTCTTGCTCCTGTTACTGTCACCGAACTAACCGCATTGAAAAGACTAGCATTGGATGAGAGACTCTTGCACGATAAGAAAGAGCTTTCGTGTAACGTTTTCTATCGCTTGCTAACAGAATATGTTGAGACTATGGATGCGAAGGATTGTTATGTGTGTACACAGATACCGACATCAGTGAAGGAAGGGGTGACTTATCACCACATGCCTCTTACATACGGGATTACATGTAGTATAGTAATGTCTAGGTTTTATGGTCAAACTAACATACAGTATTTTTACTCAAATTATGATGTTACCTTTGCATATGTTCCTATAATAGCGCAGCTAAGCCAGATTGCTAAAGATTGGGATGCTAAAATTATGAGGGAATTTTTCGAGCCAATGCAACCTTTTGAAACGGCTCACGCTCATAGGGAAAATCTTACCTGCTCGCTCTCTGCAGTAGAAATAAGCTTTTTAGATCGCACAGATGATAGAAGAGCACAAATGAAGGCGAAATTAGAAAAGGAGTTACATAAGAGGACTTCAGTAGATAATTATGATTTTGCTGCAATAAAGACACAAGGGAAAATAGCTTTAGATGCTTGGCATGTAGGGAAATTTTGTATATATCGGGGTGAATCTTATTATGACAACATTTTTGTAGGAGCGAGTGAGTGTAAACATACGTTTATTTTTAAGGCCAAATGGACATTCATGATGAACGGACTTGACCCTGTCATTCCAGGTGTATATTACATTTGTGGGTATAATGCCTATTATCGTCTTCCAAAGGGATGGTGGGGGAGATGTTATTTGGGTATAGTGTTCCCAAAGGTTTATCAACTGGATGACCTATCGATGATTCAAAAGACACCTGGATCCCATCGTATCCAGAAAAGAGAGACCGCAGCTGCTGTGGTAGGAGATATATTTGGAGCCATGATTCCTTCATTGGGAGTTGTGCTGAATTCCATCAAAATAAGAAAGTTGTCTACTATAGTGGATAACATGTTGACAAAGTTTTCAGGTGCTATAATCCTGATAGATGCTGAACTTGCAGCGGAAAGAGCTATGACTCTTCAAAATAGGCTTGCTTTAGACATTCTTTTAGCAAAGGATGGCGGCGTTTGCAAAATGCTTGGTGCACGACACTGTTGTACTTATATTCCAGACAATAGTGTGAAGATTAAAACTATGCTTGCTAATCTAACAAAAGAAAGTGCAGATTTGAAGGAATTGAAAGAACCAGGAGTGTGGGAGAAGGTTGGAAAAGGACTTGCTTCAGTGGGACATTGGATTGGGGGAATTTGGAATGGAATATTGTTAAAAATAATAGAGGGAATTTTAATAGTTATAATTTGCATATTTGGAATTTGGGGAATAAAAAGGGGAATAATAATGATTATGGAAAGAATTAAGAGAAGAAAAGAAGAGAAAATTATGAAAAGAATGGCAGAAGAATACAAAGCGCAAACAAGGGGAATTAAAAGGAAAAGGGAACTGACAGAATTTTAATGGAATAAAATTTGTTGGCATGGTTTGGTGTGATGACAAGTAGTCATCAGAGGAAGGATTGATGAAGCAGAAATTGAAGGTTTTACATTTATTAACGCGTAAACGTAGTGTGACATAATCATGTGTTACTTTAACCGAACTAATAAAGATTGTACGGGGACAAAATGTGCCCTCAGAGTAGTTTGCCAACATTTATAAGCGTGCTTTATATAACGTGGTGTATTAGAATTGCACTAATCTGACATAATCGTAAACGTGTGCTATGATTTGCTTGTTTGAAATGTTTTAGCTTAGCATAACTTTAGCGGAGGCTTTGGCCTAGTTGCCTGGTCTCACGGTTTAGATGCTCGTATTTTTCCAATGTGCTATTAAACGTGTATTTCTGCTTGAAGCTGTACTTTTCCACTGAGATCGTTCACATGCTTATCTTAAGGTTTCGTGCCAGCCTGGCATATTTTCTCTTTACTCCAAGGTCGATTTGCAGGTGCGGACAATGGAGGCTCTGAAAGTGAGCTAATTGGTATAGAATGTTGCAACTTGCGTACCCATCTCCAAGGATAATGTATGCTTAAGTAAAAGCTTGAGAACTGTCGTTTTTGATTGGATAATTTGAAGCTAACCTATGAACCCTCCAATGGAAGACCCTACTGGATTTGAACTGTTGTCTATAAAAACCAGGTGCACGAGAAGAAGGTAGCCATTTTGCGCTATCATCCATCCATTATTGGACATCCCGCCATTTTGTAGACTTCATAGCTATTATGGCCCACTTTGCTGCGACGCCATTTTGAAAGAGACTTTGATGCTTTCTCTAATCGAGGGAAAGAGACCTTAACGATTCTTGCCCTAGAGACTTTAACTTTGATTTGTCCCTTTGCATGAAGTAGTAGTTTTACCTTGCCGCCGTGAGGCAATTGCCCCGTCCACCCCTGCCCCTTTGCCCCGTCCCATACCGATCGAAACGGTACCCAGGCTGACCGAAGAACGGTACCTGTGAGACGAAGACTTCCTTGTATGCTGATCGTAATTGGTAAATATGAAAGGAAATTGTACAATTGCATTGTGTTTCTTTTAGGTAACCAACTGCTGATTTTGATAAGAGCCCTAGTTAGGAGTTTTCTAAATTAATGTTGCTAAATTGTTTTTGCATGAAGTCCCACATGCCGATGCTAATTTGAGGTTAGACGAGGATTCCATATGTCGCACGATGCAATTTGAGATCTTGTTATGCTGACTAAATGTATGCAATTAGTTCGCTACAGATTATCGTTTTAGTGATTTGCATTGCTATTATCGAATGCCTTGTGATTCAAATGCTACATAGATTGCACCTGTTTCGCCGCTATGGACAGCTATTAATGTTCATATATGTTTATCATTTGGTGTTGAGACACATCTACATCGTGCTAGCTTTGTTAATATAGGGAAATAAAATTCACTAACTTTGAATAAACAGGTGTGGTTATTCCTGACTGAAAGGTCAGGGTTCGCCGAAATGTATTCTGGATTAATTGTTAAGTGTTATGTTGATCAAGGTATTGCTTATGTTCGTTATTGATTACTGATTTGATTAAAATTAACCGATATAGAGTACGGAGAGTCCCACTTAGTCAAAAGATTCATCGGCCTAAAGAGCGTCCGAATACAGGTAAATTATTAGTACGGACCGCTCTATCAGTAGAAACACCTGGAGGAGCCTATCAGAAGGAGTCTCTGACGTCACCTGCTGGCGCTGGCCACTCAGAGCAGTCCAGTGTGCCAGCAGCACCTCTGTTTCCAAGATGGCAGAGGTCTGGAGCACACTGGAGGAGCTCTGGGCACCTCCCAGGGGAGGTGCAGGTCAGGGGAGTGGTCACTCCCCTTTCCTTTGTCCAGTTTCGCGCCAGAGCAGGGCTGGGGGATCCCTGAACCGGTGTAGACTGGCTTATGCAGAAATGGGCACCATCTGTACCCATGAAAGCATTTCCAGAGGCTGGGGGAGGCTACTCCTCCCCACCCCTGACACCTTTTTCCAAAGGGAGAGGGTGTAACACCCTCTCTCTGAGGAAGTCCTTTGTTCTGCCTTCCTGGGCCAAGCCTGGCTGGACCCCAGGAGGGCAGAAACCTGTCTGAGGGGTTGGCAGCAGCAGCAGCTGCAGTGAAACCCCGGGAAAGGCAGTTTGGCAGTACCTGGGTCTGTGCTAGAGACCCGGGGGATCATGGGATTGTCTCACCAGTGCCAGGATGGCATTGGGGGGGGGCAATTCCATGATCTTAGACATGTTACATGGCCATGTTCGGAGTTACCATTGTGAAGCTATACATAGGTAGAGACCCATGTATAGTGCACGCGTGTAATGGTGTCCCCGCACTCACAAAGTCCGGGGAATTTGCCCTGAACAATGTGGGGGCACCTTGGCTAGTGCCAGGGTGCCCACACACTAAGGGGGTCATTCCTACCCTGGCGGTCTGAGACCGCCAGGGTAGGGGACCGCGGATGCACCGCCAACAGGCTGGCGGTGCATCCAGGCCCATTCTGACCGCGGCAGTAAAGCCGCGGTCAGAAAAGGGAAACCGGCGGTTTCCCGCCGGTTTTCCCCTGGGCTACAGAATCCTCCATGGCGGCGCTGCCATGGGGATTCTGACCCCCTTCCCGCCAGCCTGGTTCTGGCGGTTTTGACCGCCAGAACCAGGCTGGCGGGAACGGGTGTCGTGGGGCCCCTGGGAGCCCCTGCAGTGCCCATGCCAATGGTATGGGCACTGCAGGGGCCCCCTAACAGGGCCCCACATTGATTTCCAGTGTCTGCATAGCAGACACTGGAAATCATGACGGGTGCAACTGCACCCGTCGCACAAAAGCAACTCCGCCGGCTCCATTCGGAGCCGGCTTCATCGTTGCTGTGGCTTTCCAGCTGGGCGGGCGGGCGGCCTTTTGGCGGTCGCCCGCCCGCCCAGCGGGAAAGCCAGAATGACCGCTGCGGTCTTTTGACCGCGGTACGGTCTTCTGGCGGTTCCCGCTTGCCCGCCAAACTAGGAATCAGCCCCTAAGTAACTTAGCACCCAACCTTTACCAGGTAAAGGTTAGACATATAGGTGACTTATAAGTTACTTAAGTGCAGTGGTAAATGGCTGTGAAATAACGTGGACGTTATTTCACTCAGGCTGCAGTGGCAGGCCTGTGTAAGAATTGTCAGAGCACCCTATGGGTGGCAAAATAAATGCTGCAGCCCATAGGGATCTCCTGGAACCCCAATACCCTGGGTACCTCAGTACCATATACTAGGGAATTATAAGGGTGTTCCAGTATGCCAATGTAAATTGGTGAAATTGGTCACTAGCCTGTTAGTGACAATTTGTACAGAGAGAGCATAACCACTGAGGTTCTGGTTAGCAGAGCCTCAGTGAGACAGTTAGGCATCACACAGGGAACACATACATATAGGTCACAAACTTATGAGCACTGGGGTCCTGACTTGCAGGGTCCCAGTGACACATAACAAACATACTGAAAACATAGGGTTTTCACTATGAGCACTGGGCCCTGGCTAGCAGGATCCCAGTGAGACAGTGAAAACACCTGACATATACTCACAAACAGGCCAAAAGTGGGGGTAACAAGGCTAGAAAGAGGCTACTTTCTCACACAACCCCCCCCCAAACGAAGGACAATAAGGCTAACCTTGGCCAGTTGAGACTTTATTGTCTAAGTGGTGATAAGTAGAGAGTAGCTCTGCAATAGACTGGTTACTCCCTTTATCATCCACTATATGGTTACTTCCCTGTGGGGATGTAAACCACCCTGTTTGAAGTTTTTTAGCTAAGCAACAATGTGAAGATATATTTTCAGAGTTTCTATCAGTAAGTTTTAGTTTAGAGCAGCGGGAATTATCCACTGAACCTATTTCTTGTGATGAGAATGCCAGACAGGGATGCTGTCTCAGTAAAGCCATAGCTGGGCAAAAACTTTGTCCATATGGCTGGAAGAGAGAACAGGGATGCTGTTTCTCTTTAGTTGGAGCAGGGCAGGGATGCTGTCCTATGAGCTCCACACTAGGGCAGGGATGCTGTCCTAAGTGTTGTGAGGCAGTGCAGGGTTTCTGCACTAAAGTTTCTCTGGGAGGGTTGGAGGGATGCTCCATGTTAACTAAAATGGTGCTCTTTTTCTCACCAATGTTAGTTATCCCACAGAGAGGTACTTCCACCTCAGGGAGTACAGCTATGCCAGCTGATGATTCCCTTGGAACAGGTGCCACCCCAGGAGAGGTTTCTCCCACCACAGGAATGGTATCCTGAATGGCAGGGTGGTTAGGGGATACTGTGATACCCTTTTTACCTGTTGATGGAGAGGGATCCTGAGTTGTCAGGCCTTCTCTCCTTTGCTTTTTCATTTCAGTAGAAATGAGAGGGAACAATTCCTCTGGGATGCCCAGCATGGCTGCATGGGCATAAAACTCTACCTCAGCCCAACCTGAGGTCTCTAGGTCATCACCTAAGAGACAATCTACAGGTAAGCTAGGTGACACTACCACCTGCTTAGGACCAGTAACTCCACCCCAACTAAACTGAATTATAGCTAAGGGAAGAAACTTAGTGGAGTTATGGACATCAATAATCTTATACTGTTGTCCAATGATGTGTTGTTCAGGAGCCACAAGGTTTTCAGTCACCAAAGTGATACTGGCACCTGTGTCCCTGTAGGCCTGAGCCTCAACACCATTTATTGAAACTGTCTGCCTATACTTATCCATTGTAAGGGGACAAGCAGCCAGTGTGGCAAGGCCAATGCCACTAGGTCTGACAGAAACTGTCTTGGGACTGACTACCCCAGTTTCTATGATGGACCCATAAGTGAACCCAACTACACCCTTAACTTGACTGTTGCCAGCAGTCCCACCACTAGTGCCACTACTGCTAGGGGCACTAGAGCTTGATGTATTAGTGGTGGTAGGCTCAGGGGGTTTACCTGGACAGGACTTATCCCCTGGCCTATGGCCTCTGTTTTTACACATAAAGCACCAAGGCTTTTTAATGTGTGCAGGTTGTGAAGAAGAGGAAGAATTTGTTTTATCCCCACCCACTGAAGAGTGTTTAGGATTTGAAGAAGGATCTTTGGTTTTACCCTTGTCCCCATGCTTATCCTGAGATTTCTCACCATCTTTCTTCTTGCCATCCTTGTCACCACCTGTATGAACTTTTCTGTTCACCCTTGTTCTGACCCATTTGTCTGCCTTCTTTCCCAATTCTTGGGGAGAGGTCAGATCTGAGTCCACTAGATACTGGTGCAACAAATCAGACACACAATTATTAAGAATATGCTCTCTCAGGATTAAGTTATACAGGCTTTCATAGTCAGAAACTTTACTGCCATGTAACCACCCCTCCAAGGCCTTCACTGAATGGTCAACAAAGTCTACCCAGTCTTGTGAAGACTCCTTTTTGGTTTCTCTGAACTTGATCCTGTACTGTTCAGTGGTTAAGCCATAACCATCTAGGAGTGCATTCTTAAGAACTGTAAAATTATTGGCATCACTTTCCTTCACAGTAAGGAGCCTATCCCTACCCTTTCCACTGAAAGATAGCCATAGGATAGCAGCCCACTGCCTTTGAGGGACCCCCTGTACAACACAGGCCCTCTCAAGTGCTGCAAACCACTTGTTAATGTCATCCCCCTTCTTATATGGGGGAACTATCTTGTGCAGATTCCTAGAATCATGCTCTTTCACAGGATTACTATCTGTAAAACTGCTGCTGCCACCATGGGGTCCAACCCCCAACCTCTGTCTTTCTTTTTCTAAGTCAAATGCTTCCCTGTCTAGATCCAGCTGTTGCTTTTTAAGCTTCATCCTGGTCTCTTCCACTCTCAATCTATTGAGTTCCCTTTCTAACATTCTGTCTTCAGGGAGGGTGGGTTGGGCATGCCTTGACACAGAAGAATGGTGTGAATGGACAGAGGGAGACCTGTCCCTAACAGATGACACTCTAACATTCTGGCCTACAGAAGTAACACTCCTACTGTGATGAGAACTCACATTAGTACCAGCCATGCTAGGTGGCCTGCTAAGGGGCAGGTTGGGAAGGTTCCCTTCTAACACTTTTACTGGGGCTACCCCAGAATCAGAGTGTGAACCATCAGCTAATTTCTCACCAGATGTGCCAACTATGGTCTTATCCTGTTCAATGAGCATATTAACTAACAGTTCTCTTGAGGGATTCTTCCCTACCCCTAAACCTCTTTCAATGCAGAGACTCCTTGCTCCTTTCCAGCTAAGGTGATCATAAGCAACTCTGGTCAGATCAACAGTTTGACCTGTGCCAGACATGATAGAAAAGGTTTAAGGGACAGAAAAAGAAAGAAAAAAGTTTCAGTACTTTTTAAGGAACAGAAGAAAAACTTTTTAAAACTTTTTAAGAACTTTTTGAAAGTTTAGAGGTACTTTTCAGCACTTAGCAAAAAGAGTAAGAGAAGAAAAGCAAAACATTTTGGTTAGGTGTACATACACTGAACTTGTTTTGTATATTTTTCTCTTATGAAAAGTACAAAATGACAAAGGGGTAAGTAGTTGCAAGTACTTATCCCACCGCTGCACAACCAATGTAGGAGGCTGCCCTGGCTTGTAGTGGGTACCAAGGGGTACTTACACTCTGTACCAGGTCAAGTTATCCCTTATTAGTGTAGAAGAGGTGTCTAGCATCATAGGCTGATAGAAAATGGTAGCTTGGCAGAGCAGCTTAGGCTGAACTAGGAGACATGCAAAGCTCCCACTATACCACTAGTGTCATATGCACAATATCATAAGAAAACACAATACACAGATATACTAAAAATAAAGGTACTTTATTTTTATGACAATATGCCAAAGTATCTCAGTGAGTACCCTCAGTATGAGGATAGCAAATATACACAAGATATATGTACACAATACCAAAATATGCAGTAATAGCAATAGAAAACAGTGCAAACAATGTATAGTCACAATAGAATGCAATGGGAGCACATAGGGAGCGGGGCAACACAAACCATATACTCTAGAAGTGGAATGCGAACCACGAATGGACCCCAAACCTATGTGAGCTCGTAGAGGGTCGCTGGGACTGTAAGAAAACAGTGAGGGTTAGAAAAATAGCCCACCCCAAGACCCTGAAAAGTGGGTGCAAAGTGCACCTAAGTTCCCCAGAGAGCACAGAAGTCGTGATAGGGGAATTCTGCAAGAAAGACCAACACCAGCAATGCAACAACAATGGATTTCCAGACGAGAGTACCTGTGGAACAAGGGGACCAAGTCCAAAAGTCATGAACAAGTCGGGAGTGGGCAGATGCCCAGGAAATGCCAGCTGTGGGTGCAAAGAAGCTGCCACCGGATGGTAGAAGCTGTGGATTCTGCAAGAACGAAGAGGGCTAGAAACTTCCCCTTTGGAGGATGGATGTCCCACGTCGTGAAGAAGCTTGCAGAGGTATTTTCGTGCAGAAAGACCGCAAACAAGCCTTGCTAGCTGCAAGGCTCACAGTTAGGGTTTTTGGATGCTGCTGTGGCCCAGGAGGGACCAGGATGTCGCCAATTGGGTGAGGAGACAGAGGGGGCGTCCAGCAAGACAAAGAGCCCACTCAGAAGCCAGCAGCACCCGCAGAAGTGCCGGAATAGGCACTACAAAGTGGAGTGAACCGTAGCTCACCCGAAGTCACAAAGGAAGGTCCCACGACGCCGGAAGACAACTCAGGAGGTCGTGCACTGCAGGTTAGAGTGTCGGGACCCAGGCTTGGCTGTGCACAAAGGAAATCCTGCAAGAGTGCACAGGAGCCAGAGCAGCTGCAAATCACGCGGTACCCAGCAATGCAGTCTAGCGTGGGGAGGCAAGGACTTACCTCCACCAAACTTGGACTGAAGAGTCACTGGACTGTGGGAGTCACTTGGACAGAGTTGCTGAGTTCAAGGGACCTCGCTCGTCGTGCTGAGAGGAGACCCAGAGGACCGGTGATGCAGTTCTTTGGTGCCTGCGGTTGCAGGGGGAAGATTCCGTCGACCCACGGGAGATTTCTTCGGAGCTTCTAGTGCAGAGAGGAGGCAGACTACCCCCACAGCATGCACCACCAGGAAAACAGTCGAGAAGGCGGCAGGATCAGCGTTACAAGGTCGCAGTAGTCGTCTTTGCTACTTTGTTGCAGTTTTGCAGGCTTCCAGCGCGGTCAGCAGACGATTCCTTGGCAGAAGGTGAAGAGAGAGATGCAGAGGAACTCTGATGAGCTCTTGCATTCGTTATCCGAAGAATTCCCCAAAGCAGAGACCCTAAATAGCCAGAAAAGGAGGTTTGGCTACTTAGGAGAGAGGATAGGCTAGCAACACCTGGAGGAGCCTATCAGAAGGAGTCTCTGACGTCACCTGCTGGCACTGGCCACTCAGAGCAGTCCAGTGTGCCAGCAGCACCTCTGTTTCCAAGATGGCAGAGGTCTGGAGCACACTGGAGGAGCTCTGGCCACCTCCCAGGGGAGGTGCAGGTCAGGGGAGTGGTCACTCCCCTTTCCTTTGTCCAGTTTCGCGCCAGAGCAGGGCTGGGGGATCCCTGAACCGGTGTAGACTGGCTTATGCAGAAATGGGCACCATCTGTACCCATGAAAGCATTTCCAGAGGCTGGGGGAGGCTACTCCTCCCCACCCCTGACACTTTTTTCCAAAGGGAGAGGGTGTAACACCCTCTCTCTGAGGAAGTCCTTTGTTCTGCCTTCCTGGGCCAAGCCTGGCTGGACCCCAGGAGGGCAGAAACCTGTCTGAGGGGTTGGCAGCAGCAGCAGCTGCAGTGAAACCCCGGGAAAGGCAGTTTGGCAGTACCTGGGTCTGTGCTAGAGACCCGGGGGATCATGGGATTGTCTCACCAGTGCCAGGATGGCATTGGGGGGGGGCAATTCCATGATCTTAGACATGTTACATGGCCATGTTCGGAGTTACCATTGTGAAGCTATACATAGGTAGAGACCCATGTATAGTGCACGCGTGTAATGGTGTCCCCGCACTCACAAAGTCCGGGGAATTTGCCCTGAACAATGTGAGGGCACCTTGGCTAGTGCCAGGGTGCCCACACACTAAGGGGGTCATTCCTACCCTGGCGGTCTGAGACCGCCAGGGTAGGGGACCGCGGATGCACCGCCAACAGGCTGGCGGTGCATCCAGGCCCATTCTGACCGCGGCAGTAAAGCCGCGGTCAGAAAAGGGAAACCGGCGGTTTCCCGCCGGTTTTCCCCTGGGCTACAGAATCCTCCATGGCGGCGCTGCAGGCAGCGCCGCCATGGGGATTCTGACCCCCTTCCCGCCAGCCTGGTTCTGGCGGTTTTGACCGCCAGAACCAGGCTGGCGGGAACGGGTGTCGTGGGGCCCCTGGGGGCCCCTGCAGTGCCCATGCCAATGGTATGGGCACTGCAGGGGCCCCCTAACAGGGCCCCACATTGATTTCCAGTGTCTGCATAGCAGACACTGGAAATCGTGACGGGTGCAACTGCACCCGTCGCACAAAAGCAACTCCGCCGGCTCCATTCGGAGCCGGCTTCATCGTTGCTGTGGCTTTCCAGCTGGGCGGGCGGGCGGCCTTTTGGCGGTCGCCCGCCCGCCCGCCCAGCGGGAAAGCCAGAATGACCGCTGCGGTCTTTTGACCGCGGTACGGTCTTCTGGCGGTTCCCGCTTGCCCGCCAAACTAGGAATCAGCCCCTAAGTAACTTAGCACCCAACCTTTACCAGGTAAAGGTTAGACATATAGGTGACTTATAAGTTACTTAAGTGCAGTGGTAAATGGCTGTGAAATAACGTGGACGTTATTTCACTCAGGCTGCAGTGGCAGGCCTGTGTAAGAATTGTCAGAGCACCCTATGGGTGGCAAAATAAATGCTGCAGCCCATAGGGATCTCCTGGAACCCCAATACCCTGGGTACCTCAGTACCATATACTAGGGAATTATAAGGGTGTTCCAGTATGCCAATGTAAATTGGTGAAATTGGTCACTAGCCTGTTAGTGACAATTTGTACAGAGAGAGCATAACCACTGAGGTTCTGGTTAGCAGAGCCTCAGTGAGACAGTTAGGCATCACACAGGGAACACATACATATAGGTCACAAACTTATGAGCACTGGGGTCCTGACTAGCAGGGTCCCAGTGACACATAACAAACATACTGAAAACATAGGGTTTTCACTATGAGCACTGGGCCCTGGCTAGCAGGATCCCAGTGAGACAGTGAAAACACCTGACATATACTCACAAACAGGCCAAAAGTGGGGGTAACAAGGCTAGAAAGAGGCTACTTTCTCACACAACCCCCCCCCCAAACGAAGGACAATAAGGCTAACCTTGGCCAGTTGAGACTTTATTGTCTAAGTGGTGATAAGTAGAGAGTAGCTCTGCAATAGAGTGGTTACTCCCTTTATCATCCACTATATGGTTACTTCCCTGTGGGGATGTAAACCACCCTGTTTGAAGTTTTTTAGCTAAGCAACAATGTGAAGATATATTTTCAGAGTTTCTATCAGTAAGTTTTAGTTTAGAGCAGTGGGAATTATCCACTGAACCTATTTCTTGTGATGAGAATGCCAGACAGGGATGCTGTCTCAGTAAAGCCATAGCTGGGCAAAAACTTTGTCCATATGGCTGGAAGAGAGAACAGGGATGCTGTTTCTCTTTAGTTGGAGCAGGGCAGGGATGCTGTCCTATGAGCTCCACACTAGGGCAGGGATGCTGTCCTAAGTGTTGTGAGGCAGTGCAGGGTTTCTGCACTAAAGTTTCTCTGGGAGGGTTGGAGGGATGCTCCATGTTAACTAAAATGGTGCTCTTTTTCTCACCAATGTTAGTTATCCCACAGAGAGGTACTTCCACCTCAGGGAGTACAGCTATGCCAGCTGATGATTCCCTTGGAACAGGTGCCACCCCAGGAGAGGTTTCTCCCACCACAGGAATGGTATCCTGAATGGCAGGGTGGTTAGGGGATACTGTGATACCCTTTTTACCTGTTGATGGAGAGGGATCCTGAGTTGTCAGGCCTTCTCTCCTTTGCTTTTTCATTTCAGTAGAAATGAGAGGGAACAATTCCTCTGGGATGCCCAGCATGGCTGCATGGGCATAAAACTCTACCTCAGCCCAACCTGAGGTCTCTAGGTCATCACCTAAGAGACAATCTACAGGTAAGCTAGGTGACACTACCACCTGCTTAGGACCAGTAACTCCACCCCAACTAAACTGAATTATAGCTAAGGGAAGAAACTTAGTGGAGTTATGGACATCAATAATCTTATACTGTTGTCCAATGATGTGTTGTTCAGGAGCCACAAGGTTTTCAGTCACCAAAGTGATACTGGCACCTGTGTCCCTGTAGGCCTGAGCCTCAACACCATTTATTGAAACTGTCTGCCTATACTTATCCATTGTAAGGGGACAAGCAGCCAGTGTGGCAAGGCCAATGCCACTAGGTCTGACAGAAACTGTCTTGGGACTGACTACCCCAGTTTCTATGATGGACCCATAAGTGAACCCAACTACACCCTTAACTTGACTGTTGCCAGCAGTCCCACCACTAGTACCACTACTGCTAGGGGCACTAGAGCTTGATGTATTAGTGGTGGTAGGCTCAGGGGGTTTACCTGGACAGGACTTATCCCCTGGCCTATGGCCTCTGTTTTTACACACAAAGCACCAAGGCTTTTTAATGTGTGCAGGTTGTGAAGAAGAGGAAGAATTTGTTTTATCCCCACCCACTGAAGAGTGTTTAGGATTTGAAGAAGGATCTTTGGTTTTACCCTTGTCCCCATGCTTATCCTGAGATTTCTCACCATCTTTCTTCTTGCCATCCTTGTCACCACCTGTATGAACTTTTCTGTTCACCCTTGTTCTGACCCATTTGTCTGCCTTCTTTCCCAATTCTTGGGGAGAGGTCAGATCTGAGTCCACTAGATACTGGTGCAACAAATCAGACACACAATTATTAAGAATATGCTCTCTCAGGATTAAGGTATACAGGCTTTCATAGTCAGAAACTTTACTGCCATGTAACCACCCCTCCAAGGCCTTCACTGAATGGTCAACAAAGTCTACCCAGTCTTGTGAAGACTCCTTTTTGGTTTCTCTGAACTTGATCCTGTACTGTTCAGTGGTTAAGCCATAACCATCTAGGAGTGCATTCTTAAGAACTGTAAAATTATTGGCATCACTTTCCTTCACAGTAAGGAGCCTATCCCTACCCTTTCCACTGAAAGATAGCCATAGGATAGCAGCCCACTGCCTTTGAGGGACCCCCTGTACAACACAGGCCCTCTCAAGTGCTGCAAACCACTTGTTAATGTCATCCCCCTCCTTATAAGGGGGAACTATCTTGTGCAGATTCCTAGAATCATGCTCTTTCACAGGATTACTATCTGTAAAACTGCTGCTGCCACCATGGGGTCCAACCCCCAACCTCTGTCTTTCTTTTTCTAAGTCAAATGCTTCCCTGTCTAGATCCAGCTGTTGCTTTTTAAGCTTCATCCTGGTCTCTTCCACTCTCAATCTATTGAGTTCCCTTTCTAACATTCTGTCTTCAGGGAGGGTGGGTTGGGCATGCCTTGACACAGAAGAATGGTGTGAATGGACAGAGGGAGACCTGTCCCTAACAGATGACACTCTAACATTCTGGCCTACAGAAGTAACACTCCTACTGTGATGAGAACTTACATTAGTACCAGCCATGCTAGGTGGCCTGCTAAGGGGCAGGTTGGGAAGGTTCCCTTCTAACACTTTTACTGGGGCTACCCCAGAATCAGAGTGTGAACCATCAGCTAATTTCTCACCAGATGTGCCAACTATGGTCTTATCCTGTTCAATGAGCATATTAACTAACAGTTCTCTTGAGGGATTCTTCCCTACCCCTAAACCTCTTTCAATGCAGAGACTCCTTGCTCCTTTCCAGCTAAGGTGATCATAAGCAACTCTGGTCAGATCAACAGTTTGACCTATGCCAGACATGATAGAAAAGGTTTAAGGGACAGAAAAAGAAAGAAAAAAGTTTCAGTACTTTTTAAGGAACAGAAGAAAAACTTTTTAAAACTTTTTAAGAACTTTTTGAAAGTTTAGAGGTACTTTTCAGCACTTAGCAAAAAGAGTAAGAGAAGAAAAGCAAAACATTTTGGTTAGGTGTACATACACTGAACTTGTTTTGTATATTTGTCTCTTATGAAAAGTACAAAATGACAAAGTGGTAAGTAGTTGCAAGTACTTATCCCACCGCTGCACAACCAATGTAGGAGGCTGGCCTGGCTTGTAGTGGGTACCAAGGGGTACTTACACTCTGTACCAGGTCAAGTTATCCCTTATTAGTGTAGAAGAGGTGTCTAGCATCATAGGCTGATAGAAAATGGTAGCTTGGCAGAGCAGCTTAGGCTGAACTAGGAGACATGCAAAGCTCCCACTATACCACTAGTGTCATATGCACAATATCATAAGAAAACACAATACACAGATATACTAAAAATAAAGGTACTTTATTTTTATGACAATATGCCAAAGTATCTCAGTGAGTACCCTCAGTATGAGGATAGCAAATATACACAAGATATATGTACACAATACCAAAATATGCCGTAATAGCAATAGAAAACAGTGCAAACAATGTATAGTCACAATAGAATGCAATGGGAGCACATAGGGATCGGGGCAACACAAACCATATACTCTAGAAGTGGAATGCGAACCACGAATGGACCCCAAACCTATGTGAGCTCGTAGAGGGTCGCTGGGACTGTAAGAAAACAGTGAGGGTTAGAAAAATAGCCCACCCCAAGACCCTGAAAAGTGGGTGCAAAGTGCACCTAAGTTCCCCAGAGAGCACAGAAGTCGTGATAGGGGAATTCTGCAAGAAAGACCAACACCAGCAATGCAACAATGATGGATTTCCAGACGAGAGTACCTGTGGAACAAGGGGACCAAGTCCAAAAGTCACGATCAAGTCGGGAGTGGGCAGATGCCCAGGAAATGCCAGCTGTGGGTGCAAAGAAGCTGCCACCGGATGGTAGAAGCTGTGGATTCTGCAAGAAAGAAGAGGGCTAGAAACTTCCCCTTTGGAGGATGCATGTCCCACGTCGTGAAGAAGCTTGCAGAGGTGTTTACGTGCAGAAAGACCGCAAACAAGCCTTGCTAGTTGCAAGGGTCACAGTTAGGGTTTTTGGATGCTGCTGTGGCCCAGGAGGGACCAGGATGTCGCCAGTTGCGTGAGGCGACAGAGGGGGCGTCCAGCAAGACAAAGAGCCCACTCAGAAGCCAGCAGCACCCGCAGAAGTGCTGGAACAGGCACTACAAAGTGGAGTGAACCAGAGCTCACCCGAAATCACAAAGGAAGGTCCCACGACGCCGGAGGACAACTCAGGAGGTCGTGCACTGCAGGTTAGAGTGTCGGTGACCCAGGCTTGGCTGTGCACAAAGGAAATCCTGGAGGAGTGCACAGGAGCCGGAGCAGCTGCAAATCATGCGGTACCCAGCAATGCAGTCTAGCGTGAGGAGGCAAGGACTTACCTCCACCAAACTTGGACTGAAGAGTCACTGGACTGTGGGAGTCACTTGGACAGAGTTGCTGAGTTCAAGGGACCTCGCTCGTCATGCTGAGAGGAGACCCAGAGGACTGGTGATGCAGTTCTTTGGTGCCTGCGGTTGCAGGGGGAAGATTCCGTCGACCCACAGGAGATTTCTTCGGAGCTTCTAGTGCAGAGAGGAGGCAGACTACCCCCACAGCATGCACCACCAGGAAAACAGTCGAGAAGGCGGCAGGATCAGCGTTACAAGGTCGCAGTAGTCGTCTTTGCTACTTTGTTGCAGTTTTGCAGGCTTCCAGCGCGGTCAGCAGACGATTCCTTGGCAGAAGGTGAAGAGAGAGATGCAGAGGAACTCTGATGAGCTCTTGCATTCGTTATCCGAAGAATTCCCCAAAGCAGAGACCCTAAATAGCCAGAAAAGGAGGTTTGGCTACTTAGGAGAGAGGATAGGCTAGCAACACCTGGAGGAGCCTATCAGAAGGAGTCTCTGACGTCACCTGCTGGCACTGGCCACTCAGAGCAGTCCAGTGTGCCAGCAGCACCTCTGTTTCCAAGATGGCAGAGGTCTGGAGCACACTGGAGGAGCTCTGGGCACCTCCCAGGGGAGGTGCAGGTCAGGGGAGTGGTCACTCCCCTTTCCTTTGTCCAGTTTCGCGCCAAAGCAGGGCTGGGGGATCCCTGAACCGGTGTAGACTGGCTTATGCAGAAATGGGCACCATCTGTGCCCATGAAAGCATTTCCAGAGGCTGGGGGAGGCTACTCCTCCCCAGCCCTGACACCTTTTTCCAAAGGGAGAGGGTGTAACACCCTCTCTCTGAGGAAGTCCTTTGTTCTGCCTTCCTGGGCCAAGCCTGGCTGGACCCCAGGAGGGCAGAAACCTGTCTGAGGGGTTGGCAGCAGCAGCAGCTGCAGTGAAACCCCGGGAAAGGCAGTTTGGCAGTACCTGGGTCTGTGCTAGAGACCCGGGGGGTCATGGGATTGTCTCACCAGTGCCAGGATGAGGATGAGTTAAGTTACTTAAGTGCAGTGGTAAATGGCTGTGAAATAACGTGGAAGTTATTTCACTCAGGCTGCAGTGGCAGGCCTGTGTAAGAATTGTCAGAGCTCCCTATGGGTGGCAAAAGAAATGCTGCAGCCCATAGGGATCTCCTGAAACCCCAATACCCTGGGTACCTCAGTACCATATACTAGGGAATTATAAGGGTGTTCCAGTATGCCAATGTAAATTGGTGAAATTGGTCACTAGCCTGTTAGTGACAATTTGTACAGAGAGAGCATAACCACTGAGGTTCTGGTTAGCAGAGCCTCAGTGAGACAGTTAGGCATCACACAGGGAACACATACATATAGGTCACAAACTTATGAGCACTGGGGTCCTGACTAGCAGGGTCCCAGTGACTCATAACAAACATACTGAAAACATAGGGTTTTCACTATGAGCACTGGGCCCTGGCTAGCAGGATCCCAGTGAGACAGTGAAAACACCTGACATATACTCACAAACAGGCCAAAAGTGGGGGTAACAAGGCTAGAAAGAGGCTACTTTCTCACACCAGTACATTCTGAAGTTTTGCAAATATATATTAATGTCTTATAGACAAAATAAACTACAACTTACTCTTTGAAATTGAATTATTAGTTCAGCGTGGTGAAAGCCCAACCCAAACATTAAACACAATCCTTGCCACGGTGAACCACAAAAGTCACTAAATTAACCTGTAGTTAACTCTCTGATAGCTTTGTACAATTCAGTGAGGCTTAACTTAGAAGGAATGTTTAAAGTATTTATGCAACACTCAAACCATAATAAACAGAAAACACAACTCAAGAAAAATCCCATACCAATTTAGAACAAAAGAGTAACTTCAATAAATAAAAAGGCACCAAGACGACAATAATCCAATCAGTAGAACCAGAGATATGAGTTTTTAAAGTTTTGGATGAAAGTAACACTAAGGGGCATATTTATACTCTCTTTGCGCCGAATGTGCGTCAAAATGTTTGACGCACATTTGGCGCAAACACTGCCCCATATTTATACTTTGACGTCCGACCCCGCGGGTGTCAAAGTTCCACCATGTGCGTCATTTTTTAGAAGGGGGAACCAGCCTTGCGTTAATTATATGCAAGGTAGGCGTTCCCTTCCAAAAAATGACTTTAAGGCCTGTGCCCCATATTTACACTCTGACGTCATTTTGACGCACAGGAGGGGGCAGGCCTTAAAAAACGGCGCCCAGCCTGATGGGCGCCGTTTTTTAATGCCTGGGTCAGGGCAGGCGTTAAGGGACCTGTGGGCTCAGAAGGAGCCCAGATGTGCCCTCCCATGCCCCCAGGGACACTCCCTGCCACACTTGCCCACCACAGGAGGACACCCAAGGATGGAGGGACCCATCCCAGGGAAGTTAAGGTAAGTTCAGGTAAGTATTTTTTTCGTATTTTTTTTGTGGCATAGGGGGCCTGATTTGTGCCCCCCTACATGCCACTATGCCCAATGACCATGCCCAGGGGACATAAGTCCCCTGGGCATGGCCATTGGGCAAGGGGGCATGACTCCTGTCTTTGCTAAGACAGGAGTCATTTCAATGGGGGTTGGGCGTAAAAAAAAATGGCGCAAATCGGGTTGAGGCCAAAATTTTGCCTCAGACCTGACTTGCCCCATTTTTTGACGCCCAAGCTCCATATTCCCCTACGCCGCCGCTGCCTGGTGTGAGTCATTTTTTTTTACGCACACCAGTCAGCTGCGCCGGCTAACGTCATTCAATAAATAAGGCGCCCGCATGGTGCTTTGGAATGGCGTTAGCCGGCGTTAAAATTTTTGACGCACAACTTCGTTGGCGCAGTTGTGCGTCAAAAAGTATAAATATGGGCCTAAGAAGCACAGAGCGCCACTCATGGTTATCTGGTCACAGTGGATCAATCAAACATTTGTAAAGTGCGCTACTCACCCGCTAGGGTCTCAAGGCGCTGAGGGGGGGAGGGAAAGACTGCTACTGCTTGAATAACCAGGTCTTGAGGCGTTTTCTGAAGGTCAGGAGGTCCTGGGTCTGTTGAAGGTGGGCGGGGAGGGTGTTCCAGGTCTTGGCGGCAAGGTGGGAGAAGGATCTGCCGCCGGCTGTTGTTCGATGGATGCGAGGGACGGTGGCGAGGGCAAGGTTGGGGGAGCGGAGTTGGCGGGTGGGAGTGTGGAAGGTGAGTCGCTCGTTGAGGTAGGCCGGGCCTGTGTTGTGAAGGGCTTTGTGAGTTTGGATGAGGAGTTTGAAGGTGATCCTCTTGGTGACAGGGAGCTAGTGCAGGTCTCTGAGGTGGGCTGAGATGTGGTCGCGGCGTGGATGAGGGTAAAGGCACAAGTCCAGGCCAATCGTGATGAAGTGAAGGCCGGACACAGAGATCAGGTTCGCCCCACTGAAGAGTTACCTTGTCAAGCGCATGTGAAGAGCTGCTGTTCGTGTTGGCAGGGGTCCAGAGGAGGTCGATGTTGGTGCAAGGAGCAGGTGAGGTGTTGCAAACGGTCACTGTTGTAGCATGAAGAGCTGGTCATCAACTGAGTTTTGCGTTAGTGATTGACGAGAGTTGTCACGGTCAGTGCAAAGTTCAGGTCTTGCCTTGATGGTCGTTGTGGACGGTCGCTGTCAGCGTGCAGAGCAGGTCCTGCTAGAACTTTGCATTGGCGGGAATCACGGGCAGTTGATTTTCGGCACAAAGAGTTCACTTCTCAGTCACATTCCTGTGTCTTCATCTTGTCTTCAGGAGGAGTACACTTTGATGCCAGCCAATGGTCTAGGACCTTGGGAACACCTTTTTTGGGATCAGGACTCACTCTAGCAGAGACCAGCAGCAGGGCTCAGACAGGTACAGGCAGATCCAGTTGGTACTGGTCAGCAGGGCATTGCAGAGAGGCCTCTGGAAGCTTGTTGTGTCCGTGTAGTTCAAACAGTAAGTCAACCAACTAAGCCTTGGAGTCATTGGTGTTCCTACTGTAGGTGGGAAAGAGAAGTAGATTTCGTCTTGAACTCCTTTAGTTGGACCCAAGTAAGAGAGGCCTCGGTTTGCCGTGTCTGAGGCTCTACTGTTTTGCAGGTTTGCTGCAGTATGCCGCTCTGTGGTGTGAAGATGGCGTTAATTGGGAAAAGAAACTCCTATCAGGCTCCCTTACCATAGATGAGCTCCCTAGGATACATATCAGTGGGCGTGCATTGCCAGTGGGGTCCCCTTTTGTGGACACACAGGTGGCCAAGCATGTGAAAGGGCTGTACATCAAGTATTACACCGGGGGCCCTATTCCAAACTCCTTCCGATTTGATGGCTACATTGATTTATACATATCTGAGAATCAATGGACATCTCCGGGTGGCTGAATGATGGCTGCCAGACAGCGAGATACCTTTTTTGAACGGCATTTTTATGACTCGCACAGAGACGGAACACACTTTGGCATAGACAAAGGGCAGTTCTTACAATATGCCTAATATGAGATATCTAGCCATTGTTCCCAGAGGGAATCACAGGTATTACAGGTGATACTAGATCCTTGGAGCTCCAAGGGTATAATCTCCCAGCTGAGTGCAGTCTTAAAGAACGATGACCCTACAAACACGGCCCCACAGTGCACCTCATGGGATGGGGACCTAGAGACACCACTCTCGGACGGCGAATGGGCAAGGGCCCTGGCGCAGGGACAAGAGATGTCTAGTAACACCAGGTTTAAATTGGCAGACTTCTATTTTGTGCATTAGGCTTATTTGACCCCACAGCACCTGCACAGGGTCTACCCTCCGAGATCTGCGGATTGTGCTCGTTGTGGTGTGTGTCCGGCAGACTTCGGATATGTTGTTTGGTTATGTGTGCTTAGTTGCATCCCTTTTGGTGTGCGGTACTGCAGGAGATACATAAAGTAACCAGAATGAAAGAAGACCTTGGGTCCGGACACTGCCTCCTGAGGCCACTGCCCTTGCCCGGTAAGGGGAAGAAAATGCAATACAAATCTGCCCAGCTCGGATTTTAGCTGCAGGCACAAAGCTATACATTGGGCCAGCCGGACCTGACAATAGAAGCCAAATGTGTGTCAGATCTCCTCGAAGGGCAGTAGCTGAGGAGTGCAGACTCAAGAGAGTCTGCACTGATAACATTGCGGAGAGGGATCTCGAGATCTGGAGTAACATGATTGCTAAGTTGCATGACCAAGACACAGTCAGAGATGCAAACTCAGAAAACAGTTTACCTGGAGAAAGGGCTGCTGACCAGTCTGGGGAGACTAAAGCTCAGATGCCCGAGACTCCATCTGCCCACTCTCTCTCGAGGTCTCCCGCTGAGTGTGAGCCATAGCGGGATGTTAGAGCCCGTGCTCCGAAGAAGTGGATGATGTTGAATGGTTGTGCCTACAATGTGTGAATAACTATACGACACTCCCTACTTCCTTGGGCCTTGTCTCTCGCCTGCCATCCCTGACCCCCTTTCATCTACAATAACTCTGCAATGTTATTCTTTTTCCTTCACATAACTTGTTCCCTCTTCCCCTTCCCCTGTTCCTATGTGGACTCATGAAGTGCATTATTAGGTCTCTTTGCTATAAGTTTAATTTCTTCTATATCATTGATGACTCATGCTGAGCAACACCTGTGGGGTTTTGCCCGAGTCTTATGTTTTTACTACATGAATATGTATCATACATACATTTACAACTCAAAAAACTTGAATAAATAAAACTCAACAAAACAAGCATTGGAATCACTTCTAGAGAGCCTGTGCTCAAGACGAGCAGGTCCAATCTTCCTTCTGCCTACAGCAGGGCAGTCATTCTTATGAATCTTCCACAGGTGCAGGAATGTTCTGATGAGAGGTTCTGGGAGGCTCTGGAGGTGCCACTTTTATAAACACTAGATGATGAAGCATGACACTAATAAAGTGTGTGAGGAAGTAACAAAAAACAAAGAAGTAGTCTTGTTTGATCGCCTATCTGGTTTTATTTTGATAACTGGGAGGGACTACTGGCACAGGATACTTAAGTGTGTTTGTTACTTATTTGTGGGGGAACCATATCCTGTTCCCCATCAAAATATTAATAGATTTGCCTCTAAACCCTCCCTCTTTGATCACGGTCAGTAAGAAGAATATGGTATTAGATAGATGCTACTTTTATACCTGTGGTGCCAGCTGGTTCTGGTCAGTTCTTCCCCTTTCTTGCGTTTGGCTTCAAACTGTCTAGGGTGACAAGGACAAGCACAGGCCTCGTGTTGGGTTTGTTTTGTGTGTGCCACAGAGAGGGGTCCTGAAAGGTAATCAGGGCAGGGGGCATCTTCTCCCCAACCATGCTGGCAAGAGGGCCTGCACCCTCAACACTTAGGCATATTTTGTCTCCATATCGGGAAGCAATACACAAAACACTATTCACAGTCATTCACAGTCACATGACCCTGTACACATGCAGAAAGGCAAATTTTGTTGAGACCAAAAAAAGCCCAACTTTCTAAATATGTGTAGAAAAAACAAGGGTATGCCCAAATTTGCTATATCGGGAACCTGGGCCAGTATCATGCACAACGGTTCACTGTAGACTTTTTTCTGAAAAATGAGTGGACGAATGCATGGATGTAAGCAGTCTCCATGAGTAGTACCTTATTTACAAATAATACACTGCTTATGCATGATCAACACATCTTTGAGAACACATTTAAAAACCAACCATAAACCAAATATACTCAATTCAATGTATTCACAAAGTCAAAAAACAAAGTCAATAAAAACAGCAACAATCGTGAATACTTACTCCTTGGCCCCTAGTGGCCCCTGCCAACCGCTCCTATAGAACTGGGGCTGTGGCATTCGTATGGATTGTTGACACTGAGTATGGATCACTTATAAGTATTTAGAAGGAAGGTTTAGGCTTGGCAAAAGGTTTATTTTGCCAGGTCAAAATAACAGTTTAGCACTTCTCTACAGGCTGCAGTAGCAGGTCTGAGACATGTTTTAAAAATCTACTTTAGGGTGTACTACGAGTGCTGCAGCTGACTAGTAGTACATATAGTAGTATATATATGGGATTTACAAGTAAATTAAATGTACCAATCAGGTGTAGGCCAACCATACCATGTTTTAAGGGAGGTCACAGGCACTTTACCTCGGTGACCAGCGGTAAAGTGCACTGAGTCCTAAAAGCCAACAAAAACGGGTTCAACAAAGGAAGGCAGAGAAAGGCAAAAATCTGGGATGACCCTGCAGAAATTTCCAGATCTAAAACTTACCCTTAATAAAAACATTTTGCATACTTTTATTGAAATGCTAAATCCAACTCCCTTATTTTTATATTACTCCATACCTACCCTTTCTTCAGTTGAATTGGCACTGTGCACAACAATAGCCTGTGCACAGTGGGGGTGACACCCTTCTGCCAACCGCATATGAGACCTAGCATTGCTGTGCATGGCCTTTGTCCATGTGCAATGTGGGTTGCTTGCGGGGCTTGGCCTGTGGTCTGATCCTGCTCCCAACCTCCCTTATGGCCAAACACCACAATGCATCTTGATCTATGTGCAGCAAACGTTGACCACAGAGCTCAGTCTGTGGCTAGACCCTCAGCCTAACACACTGTGTGGCCAACCTCCGCTGCATAGGCAGTTTACCACTGTCAACCACTGGATACAAGAGAAGCCATTTGCAACTATAAAATAACATTTACACACACTGAAAAGTTACATTTCCAACCAGTTAAAATACAATGACCATGCTCTAGAACAGATATAATCACATTCTATTATTTTATTTATGCAATTATTTATGGGCTGGTGGTTAGGTCTGTCATGTCATGACTGCCAGTACTGGTAGCAGTGTAAGTTATCACATACATCAAATGTTATTTTATAACCATTAGTTTAAAAGTGATCTGTGGTGAGAATGTGTACAGGCGAAGCATGTACCATGCACAGCTCAGTATAGTTTCTACTATAATGATAAAGGTTTACTGTATTACTTTTGCAGAGGGGTCCAATTGATTGTTGAAGAAAGAGAGAATGGTCGATGATCACAGGCAGCAATGTAACCCTGCACCAGCAAGAGATTATACCTAAAGAAAAAGAAGTTACATTTGTGAAGTGCTTCTGTCTTACCTAAAAGGTATCCTGGCGCTGATGTCGACCTTCCACAAAAAACAAGAACAGTCACAGAAAACCAGGTCAGCCACGAAAGAAACCATTCAGTCCAGTTAAATTCTATCTTTTTAGTGTGCACCTAGCTAGAGGCAGGTTTTCAGATCCTTCCTGAACTGCAGGAAGTTCTTACTGGCTCTTAAAGTGGGAGGATAACTCCTGCATAACATGCATTGCATGAGTTTACTGCACTTTGATTTAGTAACGATTTTGACATCTGATCAGAAGACAAATCAATAAATAAACTGGTTATACTTTGCCTATGCAAAGGGTATAGAATTACTTCAAATACGATTAATGGTTCTCAATCATAAATGAAAGTATTTTTTTAGCAAATTAATATATTTAAAAATAATTTTCAGGATGCATTCTAGAGTTTTGCGGAAATATTTATTGCTGGCATACAGAAGGCAAAAGTGCTAAACACAAACCTGGCTGGAGAAACCTAACTGCGCAGGTGTGTTTGGCCGGCCTGCACTCTCGCCTCCAACCCCTTTCCTCCCCCCCTACTGTGGGCCAGCCCCCCACCTGTACTGCTGGCTGAGCCAGCAATTAAAATATAAAACAATGGTTAGCTATTGTTTAATTTTTCATCTGCTGGCTTTTACCCAGTTGGGTGACACTCTGCTGCCATAGCGGAGCAGCCGCCCCTGTTAACCATGAAACAAACCGAGTGACAGAGACTGAAGGCGGGGGCCAGTAGGCCAGCCCTGCTGACAACCAGCTTCCACCCACACTTCTGGCCCACAAGAGAGTTGTGGTTCAAATAAAAAGGCACATATGTTGATGAATGAGTAATTCAAATCTATAATATCGGGCAGTCGTTAGTAGAGTTTCAAATACATTCACATTTAATCTTCCCATTTTTCGTTTTCATGTTAATTTTTACAGATAATATAAAATTGATAACGGTCTGTTTTTCTACCCAGGCGGTCTGTTTCCGATTTATTTTTAAAACCGGAAAAAGCAAGCATGCTGTCTTCTTTTGAGGGTGTCAGTCAAGCTGTCTGTCATGGCTGCCAAGAGCTACAGGGAAAGGCAGAATGAAATGTTTAAGGAAAGGTGTTCTAAGGAAACTTAAGTAGCTTCCGATGCCTTTGAATGATTGAATGAAAGAATTAGGTCATTTGTAAAGCGCTAACACCTGTCCCAAAAGGCGTCCGAGCACTAATTGTAATGCAACAGTAATGGTTTCAGGTGCATCTATTATTTAACTGTATTTCGGTACTAAGCACATTGGCTTCCCAGACACTGAACGGTAGATATACACGTATAAACTAAGTATCTGTGAAAATATACTAGATATATCTTAATTTTGTCATGAAAATGGATATCTACCGATAACAGAAAAAATAAGAATGGTTAAACAACGGAAATGGTCATAAAGGGCTGGTAGTGTGGTCTGTGACCTGTGGGACACGGAGAGGCCAGGGGGTGCGTGTGGCCAGGGCTTATGCACGTTTAGCTCAAGAAAGATTCGTGTAAAGTGATATTGCGTCTAGGACTGATCATTAGTCACGGTCACTTGTGGATTTCATGGGTCTGCCACAGCTGAAAAGCAAAGCGTGTAGATACCGGGGTTATCCTTTGTACAGGGCAGGTTTCTGAGCTTGTGAAATTGGAAACTGTATTCCCTGATACACCCCCTTTGTTTGTGGAGACAAAGAACGTCCCTCTAGCTGCAGGAGGTATCTCAAGTCTAGTTTAGTTTGGGTTTGTTTTTCATGACGTCATTGTTGAGCGAGCGGCATTGACACCCAGGGCGGCTGCAGAGTTTGTGCGCATAATTCTGTGCCAAATGAAATAAGATGTGCAGACTTTTAAGAAAATCATCCCCTACTTGTTTTGACTTGCCCTTTGTATCTTCGCAGAAAGTTGAATCTCTTGGACATCATGTTCTCTTGTTTCCAACGCACAGAAGATGTGATGTGTGATCATAATCCAACTCTACTGAAATATATTTTGACAATTAATTTTTGCAATTAATTTGTATTATATAGGTCTTGACAATTAGTATGACTTCCCTTTTACGATAAACAAGCATTTGCAATGCAACAGGTCTCCCGTTTATCTCGAGTTAAAGCTGTTAGCGTTGTAAACTCCTAACTGGACTTTTCTTGCCAGATAAATGGAAAATTAAAAGTAAAATAGTTTCACATAAGCGAGCCAACGGCTGCCATGAACGCAAAACAGACACTCAAAAGGAAACAGAAGTTCGCTTGCGATGAAAAGTATTGGCAAAATTGCAAATATCCATGTAACAGGGTCGATGTCATGCAAAGCGCTCTACTACTGCCCAGTGAGATCTCACTGCCTATGAAATAAAGAGGAGAAATAGTGCAGAATCCATACGGAATACCTGGAGCCTCGTATGTTTTCAGTAGTTGGCCGGTGTGCTCGAGGCGGGCTAAACACCGGAAAAGGCATGACGTATGCATGGCTTTCACTAATTAAATCAAGCTAATTTTAAAAGGCGAGCCCACTAACCAACCAAACTGATCAGCTTGACATGTCGGTGGTTGAAAGCCCACCAAGAGATTACACCAGAGACGGATCGCTTTGTGCTCGACCCTAAAAACGCTAGGCATCTTTTAAAGTCATTGGCATGCATGGGCCTGGTACCTTATAAATGTGGTTAGCATGACTAATCATACAGGTCTTTCTCCCTTCGGGGCCAGGTTAAACATAGGGATACAAGGAGTGGCTCTGATTTGAAGAGTGGCTGTTGGGAGCTATTTCTTGATACAAGCCTGTCAGCTCAGATGGCGCCCTTTCACACAGTCACCTGGTGAAAAGCCAATATCATCTGGTGTGCATACAGGAAGCTGGAGCCCCTGCAGAGAACAGGTTTACAGCTCATTGTATGGCGGTTCTGGGCAGCCGACCTCCATCAGGAGTTTTACAACCTCCCCAGGGTGTCGTCTGAGCCTCAGAAGTACTTGAAGTAGTTTTTTGGGGCAATTGAGAAGGTCTACTGTGGCAGCGCTGGGCTCTAAGCCCCAACCCCTCTCCTTGCCCACCGTCCAGCATAGCACCTTCTATGTTTGGCCAGGCGGTTCTGGGCTCAAAGCACCATCCGACTCCGGATCCTGCCCCTTATTAAAATCATCCCTTCCTCTCACACAATACAAATAACTTCACTGTTGGCAGTATACATCAAGTCGGATATGCAGTAGCACATGCATGGTAATACTGTCACCTCAACCGAGAGCCTACCAGAGGGTGAAGCATGGTGAAGGTTCCAAGAAAATGTCCATATATGGGCCCATATTAAAATAAGTGCCCCAGGCCAGGGTGTAACAAGCATGTGCACCTACAGTCTGCACCCCCACGGCACTTCGATATGACAGAAGGGGCTTCAGATAATTGCACGGTCCGTTCTGTAGTCCACATCAAGCCAGCACTACCTGTGTTACAGCACAATCTTAAAGAGGCATTCAGTCATTTGCATGGGCGCCCATGCAAATGAGGAAACGTTTGCTTCTGCACCCTTACTGTATTACAGAGATGGGCACAGAGGTAAAGGAGCTTTCTGGAGGAGAAATGACTGTGCCCCACAAAGAGGTACTCCTGACTGTAAACAAATGGGTTCTAATGGGAGCCTGTGATGCACCTGCACCTGCCTGCAGGGGAATGAATGCCCTTCTTTAAAAAGTATTTACATATTTTGGTTGGAGAGCAGTGTTTCTTCCTCCATATTGAATTCCATTGAACTCAGTAACTCAAGGCCACCAAGCTCAATGTTCCATTGAGAAATATATTTGTCTAATTCATGTCAATAATATTAGTTACTGTGAATATTTGACCTTAAAAACTTTGACAGAAATATTATAGGATGGGTTGGTGCAATAGCAAGAAATCAGGGGCTCGAGTAGTGCAGAAAAATTGTTAGAACCTCAACAATTAGATATTTTCTGAAATTAAGGTTTGCAGGGATTCTGGTATTGACTTAGAAGCGACTTGTCTGCAATCCATTCGTTACAACCCTAGCAAAGGATTTGTACTGACATTCCCTCGTCTTCCAACTGAGTGTACTTTGTTTAAAGCGTTGACGTAATTGAGTTGAATGTACTTCAACATAAAGGAAGCATTACTGCTCTCCAAACAAAATATGCGAATGCATGTAAAACAATTCTGACAGTACCACTTGTGATTTTACTGATTATCTACCTGGGTTCTGAAGAACAGAGGGTCTCTCCAAAAGCTCCCACGCTTTTTTAAACTGTACCTGCGTTGTTGCCTGTATAGCGAAAGGTGAGCTATCTGCTTCAAACATCCAGTCCGTATTTCACGAATGTGCTGTCCCAGGGCAGGCATGGGTTTGCCGCTGAACTGGGGTCAGCGCATTAACTTTAGAATGGTACACTGCCCCAATCTGCCCCTAGTAGACCAACTGAGAGACTCGCCATGGTGCAATCAGGGACAGTGCTCCCTGATTGTAAAGCTGGCCATGTTCCCCTTTCTAAAGTACAAGGTGGGCTCTTCTCATGCACTTGATTGACACCTAAGGATCGAAACCATTTCTTTGAGGGGGATGAAATGGGAATTGGAGCACATAAAACAGCAGATAGCATAAGGCCCATTTACATGGGCGGCTCTTTAATCCCTTTTTGCCCGATCCTACAGGATGTGCTTCAGCTGATGACATAATCCCCATTCACATCATCATCCACCTGCTGCTATTGGGCAAGCACCCCAGAGCATATCCATCTCCAATGTCGTGGACCCACTAGATCATATTCTATGACCAGTAGCTGTGCTATAAATGGGCAGGTACTTCTCAGGACTGGTACAATACTTTTAATGGAAGAATACTGGCACTTCCAGTAGGAAACAGGTGCAATTCTATATTTCCATTTAAAGCACTGATCAGCAGTATGGCTTTTATTCACATGGGCTGCTCCTCTGTCACTCCTGTGGGGACGCGTGTGCCTTACTTCTGTCAATGGAAGTCGGCACCACTGAGGTTAGCTTCACACTCAGTACAAGTCTTATCCATTTGAGGCAGACCCAGTGCTTAATTTGTAAAAAATGTAGTGTCTGGACCCTTCTCAGAAGGCACCTGCAGACTGCACCTCACATTGCCCCTGCCAGCGTAGTCAACTACAGTATCAACACGACACCTAACCGAGTTAGATAGCTAAAATATGCCCACGTTTGCAAATCGTGGCAGTTTTGAACTTGCAAAGAAATTGTGTATAAGTGCTTTGCAAAGAATGGAAGACTGCATGGATTTGAGCTTGCTGTCGGCGATGTCTGTTTTAATATCATGGAAATTAACAGTAAAAACTGGCCCAAACAGACCACAAAAGAGGCCAACATTAGCCAAAAAAACGGCCCAAAAACTAACCTGTCAGACCAGCTCTTCAGGCACTGCCCGACTGCCCCCCAGACCAGTCCGCAGCTGCTGGAGGGGTGCAGGCCTGCAGGCACACAACTTAAGATTGTGCCAGTGCGCCCTTGCCTCATCCTGTGTCACTTGTGAACTTGACAGGATTCTGGCCAGACAAAGCGACATCCCATCATTTTATTCACTCTTCCTGATGGTTGTGTGCCCAGCTCAATCAATACATAAGTTTACATTCAAACTCATGCTTTCCTACTGCCTCAGCAATCTACCTGTTTCCTCTTTCAGTTCCACTTCCGGCCACATTTGCACTATTTACATCATTTCCTTCCGAACGTAGCAGAGTGACTTCAAACACTGCCCTGGATGTGCCTTCCATTGTTCCTTATGCGACCTCGCATTGAGTTCCATGAAATAAAGTTATGCTGGAGTGCGGCTCATGGATCAACAGCCGCATGCGGCGTTGTGCAGCCGCTGGTGGTCGCCGTTTGCGCGGGGACTATGGCCCTCATTCTGACCTTGGCGGGCGGCGGAGGCCGCCCGCCAAAGTCCCGCCGTCAGGTTACCGTTCCGCGGTCGAAAGACCGCGGCGGTAATTCTGACTTTCCCGCTGGGCTGGCGGGCGGTCTCGTTCAGACCGCCAGCCAGCCCAGCGGGAAAGACGCTTCCACGATGAAGCCGGCTCGGAATCGAGCCGGCGGAGTGGAAGCTGTGCGACGGGTGCAGTTGCACCCGTCGCGTATTTCACTGTCTGCGCAGCAGACAGTGAAATACATGTAGGGGCCCTCTTACGGGGGCCCCTGCAATGCCCATGCCAGTGGCATGGGCACTGCAGGGGCCCCCAGGGGCCCCGCGACCCCCCCTACCGCCATCCGGATCTCGGCGGTCCGACCGCCGGGATCTGGATGGCGGTAGGGGGGGTCAGAATCCCCGCGGCGGTGCAGCAAGCTGCGCCGCCGCGGAGGATTCAATGGGGCCGCGGTACACTGGCGGGACCCCGCCAGTGGTGCCGGTCCGACCGCGGCTTTACCGCCGCGGTCGGAATCCCCATTGAAGCACCGCCGGCTTGTCGGCGGTGCTCCCGCGGTCCTCCGCCCTGGCGGTCAAAGACCGCCAGGGTCAGAATGAGGGCCTATGCGTCTTCACTCATTAAGCGTGAGCTCCGGCCTCGGTCACTGCAGGGGTTTACTATGCTCAGAACTGTCAGACCCACAGCTCACACCTTTCAGGTGACTCGCATAGCTCGAATAGTTGCGATGAGAGACACACGGTTCACCGAGTTCAGTGTATGTCTTACCTGAGTGATGATTCATAGAAATTCCAAGAAATAGTTTGTTGGAAGAATTGCAAATCTTGTTCTAACGACTGAAGATAAGAACTGTTGTATTTGTGACAGATATTACCAGCAACAACCAGCTGTCAACACTCACCAGTCTTTCCAGCGAAAAATGAACTCTTTCATTCTATGCATCTCTGTGCACCCACCCACCCTGGCTTTCCAACTCAACCCCGCTTTACACGTTTTCACCGAAGAAGCATATGCTTGCTAGTTGTCATTTAGAAGAGGGTTAAAAGAGCATAAAACGGAAAAGCACCAAAAATTGGACATGTGTCATGTGTGGATGGTCTGCCTGGCGTCTTCATAATTTCACTTCCTCATTACAAGCCACTGCCGGTTTTTAATGTTGAGAAAACCCTTGACACGGATCCAACGCTTGCAGGAATGGCTTTGGGTGGACACCATATGTATGGCTGCACCCTGGATACCATTCCCGTCCTTGTCTATTCTGTCCGTCACCACGTCAACTGGTACGTCATGGACAGAAAATGTCCAGTAATGGCTGTCTTGTGCTGTAAGTAATTTCTCGGTACATGAGAGACATTTGTTATGTAATTTTTCAAAGAATGGCCTATGCTTTGTGGACCAATTAGTCAGAAAGGACATACTACAATCTATGGCAAGTGGACCAGCTCTAACAGTTTCCCTCCTCAAATGAACATTGGATGAAGGAACTGCGTCACCCAAAAAATGTCAGCCAGTCAGGTGGACACTTTAAATTCAGCCGCTGATGGCAATAGTGGTGGTCTGTTGACATGGAATTGATGCCCTATGTGTCTGATTTAGAATTCAATATCAGCTGAAAATCCCTCAATTTCTGTGGAAATTTCAAGTACAGAAGAGTTACAATGGCTGAATTTCCTCTGGAAAATGAGTTAGTACGGTGGAGAAAGGTAGCCACTGGACTCTGCTCTATATTTCACATTTCTTCCAAAAATTAGAGCTGTCCAATTACAATTAATTTAAAAAAAAAAAAAGGCCCTTTATCAGTGCTGAGCCTATTCAAAGGACTACCTGTCCCCATTTGACAATTTTCTTTACCAAGTCAATAGTTGACCCTCCTTCCATCCAGACTTAATGAAGGCGCAGACATTGCTCAGTACGCAGGCTCTCTGCCAACCTTTAATGTGTTGTAGGGGCTTTGAGTCAAATTTGTGCAATACAACCGAAAGTCGGATCTGGGGGCAAATACCTACTTGTGACACATCAGAAAGTGAATACTTATGTATTCCTATTTATTGCACCAGGTGTATTTGAACTTAACCCTGCTGTTACACCAATTACATCGATTTTAAATCAATGTACACTGTTTCATACTTTACAAGTGGACCAGATCATAATTAGACTGTAAGTAGAATAGACAGTGGGTAGTTAAACTCAGCTAGATTAAGTGAGGGAACACCTATCTGATATTTCCTACTTTTTGAATCTTGAGTTCTCAAAGGCCATCCTGATCAGTTCTCTTTTCCAGGATCTCCTGGCATGCATCTGTTAAGATTCAGGTCAATCAAGTGTTTGATGCCTTGAATTTACAAGACTCTGCCATCATCGTTTTGTTGTGTCAAGCTATTTGATTATGAAAGATGATGTGGCCTTCTGGAGTCTGCTGCATGGCAGGTGATGGGTAGATATGACGTCATAAACCTCAGGCCTTTGCTCCACAATTCCTTTTACAGGATGCAGACAGACTTAAGCTTGATGTATGACTGCTGAAAGCTGTATACATTTTAAATATGCCAACAGGGACTTTACCTTAAAGCGTATCAGCCAGAATGGCTTTATGCCACCCATTGATAAGAACATGAAAAACACTGCTTTAAGGTGTTTTAAGTAACTAGTGGTCTTCTCCAACATTCCTTTTAGCAAATTCTCTTTAGAAAAAATAGGGTGACAGAGAAAAATACATTGATGTTAAGTTAAAGAAAGATGCAATCCTAAAAAAAATGATGATTTCCATAGTCTTTACTGCCTTCACGTATTTCGGAAGGACTGACAGTGGGTGTTGCAAAGTTTATAATCTCAGCCAAAGGGTGTTGTGCTACTTTGCTCAGCAGGAAAGGTTTTCTAACACACAACCCTCCCACTTACTGCTTGTTTCGCTGAATAAACTCCATGTGATCTCATTGGGATCTCATTCCATATGAATAAAACCCTGAACCTGTCTTCTGTCCAATCATTTAGATCGCTTTTCTGATACATTTACTAAATGTTCATCCTTTGGGGGGTTGCTTTTTACTTATAAGGGGCTGGTTTATACTTTTTTAGCGTCGCCTTTGCGCCATTTTGTGATGCAAAAGCAGCGCAAACGTACAAAATATACATGAATTTTGTAAGTTTACACTGCTTTTGCGTCAAAAAATGATGCAAAGGCGGCACTAACTTTCCATAAATCAGGCCCCATGTGTCCTCGCCAAAATTACTTACATAGGCCCTCATTACGAGCGCCCCCAAAAAATGGGCCTGATTTTCCCCACCTATAGAGTTACTGAAATCAGGGTTACCAGTTGTGGGGAAAATTCAGACTATTTCGAGCTGGACCCTGAAGATCCACTGAAAAATTAGAAATTGCTGGGGAATCGGTAATTTCAGTTCTGATTAACCCAGTATTTTCTCATTTTTGCCTGGATTTCTCACCAGGAGTTTTTGGCTGCAATCTACCCTGCACCACTTCACACAACTCAATTCCACGCCGCTCCGCTCTACGGAATTGCACTCAATGCTAATGCACTCTACACCACTTTATGCAAAAGCCATTACACCCCACACCAATCTAGTTTGCACCACTGACTGTATGACACTATACTCTACTCAGCAACACTCTAAGCTACTGCACTCTACACCATTTCACTCTACGTCACTTTACTCTGCACCACTCTATGCCACTGCACTCTATACCACTCTACTCTACACCACTGCACTCTACACCACCCTACTTTGCAACACTACTCTCTCTGCCATTGAACTCTGCACCACTGCACTCTATGCACTCTACAAAACCCTACTACACTCTACTCTAATGCACTCAATGCCACTCCAATCTACTGTGCACCATGGTGCTCTATGACACTGCATTCTAAACCACTTCACTCTGCACCACTCTACTCTAAGCCACTGAATTCTACTCTGCACCACTCTATCCTGCACTACTTCACTCTAAGCCACTTCACTCTACTCTGAAACAACCTACTGTATGCCTCTCTATGCCACTGCACCCAACACCACTACTGTATGTCACTGCACTCTACCCTGCACCACTCCACTTTACACCACTTCACTCTACTCTGAAACAATCTGCTCTATGTTACGGCACTCTATGCAACTGCACTCTGCACCACTCTACTCCACTGTGTGCCATTCAACGCTATGCCACTGCATTCTACACTGCACCACTCTAGGCAACTCCCTACTCTATCCTACTGCCCTCTATGCCACTCTACTCTAAACCACTGCACTGTATGTCATCTCCTCTGCACCACTGCACTCTACGATACAATACTCTACTCTGTAGCACTCTACACCAGTGCATGGTACGTCCCTCTGCTCTGCGCCACTGCACTCTGATTCTCTACTCTGCAAGACTGTACTCTCCGTCAGTGAACTCAGCATCATTCAACTCTGCGCCACTGCACTCTACACTGCTGCATGCTATACCACTCTACACCACTGCACTCTGTCAATGCACTCTAAGGGCCATATGTACGAACACTTTTTCACATAGACACATAATGGGTAAAAACCTTTGCTACATCTGGCCCTAGGTCTCTTGGTTCTACTCTGCATCACTGTACTCTCTGCACCACTCTACTCTGAGCCACTCTGCTCCACGTCACTGTTCTCTACAGCACTCTACTCTGCAAGACTGCACTCTCTGCCACTGACCTCAACTCCACTCTACTCTGCACCACTTCACTCTACTCCACTGCAAGCTACGCCATGCTACACCATTGCGCTCTACGCCACTGCACTCTTTGTCACTCTATGCTACTCTGCACCACTGCACTCTATGTCATTCTACTCTGCACCACTCTAATATGCACCACTCTACTCTACCCCACTGCACTCTATCAAGTCTATGCCACTGTACTGCACTTTACACCACTACACTCTACATCACTCCACAATACTCTAATCTATTCTGCTCTGCTGCATGCCACTGCACTCTGGACCACTCTACTCTATGCCACTGTGCTCTACACCTCTGCACTGCACCTACCCTAAAGCACTTCTCTCTACTCTGAAATAATTTACACCACTGCATTCTACTCTGCACACTTTACTCCACGCCACTGCACTCACTGCCACTCTACGTCACTGCACTTTATGCCAATACACCCTATGCAAGTCTGCTCTGTACCACTGTACTTTAACCCACTTCACTCTAGGCCATTCTACTCCACTCTGCCATTACACTCTTCAACATTCTAGTGCACTCAACACTACTCCACTCTCTATGCAAATCCTTCAAGGCACTCCATGCCACTTTACTCCACTCTATTCTACGACACACTACTCCACTCTACTCCACTCCAGTACTCCAGTCAATGCCACTCCACTCTACTCTACAACACTCTGTCATTCCACTCTGCTACACAACTCCACTATATTGTTATTATTGAACTATGTGAAACATTCTTTAATTGAGTGAAATGGAGAATTACTACAGTCATTCCATCTGCCATTAAATCATATATCAGTCATTAGGTCCTTTAGTAAAATAATAGCAGAGATCCAGTGTCAGTCATCCTGCTGTCTCTCTACACCTGTGAATCAAAGGGGCCCTGAAACCTCAAGGCTGCAGAACTCTAAACTTTCTATCAATTCTCTTTTTTTTTTTAAAGAACGGGTGGTGAAATGTGAAAAAGCAGAACTAATTCATAGATGTGTTTTATGGGATCTTTGCAGCACAGATGCTAGAATGTATGATTAGGAAAATAATATGCAAGCACCTGGAAATAGAACACAGGAGCTAAGTTGCACCAAAAAAGTGTCATTAACTTTATTGAGAAGACTGTAAGAGATACAGAAGTACGCACCTACAATTAACACCAGCATATGGACTGCCCATCACCACTGCGCATAGACTTTGGGAACGAAGCAGAGGGTAGGTGTTGTTACTGTGAAAGTAGGTCTGGTGTAACAGAATACACTTGTATTCTTTGGAAAGCCAGTCACACAGGTGACGTTGGCAGAGCCAAAGTTAGCAGTATCATAGACAAATGTAAAAAAAAAAAAAAATCAGAAGAAAAAAACAAACAAACACAGGGGCTCCATGCTTTTCATATGCGCCAGCCACCACAGCTGCAGAATATCTGGGTTGCCAATACCAAGGTTGCATAGTCTTGATTCCACCTCATTCCTATGTCTTCCACCACCAAACAATTCCTGACTCTTTATTTAACTTTTGCATATTCTTTTTTGTATCTCTGCTATTTTCAATGTCACTTTTTTCATAGTTTTCTCTTTCTTCTGCCATCTGCTGTCTTTTTCTCTTGCTCCGGAATAAAAGACTGGAATGAAAAAATAAGCCTCAGTCTCAAAAATGATAGACACTGCCCACCACCTAGAACCATTGCACAAACTAAGCACTAATGGGCAACTCACTGTTGTAAATATTTTGTCAGCATATACATAAAGAAGGGGCATTTATCTGTCAAGGTGACAGATCCATTAGAGCTTTCCAAGTTATCCATCAGATACGTTTGAGAGTTATTAATTTGAAAGGAACTCGTTTAATTAGGCAGTGACTATCCTTAAAACCTGTCTGGTTTTGGCACTCGTGGACTTATCATGGACACTCCGATAACATCAAACCATGGATATTTGCAGCTTCCCACAGCCCACTTGAATGCTGCTGTGTGTTTTTAGAGACAAGCCTGTGATAGCATGCTCTAGCACATGCATCTCGCTTGCGAGACTCTGTTGTTAACAATAAGGGCCTGGAGCCCAATCGTTGTTGACCATTTGTTGGCTTGCCTGGCACGCTTCTTTACAGCCTCGTAATTCATCACAGTAGGCCTAGCATTATTTCCTTTCCTCTCTGTGGAGCAGGGACCAAGCACTGATTAATTCAACTTAATCAGTGCCGTCCGCTGCTCCCTACATGATTGAGGTATTACTTTGTTCTTTTTCGCTTTTAGTTCGATGCAAACGGAAGGCGTGTGACTGGCAAAAACGTGCCCAGCAAGACAAACAAAATTGCATAGTTTTATTTTCTATAGTTAACTTTCTTTTATTTTGCAAAGTCCTAATTTCTAACTTTGCACTCATATTTTCTGTTGTTTTGCTCGTGGATGCTGTTCTCAAAGATGATTATCTTGTTCTAAATATTGCAAAGCAACACTGTTTCTTTCTTATGTGTAATTTATGAAATGATACTTTAAAACATAATTGTGCAGTACACCACACTCCAATCAATGCTAATCCACCCCACCTCAACCCACATCAATCCACCTAACTCAATCCAATCCACCCTAGACTGATTCAATCCGCCCAATCCAAACCACTTACCCCAATTCAATCCACTCCAATCCACCACAGTCTAGTCCTCCCAGCGAACATCACTCCAATCAGCCACACTCCAATTTGCCCCACTCCAATCCAAAGCAATCTGGCCCACTCCAATCCAAAACAATATGCTCCACTCCAATCCAAAACAATCTGCCCCACTCGAATCTGCACCACTCCAATCTAAAACAATCTGCTTCACTCCAATCCAAAACAATCTGCCCCACTCCAACACTCTAGTCTTCCCAAAACCCCACTCTGATCCACCCCACGCCACCCCATTCCAGTCCAATACCCCCTTAATCCATTTCACCCCACTCAATCCACCCCTCTGAAACCATTTCACCTAACTCCAATCCAACCCACTTTAGTGAAATCCACCCCACTGCAATCTACCCTACTCCCCCAAATCAATCCAACCCACACAACCCTATCATATCCACCCACTCTAATCCTCCATACCACACCCCATTTCAATCCACCCTAGCCCCATCTAATTCACCACATCAAGTCCACCCCACTTTACCCACCCCACTCCAATTAGCCCCATTCCAATCCAGCCCACTCCAATCCAATACACTCAACTCCAGTCCATCCCACTCCAGTCCACCCCAATCAAATCCACCCCACTCTAGTACTGTCTAATCCACCCCACTCCACTCCTATTTATCCCATTCCAAACCACCCTACTCTAATCCACTCCACCCCAACCCCCCATCTAGTCCACCTCTCCCAGTCCACCGCCTCCACTTAATCCAACCCACTCCAATCTACTCTAATCTAATCCAATCCAATCCACTATCTCAATGCACCTCTACACCCCTTACTTCACCCTACAACAATCTACTTCAACAAATCCAGTCTACGACACTGGTATACAACATGGCAAAACACATTGCCGATAGCTCTTGTATAGGCGAGCCCTATTGGCTTGCCAATGCTTGTTTTCTTCTTGGGTTTGACTGGGTGCGTCAATGTGGCGCTGCTCTTTGGCATGTTTGCTCTTCTAATAAGGACACACCTCTTCCGTTTTGAATGTTAGTGTTTGTTCACCAGACAGACATGATATTTTATTACTCATGTTCTTGGTAACTTATCTCCAGTTTGGACAGAAGCGTGCAGCCGACCCTGCCTGTGTGTCCCTGCACAACAGACAATATTTGAGAGCTGATGCTCGCCGAGGCTTCTCATTAGCTTGTTTTCTGCTAAATATTTTGCAAGAAATGTGCACCGCTCTTTTGTTATTCAACGCCAAATAAGGTCTAAATAAACAACACACTAATCAGACTCCCGGTGTGTTGTGTACACAGAGTTAGTCAGAGTGTACCTTACCGGTGGCCAGACAGACTTAACAATAGCTGAGGTGATTCATCACCCTCAGGTGGGAATAGCTGCATGACAAAGAGCCAATCAGAGGGGAGACTGGAGGCAAGGCAAGACCATTCATTAACAGGTATGTTCCCAAGTTGTGCAAGAAAAGAGAGCACGGACAGAGTCATTTCACTTAATAAATATTCGAAAAATCTGCTTTCAGAGGGTTGGTCATAACATCACCTACCATGTGTGACTCTACCTACAAAATGTTTTTAAAAAAATGAAAACTCGATTAACTGTATACAATTTACAATTGTCTTTCCAAAAATATGTTGTTGACATTTCAGTTCAAAGCTAGCAATAACCTGATTTTTATAGATTCATACAGGAAACGCGTATTTGGTGTTTTCAAAAATTTCTACTTCTGAACTGGTACAAACATAAAGGCAGTGACATACTTTATATGCAGCATAAAGCATGCTAGGATTTAACAGTGCTTATTGTTCATTGCAGAGAATAAAATACACAAATGAACAATGTAAAATTCATAACATGGAATTCGGAACTCAGAAATGTAAGTAAATATCCTGAAACAAATAGGCAATTTTTGAATTCGGACTTCTTATGGTTCTGTTGGAACAGGTTGCTTTTTGGTACAGATCCACTCTCATTAAGGTAAATGTTTTCCAGTGATGTTTGCTGTTATCTGGGAGTCACGTGTTTGAATTCAGGTTAGGCCAACTTAGACGTTTTCCTTTGTCACGTCTGTAAAGTCGGTGCCATTAAATTAAGTAATGATCACACCTGTTATTTACAGCACTTTAAGATGATAAATTGTCTTACATAAAGAATTATTATTCTCATGAGCTAGATCAAGCTATAGGTGACGAGGAACTATGCAGAAGGTGGGTACTTCTTCAATGTCTGGCGGTGGCTCAGTGAGCAGGTAAGAGTGAAATACTGGACAGTTTTCATCGCTAAGAACAGTGAATCCGCTATATGTTTGAAAGGCTTCTCTTAAGCTTTGTATTGCTAACCCAACTGCAATACCAAAATAATTTCAGTCTATAACTTGTGCACTTCAAAGTGTTGCTAAATGATGAGATTAATTTCCAATTATGCTTCTGGTGATATTTTACCATTAAAATCCCTTTAGCATGAATATTACTCTACCAAAAAATAGATCTGTTTCCTGAAAATGTTGGCTATTTTGCTAAAACATCCCCAAAATAGAATGGAATTTTGATTGGGTTTTGTTTCTCCACAAAACCTATCTTAATGCAACCCCCCACACCCCCCGCATTTAAAAGAAGATTCCCATATTTGGTATGGATGAACATTTCTACCATACTATGCAAAGTGTCTGAAAAAGCGAAATCCCAAACCTTCACAAAGTACACATGTGTTTACGGTATCATGTTAATATTAGTCTTTCGTTTTGATTACCATGTTTTATTCCCTCAGTGATAGTTTACTTCAGTTAAAAACAACGAATGTAATGAAGATCTAAGGCCGCATTTACTAACGGTTTGCACCAGGTCCAAACTGAAGTAAAGATGCACAAAGTGTTGCGCGGGTGCTGCAAATAGCACTTTCCCCCACTTTGCATCATGAAGGCATTACTTAGGTGTGGCCTGGGCTAATCAATGCCGGCACCCATAGTTTTTGGCACAGAGCATGATCTCTTAATATAGCCATATCAGGCTTTGCATCATAAAGTAGCACCTTATTGAAGCAGGTGCAAAAAAGGAGAAATGTTTTAATTTCTTCAAACGTTCCACACATTGCATGCTGCTGCACTGTACAGCACACAAACAATGTGCGAATATTTCAGAATTTATCTGGGGATGCTATTGTGTGCAGAAAGCGTATGCTTCTAGGACAAATCTCATGCTAGACAGTAGGCACCCACCTCTAATCCACAGAGCAAAGGTTGTGCATGGCACTTGACTGCCTTTTAGTTAACCGGCAGAGGGGATGACAGGAATAGCAGGCCATTTATAGCCTCTTGCAAGACCTTTTGTTACCTTACAGTGAGCTTATAGGCTGCTCACTGCTTACCATTGGTTGGCTTCATTGTCACTCTCATTTGCTTGCTTCTTATTCATCAGCTTCTGTAGGCTTTCATCCTCTTCTTGTATTTGTTCCTCCCCTGGAGCATGGACGCATTACTGTGTCCTTCCACTGTTCCCTTTTCAGGCGTTACTTTTTACTTTTTGTTTAAGCACTCTACAAGAGTGCATGTGTTTTCCAGCTGCCTCTTGTACTTCTTCCCTTCATGTTTCTGCACCATTACCCTCTCACATAAACTCCATTGTCTGTGTGCTGCCCTAAACCCTCCCCCCGCCCTCTAATGTCAGTGTTCAACTCCCCACCCAATCCCACCCCCCTGCATTGCCCTTTTGCTTATCCATTTGCTTCCTCAGTTCCATTGTCCACCTTCCATTGTCCATCATCTGTGTGCTTGCCCAATCTATCCCTTTTGCCCATATTCTTTTCTCCATGTGCTTGCCCGAGCCCCCTCTGCTCATCACCCATTGCATGTGTGTTTGTTCCCCACCCCTCCCGCCTACCTTCCACTGCCTGTGTGCTTTCCCCAACCCCAACTGTCCACCATCCATTGGTCATGTCCTTGCCCCAGCCCTATCTGCACACCATCTATTGTCCATGTCCTGACTGCCCCTCTTGTCTATCCTCTCGCACACAACCAACTCTTCTGTGCTGCCTCATCCCCCAATCCACTCCCCCTTTTGCTTGGTGAGTGGGTTGGGGCAGGGAAGAAGGACGTGGGTGGGAGGAGTGCACTGGCGAGAGGAGTTGGGAAGGAAACACCTAAAAAAATATTTTTTTAGTAGTGCTATGATGCAGCCTTCACTAATGAGCTTTTAAAAAATATATATTTTTAGATATGCTGTACAACATGGCTACAAATCATTGCCAAAGACAATAGCTCTCATGGGCGCGACGTGTTGGTTTTGCCAATGCTTGTTAATAAATATGCATCTGTGCTGTTTTCTTTCCCTTGCACAATGCAGCACAGCAACTCTCCAGCTACCTATAAACAGCTCTACTGTGTGCAGCCCAGCATTCTACCTTAGAAGCTTTCAATGGTTGAATTAATATTTGTATTCCAAAATTCTGAATGTGTCTTCAAGATGAAACTGTGTGTATTTTCAGAGCTCAAAAGTGGACATTTTCAGAAAAATGTCTACATTTCCAAAATATGTTTAAAGCTCACATTTGGATGATAAAAGCATGAGGTGTAGGAAAGACTTATTACTATTATAATTACCTCAGTACAGGGGGCATTGCAGCTTTGGCAGTCATGCATTACCAATACAGAGGCATTCAAAATTGACAGAGGCGTTTTTTGCACCGGAGCTATCAACGGAAGTAATCTTACCATTCAGTAATGATGATCACGAGGGAGATGTTCTCAGAGATACTGCTCCTAATGAATTCATTGTCTTGTCAGGCATAGTGTAGAATAAGACCATGCACTCACAAGTCTTGACAGGGGCAGGATAATGTCTGTGTACTGCTAACCTGTTACCCCAAAATGTTATTTTTGCCTGAACAAACACCTTCCTCGCATTGTGGAGTGATCGATTGGGATATATGGAGGCTTTGATACCTTTATATTTTAAATCGTTCTTATCTCACCACTTGTTAAATTGAATCTCCATCATGCTTGAGCAATGCTATTGTAATTACTTTGGATGGTCTTCGAAGAGATAAGCACTGCAGCAGCAAAACATGGAGCAAGATGGGTGGATAGTCCAGGTTGCCCCCCAGAAACATTTCAATGAATTCTGACATCTCCAGCGACTCTTGGTTTCCCAACAATTGCCATTTTGTCATATTGCTCCTCGTCGGTCTCCTATTGAAACACTTCTATTTGGTCTTGACCTGTCAGAGGCTACAATACAGACCACGGACTTTCCCTACTGTGATATGCCATCCTCATTATCTCTGACTCTCCTCACAGCAAAGTTAAGCCTACAGTAGAGCTGATCTGTCTTACGTTCAGATGATTCAACAGCAAGGTGAGTGGGACATCCATGAAGTGGTGCATATTGATCTGCTGACCATGTACTGATATTCTCAGTGAAGTTATAGCACTTTCTACTGGACTGAGCGTGGCTGTCCAAGGCTTTATGCAGTTGAACATTTGAAGAAGGAGAGTAAGAAGCTCAATTACATTATCAGATGGATCAGACATAAGTTATGCATCCTTGAGCCAGTAGAGTCGCTTGTGGAGAAGGCCAGTATCAAGCAATATATATTAAAGAAGTTAAAGGTGATTGACCGTAATGTGAATGTTCTACAGCAAAGAAGTAAGTGGCATGTGTGTAGTGGTCATCTTATTTTCTATATTTTTCCAGTTACTTTACCATCTGCAGCCTAATATCCAATCCAAAAATGCCTACCTTCAGATTCCACAATCTATATCTAGGCAACAATGAAACCCTGGTGGGACAGCCACACGGTCTCATCAAGGCTCTGCCAGTCCGGTACATGGGTCCCCTTCAAACAATTAGATAACAGCTTCTGGAAGCAGTGTTAGGCAAGGAACACAACAAAGCTACTCATGGGCCAGCAATCACACTTAGGATGAAGCTTTAATTTCACAGGTATCAATGTAAGAAAATGGTACTATAGTGCACCAGTCAGATGGCAGGAATGTCCTTGTTGATTGCCCACAAATCCTATCCTGCAGAGATGATCTGTCTCCTCACACTCACATTATCCTCTATTTACTCATACTATCAGGGCTTGGATAAAATCCATGGAAGTTCATTGTCTGGATGAAGCTCCTTAGCTGATGCTTTACTGGGAATCAAGGTGCCACAAGGTGTCAACCTTTGCTTTATAAAACCATGTTATGTTACAAAAGAACTCTACCCCAAATTACAGAGTGAGAAAGTATTGACAACAGGTATGTTTAGTGGCAGAAGGTAACCAGGCCATTTCTGAGGCGTGGGCCCTCATTACAATTTTTTCGCAATAGGATGTGGTATTTACCACATATGGTAAATGCCATTACACCATGTGGAAAATACCATTAACACGGTGAGTGGTAAATAACCTCCTCTTTAGATTTTCAGCTTCAAAATAAAGCATAACGTGCAGAATTGTGCTTTAATAATTGCATTTGGCATATTTTGCCCTTTTATCTGAGCTTTTTTTCCCAATACCTCCTAGCAGGCTTGCCCTGTTGGACTCTATTTAAGGAAAACTGTAAGTGTGAGATAATTATCCCACAACTCGTAATTTCTACCCAAATAGAAACTCTTATGTGCGCATGCATTGGATTTTAGCCCAGCACTTGAAATGAGGCCCTAGAATATTGTTTGGGCATTAAAGATATTGAACCAGTTCATTCAAGCAACAAGAAGTATGATTTTGATGTGGTGTTCTTATAAACAATGCATTTGTTATGTATTACTCTTCTGGTTCTGAGAAGCCTCCTCAAAATAAAATTAGAGGCATGCAAAATTGCACATTTCTTTTGTACAATTTTGTGAAATTCCAAAAAAAATTGGAAATTCTTTTAGAGCTAAATGTGTTTTGTAGGTATTTCACGTGATTTGTTCCACACAGGCACTCACTCCAAGTTAAAAAAAATGATGTGTCACACAATACTGGCAGGAGACTGGTTGGAGCAGAAATTGAGTTTTAGTAAGGCATTTTCTATGCGAACAAGCCCGAAGTATGCACAAACCCGTGCAAAAGTTTGAAACATTTCATATATTTTGTTTGTATAACCAAACGTCTGCCTAGCGGTAGGTTAAATAGAATATATTTGTATTATCTGTTTGGCTAATAACTACCTCGAGTTTACCAACGTCTAAAAGCTTTAATTTTGCTTTACCATGGGTATTCATTAAAGGGTATTCCTTACTTTCCCTGCTTGGCACATTAAATGGCTTGCAGGAAGAAGTCTACTGGGACTTTGGATGAGTTGTAGTGGTGATTTCCAAGCAGCATGTGGTCCGTTCAAAGTGCCTCCGCTGGCGGAGAAGTGGAATTGGAAAACATACCACATGGCCTACACATATGTTACTGGTCTTGCTCGCCTGGAACTAATACAGTTAGCTTATAATGTATCAGTTCCTGATATTTTACAACCCCATTCTTAGCCTGGTGTCCTCACATAAAGTGAGCCTACATATCCTGCAACAGCCGAGGCTGCAGTGAGAGCAAAGGAAGGGTCATATTAAACCAAGCACAAAGTCAAGAGTCCTGTTCAGCTAGCTCATCATAGCAGACAACATAAACCTAGAGGGTCAAACTGAAAGAAGTGGGTAAATAGTCATGGCAGATGAAATGCCTCAAACTGTTCACCTGTCTATTCATCGCCTGTCCTCCTGTGGGTGGCTGATTGTGTGCATCTTGCTGTATGTGTTAATGTGGAATCTTTTTTTTTGGTATGTGTACATAGGTCACTGTATGTGTAGTGGGCCATATGCTTGGTGTGTCATCTTGGTGCATGAGTGCCCGCGCGGAATCGTTTATCTGTTGGGGTATGTTTACAGGTGACTGCATGTGTGGTGGGTTGTATATGTGGTTGACGTTAGACCTGTGTGCCCAGGTGCCAGTATGTCTGCTGGTCTCTGTATGTGGGCATCTAAATGTGTGTTGCTCTGTACACAAGTGTATGGATTAGTGAGAGGGAACACCACTTTGACTATGGACATGTTCTCTCCAGCGACAATTTCATCCGTCCACGGCCTCCCTGAGCAAAAGCACAAGTGCAGACACACAGATTTGCAGGGAAAACCACAGAGGGTTCAAATACTTGGTAGGCATGTAACAGTGTAAAGTAAATGTGTGTTTCTAGATATACTGCATGTACGCATGGCCCACCTGTGACTGTGTGCATTCATGTTTAGGTGGAGCGCACAATCTATCTGTGGGCTTTTAACCATGCCCACCGCACGTCCATCACTATCACTCATTCATGGGCTTGCCTTTATAAAATCCTTTGTTGTCATTGGTAAATGCTTTACATTTGTCCCTCCTTGGGGCAGTTTTGTTACCACTTTGGACATCGACCCTGCTACATGGATAATTGCACGATTGCTGATAAGTTTGACTGCGAACAGGCTTCTTTTTCCTTTTGTCTCTCTCCTTCGGGCTTATGCTTATGGCAGCCGTGGCACTTTCAATCATCTCTCTTATGTCAACTGTTATACTTTTCATTTTCAATTTATATGGCAAGAAAAGTTCAGTTAGGAATTTACAACGCTCATAGCTCCAACTTGAACAAACGCAAGACCCATTGCATTGCAAATTTCTTGTTTTGTTTAGGCGTTCATACAGTATCTGAAACACACACTGTTGTCTTTGTCAAGGCTGTCAATCAGATCACGTAACCTCTGTGACGGCAGACACGGGTGCACTTGTGCTCAGTGCTGTCTTGAGACTCAGGAATGCTGCTAAGCAGCTTATGTTAGCCTTTCTAGCAAGTAAAAATAATATTTAAATCCACTAAATCATTTATTTTGACAAATGTAAAGCGCTACTTATATTACATGTGTAGCATTTGTCTGCGGGGAGGAGGCACATCACTAAAATATATAGTAATAAAAGAGAGAAAAAATATTCTTTTGACTTGTCAGACATGATATCTGACAAAATTAAAAAGTACAAACGCGGTCCTATTTTTCAGAAATGATAGTAACCCAGGACACCAGACACAAATGGCTTCTCAAAAGAGCCAAGCTGTGCTGAAGCTGGTGAACACCTACATTGCCCTAACATTTATTGAAATTGTCTATGATATGGAGGTTTTGGTTTAATTTCTTTGAGCCCTGCTAACCTCAACCCTTATGTTGTTTTAATTATTATGATGTTTAGTGCGTTTGTCTGTCATGCTCTAGAATTGTATTTGGGATGGTCTAGTTGGTTGTGGGGTACACTCTAAAGCTGTGTTCGGTGGATTGTTGTGCAATATTAAGAACCAAGGGCCAGATGTATCAAAGTCCCGGTTTGCATTTCCTACATAGCGATTTTTAAGGAATCGCTATTTAAGAAATGCAAAATGGGATGTATGAAAATTACGATTCGGTAATATCGATTTCTTTAAAATCGCAATCGCAATTAGAGAATGGGGCTACACTGCTTGTGTAACCCACGTCTGGGTCAGACTGACAGTGGGGCTATTGTGAATTCCCTCTAGTCAGTGACACAAAGGGTTCTGGGGTGTAGCCTGCATATCCTGATGGGCCATCTGGGCTAGAGTGGAGGGAGGAGTGGTCACTTACACCTGAAAGGGCTGTTCCTGCCCTCACTCCCTGGAGTGTGTCTGGGGCCAAGGCCTGGGCAAGGCAGGAGCTTGTGAACAACAGAGACTTTCATTTGAAGTATGCCTATTTCAAAGGCAGAAAGGGGTATAAGTAGTGGACCCAAAACCCCAGACTTTCTGGATCAAGAGGAACCTCTGCCAAGGTGAAGAGCTGAAGAGCTGAGGAGTACTGCCCCTTTTCTGTGTTGCTTTGCTGGGTTGGCCTTAAAAGAGAGCAAAGGGTGAACTTTGCTGTGTATCCTGCTTGAGAAAGTTCTCCTAGGGCTTGGAATAGTGCTTGCCTCCTGTTGGAAGTCTCAGGGACACCAAATACTTCTGTTTAATCTGCCTACAGCACTGGGAAGTGTTTGTTTTGTGCTGTTCAAGAAGAAAAACCACTGTGACGCCACTAACAATGCCGCTGGCCTGCACCGTGACCTGCCAACACCGCACAGAGCTGCTCTGCTCCACTTTGCACTGCAACCCTGGTCTCACCGCCGCCACCACTGAGCCACTGCTTGCACGTGACCTGTGGGCCCGCACTCTAGCATCACCTTGCTCCCACCGCAGCCTGGGCATCCCCGACAACACCTCTCCTGCTGACACTGGTGCCGCTGCCTGCAACATGGCCTGTGGACACTGCTCATGAGGTACACGAAGCACCGTCCCATACCGCACCACATCCCAGTCCATCGACGGCAGCACCATTGACTCCAGTGTCGTCACCAGATGTCCCTGCCTGGAACGCAACTCGTGGATGATGCACGGAGCCCGTCCCGCGCGGCACCGCCGACTTGGGCCTACTGATGACAGCGATCAGCAAGGACGACACCGCTGCCTGCACTGTGACCTGGTGACACCACACGGCGCAACGCCCTGCTTGACACCGCAGTCCTGGTCTCGCAACTCCACTGGGCTCTGTCACCAAGCCTTTGCCTGCACCGTGACCTGTGGGCACCACACATTGCATCATCACGCTTCGCACCGCAGCCCCGACGTCATTAATGCCAGCGTTCCTGACTTCATCAGCCCGGAGTTCGATCCACAACGAGTGTCACTGCCCGATGACCCCCGCACCGACCTCCGGAACTGCCACAACTAGACATCAACGATGCTGCTCTCCAGACCTCATTGCGAGGATCACGACGCCCTGCATTTCCAAAGAACTGTTTGTGGGTCTTTCCGACACCATACCTGGCCCGCGACGCCGCAGCCAGCCTGAACTGTTGGTTTTGTTGACACTCTGCTAGCCCCAGCTGGAGCTATAGACTTCAAGGAACTGTATTTTTAAGTAATTCTTGAAAAATGCATATCTTTATTACTGTATGTTGGATTTTTCTCATTTTGGCCCTGTTTTATATAGATAAATATTGGCTGTTTTCTAAAACTGGTGCGATGTCCTTTTGTAGTGTTTTCACTGTGTTACTGTGTGTTATGTGCAAATGCTTTACACATTGCTTCTAAGTCTGACTGCTCGTGCCAAGCTGCCAATGGGTTGAGCAGGGGTTATCTGAGCGGGTATCTCCCTTATCCTGACTAGTGTGAGGGTCTCTACTTGGACAGGGTGCAAACCGACTGCCAACTAGAGACCCCATTTCTAACAATGCAACTTCAGGATTGAGCAGGAGATAGTAGTTCACATTCTCATTTTAGCATTTAAATGTCTGAGGTCCCAACAGTGCCTAATTTGTAAATAAAAACTTGCCTGTGCCCTAAGCTCTCTTTTGAAATATGCAGCTGCTGCATTTAAATGTGTGAGCACTGAATACATAGGCAGAGTAATCCTAAAGACAACTTGGGCCTCTTTGATCTATTTACAACCACTCCCTGCCCCTTCAGCTCACTCTTGCAGCTTTCTGCTTTCTCCCTTTGTGATGCTTTTTAGTCTTTCTCTTCCTCTGTCTTTCCCATATGTGTCTTTTGCTCGCAGTAAATGCCTGATGCAGAAAAATAAGTGCCAGTCCTCAAAAATAAGTGCCGGTGCTCCGCACCAGAAACCACCGTCTCAAATTAAGCACTGGGGGCCAGATGTATTAGCATCCTGGTTTGCATTTCCTAAATAGCGATTTTTAAGAAATCGCGATTTAAGAAATGCAAAATGGGATGTATGAAAATTGCGATTTGGTTATAGCGATTTTTTTAAAGTCGCAATCGCTATTACCGAATCGCAATTAGGGAATGGGACTCCATTCATCCCTATGGGCCTGTAGGCCCATGGATACGAATAGTTTTGCATTACGGGTGCTGGGGGCCTAACGGCCCCTTTGATGCACCCCAAAAAATATTTGTGGACATGTGAAGCGCACACATGCCCAAGGGCATGTGTGCGCTACATGTCATTTTAAAAAATGCATTTGTAATGCATTTTTTAAAATTGCACATGCTTACCACCAAACTTGAGTTTTTGGTATTGGCATTTCCTAAATGCCAATTTTTCATTTAGGAAATACATGGTACATGTGAATAGGTAATCGCAAATAGATATTCCCTATTTGCGATTTCCTATTTAGGGAACCACAAATTGCAAATCTCTAATCGGAGTCACAATTTTAAGGAATCGCTATTTTTGCTATTCCTTTAAATTGCACTGTGATTTCCTTTCATAAATCATGAAAGGTGATTTTGCATTTGCAAAAAGTGGAATTTTGAGATTCTCACCGTTTGCGAATGCAAAATCCTTTGATACATCTGACCCTGCATTTCCTAAATGCCAAATTCGCATTTAGGAAATGCATGATACATGTGCTTTGGAAATCACAACTAGGAATTCCCTGTTTGCGATTTCCTATATAGAGAATCGCAAATTGCGATTCCCTATTCACAGTCGCAATTTTAGGGAATCTCAAAAAATTGTGATTCCCTAAAATTGCACTGCACTGCCTTTCATACATCCTGAAAGGCAATTTTGCTTTCGCAAATGGTGGAATTTACCGAGCCGTACCGTTTGCGAATGCAAAATCCTTTGATACATCTGGCCCTGGGTCCCTATGGAAAAAACATCCACAAACCTGCAAACATGAACCCCATTATTACGAGTATCTGACAAGGTAAGTAAGAAGAGTTACTTGCCACGTCGTTCAAATTGCAGGTTTTCAGGTTGGTCTTGGGGACTCTTACTGCTGAAAGCAGATGAAATCTTTGGGTGAAACCCCAGAGGAGAATGAGGAATTACCAATAGACCTGGTTGTGGTACTTCAGATTCCGATAATACTTTTTCATTTCTCATTGGAAAGTCAGGTTCTCATATAAAATCTTCGGAAAGTCTCCATTGGCTGGAGTATCCATTACCTGTGATATCAGTAACTCCAGAGGGAGACAGTTAACCGGTATAAATCCAGGGCACTTAGCTGAACACTTAGTTGAACAAGCAGTGGCAAAGTCACTGAGCCGCGCCTTTCCATGGGTTTACCCAATCTGTCGGCTTTGCCATTTTATTTTGCTGATGCTGATCTGCCACAGCCAAAAAAGGAAACTCTTAGTGTGAAGATGCAAAACACAGATCTTGGAGCCGTAAATTAGTAAAGAAAATGCATGAAAGGACAACAAAGTTTATGGAGTAGTTCTGTAGTAAATTGTAGTTGTCAGGCCCTAAAATATGAAAAAAATAATTACATGTGACTGGGAGAATTGCGGTAGAGAGGGATGGGCATGTTGGGAGGCTAAAGTGGAAGAATGTTAATTCTACAAAATGGGGGGAGCAAGAGGGAGCCAAACACAAGAAGATGGAGAAAAGCCATCCAGTACAAAGCAAGCAAATTAGATTGACAAGAAAGCCAACCAAGGGAAAGCAATGAGATGACTCAAACAGCACTCTAAATATTAGTATTATCCACATAGGTCTTCAATACCAGCTTTAGGCGAGACCTTAAAATGCCATGGCTCAACGTCTTCTCCTGGTGTTGCATCTTGTAAGATTTCTGGAATTTATAATGGATCCCCTGAGCTTGTAGAATATGATTCACAACTGTCCCCCGCAAACCTAACTTGTTTTACATCATTTTCAGATTCTGATGTTCATAGTTTAAAAGGATTTGGAATACTATACTGTGCAATGGCCAAGGTACATAATGAATAGAAAACTAGAGTCTTCCTATGAATTAAAGAACTCTTCTACACATAACAGAATGACAAATTTCAACAAACAATAAAAGAGGTGGGAGAGCTAATATCTCAAACAAAGCACAACACATGCCTGCATTTACTTTTTATCAAGCTGTACGATATAATATTAGTGGTGTAGTGTTTCCCCGCTACATAAGATTTGATGGAGTACAAACTCTTTCCTTCAAAGACCTAGGCATGCTTCTGTGGGGCAAAATTAATTATGTTGGAAGAGTATCATATTTCCATTTATACTAATTTCAAGACACACAAAATGAAATGATGTGATTTCCAAATGGGCTGTGCCACTTAAGTTGCTGTCATAGCTTGATAGCGTGAGAGAGAAGAATGGTGTTTTCACTGCACTGACTTAGTGCAAACTTAAAACTCTGCTATGTCCTCTAGGATGAACCTTTGTCTCAAACTGAGCCTAAAATCACAGTTTCAGTAACATGCCAATGACAGTGAAACAGATGTTGCCCTCAGATGAATGACAGAGAGGACTACATTTGCAAACCATGAAGGTTTATTAACAGATTAGTAAAGTTACAATCTCAAATCAAATCAGTTGAGTCATAAATCGATAATCACCTAAATACATTATGTCTGAATATAATCCAAGCAAGTCAAATAACAAATGCCAGGACACTTTATTAAAAGACAGAGTATGCAAATGTCAAAAATCTCTGTTCCCCTAAAGGGAAACTCCCTAATGCCAATCTGAGTAGTGGGGGAATGGGAGAATTTAGAAGCAGCAGGTGTCAGCAAATATAAAATTGCAAGTAGAACTGAATGAGGGTTCCAATTAGAATAAGAAGGAATGTACTCGCTCTAGAGTGTAATTCTATGAGCAGAAACATAAAGAGCATTGGGTGTCAACAGAGGGAAAGGACGTCGGTCTGTAAAGGTGGACAGAGACAAGTCTAACTGAACACAAATGCACACCCTTTACCTCTAAATGATACATTGCACAGGTTCTGACCAAGTAAGAACCAATCAAAATTTAAAATTCCGGGTGAGCTCGATGTCGGCCTCCTTCCCATAACCAAATTAACAACCAGTTCCAGTCTTCCAGCCTTCAAAGATATCTAATAAAGGGAGGACTTCATCTCCTCTGACTCCTTCACTTCCCAGGTGCAGAAAGCTAACATTCAATTAATTAATTTATAAAAACGACCTTTACATAAAGTTTCAATAATAACATTTCAGACTAACAAGATCACGTTAGCACTGGGTGCCTGGAATGAGAGAAGGATCAGACACAGCAAGCAGAAAAACAACATTTAATTTGATATGGAGCCAGCTATTTTAAGGTCTACCATGAAACACACTTAGTATGAATATATTCCAACTACAGTTAATCATCATATACAATTTACTCAATATTTTTAATGTAAACGCAAACTTTCAAGTGCATAAAAAAAACAGAATTATACGTATCATATGGCAGAATGTTATTAAATGAAAATTAAAGTTAGTGACACTGCACCACCAATCTCACCTATGACAATACATTGAAGTGCTCCCTGTGTTTTTCCTTTAAAATATATCGTCAGAGACATGAAATGAAAACTCCACATCCTTTTTTTCAAGTTGATACCTGCTGAAGTCTTACTGCAACTCGGTTCATGTCAGCAGACTCAGGGCCATATTTATACTTTTCGACGCACAACTGCGCCAAAGCAGTTGTGCGTCAAAAAATCTAAAGCCGGCTAACGCCATTCTGAAGCGCCATGCGGGCGCCGTATTTATTCAATGACGTTAGCCGGCGTTAGCCGGCGGAGCTGCCTGGTGTGTGTCAAAAAAAATGACGTACACCAGGCAGCGCCGGCGTAGGGGAATATGGAGCTTGGGCGCCAAAAAATGGGGCAAGTCAGGCTAAGGCAAAATTTTCGCCTCAACCCGATTTGCGCCATTTTTTTTTACTCCCAACCCCCATTTAAATGACTCCTGTCTTAGCAAAGACAGGAGTCATGCCCCCTTGCCCAATGGCCATGCCCAGGGGACTTCTGTCCCCTGGGCATGGTCATTGGCCATAGTGGCATGTAGGGGGGCACAAATCAGGCCCCCCTATGCCACAAAAAAAAAAAAACATTACTTACCTGAACTTACCTTATGTTCCCTGGGATGGGTCCCTCCATCCTTAGGCGTCCTCCTGGGGTGGGCAAGGGTGACAGGGGGGTCCCTGGGGGCATGGGAGGGCACCTCTGGGCTCCTTCCGAGCCCACAGGTCCCTTAACGCCTGCCCTGACCAGGCGCTAAAAAATGACGCAAAAGCGGCTGGACGTCATTTTTTTTGACCCGCCCACTCCCGGGTGTCATTTTTGCCCGGGAGTGTAAATACGGCGCACATGCCTCGGAGTCACTTTTTTAGACGGGAACGCCTACCTTGCATATCATTAACGCAAAGTAGGTGTCCACGCTAAAAAATGACGCAAACTCCATGGACTTTGGCACTAGATGCGTCTAACGCCAGAGTATAAATATGGAGTTCGTTTTGCGTCGAATTTGCGTAAAAAAAACCGACGCAAATCCGGCGCAAACGGAGTATAAATATGGCCCTCAATGTGTAACCTTGTGGCAGAATCTCTGTTGGAAGACTGCAGAATTGCAATCTTTAATCTCTGTGCAATCGCAAAGGAGGACATCGAAAACAAGCATTAGCAAAGCCAGCCTACCCATCACGCATTGTCAGCAAACACACAACCCCCAGCCCATCAAGATGCGCACTAGCAAATACAAGATGTTCATGAAGATTATTCTGTAAACAATTTAAAAACACTCAATGGCCATATTTACTCTGAATACTATTAAATGTAGTCACCTTGAGAATCACATCTAACATAAAATGTAGCTCTGTTGCTGTGGTCTGGAATCAACAGAGTAGCTTGCAGCAATTAACAGCAAGTCTACAGGTCTCCCTAGAGCACTGGTGGGAGTCAGGGTTGGCAGAAGAGCTGAAGGTTGAGACAGGATGGAAATTAACAAAACAACAGATGGGTAAAGTCGGGAAGCACTAGAGGAGCTGGAGAACAACAAAGAAAAGGGGGTAGATGGGAATTTGGGGGGGAGAAGCAGCATACAAGAAAGAAAGAAAGAAAATATATGCCCTGTCTTGCAGTGCAGAAACAAAAATAAACAAATGTTTGCAATGCAATAGGTCTCTCATATTTAGAACAAGTTGTCATCTTTTCACAACAGCACCCACAAGCAAAAAAAAATAAACATTGTGGAAACTGAGAAAGGACGACTTCACAAAATAAAATAAAGTTAGCTTTTAAAAATAAAACTTTGCGATTTTGTTTGTCGTGCTGGGCACGTTTTGTGTGAGCCTCAAGCCTTCTGTTTGCTGGGTGCTGGAAGCTAGAACAAAATAGTACCTCGATCACGTCAGGAGCAGAGGACGAGCACTAATTATGTTGAAATAAATTAGTGCTTAATCCCTACTCCACTCAGAAGAATGAAAATGATGCCAGACATGCCTTGACGAATCACAAGGCTGTAAAGAAGAGTGCCACGCAAACCAACCAATGGTGAGCGACAGGTGGGCTCCAAGCCCTTTACTGAACACAACATTGTCTCGCATATGAGACGCATGCGCAAAGTGGTTCCCTGAATGTAAGCAGTGATAGGATACAAGTCATCCAATCAAAAGGATGGTAAAGTAGCTGTCCAGGGGAGTGACAACCAGAAGAAAACGAAAGAAAGGCACAGAATAAGAAGCAAGCAAAGTGACAAGAATGCTAAACAGTGGGAAGCAATGGGTGGGCACTAAGCCACTGTACGTTTCTGGTGTGGTCCAAAAGAGGTTTTTGCCTACACAGAGCTACAAGCTGTGTGCTAGGTGAGACATAAAAAGGAGGTTACAAAATAATGGCCAATAGAAAATCAGTCTGACTCAAAAAGACAAATTCACCTGCACTGTAATTTACACGACCGGGGTTGAGCAAGGGGCTATGCAGGTAAGCAGCAAGCTGGAACGCACTCTTTGGAACATTTTATATACTTAGGTCCGTATTTATACTTTTTTAGTGCTGCATTTGTGTCATTGTTTGACGCAAAAGCGGCGCAAATTTACAGAATACAATTATATTTTGTAAGTTTGCGCCGCTTTTGCGTCAAAAAATGACGCAAATGCGGCGCTAAGAAAGTATAAATATGGCCCTTAGTTCACAGAAACACAGTGACAAATGACCCTCATTATTTGACTAACCTTTAACATGTAAACAAATGCATATTTCTTTTATGGACGTTCAAGTTCAGCTTTGTGGCCTGCTGCAAGTCAGCATGACGAGTTTCACAGTCCTAATCTTCTGATGACCTAATCTGCAGAAACTCAGTATCTTTCCTCCCTCCCCCACAGCAAGTGTATCGATTCACAGGTGAAATCATCCACCTGAACTCCAGCTTCCATATATGGGGCCGGCAGTGAGAGAGGCTGTTATTGAATCTTTGGAGGAAAGGGGACAAGAGAACAACATAGCCTTCTGAAAAATGCAAAGGTGCTGATTTCACCCGAAAGACAATGAGTCTGTGTCATTCTCTCTGCCAGGTTTGTGCTTAGAAACCGAAACTGCTGTGTCTAGATTGAATAAAGACTAAGAACGTGTTAAGATTTTGTGTTTTGAGTGGGTTTTTTTTAAAATAAACATGACCCTCTTCCAAAGCAGGTTGTTGCCTGTCATTGACTCATTTGTTTTGGGAGGATCTGGTGGCTTTGAGTCCTATATTTCCCTGGCAAGTGCATCTACTGGAAATCTGGTGAGTGGATAAGGCACCTGCTGCTGATGATCTGTGTGCATCCAGCACCTTTTGGTATAATGTTTCCAATATATTGCTTGTTAAAGAGATGTCTATATTCTACTGCTCACAAAGCTGAATTTTAATAGAACATATTGGAAGGCTGATGTGCCTGCTCTAAAGAACAGCATGTAAGATGTCAATCACATTTTGAAATCTAAATAAAATAGTGCAGTCACCCAAAGTGCTGAGGGGGACAATAGAGGTGGAGAAGTGGGATCAGGAGAGACAAAAGGAAAGCAGGGAATAATACGGACGATTGAAGAAGGTGCACTGTGAATACTATTATGTCACCAAAGTCAGTGTCAACAGATGAGTAGCACTTAGTGGATAGAAGAGCAGGATATGTCAATGTTTTTATCTCTTGATAGGGAAGGAACATAATATATTTTGATTGCTGTGTTCCCCAATATTTCAGAAAGCATAATTGCATGTTGTCACCCACCCTCACGGACCACTCTCAACAGCATGTCTTAATAAATTTAGTTGCTTGATTTACAAATATGGGATGCTGTTTATTTACTATTCAGGTGAGTGCCATGTTTATTTTGGTGCCCCGGTCTATTTTCTGTTCTAGTATAGGCACAAGCCCAGGAAATACCAATGCTTTACTGAGCACATGTTCCACCAGCTGGAAGCAAATGAAGAATGCCTACGGCAAGGGCCCGATATCAGCGAACCGTATGCATGAATGGGCCCAGTACGCCTGGGACCTGTATGTTTTCCCTAATTGCGAACTCGGTAGCGTGTAAATACTGTAGACTGGAGAGGAGATATCTGTCAGAATCAATAACTTCAGCCCTGGTATCCCCCCTCCAGTTACTGGCCATTGTACAATGAGGACCTAAGACGGTCCTTTATTATGTATTAGAAATCAACAGGTCTAGTTTTGCATCTTCAGCCAATTTCCAGCCAGTGACAGAATGATTCTTCAAGAACCTCTTGCACATTGGTATTGGGTAACCAGATGGAAGGTTGCTACAGCATATTCTCTTGAAACCAAGGCCCATATTGATTAAGTCTTTGCATTGTCCTTGCGTCATGCAAGTTGACGCAAGGACAACGCAAAGGCTTCAATAATATTTACAAAGCCAAGTTTTGCATGACCTTGCATGTGTTTGTAAAAAAATATAATGCAATGCAGCTGCTTGAGCTGCGTTACGTTACACTTGACCTTGGGAGGCACTCCATGGGTGGTGCATGGAAGTTACTAAGCATCCACCCATGGATTTTGGCACATTCTCAGATTTACAAAGACTTGTAAACCTGGGAATGCAACATAATGCTATGCCCTCCCAAATGAGGCGGAATGAGTAGAAATATTTGTATTTCTCCTCATCCTTCCCTCTTTCAACCAGTGATGCGTTCTGCAGCACACATACAAAGAGAAAATACCTCTAAGTAGTGTCTCTGTGTAGGAAAGTGCCCCTTCCTGCTCAAAACCAATCCTGCCTGTTATGCAGGCAATCTTGTACTATGTTGTACGGGTGCCTGCGGTAGTGCGAGGCAGCACCACGCCAGCGCAGGGATGCATCAGAAATGTGCCATGTCTTTGCAAATATGGAGCATTCCGCTCTCTCCCTTTCACGCAACGCAGCGCAGCAACTTTGCTTGCTGCCCTACGTTGTGTGAAACTTTAGTGAATGTGCTCCTAAGGATTGTAACCAGCTGGCATTAAGGACATTCATCCATTTGTTACTGTGGTGTACTGAGCACCCTCGGCCTTTCTGCTTCTAAGCAGGCTTAGTGGATCAAGAAATGCTACTGATACCAGCTCCTTGGTGCGTCACCAGCCCAGCACAAACTAAAAGCTGACGAAAATCTTGCCCTTTGGAGTTTTTGGAAACCATCACATTAGTTCTTAGTGCTTTATAATAATTTTTATGATTCTTTTGGGGGGCAAGGGCTGAATGCACTACGCAAAAAAATGTGGGCCTCAATCAAAGCAAATGTTTGAAAACATATCGTGCAATGAATGAGGTTTTTTCCTGCGTGTTTACCATGTCCTTTCTCGTGTTTTGTTTCTTGCCACATTGGGTTTGCTTTTGTTTAGTTGTGACTCTACATGTCCTGCTCTAGAAATGTCATTTCGTTCTCACGTCTCTTTTGTTTTCATTCTGTGTTACGCGCTCCATTACGCACAGGCGGTTTGGCGTGGCACTTGTTAGGTGACACCCCACAATGGCACAGGCATCCAAGCCTCTAAAAGGAGGGTTTGAATCTGAAATTGTTCCACGTGTTAAAAGGATTCTTAAACACATCTATAAACACATCAAAGCGATGTCGCCGAACGTCTTTCATTAAAGCTGGCTGGTGCCAATATTCCCACGTCTATAAACACTAGTAATGACCCGACAAACAAGCAACAATTCAGTTCTATGGCCGGGGCACTCAGGTGTGAACTTCTTCAGTGACTCTCTAAACAGCGCCGCCATTACGGTGTTAGGCGTGTGTGAAACACAAAGGCTTTCGACGGGCAGAACATAGATATACTTCCACATATAAAAACGTTATAACTCGTGGCAGAAACAAAAGGCAGGTCATTCCCACGGATTTACTCCTGCAAGCTCCGTGCTGTTAAGGCCTATTAAAAATTCATGACGCAGTGTTCCCACAGACAAAATGGCGCCATAGCGATTTCTCGACATTATTAAATTATCAAGCCTTGAAAAACATCCTGGGGCAAATCGCACGCTAAATGTCCCCCTGGGGTCAGTGGACAGAACATGACCCCAAACATAGCTACTGCTTTTTCAATGGATTGAACAGAAGTATTAAAAAACATTTTACATATGTTATGTACAAAGCATTAACTCTAAAACAAGGCTTGGGCCCTCACTACGAGTGGCCCGTAAATTCCAATAGACCAGGTAGTGGAAATTCCGAGTCAGGGAAAAAACAGGAATCTATACGGAGCACTTGTAACCGAGGATTTTGGAGACAATTTATAGATACACACTCATGCAGCGCATTCTAACTCAAAGGTTATGAAATAGACACGAACATGTTTACACAAATGTGGATCTGGGCAGTATAAGGTAATTCAGTCATCATTGTTACATGTCGTTTTAGCCCCTGAGAGCCGTGTGTTACTTTTACTGCTCAAAACAATGCGAAACAATATAATTTGGAAAACTGGCGGATGGTGTTGTAAAATCCAATACGGCATAAAACAGCATACTAGAGTATTTCTCGGTAGGGTATGAACAAAGGTCAAATGGACAGCATTGTGCAGGGATCAATAACGCTTAAATAAATATAGTAACCTACAATATGGTGCAGCTCGATATGACATATACTAATAGCATGGTGCAGAACCAGTATATACATAGTGTGTCATTCTTAGACTTTGGCAACTTCCTGAAGTGAGTGATACATTCTTTGTCTAGCCTCTAATCTCTCCATCACGCACCGCCTAGTTTCAGACATTTTCCAGTTGCCAGCTCTGAATGTGGCATTCATGCATAATGGCATTATAAGGAACCTGCCTTCTCTAGCCTAGCCCTGAACTAGCAGCGGGTCACAAAAAGGTCGAGGGACCTTAATCTTATCTCAGTCGAACTATTATCTGTTGGGAAATCCCTGACCTGAGCTAACTAATGTGGATTAACGTCTTGCTGGCAATGTTTAACCCAGTCAAATGATACAGATGCTAACTCTGTGAACTGAAATCATTCGGTGGAATTGCACTCCAATAGGCTTTATTTAGTTTGCTACTGTGGAAGAGGCCGACTTTGTTTACTTGTTTATTTACCTGCTTTCATCTGCACAACATGCACAGTGTTGGATGTTCTTCCAAATCCTGCAGACTTCAAGCCCTTTGTTTACACCCCCAAGGGCACAATCCATGGGTTTTCTTTCTTTGAAGAGTGCATGTTGAACCTTGCCATGCCCAAATCCAGGATTCAAGATGATAACATCAGCTGTCAATCAAAACACATACTTGAGTCACATCGTCTCAATGGATCACAGGCAAGTCACCACCTGTGTGATTCCCTCTTTCTACCTATCTCCCATTCCTCAGGGAGAACACCATATATGTGCCCTCCGAAGAACCACCTTGAGTGTACCTAAGTACATAGCCTTGAAGAGTCCCTGCTCTGCCAGTGTATGGCTGAAACGTAAATCAGAATGGAATGTTATAAACAAGACTATCGTCAGTTATCCTTGATCACACAGACGTCCTCCTAGAGACATGTAGGTAATACCATCTTTGCGGATTACTCACTGATATCCCAAATTCATTAACAGTATATTTTTATGCTGCTGCACGCTGGATAAAAGTTAAGGCAATTTGATGGGATGTCACAGTGATTTAATTAATGATATAATGTCTGACGTCACCTGTGATGTCATGTGTGATTACAAGTATGATATTAGGCACAGTCATCACAGCGCTCAAAAAAAAATATAGCAGTCAAAGTGCTTGATTGGGGTGAAAGCACAGGAACCATAGTCTCTGCTTTATGTTGTGTCATACATTTTCCACGTGTACCCTTACCCCACAGGAATCATGCCACTAGATTTCAGTTGACATACCTATCTAGGTACTATGCTAGCTTTAACAATAATGTGACGACTGTAGAGGCAAAACCTCAAATTTGTTATCCCCCTTTGGCAGGGTGTGGTACGTAGGACATGGGATCTAATTATCTCAGCAATGGGCCAAGGCTATGTTAACCAGAATTCTTTGGAAGCTCCCATGATGATACTGAACAGTATGCAGATATGTCAGGGTTTTATGAGCTAATGCCATTACAAATATCAAACTTCGTGCTTCCGGTTTGCCAAACTTGAACATTTGCTACAAGTTTAATCATTTAGTTCTTCAAAATACGGATGGGAAACACACTATGACTAGAACATTAGGTGCCATTGCCCACACCATTTGCTTTAATTGCAACATCCTTTTCTTGATTTTATATCGTAACCAGGTAAACTGAACTAGACAGGGCTCAGAACTCTGCTGTACTTACACAACATTTACATATTACGGACCTCCCTTTGATGTGACCTGTGTTAGGCTATTGCAGACACATTAACGCTGTTCTGCAAGCATCACTTTTCTCTGTTTGACACTGAACACTTCTACTTGTAAACTGAGCTTTGTATTCATCTAGGACTTGACGATGGTCCATGATCCAGAAAAAATATTAATTTGTTAATTAGGACTATGGTGCTACCACTGAGGGGCTCATTCTGAGTACGGCGGTAACTGAACCGCCACACCGGCAGCAGTGTCTTGACCACCGCCGGGGTGGCAGTGCAGACTGCCATATAATGAGTGTGGCAATTTGGCTTGTGCCAAACCGCCATTTACCTGTTCCTACCGCCAGGGTGGTTGGACCCGCTGGGCCGGAAATGAGCATCTCTGACCCGGCGGGCCACCCAATACCGCCACTGGTATTCCAAGTCCCCTTTCCACAAGGGATTCTGTGGTGGTAGAACCGCCATGAAATCCCTGGTGGAAAGGCTACCGGCGACAGGAATTTGAACCACTCCCAGTAGTGATCACCCCCACCCCCCTGATCCCCGTACTTACCTCCCACCCTGATCCCTGTACTTATTCCCCATCCCTGCACCCACATGCACCCACAGACATGCACACCCTGACACACACTCACTCACACTCACAAAACCCTTACACTCACATGTGCACACACATGCAACACCCCCCATATCCTACACACATACACACACATACATGCAACACCCCCACCCTGTCCACATGCATGCACACACGCACCCCGTTTCAGCATTCGCATTCACCCACACACGCATCACAATCACCACATTTACACACAGACACACATGCACGCACAAACACTCCCTTCCCACCCCCATTCTTGACACGCATACACACAATCACACACACCCATTCATACACCCCACCCCCTCTCCTCCTGCAAGAGAACACTTACCTCGTCCGAAGAGGTGCTCCTCCCTGAGGGTGCGTGACCCTGCTCTCCCACGTCTGTCAGCGCCCCTTCATCAGGACACCGCCAGTCCGTATTACAGGTTGTAATATGGAAGGCGGTGACCTACTGGCGGTGCTGGTGGTGGAACCGCCCCAGCGCCTTCGACCGCCAGAACGACTACTGGAGGATTTCTACCCAAATTGTGGCGGAAATCCTTCAGTTCTCGTAATATGATGGTCAGAGGACCACCAGCACTGGCGGTCCTCTGGAACCCACAACTTCGGCGGTCTAAGGAAAAGACCGCCGAAGTCAGAATGAGCCCCTGTGTAACGTAACTGAGGGTTTACAGTCTGCTCTGTAATCCTTCTATCACACATCTCCGCACCAGTCTCTTAATCAAACCTGGTATTGCCATTCTTTTGACCAGGCAATCACGAAGATGACTTTTTTACCTCAATGCTGCACACTATGGTGAATCTTGCTGGATCACTAGCAATACTAGTTATCTTGGGGTCCACCTCTCAGCCTCTGCCTCATTAATGAAAATTGGAGAGTGGTCACTGAAAACTCAGGGGTTTCACTTGCTTTCCCTTCAGGAAAGCATTAGCGAAGAACTAGCTAACATGAAAATAATAAGTTACAGCAAGGAAAATCTGGCCTCTGCCCTGTGTGTTTACATCTGAGCGTGTAACACTTCAGGTACTCATTACCAACTCCTCCCATTTCTAACTCTTTCCCCCAAATGTCTCCCTCACTTCACCTGAGCATCAGTATGCTCCTTATGACACCACAGGAGCTCAGCACTACTTAACTCTGGAATCTTCTGCAAAGCAACTCTCTCACTGATCTCTGTCATACACAGAAGCAAACAAAATCATTTAATGAAAACCCTGAGACAGATAACATTCGTTTGGTGAAAAATCCAGTACTACTTTGAAGCAGGGTCTGGGTCCAACACCTCGTTGTTAGGCAGGTTAGTTAAGTAGATTCAGACCAGGCTGAGGTAAGTGATGTCCACTCTTCATTTGATTTTTCTTTACATCACTAGTGATCAGTATAATGTTATACAGTGTTTCTTATTTAGGTTGGGGTGTTTTTTCACACCATTGATTACTCAGTACTCTTCTTAGCCTCTTCCTCTTTTCTTTTTTCTACAGGGTTTCCCCATCTCCTGCTCTCTCTTGGATTGCTCCAGGATTGGTGTGAGCCTCAGTAAGGAAAGACAAAAAGAAGTCCAGCTAAGTGTAAGTTAGTACCTCTAACAGGCAGGGGAAGGAAAGGTCATGAGGGGACTGGAATCACCCGTGCTTATCACCACCAGTGTGCAAAAAGACTCTGTAGTTTGCCCTGGTCTCAGGTGACCTATTTTATCAGGTGTTTCCACTGTACTCCCCGACATATATAGGTGCCATCCGTTCCTCCCACCACAAATGCAGCTTGCACGGACCACCTATCTAGGAGTTTTCCCTGTCCCGCTCAACCCTCCACCTCTTAACTTCTTGCAGTGGCCGCGTATGTGGTCCCATATGTGACCTAGTCACGTTCCTCCTGAAACGTGGCGGGCGACTCGTCCTCTTGCTGTCTCCTCTCCACTTTCATTCAGGTCAGCTCTGGCCTCCTCTCTGGCTTTCGCGTCCTGGGATGACTCTTCTGGTTTCTCCTGGCCTCCTCTTGCACTGCTCCTGATCTCCAACGCCACCTTCCACACTCTCTCTGTCAGCACTGCCTCCTTTTTAGGCTGTCGGACGTTCTGCAAATGCGATTTCAATGTATCGGCTAGACCTGCGGGCCTTTCCTTCGTGGTACCTCTGGGGGGCTTGCCTCGGACTTCATCCGACTCCACACTTTCAGTAGCCACGGTTCTTGGTTCAGTGGATGTGTACCTGCCACATTCGTAAAAGCTAAAGGCACTCTAGGAACTTGCATTACTCCTGCATCGCCAGCTACTCCCTAGTGATCATTATAATGGCTAGCCTTGTATGAGTTATATTTAGCATCTGAAATTAGTTTTAATGAAAGTGGGACCCTTTGTAGTAGGCCCAAAGGCCAATACAGAGCTTAGCGACTGAACTCTTTGTCACCAGATGTTAGTGCAAAGAAGCATGATGAGAGAAGCTGCAAGATCTTATGATGATGCCAATGACTGACCTTGCGACAACATGATGTGCCAGCTGCAATCTGCATAAGATAAGAGTGACAGGCCAAGGAAAAAAGCACTGAGATAGATAGAATGATAAATTGAAGTTTTCTGAAGGAAGTATGAAGTATAAGTAAAAAACTTGGTTAAAACTTTCAGGAGGTAAAAGCATACAGATCTTTTGTATGGTTTCCTTAAAGTTAGACTCGGCATCCAGCCCTTGTTCCTAACAGCTTAATTCTTACAAACAACAATGTTCTCCTGTGGAGGATATTTGTATCCTCCAATGTAAAGAGTATTTGCAGATGTTTTTTTAATGAACTGACTGGACTATTCATGTTTGTCTTATTCTGCTCAATCCACTGTCATTGCCTCCATGCAAAAAATATGATGTAAATTAAAACCCGTTGTTAAACTCACAATTTAGACATATTTGATAAAGTAACCTGGTAGACCTTCTTAATTCGCAATTCTATGTCACAAGGATTTTTCTCAGGTTTTGGGTCTTCTAGCACAATTTATGTAATTGCACATCCTTGTGCCACTTACTAACACTTTTGGACATTGCATACTATAACTTGGGATACTTGTTATGTGCATCATCCTGCATAATTCCGTTCTTATGTCTGCATTATGAGGATTGTGAAAGCTGAATTAATTACTAATAAATGTGCATTAATTAATAGCTAAGAATTTACATGAATTAGGATCACATAGAAAAAATTGTGTGTCTTGGAGAATATGCCCACTGATGTGACTGCCATGACATGTACGACATTAATAAAGAATTTCACTTATATTCTAGATAGATGTGCATGTGTAGAATACAATGTATGAGTTCATCATACTAACGTATTAGTACTATGCATTTGCCTAAATGTATTAAGGCATCGATTAATTATGAGATTTGGGCCTAGTCGACAAAGTCTTATGTTAAGTTTCATGACATAAATAAATGTTCGTAAATGTTTTGTGAAAGCAGACAATTAATATTCCTTGTTCACACTGTGCTGACCATGCGATTTGTAGATGTCTTAAACTTTCTTGTGAGAACTATCTGCTGAAATGTACTGTACTGCGAATCGTTGCAAATGCATATGAGAAACTGATGTTCCCAGGATTAAACAATGGCTGCACTGACTGCAGGTAGGACTACAACTAAAAAGTTACTTGACAAAGCTGATGTTAGGAACAGGAGAAGAGAAGCCAATCATAGACGTGTGAAAGACTGTCTAGTTATATCATAGATTTAAAAATTAGGGTTTATTGTTTCTATTCTGAACATACAATATTCTCACCAATGACGGCGTAAGAAGATACTTTATGGAGTTTAACTTAGCCTGACTGCACTTTGGAGTCCTAAAGCATTCAATCCCACTCTCTACCCTTTGGCAGTCCTGTTTGTGGAGCACTGCAGTTCCAGATGTTCAATCAATCAGTCAATCAATCGGTGCTTGTATAGAGCAACTACTCACCCGTTAGGGTCTCAAGGCGCCTGGAGGGGGGAGTGTAGCATTTACCGGTGAGGTAGTTCTTAAAAAAGCCATGTCTTCAGTTCCTTCGTGAAGCTGAGGAGGGAGGTGGTGTGTCTGATGTGGAGAGGGAGGGCGTTCCAGGCGGTGGCTGCAAGGTAGGAAAAAGAGCGTCCTCCCGTGCTGGTTTTCCTCATGCGGGTAGGCTGGTCTGGTGTTGTGGAGGGCTTTGTGTGTGTGGGTGAGGATCTTGAAGGTGATTCCTTTCTCTAAGGGAAGACAGTGCAGTGTACGCAGGTGTTGCGAGATGTGCCAATGTCGAGGTAGGTCGAAGAACAGTCTGCCAGGGGCTTTCTGGATGTTTTGTAGTTTGTGGGTGAGTTTCTTGTTGATTCAGGCGTAGAGTGCGTTGTCATAGTCCAGTCTGCTGGTGATGAGGGCGTGTGTGACAGTCTTTCTATGTTCGAGGGGGATCCACTTGAAGGACTTGCGTTAGAGGCAGAGGGTGCGGAAGCAGGTGGAGGTGACTGAGTTGGTTTGATGGTTCATGCTGAGGTTGGAGTCCAGGATGATTCTGAGGCTGCGGCTTGGCTGGTGGGGTTGGGTGGGTTTCTGAGGGTGGGAGGCCACCAGGAGTCGTTCCACACGTTGGGTTGAGGGCCCATGATGAGTACTTCTGTCTTGTTTGCGTTGAGTTGAAGGCAGCTGTTTCTCATCCAGTTAACGACTGCTTCCATGCCTTCGTGGAAGTTGTGCCTGGCTTTGTTGGGTTCGCAGGAGAGGATTGACTGTCATTGGCATAGGAGATTATGTTGATTCAGTAGCTTCTAACAAGGGTGGCTAGTGGGGCCATGTAGATGTTAAACATCGTGGGGCTCAGGGAGGATCCCTGGGACACTCAGCAGGTGCAGGGTGTGATGTCTGCGAGGAAGGGGGCGAGCCTCACTCACTGAGTTCTGCCCAAGAGGAAGGATTGGATCGAGTAAAGAGCCTTGCCTCTGATGCTGGCTTCGTGGAGTCTTCTTATCAGGGTGTGCTGGGAGACTGTGTCGAAGGCTGCCGAGAAGTCTAGTAGGATAAATGCTATTGTCTCTCCCTTGTCCACCAGGGAGCAGACGTCGTCTGTTGCAGCCAGGATGTTCTTTTCCTCATAGTTTATCCTCATAGAGTAATTATGTTAATGCTGATTCCTTAGCTTGATGACCTTTCTAAGTTGGTTCAGTTGACTTAAAGCCCAACCGTGGCTGAGCCAACCCCCTTCACTATCCCATTGCTGACACTGACCAGCCGGATGTCCAACTGACGAAGAATCGCAGCTTGCCAATCCATTTAGGTGAGATATAACAAGATGTTATTGTTTTTGTTATAAATGTTGATCTTTTTTCCTAGGTACCAACAGCTATTTTGATAGAGCCTTAGTTAGATGTTTTCCAAACTAACTTTGACTAAAATTACTTTTGCATGAAGCCCAATCATGCCATTCGAATTGGAGGCTTATTTAGGATGTCCTGCGCTAGTAAATGCTATCAACAAAGAATTGATTTTCTTCACCTGTTGAATCTAGATGTATATGCCATCTCTGTTGTGCAGTTACTGATGCTATTAATTTGTACTGTAACTCTTGAATGCCTAATGATTAATGCTTTAGTTACATTGAGGTTCTTCCTCCGCTTTGGTCAGCCTGTGTTGTTTGTATATGTTTATCGTTTGGTTTTGAGACTAATTTACGTGATATTAGCATTGTTAATCTAGGGGAATAAACATTTCTAATTCAACTAAAGGTGTGGTTATTCATGGCCGCATGGGTCATGGTGAGTAAAGATTACTGACTCCTAAATAGTAAAGTAGTTGTTATTGATTATGTAGTTACATTGCTGATTTGAAGTTATGATCCATGGTGGAATCACTCTAAGCGTAGTTACAAGGTCCATCAAACCTCTAACCAGTCCCCTTTTTAATAAATTATATAAGGGCAGACGCTCTCACAGTTTTGGTAGCAGAGTCAGATGGTTACGTCTCCTTAAGAAGCCACCATAATTTTCTAGATTTGGTAATGCAAACAAAAGATTATGTTTCCCTAAGAGCCTACCATGACTTTTCCCAGAACCTTGGAGGTTGCCAATGCTTGTTTGAAGAGGTTCTCAGCGTTCCTAGTGAGAGTGTGAGAGAAATAGTTTTTGTGCTTGCACTGCTTAAGCAAATCACAGGGGAATTGTGATGTTTGTGAGTAATAGGGAGTTGGCGTCCTCCAATGAAGTTGTTTAAGGAGTTTGCATACTCCAATGAAGTTGTTTAAGGAGTTTGGGTACTCCAAGGAGTGTGTGCATGGAAATCATCGAACTTCACATGTATGTGGCACTTTGTGCTAAAAAATTGCCTACGTGGTTGTTGGTATATGGGCCCTGCATGGTCTAAGACTCCGGAGTATTGTACAAGTGTATGAGACACTTGCTCCTATATTTATACTTTTTGATGGAAAACTGCGCAAACACAGTTTTGCATCAAAAAGTATAGCGCTGGCTTGGTCATTCCAGAGTGCCAGCCGGATGCCAAATTTATGGAATGCCACAAGCCGGCAGAAACGGTGGGCTAATGTCTGGGAAAATGACGCTAGCCGGGTGGGGGTGGTGGTATTGAGAAAGAGGGTTTTGCACCAAAAAATGACGTTAGGCTGGTTAGAGGCAAAATAAATGCCTCTAACAAGCCTAGCATTATTTCCTAATGCAAAACCATCCATACCGCATGACTCCTGTCACCACCCCATTGGCCAGCACATGGGACAAGGGTCGTCTGGGCATGGCCATTGCACCCAGTGCCTTGTTGGGGGGCCCTTTCCAGGGCCCCCAATGGCACTTTAAAAAATATTTAAAAATACTTACCTCCACTTAACCTACTTACCTGGGATGGGTCCCCCCATCCTCTGGTGTCCCTCTGGTGTGGGTGGGGGTGTTCCTGGGGCTTGAGGTGGGAACCTGTGGGCTTTTTCCATGGTGACTGACCATGGAAATGAGTCCACAGGACCCCTAACACCTGCCATGACCCAGGCGTTAGGGGTCCTGTGGACCCTTTTCCATTATCTATGCCCGCCCCCGTGCACCATTTTCGCATGGGAGGATAAAGAAGGCGCTAGGGCCTACGAGTCATTTTTTGGATGGGAGCACCTACCTTGCATCTCATTGACGCAAGGAGGTTTGAAGCAGCCAAAAAATGACTTTAACTCCAATATTTTGGCACTAGATGGGTCTAGCATCAAAGTATAAATATGGAGTTAAGTTTGCGCTGAATTAGCGTAAAAAATTGGCGCTAATTCAGCGCAAAGGAAGTATAAATATGCCCCTTGGTTTGATATTGTAATTCGTCTGTTTAATAGGCCAATCAGGCGTGGTTCACAAACTCAGAGTGCGTATTAAAAAGGTGTTAGTTTTAACGGAGATTTGGTGAATCCAAATGCACCAGGAGGATCTGATGATCAGTTGAGGGTAGAATTTCCTGGTAGAATTTTGCATGCAAGTCCGGGAAACTGAGATAGAAGGAGTCAGAGCTAAAAGCCACAGTTGAAAATTCAGTAAGCGATTGTGTTACCTACCTGTAGTAGACAGACAAGTTTGTGTATTGATTTTATTTAGTGCTCGCAATATTCACATTAGTTTGGCGTGAATCTGAGTTGAGGAAGACAAGCCGGAGGGCTTTGTCAGTCGCTGTACATGTGAGTGTGATGTCACTAGAGCTGCACTGGGATAGGTTGGTTAGTGAGAAAAGCCGCAAATGGTTTGGTGAACAACCATGAAGCGTTACTGGGTGAGAAGGCAGACAAAAAGGATTTTGGGATTGAAATGTATTACCTGATTTGATTGAAAGCGTAGCCTAAACACAAAATGAAAAATTTCAAAGCATTAATGAGTGCCCTAAGGGAAGATGTGTTAATTCCAGTCAGGTTAGGAGAAGTTACACCGCCAGAAGGTACACCTGCATATATTAAATTCGGAGAACAAGATGCTGCGCCATGTCTTTGGCTAAAACAATGGTGCAAAGAGACAGAGAAAGAAGGGAGCTTAGCGTTTCCTGCCCACGGAACCTTTAATTTGAGAATATTCGAGAATTTGAGGAGAGTACTGTATGATTCAAAACCTCCTCCGAGACCTGCACAGTTTGAAGGATTAGCTATTTGGGCGTTAGTGGCCAGACAGCAACAGACATTTGAGAGGAGATTGAGAAAAGCTGAGAAAACTTTAGCTGAGGCGAGATGGGATAGAGAGGAGAAATTTTGGAGAACTGATACTTTACAGGGAATTAAGATGTTTCCGGCAAGTACACAAGAGAATGAGAGCCATGTCAAACAGAAGGCTAAAAGAAACAGTTTGCATCCTTATGAGGAAAAAGAGCAGGAGGCAAAAGAGTACAGACTATCCTTGACTTACAATGAAGATTCAGATGACAATGAGTTTACTTTACAATTATTGAGAAGTTGTACCCCACCATATGCAGCACACGTGGACGGTCCAAGTACTAGTGCCGATCCTACTGCTCCAGTACCTACTGAAGCAACACAAGGCCAAGTACAGACTAGCCATATTATCCCTACTACTTGCACAATTCAGACACCTGTGCCGCAGGTTGACATCCCTAGGATTTATCCAGATGTCCCTATTGTAAACTCAACACCAAGTTTAATAGTTCCGAAAGGTCAAGTGTCCCAAATGAGACAGGTTTACCAAAACCTGACATTGATTCAAATAGAATCTACACCTAATTTGATGTCCCCAATGCAAGCTCAAGATACATACCCATAACAATGTCACAGACAAAAACATCTGCTTTTACAAGTCAGAATACAGGAGTAATGTATCCTGGAGATCAGAGCGTTTGACCAAATCCAGACGCTGTGTCAGTACTTGATACTATTGGTCCTGTTATACCATTGTTTGCCAGGGAACTAATAAGAGCCATGAACAGAAAACTTTAAATTCGAGTGCAGAATTGGGAAGATTCAATGTAAATACAGGAAGTTTGACTCCAGTAAGCAAAGCATTTGACATGACATCCATCAATCGACTTGAATTATTCCAGGACTCCACCGAATATCTCGGGGAAACCAGATATAGGTTCTATCCCGTTCTTGGTGACACCAAAGACTCCATGCTTAACATTACAACAGCTGCCCGGTGCAAGTAATGTCTCATCAGCAATTAACCGAACGGTTGGACAAATTGAGTATCACACCAGGAGATTCCAGTGGAGGAAGTCCGTTAAATTTGACCAGGCTTAAAATGGAAATAGAAGAGTTAATTGAAGGAGCAATTGGATTGGACAGACTTCACTCATACCGAGAAGATGAGTGGCGCTTTTTGTGCAAACTAATTACCAACAAAGCAGGATTGGTACATCAGAAATCAGCAAACCTGGCAGATAAATATGACACAGAAATTGAGAAAACAAAGCATCTGAGAAGCAGTTACAGACTCAAAGGATATTGGGAACATGAGAATACCGGGAATGAAAATTCACATAAGGGAATTAATACAGAGCATTCGAACATGGGGAGCATTAGACATATGGGAAGGCAGATGGGTAAAGAAACAAGCCAAAAGGAAAAGGGAGTCTGCAAATCAAACTGTTAATGTACAGCAGACTGATGATCCCGTAAAAATCCTACCAATGAGAGAAATTCCGAGAGGGAATTTTGTCCATGTCCCTTGGAGCAGAAGTGACATTTTGTCATTTACAAAAGACTAATCAAGATTGAGAGAGAAACCAGTGGAATGGTGCCAGCAAACAGATAGGTTTGTGAAACTTACAAAATGCCTGTGGGAAGATTTGAATACACGGTTGGAAATAGTGGTTCCAGCAGATTTGTCGGTGGAATGTAAAAGGAGTATAGATTACCAGTGAGAGAGCCCCCTCGAGACCAGTCCACAGGTGCCCCATCTCCTGACGTAATGAAGTATTACAAAGTGATTGAGTTCTTGAAAACAAGAATGTCTCACAAAAATAGCGATTGGCAGAGAATAGACAGGACAGCACAGGAAGGAAAAGAGTCCATACATGTGTACTACAAAAGATTGTTACAGGCATTCAACCATTATAGTGGTACAGAAACAATTGAGCAGAAATACATGATTTGCTTTGTGTTCAGATTTGTTGAAGGATTGAAACTTGAAATTGGCCAGATGATTAAGAGTCATTTGATTTGTTGGCAAGCAAAGCCAATTGATGAAGTATTATAAGATGCTAAGTACTGTAGTGACGAGATTTGAATTGAAACAGAGAAAGTTGAAAGAGAAAACAATGATGATGCAGGTTAAAGCGGCACAATCAGGAATGCAAGAGAGTTTTCAGCAGCAGCCACAGCATGGAAACATGTTGTTTCAGAATCAGGCAAGAGGTAGAGGTCATGGTAGAAATGGAAATGTGGACCGTGGTCCCTGTTTGAATACTGTAGTCACTCAGAATGATGTGCAGGCTTGTGGAGGCCTCGGACATTGGAAGCAGAAGTGTCCGACGCTAGGACAGGAAGGTGTTACCTCACAGACAGATGAAATCAATTCTTTTCCAAACATGAGAGGACCAAGAGTGAGAGGTCAAAATTTTGTTTTCCAAAACAATGTGAATCCGGTGCAAGGTCCTCAGCCCATGCAACCGATGCAAATGCCACGTTTGCAGATGCCACAGGCACAGCAAATGCAACCCCAAGTTTAAATGGTACCTAGACCACAAATACAGATACCTCAAGCCCCAATGGATCAGCAGCAGAGTTGCTTCCTCAGTAGGGCATAGGTCAAAGGTTTAACCCCAGTAATAACACAGTAAACCAATACCCATTACACAGTGAGGATGGAATGAATGATGACTGGGTGAGTGAGAGTTCAGATGAAGAAGAATGTGTGTTAGCAGATTCATTAGAAGTCAACCAAAAGGGCCCTTATGTTAAGGGAAAGGTAATGGGTCACAAAGTTTAATTCTTGGTTGATACAGGAGCTACACGCTCTACTATAAGTGCAGAAGTCCCTAACTTACCTTTTCAGGAAGAACAGTACAAATTGTAGGAGTTGGAAACCAGTATTTGACCAACCCAATTACTGAACCAGTTTCAGTTAAAATTGGAAATTTCAGAGGTCTACACAAGTTTGTAGTTTGTGACTCGAGTCCTGTTTCCTTACTAGGAAGAGATTTGCTATGCAAAACAAGATGTTCAATTACTTATTCAAATGATGGAATTGCTATTCAGACAAATACTGATGATGAAGATGACCAACTTGAGGTAACAGGCTGTAACTCAGTAAATGAAGAGTACCCCTTAATCAGTTTCTTTCCTGTCATTATAGTACAAGATCTTCCTTCTGATTTGCAGGGAACAGTTTAGATGAAAGTATGGGATTTTTCAGGGAAAGACATTGGTCTAATCAAAGGAGTTGAGCCAGTCAAAGTTCCAGTTAAGCCAAATGCAATTTCCCCCCAGATCCCCTAATACCACATGACACAGGATACTATTGAAGGGGTCGCACCTATAATTGCAGAATTTGTAAGGCAAGGCATCTTAAAAGAAGTATTGAGCAGCCCATGTAACTCACCTATGATGGGACTGTGAAAGCCATGTGGGAACTTTGGAATAGTTCAGGATTTGAGGAAAATAAATGATATTGTGATTATGTACAAACACATTTTCCCATAGACACAGAATGGGCAAAACTGCGTGCTACATGTGGCCCTAAATGTTGTACTGTGGTGCCAAATCCAGCAGTGATATTGTTTCAGGTTCCATATGATGCTGAATGGTTCACCTTAGTGGACCTGTCACAAGCATTATTTTCTGTACCTCTTCACGAGGATAGCCAATTTCTCTTCTGTTTTAAATTCTTTGATTGCGTATATTGTTGGTGCAGAATTCCGCAAGGTTTTTCAGAGTCACCATCCATCTTGATTCAGATACTGAAGAAGGATCTAGAGTCACTGGAAATGCCTTTCCAATCAACATTAGTTCAATACATTGATGATTTGTTAGTTGCTTCAAAGACAAAGGAAGAGTGCAGGCAAGATACTATTGCCTTATTAAATAATTTGAGAAAGAATGGACACAAAGGCCCTCATTATGATGTTGGCGGTCTGGGCCGCCATGCCGGCGGTCAATACCGTCACCCGGCATGGCGGCCCAGACCGCCACATAATGATGACAGGGAGGGCCGCCATAGGCGGCCCTCCTCCACTGCCAGGCTGCCTCTGACAGGCAGCCTGGCGGTGGACGGCATCATTATCCGACAGTACAGCGCTGCTGCCCCTCGGATAATGATCCCATGTCCTCCAGCCTTTCCCTGGCGGAAGGGGTGCTCCGGGACCCCTGTGCAGTGCCCCATCGCGCAGGTTACTGCCCGATATACAGGCAGTGATATGCGCGACGGGTGCAGCTGCACCCGCTGCACAGAGGCATTGACGGTGGCTCCATGTGGAGCCGCCGGCAATGTCCCGGCCATGCATTCTGCTGGGCTGGCGGGCGGAAACAGTGTTTCCGCCCGCCGGCCCAGCAGAATGTATATTATACGGCCGGCCGGGTACCAGGGGGGCTGGCGGTCGATAGAAAGACCGCCAGCGTGAACACGGTGGTGTTAACCACCATGTTCATAATGAGAGCCAAAGTGTCTCCAGCAAAATTATAGCATTGCCAGAAAGAAGTGCAATATTTGGGACATCAGATTGAAAAGGGAGCAAGGAAAATTTCCAGAGAAGGGGTCACTGCCATTTAACAGATGAATCCCCAAGTTACACAAAGAGATGTCAGAATGTTTCTGGGAATGGTGAGGTATTGTGGACAGTGGATTCCCAATTTTTCAATCAATCTCAAAACCACTACACAAGTTGACACACAATGAGGTTACTGACCCCCTAGAGGTAGATCAAATTTGTCTGAAAGCCTTTACTGATCTGAGAGAAAATCTGTGCAAAGCTCCAGCTTTGGGAATGCCTCACTACACAAAACCTTCAATGTTGTTTTGTCATGAGCGTGATGCATGTTCTTTGTCCGTCCTGACACAGGTACATGGTGGCGTAAACCGCCCAGTAGCACATTTTTTAGCTACTTTGGACCCAGTTGCAGCAGCTTTACCTGGCTGTTTGCGAACTGTGGCAGCTGTTTGTTTGAGCCTCCCTCAGAGTGACAGTATTGTGATGGGACATCCCTTAACTGTTTTGGTCTCTCAGTCCATTGAAGTTTTGCTTACCCGAACAAAGATCCAACATCTGACGAATGTCAGATTGACCCGATATGAAACTATAATTCTGGGTTCACCAAATGTTACTCTGAAAAGGTGTACAGTGCTTAGCCCAGCAACTTTGCTTCCAAAAAAAAAATATTGAAATTGACAAATTGACAAATTAAAAGATGTTGAACATGACTGTCTGGAGGTTACTCATTTGTGCACAAAACCTAAACCTGACATTCGAGATACCCGAGTGGAAGAAAATTACCAAATTATTTTTGTTGATGGTTCCTGTTTAAGAGATAACATGGGAACATTGAAAGCAGGATATGCTGTGTGCACAATTTCTGGTAAACTCGAAGCTTCCTGGCTTCAGGGAGTATATTCTGCACAACTGGCATAATTGGTAGCTCTTACTGGAGCATGCCATGTCTCTGCACAGCTTAAAATGACCATTTATGCAGACAGCCTGTACGGTTTTGGAATAGTCCGTGATTTCGGTCAGCTATGGTCACAGAGAGGTTTTATGACCTCTTCTGGTTCGCCAGTTAGAAATGGTGATAGAATCCATGACTTGCAAAGGTGTGTGCGTCCACGAATCTGAAATGGCCAGACGCACTATCGTTAGTTCTGATGAGTATGAGAAACACACCTGACAGAAAGACTGGACTGTCACCGCATTAAATCCTCATGGGCAGAGCAATGAGACCACCTGCGGTTCCTTCCATTGCTCTTGTGAACATAACAGATGATATGGTGTTTGATTACTGCAAGGGTCTGGCTGATGTGGTTTGCTCTTTCTCTCATCAGGTGGAGGCTACAACTGTGCAGCCATCCTAAGACCAGAGTCACATCCTGAGAGCTAGAGACTGGGTTGTAATCAGAAAACACATGAGGAAGACTTGTTTGGAGCCCAGGTGGAACGGGCCTCACCAAGTAGTACTGGTTACTACTGTGGCTGTGAAGTGTGCAGGAGTTCTGAACTGGATTTATGTCAGCCATACTCAGAAAGTACCCTGTCATTTAGACAATGAAGAAGAGTTGTTGAGAATACCAACAACATCTGGACGAACCCCAGAAGCAGACAAGGAGACTGCAGAATCAGAAACGGAATCTGAGCAGACCGAGGAAAATCCAGACACTCCTGTAAGAGCCGAGACGGAGGACTTACAGGAAAGGTACATCGAGCAAGCCTCAACTGAGATCGCAGGAGAGTCTAGTCAGAGGAGGGCTCTCCCAGAAGCAGATGATCTTGAAAATCTAGAAGAACAGCCCACCGTCTCGGTGGAGAGAGTTGAGTCAAATCAGAGTCAAAAGGACCGGACTCCTCCAGAACCAGCTGCAGGTACATCAAGTCAAAATCCTGCAGAAAAATGAGAAGCTGTAAACCCAGCACTGAAAAGAACATTCACAAAAGGAAGACAGGAAGAGGACAAGTGGCCAAGATCACAAGCAAAGAGAAAAGACTCAGTTGCATTATCAACAATCAAAGAAGAAGTAGGCACCATGAGAAAAGAAGATTTGAGTGATGGAGAATTAAGTGGAGATTGAAGACCGAAAAGAAAAAGAATTGCAAATCGAAGGTACGCAGGACCTGAATGGGCTCATGCAACAACTAGTGGTTTGCAAGTGAATTTTTGTCATTTTGTTTTGATCAAGAGATTCCAGGCCAATACTTTGGCACGTGAAGTTTGTCAATGAACTGAACTTTGAGAAGGATTCTGTGCAACGGAAAGAGAGAAAAGAAACATTGAAAGTAACCTGAAAAGACTTAAATAAACTGATTTTGACAAGCTGCTAAACCAATTTTTTTGACAACAGTTACCGATTTTGACAAAAGTTCTGGACAAGAGACTGAAAGCTGTAAATAACTGGCAAGAGGATTAAAGATTTTGTATTTTGTTTTGTTTTGCTGCATAGATGTATATATTCCCCTCTTTCTACTTTCTGATTCTTTACAGATCATGAGTAACCACAACAAGGAGGTTAGGAACAATAGGTGCTGTAAATACATAGCTATTAGCTTAGCGACTGTGTACATGATAGTACGCTTGTTCTGGATTGTGAGTATGAGCTTTCTCGGTAAAGCTGTAGCTAATCATACCTCTGCTTTAGAAACTACTACTAAACTTACAAAGTTAGACAAGTCTAAAAGGGCCAAAATATATTTACACATAGATAGGTCACAAGAAGATCTTTCCTCTCATGTTTTCTATTGCTTATTGCGTGAATATGTTGAGACGATGAATGCGAGAGATTGTTATGTTTGCACCCAAATTCCTTCATCAATAGAGGAAGGAATAACCTACCAAAGTTTGCCATTAACGCATAGAATTAGTCACAGTCTTTTACTAACAAGATTCTATAACCAAGAATACATACAATATTTCTATTCAAATCACAATGTAGTGTTTTCTTTTGTTCCTATTATTAAATACTTGAGTAGAGTGGCTAAAGAAAAAAATATAGAATTAGTGAGAGGTTTCTTTGAACCTACATTGACATTTGGTACAGCTTCTGCGCATAGGAACAATTTAAGTTCAGACTGATGACAGAAGAAAGGCATTGAAGGAGAAGAGAAATCAGAGAAGGGCTCAGAGAAAAGGACATTTAGAAATGATTATGCATTTAGTGAAACTAAAACACAAGGGAATTTAGCTTTTGATGCACAACACATAGGGAAGCTTTGTATATATATAGACCACAATCCAGAACTGATACATTATTTGTGGGAAGGAGTGAATGCAGACATGTGTTTCTCTTCCAGAGTAAACAAACGTTCATGTTAAATGGACAAGACCCAGCTATTACAGAGGTTTATTATATATGTAGACCTAATGCTTATTACTCTCTGCCAAGAGGATGGTATGGCACATGTTACTTGGGTATAGTTTTCCAAAAGATTTCTCAACTTGAAAACTTAAACGAGACACCTAAACTGAATGAATTACACCTTGGTAGACCAAAGAGAGAGTCTTATTCTGGTATAACTGGAGATACATTCGGAGCAAATAGTCCCTCAGTGGGAGTTATTCTGAATTCTTTAAAGATTCAAAAGTTGTCTACTATTGTGGATAACATGCTGACTAGTTTTTCAGGAGCCATAGTCTTAATGGACACTGAAAAGGCTGCGGTAAGATCTATGAATCTTCAGAACCGCCTTGCGTTAGACATCCTTTTAGCAAAGGAGGGCAGAGTCTGTAAAATGCTGAATTCGCAACATTGTTGTACATATATTCCTGATAATAGTAGAGAAATTAGAAGCTTCATTAACAATCTGACTAACATTAAGTCTGACCTAAAAGTTCTAGAAGAACCTGGAGTTTGGGAAAAGGTTGGCAAAGGTTTTGCTTCTGTCAGAAATTGGCTGGGCAACCTAGGGAAACGTATAATAATGAAAATAATACAAATAATATTGATTATTATAATTTGTATCAGTGGCTTATGGGGAGTTTGGAAATTGTACCATGTAATTAAAAGGCAGAAAATGAAAAATGATCAGAGGAGGAAAGAAATTAAATTAGAAATGAAAAGGAGTACACATTTGAGAATTTGGAAAGGAAAGGAAATGTGAAACATTATTATGAAACAAAACTTTGGATGAACAAAAATTGTGTTGTGTGATGTAGAGTGTGATGACACATTTAGTTATCAGAGGAGGGATTGTGAAAGCTGAATTAATTACTAATAAATTTGCACTGGTTAATAGCTAAGAATTGACATGAATTAGGGTAACATAGAGAAAATTGTGTGTCTTGGAGAATGTGCCCACTGATGGGGCCACCATGACATGTACGACATTAATAAAGAATTTCACCTATATTCTAGATAATGTGCACATGTAGAATAATATGTATTAGTGGATCATACTAACGCATTAGTACTATATATTTGCTTAAATATATTAAGGCATCAGTTAATTATGAGATTTGGGCATAGTCGACAAAGCCTTATGTTAAGTTTCTTGGCATAAATAAATGTTCGTAAATGTTTTGTGAAAGCAGAGAATTTATATTGTTCCTTGTTAACACAGTGCGGACCATGAGATTTGTAGATGTCTTAAACTTTCTTGTGAGAACTATCTGCCGAAATGTACTGTACTGCGAATCGTTACAAATGTATCTTTTTTGCGTGAGAAACTGATGTTCCCAGGATTCAATCGAGGAGAGGTACAACAAGAAGTTATTGTTTCTGTTATAAATGTTGTTCTTTTCTCCTAGGGACCAACCACTACTTTGATAGAGCCTTTGTTAGATGTTTTCGAAATTAACTTTTACTAAATATACTTTTGCATGAAGCCCAATCATACCATTCGAATTAGAGGGTTATTTAGAATGTCCTGCGCTAATAAATGATATTAACAAAGAATTGATTTTGTTCACCTGTTGAATCTAGATGTATGCCATCTCTGTTGTGCAGTTATTGATGCTATTAATTTGCACTGTAACTCTCGAATGCCTAATGATTAATGCTTTAGTTATATTGAGGTTCTTCTGCTGATTTGGTAGGCCTGTGTTGTTTGTATATGTTTATGATTTGGTTTTGAGACTAATTTACGTGATATCAGCATTGTTAATCTAGGGAAATAAACATTTATAATTCAACTAAAGGTGTGGTTATTCATGGCTGCATGGGTCTTGGTGAGTAAAGATTACTGAGTCCTAAATAGTAAAGAAATTGTTATTGATTATGTCGTTACATTGCTGATTTGAAGTTATGATCCATGGTGATATACTCTAAGCATTGTCAAAAGGTCCATCGAACCTCTACAGCGGCCCCTTAACAATAAATTATATAAAACCAAATAAGACCAGACGCGCTCACAGTTTAAAATAAAATCCTGAAAAAAAACTAATTAAAACATGGAGGGAGGAGACCGTGCTAAAATCAAATGAGAGAAATATGGAGGGATCAGACTGGGCTAACATCTTGTAAATCTGGACTTTAATAATTCACAGATTTGCTATTTGACTGTAAAAACCCCTTTGGGTAATAGGGTGGCCACAGTGTGTTATTTGGTGATGTATGTTCTATGTTAATGAACAAAGCCAATAAAGTTGTTTATCAAAAAAAATCTTGTTAAATGTTACAGCTCACACTACCGCATTCGGAGGCGGCCTGCACCGACAAGAGATGCTAATTACAGATTGCATCTGGCTGAGCTCAGACCCAAATGTTTTTTGTGGGCATGTCATGAACATCGAGTCACTAACAAGGCCGCCCGCCTTCACTTTGAATGTACCAATCTAGCATTAGCAGTCCTTCTATCTCGAGTTAATAACATCAATATTTTCCTTTTTTTCCTCAAATTAATGCTGCATAAGGGAAATAATTGCAATGTATTAATGAGTAACTTTTTTGCGGTTTTGCTTTGTGGAAAGCACAAACGGACTAGAACTTGGAGTTTGTACTAGTATGTTATTTTATTTGGATTTCTAAAGTGCAGCCTATCACCTGAAAAATATCCAGGTGCTAGAGCAGGTCTGTAGTCTTCTGCTGGATATATTTTGAAAAGGCAGGTCTTCAGCTTCTTGCATAATTCTGGAAGTGAGAAGAAGGCTCTTATGTGTAGTGGGAGGTAGCTGTAAGTTTTGAGTGCGAGGTAGGAGAAGGCTAGACCTACTGTTCTGTTTTTGCAGATGCAACGGGTGTGTGCAAGAGACAGTAAGGTAGAGGATAGGTGCAGGTGGGATGGTGGAAGTGGAGGCGGTAGTTGAGGTAAGCTGGTCCTGTGTTGTGCAATACCTTGTATGCATGTGTGAGGAGTTTGAATTGGCAGCCTTTCTGTATATGCAGCCAGTAGAGTTGTCTGAGGTGAGGTATTATGTGGGTGCGCCAAGGGAGGTCCAAGATGAGTCTGGCTATGGTGTTCTGGATGGTCTGGAGACAGTGAAGGAGGTGGTTGGGGATTCCGGCATGGAGTGTGTTGCCATAGTCTTGTCTACTCACCAGTAGTCTACCATAGCCCCTCAGCTGATTCATATCAATTCTCATTGTTGTAGATTAGAGATTAATTTGTGATCCCACAATATCAGTGAAAACCAGAACAATTCAGAGGTGGTTTTATCATATCATTACAGCAAACAGCATCCTTGTATACATCTTTTATAACGTGGAAACATAGGAGACGCATAGTAAGTGCAGTAGCTGTCCATTTTATGATTTATTGCAATGCTTAGCTTATAGCCTGAGCAGGTGGACACATTCAAAAAATTTCAGATCTCCAAGGCCCGACACTCACTGAATTTGCTTGGAGAGAACATATGTCACCAGTGCTCACAAGTGTACACTGGCTATATAGCAGTTGCAATTAATTACATAGGACTACTTTTGGGTCATAGATTACTAAAAGAAATTACATCAAAGAACAAAATCCATCCTACACAAGCCACTCACAGGACAAAGTCAGGCAGCATCACCAAAATCTAAGAATGTGTGAGCAACTGAATAGCACATTGCGGCCTGTATGACCAGCATTCCCCAAAAATATGTTGAATAAAACATTACAATTGTCAAGAAAGAGATCAGGTTCATAAACACTACCACTTCAGTAAATTATTAATGATAATGATGATAAAGTGGTAACAAATTAGGAGCAGAAAAAAGGAAAGAAAACATTGTTTCTTTTTTTTTAACAAAAAAAGGAAGGTGGGAATCTGCAAACAAAATCTGAAAAGAATATTCTTTCAAAGGTCTACTAGGAGTCTCTCCGATGGATTTGCAGCACAGTAACCAATGACTCAGGCAATTGCTTTCATGTATCTCTACTTCAGAACATTTAGCAAGCCTGTTTCTTGTGACTTGAGAGTGTTGCCATGTTCACTTTCCCATATAGTTGTAGTTGAAATTCGAGAGTCAATAATTGTGCAGGTATATGTGAAAAATTCAATGTTCTTTTCGTAGCACCCTGACGCCCAAGCACGATTCTAAATAGGCTGGTAACTGCTGGCTGAGATATGGCAATTGGGTGGGAAAACAATGAGGGAGAGAAGTTACCATCCTAGTTAGAATCGTACCAAGATACAAGAGCTTTTTCTGTTCTAGTCCAATATATTGCCAAGAAACCCTCTGGTGTAAGTGTGCTTTAACAAACACAAATTCTTAGAAGTCAAGGAATTTTGGGGTATGGAATTTGAAGTAAGTTCTCCTGCCCCTCTGCGCACCCTGCCCCTCTACCCTTAGCTCCCTGTTCATGTCACTACTGACAGCTGAAGAGGACCTAAAAAGTGAGAGCATCGCTCCTCCTCTGGTGCTCATGATGGGAAATTGACTCTCTGGAAATTGAGCCTCAACAATGATAACAGGTGTTTCCTTGCGAGGACTTAATATTACACTGTCATCTCTCTTGCATGAACCCTGTCAGTAGCGTAACAAAGGTGCAATAGTCCTCATGCCAGCAAAGAAAATGTGACCACTGTCCCCTGCTAGTAAATAATAGTCATAATTAGGGTGCAGGAGGCACCTGGCCCTTTTTGCAGGGTCATCCCCAAACATTTTGCCTCCTTCCTCCTATTTTTTCTGACCGGTTTTTGTTGGCTTTAGGACTCTGGGCACTTTACCACTGCTACCAGTGCTAAAGTGAATATGCTCACTTCTAAATTGTATTGGTAATTGGTTTATCCAAGATTTGCATATTTGATTTATTGGTAAGACCCTAGTAAAGTGCACCAGAGGTGCCCAGAGCCAGTAAATCAAATGCTATTAGTGGGCCTTCAGCACATGTCTCAGACTGTTTCAAACAGCCAATTCGACCTGGCAAGTGAACCCACTTGCCAGGTCCAAACCTTCCCTTTTTATACATGTAAGGCCCCCCTAAGGTAGGCCCTAGGTAGTCCCATGGACAGGGTGCAGTATATGTTAAAGGTAGCACATGTACTGATGTGTTTTATATGTCCTGACAGTAAAATACTGTCAAATTAGATGTTCACTGTTACAAGGTCTATCTCTCTCATAGGTTAACATGGGGTCTGCCTTTAAATATCTTTTAAGTGCATATTCCCTTTGGGAGCAGATAGAGATGTGGAGTTTGGGGTCTCTGAACCCACAATTTAAAAATATATCTTTTGGTGAACTTGGTTTTTAGATTGTCAGTTTGAAAATGCCACTTTTAGAAAGTGGGCATTTTCTTGCTTAAACCATTCTGTGACTCTGCCTGCTTGTGTATTCGTTGTCTGGGTAAGACTGACAGTTGGGCTGTTTGTGAATCTCCACTACACCTTGACACAAAGGGAGCTGGGGTGTAACCTGCATATCCTGATGGGTCATCTGGGCTAGAGTGGAGGGAGGAGCTGACACTTACACCTGAATGGGCTGTGCCTGCCCTTACACATTGCAGTCTCCAACCCTCTGGTGTGTGTCTGGGGCCAGGCCTGGGCAAGGCAGGATTTTGTGAACAACAGAGACTTTCCTTTGAAGTTTGCCTACTTTAAAGGCAGAAAGGGGTATAAGTAGTGGACCCAAAACCCTAGATTTTCAGATTATGTCTGCAACCAAGAGGAACCTCTGCCAAGGAGAAGAGCTGAAGAGCTGGAAGAGGAGTACTGCCCCTTTGCCGGGTTGGCCTGTAGTTGCTGCATCTGCCTGAAAGAGGACAAAGACTGGACTTTGTGGTATAGTCCTGCTTGTGAAGTGTCTCCAAGGGATTGGACTGATCTTGCCTCCTGTTTTGAAGTCTCAGGGCCATCAAAGACTTCCTCTGCCAGCACCTGGACTCTCTGCTGAGACTCCTACCCTGCCAAGGGGTGCCCTATCCAGTTCCTAGGACCTTGAAAGGTGAAGCTGCAATGCGGCTGTAAAAATGATGCGCCACCTCCATCGCGGCTGAAATCGAAGCACCACCTGCATCATGGCTGGGAAATCGCCGCATTACCTGCATCGCAGCTGAAATCGACACAACACCAACTTGCGGCTGCTAAAATTGACGCAAACTCACGTAGAGTGGATTCTTGTCCTCGTGGGGCTGGATTTTGCACACAACATCGCTGGGCGTCCAAATCGGCGTGAACCTGCCGGGACCCGAGGTGTCCATCCAGAAATTGATGTATCACTCTCTTGTGGGAGAGAAAAATGACACACCGCCTACATGACCGGAGAAGAAACTACGCACGGCCTCACTTGCCAGTTGGGGATCAAGACATCGCTGACTTTTCTGGCGCATGCTTGCCCGTGTGGCTTTATTTTTTACGCAAACCAAGTACTTTGTGTAACATCAGCGAATCCATTGTTTTCTATGGAGTAAGAATCTTTTTACTTTAAAAATTCATAATTTTACTTGTGTATGTTGGATTTTTGTCGTTTTTGGTCTTGTTTGATTTAGATAAATATTGGCTATTTTTCTAAACAGGTGTGGTGTCCATTCTGTAGTGTTTTCACTGTATTACTGTGTGTGTTGGTACAAATACTTTATACATTGCCTTTGAGATAAGTCTGACTGCTTGTGCCAAGCTACCAAGGAGGTGAGCAGGAGTTATCTTAAGTGTGTATCTCCATTGCCTTGACTAGAGTGAGGGTCCCTGGTTGGACAGAGTGCAAACTGATTGCCAATCAGAGACCCCATTTCTAACAGCACCTCACACCTCTGCGCCCTAGAGCTGCTGCACCTATTGCACCAATGAAAGCTAGGCTGATGGTCTTTGCACCTCAAGGATTTAAGGCAGAGCAGTAGATGGAGGTGGCACTGTTCCTCTTCACATTGTCCCTAACCTTTAAAGAGCAGCCTATAGAAAATGTGTATGTAATAACTCAGAATGGATAGGCTATGGATCCCCAGATTTGTTAACACATCAGATTTCATGAGCGTAAAAGCACACACAATTCTGGAAATGCCACTTTTAGAAAGTTGGCATTTTCTTGTCCAAATTGATTTGTGCCTTCTGCCAGTGCCACATGACTAGGAATGGCTCTGCTGTTGGGGTTTGTGTATTGCTTCCACAAAGGGGGCTTAGGTGTGAACAGAATGAGCCATCTGGACAGGATGATTGGGGAGGGGCTGTACCCAGCCTCACTTATTCTTTAAAGGGCTTTGCCTCCTGCAGAGGATTCTGACACCATGCATGCTCTGTCTTTGTTTACCCCATAGAGTTTGGAGCCTTGATAGGGGAAGGGGAAAAACTTTCCAGAACCAGATGTAGGAATATGACAGGGGGTCCCCTCACACAAAATATGGCACCAGGTATAAATATTCGACCTCCAGAGCCACTCATCAGCAGTCTCTTGGAACTGAGGAGGTTTCAGAAGAAGGACTGTCATGCTGCTGAAGGACTGCCTTGCTGTCTGAGAAGGTAGGTTTGACCTGCTTGCCTTCACCCTAGGCTACTCAGAGTGACTCCAATGGTGGGTTGGCTGACCTCATGTGTGAGCTACAGGGACACAACAAGCTTCAGAGGCCTCCCTGCAACTGCCCAGCTGACCTGCTGCACTTGACCTGCTTTGCCCTGCAACTGGACCTGCCTGAGCCCTGCTGCTGGTCTCTGCCTGGAGTGAATCCTGATCCCCAAGAGGTGCCCACCAGGTACTGGACCACTGGCTGGCATCAGAGTGTACTCCTCCCTGCTAAACTGTGAGTTTCATCAGAACCTACGCAGCACAACGCAACTTGAAGTAGGACTTTACATCGCAGCCCCACAGAGCTCCTGATTGGAACTGATGCTAAGAGACATGAAGCCTCACATCAAGGACATAACATACAGCTCTCAGTGGGACTAAACTGGTTCCTGTAGCCAGCCTGCTCTCCATGCAGTCAGCTTAAACTTGTGACTTTGGACCGGTCCAAATAGCCAGGCAACCAGATAGCCACAGTTGGTGCTTTGTGCTTGTGGCACTATTTCTACAAAAAAAAATTAAAGTGAATATCTCCAGTTCTACTGATTAGATTTTTGTCCTCCTGGTATCATTCTATTTAATAAAATTTACTTTGGTTTTCTTAATTGGTTAGGAATTTTTCTTCTGTTGTGTTTTCACTTCATTGTTTGCTGCATAAATACTTTACACATTACCTATAAGATAAGCCTGATCGCCTTGTGCCAAGCTACCAGAGGGTTAAGCATAGGTTAATTTAATGACTTTTGTGGCTCACCCTGACAAGGATTGTGGTTGTTGCCTGAGTGGGACATTCACTCCCATCAGAAATTAACCCAATTACTTATAGGTGGGATGAGGAAAAGCTTCAAGTGCCCATTGTCATTAATGTTTAGGGAAGTCTAATAGTAGTAGTCGAGGCTAGTTCAAAAGTGAGTCTGCAGTGGAAAGTTGATTCAAAAGTCGATAAACCAGCTCAGAAAGGATAAATGCCTCACATCAGAATTAAATGTCTGAGGGATGGAGCTGTGTGTGCACTAACATCTGTGTAAGCCAGCACTGATGTTATCTTCATAGGAAGAAGTGGTGTCTCATGGTTAAGCTCCTTTGCTTCATCTCTCTGATTGGTTTAGCCAATTGTGTTGGATCTTAATGATCTCAAAGTTTTAGAAGCTTAATCAAAAATAGAGACTTCGCCATAGCCCGCTGCCTTCCATCCTGATGGTTCACCTGTGACAGTACGTGGATATCTGCACCTCAATCTCTTCGTTAAATCATTATATATATTTTCCCATTGTTGTATGGAACTTTGTTAGTCGACTTGAAGGGTTGTAAGGGGGCTAACATCAGAAATACCTTTCCAAATTTGTGAAGACAATGTGACTCCACAATGAAGACCAAGAATCAAATCAATTAATTCAATTATATAGGACATTAATCCATCCAGTAAATCTGCAGAGTAGAAATAAATTCAAAAGATATAGCAATATAGTTTGAAGACCAGATTGTGCCAGTAGGTTAAATCGCTATAAAATGAGATCCAAAATAGCAACAGCCACAATGCAAAGAAACCCAATTGTTGCAATAGGGTGTTTCATAAAGAAACTCCCCTTTAATAATCTAAACATAGATTGAGATCAAATTTTCTAAAGTGGATTCCTAGCCGGGAGCATAAAAGGTGTCAGCATAGAGTCAAAATTCTGTTGACATTCAGGGAAATAAGAGAAGTGTTTAGCATGTATCTTTACACTTGGGAAAGCCCAGCAAAGATATCTGTATCTTCTCTCAAGGGAAAGTCTGCCTAACTAATGGTGGAAACACTAATCAAATATAACCAGTAGCTTCAAGAACATCCATATCTCTCTCCCACCACCAAGAGCCATGCATGAAGGGAGTTGACCTACTCCCTCAGTTCCCATCTCCTCAGGATTAGGTATTCAGCTGGCAGCATTGGACATCTCACACTCATGGTTCGTCATGAATAGAAGGCCTCTTATTATAATTTCTTCAAGTTTGTTGCCAACTTAGTTCCTGCAGGCCTCACTATCAGTAGTCTAATACAAATGATAAGCCTTTCTCTAGCTAATGAGAAGCGTTATAACGATCACTGGCAACATTAAAATTAGCATTTCCAATCAATGCCTAATATAAAGCTAAGCTATCCGCAAAATCAAAATGGATGCCTATTAAAATATTATATGTATATGTAAAATACAAACAAACATGAATATTAAATGTGAATATGAAAAACATGATTACAGCAGTCATTTAATCAACTTAATACGCTTATGTATAAATGCTTGGCATTGCAATCGGTGCACACTATTAATTCATCTACGGGTAAAGCGCCCCCCCCCCCCAAAGTGGGGGAGCGCGGCCCGTTAGGGGACGGGCCTTCGAGGCCCAACGCTCCCCTTACGCACCGGTGGTGTGCAGGACTGGCCGGGGCTTCCGCCCCCACACCTCACGAGGTGTGGGGGGCGGAAGTACTTGGGGAGGAATCGTTGAGGTGACATTGGCGGCCGGCAGGATCCGGCCGCCGCAGAAAGGTGGGGGGCTATTTAAGAGCCCCCCTAAGAAGGCTTGTCCTTCTTCTTCGTCTGCGGCGGCTGGGTTCGCACGGAGCCCGAAGTTATTGCATGCCTCTCCAGGATTCGTCGGAGGATCGGCTGCTGGATCGGACCTGAATCTCCTCTTTTCCTTAGTCGACAGTGGTTGAGCGTCCTCTGCTTCTAGGACCTGGATCGGGTGCTGCTCTCGTAGGCTTCGTTCTTTGGGCAGCAAGTTTGTAAGTATCCGCTCGCATTAGTTGTAGAGTGCCGGGGTTAATTAATTTGTATTATTGCGCTTGGAACCATTTTGCGGGGTTGCTTTATTGTTAGTTAATTGCTTCGCGCTTGGGTGGCTAAACACGGCTTTTTGCATCAGCGTGCTTTGTGCGCTAGGGCACCGGTAAGAAAAAACACGCATTGCACTATTATATACGTGTAACTTTTTAATATAATTCTCCCTTTGGTGTCCTTCCAAGGCCAAGCCTACCCCTTTTATGAAACCCTCGCTCATGGTTTGAAAGTGCCATTATTTACGGGCTTAGAGCCTGGTCGCTAATTTTCCACAGGCAGGGAATAAGAAAAACATGCATTGTATTATTTTGCACGCGTAACTTTTAAACATCATTCTCCCTTTGGTTTCCTTCACGCGCCAAGCCCCCCACCCCCCTTTTTAAGGAAACCCTCGCTCATGGTTTGAAAGCGCCTTTATTTACGGGCATAGAGCCTGGTGTCTAGTTTTTTCCGCAGGCAGGGAATAATTCTTGTGGGGGCATCACTGAGCTCAGCACGCGAGGGAGAGAGCTCTTCAGTTATTGCAATTAGTTCTCTCCAGGACAGCTATGTTTAGCAAGTGAATAATTCAAAAAGTATACCGTTTGTACTTCATTTATTGGGGCAAGTTAATAAATGTGAAAGTGTACCATTTGTGCTTCATCTCTTGCAGGAAGCCGCTAAATCATAATAGTATTCATGCTTAGGTGACTGTACGGTATATGGCCATGTGTTAAGGCTAGTGCCTTGGTTGACTTGTTATTTAACACAACTATATATTGTTTGATTTACAGGGTCATCATCATCACCTTTCCTAAAAAAAAAAAACCAAAAAACCTTACTTCATTGTTGAGTAGTTTTTTGGTATTTCATTTGCACCATCCCACCTAGCAAGGCTAATGCTGCCAAGAGGAAAGGGAGGGACCCAGAATTGTCACAGTTATTAAAAATGGTGTTGGAGAAACTAGGGAATGGTGACGCGGACAGTAGTGACACGGCATCTGATAATAAAGTTAGTGGGGAAATAGCCAGCTGTTTGCGGCGGTCCCACGTAGCCCCTCGTGCCGCGTTTCCTCCAGTCAAGCGTAGGAAGAATGGGAAGTCAGCGTCCCCCGCACCCACTAGTCAGGTTTCATCGGGTCCCCCTAGTCAGGTTTCACCTGCAGTGGTCATTCCTCCGGCGCTGGTGACTCCGGTCCCCGAGGTAGTGACTCCACCCGCGCAGCAGGGCCCGAGTGTAGGCGCACCCATAGCTCCAGCGCTAGGAGTAGAGGAGGTCTTAGCGAATATTCATAATTCATTGGCTTCCTTGTCGCCCGCATGTAATACCCATGTTAAGTGGTACAGCTGAGATTTGGCTGTCACCTTTGACATCACAATGTTGATCTGCACATGATCATTTTGATCATATATTGTGTAGATTGATAAGCTAATTGTAATGTGGTGCTCTAAAAGTCCATTTCGAGGTGCATTCAGTTTAGTGTAGCATTTAAATGTGTGCAATATAACCATATTAATTGAAATATAATCAGTTATTTTGATTTCCTATATTTCCTTATGATATTAGAGAATAGTTATCATTTCAATGATGATGAATTTCATAACCAATGAGCACTAAATGTCGTAGGCTAAAATTGAAAAATGTATTTCCCCACCATATTTACTGACATGTGTTAACAAAGTTGTTTCATCTTGCATTTCATTGTAACATGGAGTCTAAACGAATTATTGCTGAGAATTTTATATTTGAAAAGCTTATATGTTTGGATTAATCTGAATAAAGTGTGCCATTTTAATCCTGCTTTAGTTTATCATGCGAGGCCTGCTAGGCCTCAGTGTCATAAAATGTGGGGAAATTCTTTTTCTTCTTTGCTAACCTGTCATTTCTTTTCAGATTTTGTTCAAATGAAATGTTAGTTTGGAAATAGATGTGCTATTTTTTTCGTAGAGAGCCCGAGATATTAACTTTGAAGATGGTACATGGAGAAACAGAGAATGTGAAGACTAGTTTTATTCATATTGTTGTAAAGTTGTACAGGACACCAAGGACGGAAACCATCTGAGGATGGTCTTTGGAACGTCTAGCCATGTTTTAGATGTCTGTTGTATAATGTGAAGGGATTGGACAATGAAATCTTTTGATCTATATGGCGTTACCAATGGACAAATCATCATTCACTTTGGACATTAATTTATTATTTTCAGTTAGCTGCAGTAGGGGAGATCCCTTGGACTTTGTGAGGTACAGACCTCTTTGTCCTTGGCCTGCACTTCTCCAGATGCTTGCTGAGAGAATTTAGGATTACTTTGACCCATGAGAAGTCTCTTGACCGAGCTTCTGAGATGCAAGCACCTTCCTTTTTACCTACTTTTTCCTTACTTTAGTCAGCTTCAATTTGCCCGATATGTCATTTTTCCAACTTATTTTTGTTCTTTATTTTCTTTTTACTTTTTGTCCCCATATTTTGTAGCCCAGCACATGTCAATTAGTGTCTTGACCAATTCCCATTGCTTAGCTAACTATTTAGATGACTTCAGTTTGCACTCATGCTTAGGACGGGTTGGACAATGTTTATTTAATGAGCACCCAGTGTTGTTATTGTTGTTTTGTATAGTTTTGTTTGTTTAATGTTAATCAGGTTGCTTTTCTTTCAGAGGTTTGGGCACCCAATGGTGTTGCTATACCTCTACAGCCTCTTTTTGACAACTGCTTACATTAAGGTGAGTGCATGTTTGTAATAAAACTTTTCAACTTTATTCTTGATTTGAGTTTTCATTGTGTGGCCAAATTGGTCATACTGTAAATTGAGTGCTGATTGATGTACACCTTAACATCTCTTAACCCCTGTTAGAGGTGAAAAGATTTGTCAACCTTGTTTTGAGCCTATGGGGAATTATTATTTTTGCATGCCGTGACTTGTAGTTCTGTTTTTTTTTAAGCTAGGATCAGCACAAGTTCGAGCCCTTTAATGCAGGGAAAAATACAGAGCTGAATGAACTACATGCAACTTACTGGGGACAACTGGTGAGCTTTCTGTATGTGTAAAGTGAGAAAGATCCAGTTATTTTAAGATAAACTACCCCCAACATCAAAAAGCAAGTTACATATGCTTCTGTGCAGTGATAGAACTCCGTGCTGACAAGCTATATCCTTATTATGTATAGTTATGGAAAAACTTTATCCATATGTTATTAAGTAATAAAGGAAATCTGTAGCATAGCCAGCCGGGTACAAGTCCTACAAAAGAAGTAGGGGGACTAACCAAGTTAGGCAGTATGCAAGTGACATAATGGTGCGTGACATCACATTGCGCCATCACGCCATCACAGGAAGTAATATTACAACCCATGACCTCACAATAAGTGACTTTACAAGATGTGACATCAGATCCTAACTCTTCACACACATTTTGCAGGTCTATCATGAGTACATTTGAGCGCATTATGAGATTTACACGATGAGATTTTGTGTCTGGTTTGTGCCAAAATCATGACGCAACTCCACACAATATGTGGATCTCAATTTACAATCTTTTTTAAAAAAAACTCTGCTTGCTACAAGAAGTTCACAAAAAAAGAGAAACGTAGCAGTAAATCTATTTTGCTTAATTGGTTGCAAAGTCTACATTTTAAAATACCTTATGGGGTTACGGCACCTGCCGCAGAGATCTTTGTGTGCCCGGTAAATCCCAGGAAACAATAATAATAGTAAGATGACGTTGGAGGAAAGCGCATTTGCTGGAGAGCCCTGTATTTTCTATAGTCTAAGTTTTTAATCAGAGTAGCGTAGAGGGCTAATGTGTCTCCTCCAAAGCATCTGCAGATGACAGATTTTATGTTGCTAAGTAAGTGAGTTACTGCCTTTGAGGCAGTCATTCTTTTGTTACTTGCAGTTTGTGAATTGTAATCCTCATATAGCACAGCAAGCTATGAAGGCAATGTGACTGCTACACCTGATAACCCTCACTGTTTTATGTAACACATCTTGTACATTGATTTACACATTTATAGAATTTATTGTCAATGTATAATGTGTACGTCTGACGTAAAGCGCTCTGACACACTGCATTGAGATGAGGAGCGTTATAAAAGAAATAAAACAAAATAGTGGTATTTAAATTGTTATTTGTCTAATAGGGCAGACCACCACATCTGACATTCTTACAATGCTTGCATATCTCTTTTATATAGGGGCTGAACACCATAAAAAGTATGCTTCTATAAAATACTTGTGTAGTGATAACAACAAGCTGTGCTTCTTGGTATCCCCTCATTTGCATCTAGGTGTGAGGATCAGATAGATCTCAGTCAGGACAGTGGACCAAAAAGAGGCCTGATGGTCCCTCAAATTTGGCCATTGTTATGGGCCCAGCAGGAGTTTGAAACATGAATGCCCCCTCGCCACCTGAGGCTTGCTGCTCGAAATGAGAGATGACAAGTTTAAGGTGCTGCTGAATAGTCCCCGTGTCTGAAAATGACACCTGGACATGTTCAGCATAGTTCAGTGGGACCCACTTCTTGCAGGGTAGCCGGCATCCACCTTCTGAAAATAGTGGGTGGACGCCCTGCAGGTACCCCCGACTTGTCCACTGGTAGCCAGCGTCATGGGCCCTAGTCTATGGAAGGAAACGGGCCCGCTCCCACTGCACCTGCTGCACCAATTGAAGCTACACCCTGCAGCAAATATGCATGGAAACAGGGAAATTGTGCACCCCTTACATTTCGGTTTGGAGATTGTCTCCAATGATGAAATCTCAATACAATAAACCAATTGCGAAATCAGTGGTACTTCGCAGACGCGCTGCACAGGCTGTTCTGTAACTGCTGAGAACTGTGTGAGTCACCCGTGGCATGGTATTAACTGCCTCGGGCCGGTTAACTCACTTACAAACACCGTGACGTTCTCTTTGGGTTCTCACAACATCCCTGAATTTGTCCAGTTTGTATTTATTGTGCCAGCATTTCTCCAACAAAGAAAAACCCGCGACTTGAAAAATATCGAATGAATAAATACACTATAGTGTAAACACGGTGATTCCGGAGAAACCTTCGGAAACTCGCTCTTGTAAAAAAAGATGCAGTACGATTAAAGGTGTATGAAAGAGCAAGAATGCCTGATATTTGTTTCTCAGTGAAGAGGGGAGGGGCACCCTTAAATGGATTAGGACGGTTAAGTGGAATTCAATGTGGCTAGCTGCTTTTAAAGATGCAGTGCATATTTGCACAGCCGCCATTTTGTTAATTGAAAGTCCTGCCTGCAGGGTAGCTGGGAGGAGATGCTTGGAGACAAGGGTCATTAGAGGCTCAGATGGCATGCGGAGATACTAATTCTATAATTGACTGAATGGAAAGAGGAGACGCCTGCGTCCAGTAACTTTCTGGCTATTCCAGGGAAAGACTGCCAGGCCCAAGGACGCTCTTCTTTAGAACATATACACAGAAATATATAATCTGTCTGATGGCAGACAGCAGAGCGAGGTTCTTACAACCTTCCTATTTTTGCCTGATTTTTTACACATTCACTGTATATGGCCTCCATATTTATCCTTACGTACGTATTTTATTAGATGGAAAATGTGATACAAAATACATAGCATAATGGAATAATATAGAACGATACCTTGAAATCCAAAAGCAACAAATTGTACAAAATCATAATAATTACTTTAATAAATGAATGAAGTTAATAGAAATTAATCTGCACATTGGAAAATGATCTATGGTAGACATTGCTTTGACTTAAAACTTCCGAATGTTTGCTCACCTTTTTCTTTCAAATGACTCATTCTTTTCTTCCATCCACTGCATGCCTTCTCTCTCTGAGCACAGCTGACAATAAGTCAGATGCATGTTTGTCTTCATCATAGTTATTGAATTGTAGTTCATACAGGCTGCATTATAATTCCTTCATACTGCCCATCTCCATCACCAGTACTGTATCAGTCTGCAGCAATAAGCAAACCATGACTAAATGAACAGGCATGAAATAACTGAACAGATCTGCCAAGTGCCTCTGAAGGTCGTAACAAGGTACAGACTACAACTGCTTCCTTACATCTTACAATAACAATCAGATGTGGGATCATATTACCAAATGTCCATTCCAGCAGATCCCTCCACCATTTCTCCCTGTAGCCTATGCCTGCTCAGGACCATAAACTTTAAACAAAATGGAATGGACAGCTCAGTGCAGTAACCTGCTAATTGGTATATTATCATAAGAAATACCATAAAGGGACCTGCAAGCTGTTCAAAGCTGGCAGCTTAGTGAAAACCATAAACAGTGTGCATCTTTCTCAGACTTCTTCACCTATCACACTGCTAAACGCTGAATTGCATAACACAAAAACCACACCTCAGTGATCATCACGCACAGCTTGGAAACACTTACCACATAGGATCAAAGTGAAGACAGCACACTTCCAACTACTACCTGTGTAGGCACGTGCTTAAGCGACCTACATAGGGGTAATAAGTGCTATATAAAGTTGCAATCAAATACATTAGACTACCATCAACCACCAGCAAAGTGGATCTCTGCGGACCTCTGCTGTGATATGCACCTCATGAGGGCTAATGCTAACAGAACCAATTCACCATTTCATCCGTCCCAGGATGAACATTTCAATACCGCGATTTCACTTCGAAATTACACTAAGCCTTTCTCCCTTCTGAGGCTGAAGAAATTGTGTAACACCTTTTTTTGCACCCTTTTATGAAGGGTAAAAACAGTGTATAAAATAAAGCATCATAACTACTATGTTTTACCACCATGCAACACCATTTCCAGAAAGGGTCAAATTCCCAACACAGCACACAAAGAATTAATTAATAGATATTTTTTATTTATTTTATAGTTTTTCTAGAGTGCTGTACAAAAGAGCTCAAGACCCAACTATGTGAATGAAAAAAAGGGATTACAACAATGGTGTGTATCCTTAAACCTACAGGTGGTACATAGGGACAAAGCATAGGTTAAAACTAGAACAATCACAGAAGAGGTAAAACAAGATACCAGCAGCCTCCAATATAGGATCAAAATGTAAAAGGAAAAGGAAAAGGAGAATTTTGAGCTTCTTCTCAAAGTTTCCTAGGGAGAAGGTGGTGCGGAGATCTGGAGGAAGCGAGTTTGGGGTGTGGCCTCAGAATGATTGCTTTAGATACCATTTCTGTTTTAATCTAGGAGGTTCAAGCAGAAGGGATTAGGCATTTCTAGATCAACATTAGCAACCATAGATTTTCAGTTTCTCAGTCAAATACGAGGGAGTATATGTGAGAAAAAGTTTGTCATTGATGCAGGCCCTTTTGTATTGTTCTTCAAACATCTACTGGAAGGAATTGGAGTGAAGTTAGGAATGTGGTAATGTGGTAGACTTTCATGCAACCATAGGCTATATGAGCTGCTACATTTAGCACTGCGCTAAAGTGGATTTGATGGACTTAGGAAAGCCAGTGATTAGAGAATTTCCATAGCCCAGCCTAGAAAGTAAAAGTCCCTGAACTACCAAAGTCTCGTCAGAAATGAATTACCTGATGCCCCAAAATACTTTGAGTTGATAGCGTGTGTTGTTAGTTAGTGTGGACATTTGTTTTTATAAGATACGTTTGTTCTGAAGGAAGAAAACCAAGGATTTAATATTTCTATCCACAGTGGCTCGTTTGCAACCAAGAAAAGAGCAGACTTCAATCTAGGATTGAATGGATAGGTTGGGCTTTTTTGGGTGTAAATAATAGAAACTCATTTTTGAGGATTTGAGTTTGAGGTGAAGACCTTGTATCCAAGTTCGGTCATTTTTGAGAATTCTGGAAAGCAACATAATGTAATTCGGGGAAACAATTTTCATACAGATTTGGGTGTCCTCTGCATATTAATGGTACAATTACCAAATATTCTGAGAGTGGTGCTAAGAAGTTTGAGATAGATGTTAAAAAGAATTGATGACAGGATAGACCTTTGACAATTTGTTGTCGGAATGCCTTGCTGCATAAAGCATTACTGATTGTCACTGCTTAGTATTGATTTGACAGGTAGGACAAGAACCATTTCAGAAAGACTCCTTCTATGCTCATTGCATATTTGAGGATATGATCAGGGGATGTAGCTGTATCGAAGGTAGCCGAAAGATCTTGGGGTACAAGTAAGCAGTAGTGACCTGCATCCAAGAAGCGGAGAGCAACGTCAATAACCTGCAAAACTGCAGGTTTCATACTACAACTCTGTCTGAAACCAGACTGAAAGTTGTCCAAGTGATTGTTTGACTGGATATAATGAGAAAGGTGAGAGGCAACACAGCATTTTGCCTGCTCCAGGAAAGGAAGACATAAAACATGGCAATAGTTATTGAGGTCACTGGGGTCCACTGAGAGTTTCCTCGGACTAGGCAAGACATGGCCAGTTTTCAAGCAACCAGGGAATACACCTTGCATAAGCGTTCACTAGGTTAGTCCAATGTGGTAACAAGTATTTGGCATTCTAAGGACATGGCTCCCTGTTGCAGTTACCCCCCACCTTTTGCCTGATATTGATGCTGACTTGACTGAGAAGTGTGCTGGGACCCTGCTAACCAGGCCCCAGCACCAGTGTTCTTTCACCTAAAATGTACCATTGTTTCCACAAGTGGCACACCCGTGGCATACAGATAAGTCCTTTGTAAAAGCTACCAGTGGTACCAAGGGTCCTGTGACTAGGGAAGGTCTCTAAGGGCTACAGCATGTGTTGTGCCACCCTTAAGGACCCCTCACCTAACACATGCACACTGCCATTGCAGATTGTGTGTGTTGGTGGGGAGAAAAAGGCAAAGTCGACATGGCATCCCCATCAGGGTGCCATGCACACAAAATACTGCCTGTGGCATAGGTAAGTCACCCCTCTAGCAGGCCTTACCTTACAGCCCTAAGGCAGGGTGCGCTATACCACAGGTGAGGGCATAGCTGCATGAGCAATATGCCCCTACAGTGTCTGTGTCTATTCTTAGACATTGTAAGTACAGTGTGGCCATATTGAGTATATGGTCTGGGAGTTTGTCAAAAGCAAACTCCACAGCTCCATAATGGCTACATTGAATACTGGGAAGTTTGGTATCAAACTTCTCAGAATAATAAACCCACACTGATGCTAGTGTTGGATTTATTAAAAAATGCACAAAGAGGGCATCTTAGAGATGCCCCTGTATTTTACCTAATCCTTCAGTGCAGGACTGACTGGTCTGTGCCAGCCTGCTGTTGAGAGACAAGTTTCTGACCCCCTGGGGTGAGAGCCTTTGTGCTCTCTGAGGCCAGAAACAAAGCCTGCACTGGGTGGAGATGCTTAACACCTCCCCCCTGCAGGAACTGTAACACCTAGCAGTGAGCCTCAAAGGCTCAAGCTTCGTGTTACAATGCCCCAGGGCACTCCAGCTAGTGGAGAGGCCTGCCCCCTGGACACAGCCCCCACTTGTGGCCGCAAGTCCAGGGGAGATAATGAGAAAAACAAGGAGGAGTCACCCACCAGTCAGGACAGCCCCTAAGGTGCCCTGAGCTGAGGTGACCCCTGCCTTTAGAAATCCTCCATCTTGGTTTTGGAGGATTCCCCCAATAGGATTAGGGATGTGCCCCCCTCCCCTCAGGGAGGAGACACAAGGAGGGTGTAGCCACCCTCAAGGACAGTAGCCATTGGCTACTGCCCTCCCAGACCTAAACACTTCCCTAAATACAGTATTTAGGGGCTCCCCAGATCCCAGGAAATCAGATTCCTGCAACCTGAAGAAACAAGAAGGACTGCTGACCTACAAGCCTGCAGAGAAGGAGGAAGACGACAACTGCTTTGGCCCCAGCCCTACCGGCCTGTCTCTAACTTCGAAAACCTGCAACCAGCGACGCATCCGACAGGGACCAGTGACCTCTGAAGCCTCAGAGGACTGCCCTGGAGTAAAGGACCAAGAAACTCCTGTGAACAGCGGTCCTGTTCAAAACCTGCAACTTCCTTGCAACAAAGAAGCAACTTCCAAAGACTTCACGTTTCCCGGCGGAAGCGTGAGACTCTACACTGTGCACCCGACGCCCCCGGCTCGACCTGCAGAAAACCAACACCTCAGGGAGGACTCCCCGGTGACTGCGAGCCCGTGAGTAACCAGAGAAGACCCCCCTGAGCCCCCACAGTGACGCCTGCAGAGAGAATCCAGAGGCACCCCCTGACTGCGACTGCCTGTAACAAGGGACCCGACGCCTGGAACCAACACTGCACCCGCAGCCCCCAGGACCTGAAGGAACCGAACTTCGACGCAGGAGTGACCCCCAGGTGACCCTCTGCTTTGTCCAGGTGGTGGCTGTCCCGAGAAGCCCCCCCCCCTGTGCCTGCCTGCACCGCTAGAGTGACCCCCGGGTCCCTCCATGGAAACCTATACAAAACCCAAAGCCTGCTTTGCACACTGCACCCGGCCGCCCCTGTGCCGCTGAGGGTGTGTTTTGTGTGCCTACGTGTGTCCCCCCCAGTGCTCTACAAACCCCCCTGGTCTGCCCCCGAGGACGCAGGTACTTACCTGCTGGCACTGGAACCGGAGCACCCCTGTTCTCCATAGGCGCCTATGTGTTTTGGGCACCTCTTTGACCTCTGCACCTGACCGGCCCTGAGCTGCTGGTGTGGTAACTTTGGGGTTGCCTTGAACCCCCAACAGTGGGCTGCCTACGCCCCAGGACTGAGACTTGTAAGTGTTTTACTTACCTCCTAATCTAACCTTTACTTACCTCCCCCAGGAACTGTAGATTTTAAAGTATTAGCTGTAAATCTTGAACCTGTGGTTCTTAAAATAAACTAAGAAAATATATTTTTCAATTTAAAAACCTATTGGCCTGGAGTAAGTCTTTGAGCGTGTGTTCCTCATTTATTGCTAGTGTGTGTACACCAAATGCTTAACACTACCCTCTGATAAGCCTTCTGCTCGACAAGACTACCACAAAATAGAGCATTCGAATTATCTACTTTTGCCACTATCTTACCTCTAAGGGGAACTCTTGGACTCTGTGCACACTATTTCTTACTTTGAAATAGTATATACAGAGCCAACTTCCTACAGTCATGGTCCTTGCAAATGTTACTTGGCACTGCGACTGTTAAATGTTTTGACATTGATAATGAGTTTTAGAAGCTCATGCTCCAAGATAAATGTAAAATGAGGCCAGAGACAGGAGTTTCGTGATAAGATTAACATTATTTACGTGTTTAGAGACTGGAGGGGGGTGAGTTTGATACATTTGACATTTTCAGTAAATACATTTACTAAGTCTTGACATTTGGAGTTTGATGACTCTGTTGAGGGTGACCTTGGCCAGGTTGGTTGCCTACCTGGGCCGGGTTTGTTGCCCATTTGACTAGGTTAAATATATGTCTTTGGCAAATTTTGGCAATGGCCAAGAAACACTTAATATGTGAGGATCAAGACCTGAAAATCTATTTTTGGTGCTTCAAGTAACTCTGAGGTGAGCAATAGTGCCAAGAGGTGGGGATTGTCTCCAACTGTTCCCACCTCTCCTAAAGCATTGTCTTTCCTATAAATGAATTTTCTTGAACCAAGGGACAGAACAACGTCATCTTTTATTATTGCTTTTCAAAAGAGAACATTCGTCCATCACAGCTGTCATACGTTTATTGTACTTAACTATGGCTCCAAAGATTTCTTGTTGGTGTTTAACCCCTTCGCTGCCAGGCCTTTTCCCCCTCAGGTGCCAAGCCTTTTTTTGGCTATTTGGGGTAGTTCGTGCTTAGGCCCTCATAACTTTTTCTCCACATAAGCTACCCATGCCAAATTTGCGTCCTTTTTTTCCAACATCCTAGGGATTCTAGAGGTACCCAGACTTTGTGGGTTGCCCTGAAGGAGACCAAGAAATTTGCCAAAATACAGCGACAATTTCATTTTTTTCACAAAAATGGTGAAAAAGGGCTGCAGAAATAGGCTTGTGGTTTTTTCCCTGAAAATGGCATCAACAAAGGGTTTGCGGTGGTAAAATCACAATCTTCCCAGCTTTCAGGCAGAGTTGAATTAGAAAACCCAATTTTTCAACACAATTTTGACATTGTACTGGGACATACCTCATTTTTACTATTTTTTGTACTTTCAGCCTCCTTCCAGTTAGTGACAGAAATGGATGAGAAACTAATGCTGAGTCCCAGAAAGATAAACATTTCTGAAAAGTAGACAAAATTCTGAATTCGGCAAGGGGTCACTCGTGTAGATCCTCCAAGTGTTTCCTATAGAAAATAACACCTTCTCCACGTTTTACTCTGTAACTTTTTCCTGCGATGTCAGATTTTTGAAAGCAATATACCGTTACTTTTGCTGGACTCTTCTGGTTGCTGGGATATATAGGGCTTGTAGGTTCATCAAGAACCCTAGGTACGCAGAGCCAATAAATGAGCTGCATCTTGCAATGGGTTTTCATTCTATACCGGGTATACAGCAATTAATTTGCTGAAATATAAAAGTGAAAAATAGGTATCAAGAAAACCTTTGTATTTCCAAAATGTGCACAAGATAAGGTGTTGAGAACCAGTGGTTATTTTCACATCTCTGAATTTTGGGGTGCCCATACTACCATGTGAATTACATGGCATTTCTCAAATAGACGTCTTTTTTACACGCTGTCTTACATTTGGAAGGAATAAAATTAGAGAAAGACAAGGGGAAAGAACACTTGTTTTGCTATTCTGTGTTCCCCCAAGTCTCCCGATAAAAATGGTACCTCACTTGCGTGGTTAGGCCTGCTACTAGCGACAGGAAACACAAAATGGACACATCACATTTTTACATTGAAATCTGACATGTTCTCTGCAAAGTGCCTAGCTGTAGATTTTGGCCTCTAGCTCAGCCGGCACCTAGGGAAACCTAGCAAACCTGCACATTTCTGAAAACTAGACACCTAGGGGAATCCAAGATGGGGTGACCTGTGGGGCTCTGATCAGGTTCTGTTACCCAGAATCCTTTGCAAACCTCAAAATGTGGCCAAAAAAACACTTTTTCCTCTCATTTCGGTGACAGAAAGTTCTGGAATCCAAGAGGAGCCACACATTTCCTTCCACGCAGCATTCCCCCAAGTCTCCTGATAAAAATGGTACCTCACTTGTGTGGGTAGGCCTAGCGTCCGCAAAAGGAAATGCCCCAAAACACAACGTGGACACATCACATTTTCACAAAGAAAACAGAGCTGTTTTTTACAGAGTGCCTAGCTGTGGATTTTGGCCTCTAGCTCAGCTAGCACCTAGGGAAACCTAGCAAACCTGTGCATTTTTGAAAACTAGACACCTATGGGAATCCAAGATGGGGTGACTTGTGGGGCTCTGGCCAGGTTCTGTACCCAGAATCCTTTGCAAACCTCAAAATGTGGCCCAAAAAACACTTTTTCTTCAAATTTCGGTGACAGAAAGTTCGGGAATATGAGAGGAGCCACAAATTGCCTTCCTCCCAGCGTTCCCCGAAGTCTCCCGATAAAAATGGTACCTCACTTGTGTGGGTGGCCCAGGTGCCTGCAACAGAAAAATGCCAAAAACCTCTAGAGATTGAGGGGATAGCACAGCGACTTGATAAGCACATATTTTTCTGGGGGCAGAAAGGCCTAAAATAAATAGGCCAATCTGCCCCCAAGGGTGGCAGAACTGCCCAATACTACTTTTTGCCCCTTGGGGGCGACCCTTGCCCAAGAGGGCGTCCCCCCACACACAAAAAAAAAAAAAAAAAAAATCCCTGGCGTCTTCATGGTTTCTGCCCCACCTGGGGGCAGAAGGGCCTACAAAAACTAGGCCAATCTGCCCCCAAGAGTGGCAGATATGGCCTAAATTACATTGCCCCCTCTGGGGGGGCGACCCTTGCCCAAGGGGCCACCCCCCACTCAAAGCACACACACACGATCCCTGGCGCTAAGTGGATTCTGCCCCCCTTGGGGGAAGAAAGGCCTAAAAAATAGGCCGAACTGCCCAATAGTGCTTTTGGGTTCTTGGGGGCGACCCTTGCCCAAGGGGCCGCCTCCCAACACAAAAAAATGAACAACAACAAACAATCCCTGGTGTCTAGTGGCTTTCTGCCCCCCTTGGTGGCAGATCGGCCTACAAATAAGGCCAATCTGCCCCCAAGGGGGGGCAGAAATGGTGAAAACGACATTGCCCCCCAAAGGAGAGTGACCCTTGCCCAAGGGGCCGCTCTCCCACACAGTTAACACACGCTCAAAGAGACATCGAGGGAAAGGAAAACCCTTTCCTTTCCCTCAATGCCTCTTTCAGAGGGATCCCCCCCGCCCGGAGGTAAAACTTATCTCCTTTCCCAAAGACGTGCTGGAAGCAAATGGCTTCCAATGCGTCTTTGCACCCTTTCATGATGTCAGGGCGCAATCGTGCGCTGACGTCATGGGGATGGAGGGGTGGGGGTGGAAGGGGAAGCGATTCCCCTTCCAGCCCTGACCTGAGGGTAGGGGGGGTGGCCTTTGGGGGGCAGCACTAGGTCTTCCCCCGAGGGCTGGTAAATGGACGTAATGGTTACGTCCATGGCGCCTCACAGGCCCAGCCATGGATGTAACCATTATGTCCATGGCGAGCAAGGGGTGAATAGGAGGGAGGATCATCAGAGCCTCGCAAGCAGGTGTTTTACTATCTATATTTGTTGCGTCCCAAAACCAAAAGGTTTGATGTTTTGCTGACCAAACGTTTTCCAGTGGGCAAGAGCTATGGTGGAAGGAAGCTAAGGTGGAAGTGATCTGAAGACAGCTTGACCTGTCCACTAGGATAGGGCCATCAGTAGATATGAAAAGATCTTTGGCAATTATCAAATTGGGTATGGACCCATTAGATTAAGTGGGTTTATAACAGTATTGTCATGAAGAAAGGTACAAAGCCGGTTGACAGAAGTATTATTGTTGCTCCTCCTCAACACACGTCAAAGTTGCCAAGTAAGATGCCATACTCAGAAATAATAATTTTGTGTGTGATGAAGCCCATACATTCTTCCAGAGATCGATATTCTCACCTGGGGGATGGTAAATAACATTTAGTTTGATTGGCCTTATGAGAAGAGATTTCTAACAACATGGATTTGAAGAAATTAAATTTGTCAGTGCCGAATCATCTACACTTGGTTGGTATCACATAGACCCCCTTATTCCTCACTCTTCCACATTCAGTTCTGACACTTTCCCATTTCTCACCTTTATGAATTCATTCACTGTTTTTTTCTCACCATGTCTGCTAAGAGGTCTTACCATGCATTTCCTCCTCATCTCCTTCCTAATATCAATCCTTACAAAATTGAGTAATTAGGCATGGCACCACTTTGTCCAAGCTTTCTTCAATTTCTATACTACTCATCTCTAATCTACTGCTTTAAAAAGATCGCACCATAGCAACATATTTCCAAATCTGATCTTTGAGTCCTGAAGCCCAATTTTATACCTGCCTACTCTGAGACTCTTCCTGTTTCCTTCCAGACCCCTTTTAAACCTCTCACTGACCGCATGATTTTTCTCAAATACCTTTTGACACACCTCTGTCCTGCCTACTCTAACAAAACCCTCTTTTACTTCCTTTTTCATCTAATTTCCATCCAATTTCCCAATTTGTCTTCTATCCATTCTCGCTAAACTCCTTGAATGGTCAATCTGTAATCAACTCTCAATACTTTCACTAGAACTCCATTATATTTACCTCTAATCTGGATTTTACCCCACTCACTCTACTAAATGACTCTTTTCCACAATGTCAAACTATCCTCTTTCATTATTACTTTTATTGGATCTGTCTGCTGAAATCATAACATACCACAACATATTGAACATTCAACCAAACACAACGCTAAACAAGCATTGGCAAATCAAATAGGTCTCACCTATACAAGAGCTATTGACTTTGCCCATGTGTTTTGCGATGTTGTACACCAGTGTGACTGCTGTTCAGCCTGGCTGAAAGTTAGCGGCATGGACTGCTATAGTGGAGTGGGGGAGTAGAGTGTTGTAGAATGGATTTGTTGGACACTCAAGGAGGAAATGAATTTACAAAAGGCTAAGGGCCATATTTATACTTTTTGACGCACAACTGCGCCAACGCAGTTGTGCGTCAAAAATTTTAACGCCGGCTAACGCCATTCCAAAGCGCCATGCGGGCGCCTTATTTATGGAATGACGTTAGCCGGCGCAGCTGACTGGTGTGCGTTAAAAAAAATGACCCACACCAGGCAGCGCCGGCGTAGGGGAAAATGGAGCTTGGGCGTAAAAAAATGGGGCAAGTCAGGGCTGAGGCAAAATATTGGCCTCAACCCGATTTGCGCCATTTTTTTTTACTCCCAACCCCCATTGAAATGACTCCTGTCTTAGCACAGACAGGAGTCATGCCCCCTTGCCCAATGGCCATGCCCAGGGGACTTATGTCCCCTGGGCATGGCCATTGGGCATAGTGGCATGTAGGGGGGCACAAATCAGGCCCCCCTATGCCACAAAAAATAAAAATAAAATACTTACCTGAACTTACCTCAAGTTCCCTGGGATGGGTCCCTCCATCCTTGGGCGTCCTCCTGGGGTGGGCAAGGGTGGCAGGGGGTGTCCCCCCTTAACGCCTGCCCTGACCAGGCGTTAAAAAATGACGCAAAAGCGGCTGGACGTCATTTTTTTTGACCCGCCCACTCCCGTGCGTCATTTTTGCACAGGAGTTTAAATAAGGCGCACATGCCTTGGAGTCATTTTTTAGACGGGAACGCCTACCTTGCATATCATTAACGCAAGGTAGGTGTCCACACTAAAAATTTACGCAGACTCCAAGATCTTTGGCGCTAGACGGGTTTGGGTTTTTGCTCTTTTCACAAATTCTTATAAACCTTGGAACTTTCCCAATAAAAGCAAAGGGGTGTAAAGCACAGAAGGAATAAAACAACACTGCAGTCAGAGCAGTATCAGCCAAAAGCACCTCCAGGGATAACATAAAAACTCCTTGTTGCTCAGGACAGATGAAGTTGGGAAGGCACAGTATACATTAGGGAAATTGTACACACTTTGGGCTTCCATCTTGATTACTCAATTGCCTGAAAATGCAGCGTAGTAAACCTTACAAAGTAGTACAACCTTTGTCAAGCACTGCTTTTAATGGATCTTCCTCCTTGTGTCTTCATCTGCCACCTCCACCTCCACACTATCCAAACTTCCTAGTTTGCAAGTGCTGCATCTCCCATAATGCTTTTTTTTGCTTCTGCCCTTAAAGATTTAATTCCGGTGTTGGATATAACATAAGGTCTCACCTACCACCCCAATCTGGCAAATGCATTACCTTCATAGCAAGTTTAATGTGGACGATGAGATCCATTCTTCTCAGTCTCATCAACCCACAAGACATATGTAACCCATCTTGGCCGTCACATTAATAATGTTTTTAAGATTCACTTGTGCCTGAGTCCTCTTATAGAAAACACTGCACATATGTATGAGTGACAAGTGAGACATTGCTCGCCGCTACCATTATAAAAATGAGTTCTAGCACACAAGTCACTCTGCAGTGATGCTATCTGTAACTTTTTTGGATCATTACAGCTACTGCTAACAGAAGATGTTCACCAGTCTTATTTTGAAACTTAATCCATAGAAGGACAGCTGAACACTTGTTAATACTTCTCTTTCCTATCACTTCACACTTTCAGAATGGATAATGTAGCCTGACTAATGCATAGGCCACCATCTGTTCCCTTAAGAAGTATTCTTTTCCAAGTTAAAATATATGTAGACCTATCAAAAGGAGTGCAGTTGCTTATCCCAAAGCTATACAGTTTTAAAAACAGGCCCATACTGCAGTGTAAAACCAATTTATAAATTTTAGATGTCTGTCCTGGAAGTGTAAATCTAGGTCTGATAGCAGCAACATTCCAACAATGTGTTGTAAAGGTTTGATTCTGGATGGTGAGAGCACAAAGACCATGCTCATTAGACAGAGTGATGCTTGGGCCCTTCCATCTAGCCTCCCAATATTTGATCTTTACCCCACTATTTAAAATACTGACAACAAAGATTTCCTCAAATCCAAGTGGACATAATTGTCTCTCTTCGTGTGCTTTTTTACGCTAACGTCCTTCACGGAAGTATCCCTACCTAAAGTTTCAGCAATTATTGGCTGACAGATTGACTAAAGCAATGCACTCAACTTTGAGCTGCCAACACCCCACCTAGTGATGGTACGTTCTATGCAGATGTTACAATGCAATACTTCCTGAAAAGACACTGCTGTTTTGTGTGGTATTTGACAGTTATGGGATTTAATGCTCTTTCTAAACAAAGGCAGACATTTTACCAACCTCACATTCTTAATTCCAGAGCCTATATGCCTTTTTCTGATGGTACATGGTCTTTTTATAGTCTGGTTTGACAACGAAGGGCTTTAGCTCTGCTTAAAGGTTGGGAGGCAGGAGTACATGTTTTGACTGGGTAGAAGTAGAGTTTGCTCTCCACACAGCTGTGATCATTTGGTTAATTTAACCATCTGCCTGATCTTGAACTTTCAGGGGCACACACATGACATTGTAATGCTATTAGTCTTAGATAGATAGCTAATTTATTTAGCTTACTTAGCTTTTTTCTGGAAACAGCACAGATGAGAGGAGAGCAACTAGTAATCAAAATGGATTTTTTAGGCCTGGCTTGAGATTGCAACTGCTACCAGACCTTTTAACCTGCATTAATATTATTCTACAGTTCTTTGCTTCCACAAAAATACATATTAATTCCTGTGCTATTTATTTGTAATGCTTCACATTACCATACTGCATTCCTTTAAAGCCAGATCTAGTGGCATTACCAATGCCTGTTCGAACATGTTGCAACATTCTTTTGTGTGGACTTTTTGAGTTTTTAGGGTTGTTCAGCAGCTTGAATATATCTAGCACTAGGGAACAGCCAGGCGTCAGAGATCTTCAAAGTACCCACAAACATGCAAATTGCACGTAAAAAACATAAAACCTTCATTCACCTCTCAAATATTCCTAAAGGATATTTAATCTTCATGTATTTATTAAAGTTGAGTGTAATACCTTGTCAAAGCTTTGTGAGTAACATAATCAAATTCAACACTTCATCTTTTTGCATTTCAATACTTGCACCACTTCTTTATAAGAAATCAAAGGGCATTAATGCTTAACTACAGAGCCAATGACATGCTTGCCATTCACCACAATTCTTGTACCACAGAAGCAACATTTAATCTTGAAACCATATTATATCAAACTAGTATTTTTGGATGTCCTGATTATCCACTATTACAGTAGATTTGCCCAGTGGCATAACATTAGCCCCCGCTGTCCCTGTGGTGCGGGGGCCACCTCAGCAACAGCAGTCACTTATAGCTCACTGGCTGGCACTGTACACGGGGGGTGGGACTCTTGTCCTGACTGGGTCACAGGGGGGAAGGATAGTCTCCTCCATGTACTTCAAGTTTGGTTATGCCACTGGATTTGCCATTTACTGTGTGTAGTTGCCAGATGTTTTAATCTGTGAAAAAAGAGTGCATGGTCCAGTCATTGTCTGAGGAGCCGACCACCAGTGCTGCTGAATACTAATGCTGACTGTTCTTGATTCCATCTCCTGCCTCTTTCTCCCGTCCTCATGCATTCCTCCCGGTCTCCTAAACCCACTCCTGCAAGTTCTTTTATCACGGTTTCAATATCTTCCTCTCCGTCTTCTTTCCCTCCCTTTTGCCTTTCTTTTGCTCTGGGTTAAAATCCGATGATGAAAAGTTAAGTCCAGGGGCCATCTTATACTTAAGGTGCACTTGCCCTTTTTGTGCCACAAAGTACCCTTCAAAACGCTGGATGTAAACATGGACTGTGTGCCCTATTACAAAGAACGTGCTGCCCCCAGGACTGCCGTGAACTCTCACTGATCTGGGGCAGTGCATTCAAGTGAAACACAGAGAGCGCCTGCTTTGAAGCTGTTCTGTGTTTCACAGTGCAGGCAGCAACCCACCTGCACTTTGAAGAGGGGAGAGAGATCCCCTTGCAGGCAGGTGCAGTGAGTGACTACACCTGCATGCCGGGGAATGTCTGGTCTCCCCTCCACCTTTTTGCAGCACATGTTCAGTGCGCCTCCTAAGGGCATGTAAGCATCCATAATACGGTGCGGGGGCAGAGGCAAAATGATTCCCTCATTTGCATAGGGCCATGCTTCCATGCAAATGAGGGAACGCTCTCTCACGATATCGCTGGCACCACATGTAAACCAGAGCTATCAGTATAACAGAAGGGGTCACCCATCTGTAATACCATTGTGCCCTGGGGTGCACAAAGTGGGAGCACATGCCCATTGCACCCTCAGTGCTAATGTATAATACAGACCCTGGTGCCCAAAAATGAGCCTGCATTCACCGGCACAAATTAAGCAGTGGTTGCTAAGGACTGCAAATAATAAAGGCTCTCTGCTGTAAGAGCAGATATTCTAAAGTTTTAGTTTTTGGATCACTATGATAAATCATGAGTAAATATATTCAGTCAGGCCAACAACAAACTAACCCTCCGTGTTTGGATTTATAGCTAATTAATTCCTCGTATTGTATCAGCAAGAAAAGGACAATATTGCATGATCAGGTCTACAAATAGTGATATATAAGCCAAAGATGAAACCGCTGCGCTGCGTTAACAAAACACATTCACTACAGGTGCCAAATGTAATATAGCCTTAGAACCCGCCGTAGCGGGCTCTACCGGCTTCCCGCGGCGAGGGCCTTTAACAAGGGAGAGGGCCTTTAATAGCCGGTAGAGCCCGCTACGGCGGGTTCTAAGGCTATTAGAACATTCTGCCATTAGAGGGCAGAATGTTCTCATAAATAAAACAAAGGCTTCACGGAACCGGAGGGGATTAAAATCCCCTCAGGCTCCGTAAGCTTTGTTTTACAGCTCTTGCTGTGAACAAAGAAGATTGGAATGTTGGCGCTCCGGGCTTTTACCGGCCAGAAAAAGCCTGGAGCACTCCATTGTTTTCAGTGGAGCTGCCAACATTCCAATGTTCTTATAGTGCATAGTATATGCAAACAGACTATGCCATGCATGATCATCAACTACAGTACACTGAAGAGGAGAATCATGGTGTGCCTACTGCTGTGCTATCATTGGAATGAATAGCATGAATAATCATGAGTCATAATCTGAGTGAGGGAGAGTGACTGTACTCTTTGAAGCCATCAGGGGTGGGCGCACTGCGCTAAGACGTCATGTAAACTGGCCTGATGGGTGATAAAGCTGGGTACTCCATGACCATACCTTGTCTTCCAACAGCTCCATGGAGGTCCCTAATCTGTTCTCTAGGGTGGTTGAAAACGTGTTAGTATTTAAATAGCTTAATTCCCGCTTCACATTGCTTTGCAGCCCAGAAGCCCTTCTGGATACATGTCTTGCTGAGAGATGTTAATGACCTTCTAGCTGTGGGGAGTGTGACTCATCAAGACAAAACTGAGAAACAGCCACCTACTGCTCCACAGCTGAACCTCCCACACCTTAGGTAGAAAATATCACAAGACCGATGAACACCCACAATTGAAACCCACAACCAGTACTGACTAATTCAGAAACCAATACCACAAGGCATCTTTATTGTTTGCAGCCAGATTCCATGCCTTTGCAACTGTACAGAGACTTGACGAAGTAAAGACAAGTATGTGACTCTCCACCATCAATTTCCACAAGGCGTTAATGTCGCTGCACGCATGTCCTGAATCCCACTTTTTTGAAGGCATGGTATATCCACGAACCTGAGTAATACCTTACTATGGAGTTTTGGCACTTCGAATCACCTTAGATCTGTTGCCTTACTGAATTTAGTTTAAATATAAAAATAGCTAAGCCACTCACCCTATGTTAGTATGCATGTTGCCAGGCATGGGATTTGTCGTGTGTGCATCCTTTCTAACATGTCTTGCACAGATGCCTGTGACTGCCTGCATGCTACAACCTTACAGGTGTCCTCACCTGTTGTTTATATCTAGAGTACCATCTGTATCTCTGATCACTTGCCGCAGGTACTTTTAGAGTTGTATTTTAACAAAGAATATGCTAGTAATTGTGTTTCCTCGCCTGGCACAACGTCACAATTGCTCTATTAACCAGCAGAATACTGCAGACAAGTATTCCCAATGGCTTCTTTGTCGTTTCATTAACTCCAATACCATATTAAAAACATTTATTGCATATACTGTATTGCTTTCTACACGTATCGCAGTCTCAATCCTATTTTCCCATACATAGGTCTACCACTTCCAATCCAGGGATATCCACAATCCTGCCTCCTTCAGAGAGAAGCTGTGCAAAGTGCAAGGGAAGTGAGGCTGGCATCGAGCCACAGATATATCCAGCTGTACAACATCTGGAGGGCATTAACAACAGGTCGATGTCAGCGAAACCCACACTCCTCTCATCCATCGCCCATCCACCCTCCAACCACCCAGCAGTCCCTATCCCTGCTTATAGCTTGCACGTCGACTGACGGCTGGAGGGAGCCTCGACATGGGCGATGGATGACTGAATTTTCTGCCTGTTACAATTATTATTTGTTATCTTTGTTTTATTGTATGTATTTTTGTGAATTTCCCTTTCATAACGATGGCTGTGTCCATTGATAACTCCTACACAAATAACACTTTCTCTCACATCTTGTTTTACGTGACCAGTGGCAGAGCTCATAGGAAGGGGCAGAAGCACCCCCAAACCCCGCTCCAAGGCTCACTTATTGTTCAAATTGCACCTCCTGACTGACGCCCAGTAAGGTCAACGTAATCAAAAGCACTGTCCACCCAAATCAGGGGGACTGCACCTTTCCAAATGATTTGTCTGCATTTCAAATGGTTCTAATGCTTAACAGTATTTACTGCTGCCCTAGTGGGAAGGGGGTTCGAGCTGGTGTTAATATCCAGGGCACAAAAAGGGCAGGCAGAGATTCAGGGAGAGATTTACTGACTGTTGACGCCTCAAAGAGCAGTACACAAAGTTGCTGTGTTGCGTTGCATGAAAAAGAGAGGGCAGAACAGCATCATGTCTACTAACATACAGCGCTGTTCTACTGTCTCTCTGCGCTGGGACGCTTTACGCTGCCATGTGCCAACTTACACACCTTTGCAGTGAGGTGAACGTCTTAAAAAGTTGCTCCACGGTTACACCTGCCTTGACAGAGTATAATTGTTTGGTGCAAACCATTGTCCACAAATGTCTGTTCATAGGGATTTGCGTCAAAACTTATGGGTGGTTGCATAGGGAAACACATATATTTCTGATAGTACACCTCTCGATGCAAACTAGCTCTATTTTGCATTACTTTAGGCAACCTTTTTAATGCAAATCATGAAGAAAGCAATGACCGGAATTGGTGCCCGCTGAGAAATCTTTGCACCCTCTGGTACCTCCTACCTCCATCACTCTTCCTGACTCATATAGCAATTAATTTGTCCATTTCTTTGGGGGATGGCAGTCTGTAGCATTCACATTACAACTTGCTGTTACTTGTGTTGTCCTTTTTTAAATTTGTTTTCTTCGCTCTCCTGGATTCACGTATGTTTAATGTGCTCTCCTTTTAGTTGAGCATGTTATAATACAAGCCTGGAAATGCTTGCAGTCTTTTAACTGTGCTAAGTAGCAATGTTTGCAGTTTTTTTATCCGTGCCTAATATCAGTGCTTGCAGTCTTTTATCTGTGCCTATATCTCTGAATTGCACAGACTTGCACCATGCACGCTTGCCTAATGTGTACTTATCTGTCTCTTGCTTCTTCTTTAGAGTCATCACGTCGGCGCCCTAGGGTTCCCATTGGTGAAACTGGAGGAGAGATACTGGGAATGTGTAGGACTTGGATTCATCAATGCAGGTAAGTCAGGAGACTTTGGAGGTCTTGCTGCTGCGGAAGCTGATTGCCAAGCAAGGCATGGACTGAGGTGTGGCCTTTTCTGACCTTGGAATCCAAGATGGCCGCTGAAACTTCTAAGTCTCGAGTGGCTTTGAAACCACCTATCAGGTGGCTCTTTCTCAGGGACTGAAAGGGATGAAAGCAGGACGCTGTTGTATAAGTGGGCATGTCTGTAGTGTGCATGGACATGTCTGCAATGTGAGTGGGCATGTATGTGATGTGATTGGATGAGTTTGTGTTATACATGGGCATGTCTGTGGTGTGATTGGATGAGCTTGTGTTATGCATGTGTCTGGGTGTTTTTTGCATTGGGAAAGCATGTAACGAATGTGTATTTCTCCCTCCTGTCTCCCACCGCTCTAGCCAAAGGAGGCCATAGATGGCAGAATGCACTATGGGGCCCAGGTGCATTCTGAAATTATGTCCCTGAGGCTTAGATCAGGACGCCAGCAGACTAGCCCTGGAGTCATCATAGGGTCCTTGGTTAAAGATGAATTTGCAGGTCCAGTTCTTCTTCACCAGGCAAGAGGGCAGGAAGCAACAGCTCAGCGCAGCAGAGAAACATTTTCTTTAGAGCAGCATTGCAGAAGAGGGGCACTCTTTGTAGCATAGAATCCACAGGCACAGAAATGTACTGAAGAGTTGGAGTCTGAGGTCCTTCTTTTATACACAGTTGTATCTTTGAATTGGGGAGCAGTTTCTAGAAGCAGGTCTTTGAAGTGCACAGATGCCCTCCCATCCTGGCCCTGGCTCCAGACTAACTACAGGGGGTATGCAGCCCTTTGTGTGGAGACAGGGCACAGCCTATTCAAGTGTAAGTGCATCTAGGCCCAGCTCCTCCCACACATCCTGACAGTGTTGGCCCATCCAAACCTAACACCTCCCACTATGTGTGGCTGCCTAGGAGGAATACACAAAAGCCAACTGCCAATTACACCCTATCATATGATTCAGAGATGGACTGTAGGCCCCAAATGGCAAAGGCAAGAAAATGCCAACTTTATAAAAGTGGCATTTTCAGAATTGCAATTAAAAATCTGACTTCACCATAAGTTAGGACATTAAATTGTGATTCAAGATACACAAAACATGAACTGTTAATGTCATCACATTTGGAAATTACACTTACAAAACTATAATAAGGCAACTCCAATGTTATCCTATGAGAGAGATAGGCCTTGCAGTAGTGAAAAATGAATTTTAAAGTTTCCACTCCCAGGGAAAATGTAAACGTGCACACCCTACATTGTAAATACATTGCTCCCTGCCCTCTGGGCAGTCCAGGGCCTACCCTAGGGCTGACACATGTTTTATAAATGAAGGTTTGGGCCTGACAAAGGGTTTATTTTGCCAAATCAAAATGGCAGTTTGAAACTGCCCACAGAGACTTCAATGGCAGGCCTGAGATGTGTTTCAAGGGCTACTGTTGGGATGTAATGAATTGTGTTAGCGTGGAATGTGGGGCAGCAATGTTCTGGAATGATGGGGAGGAATGGTGACAGTTATGTGGAGGACAGGAAGGAGGTGAAACGCTGTCCTGTTGTTGTTTGCAATAAATCTTCTGAAATCGGCTTGGAGTTCTCATCTTTATAGCTACTTAAGTGGGTCACACGATCAGTGCTGCAGGCCCAGTAGTAGCATTTAATTTACGGGCCCTGGCCACATGTAGTGCCACCACGGACTTACAACTAAATTAAATATGCCAATTGGGTATAAGCCAATTCGACCATTATTTTAAGAAGAGAGCACAAGCACTTTAGCATTGGTTGCAATAGCAAAGTGTGCAGAGTTCTAGAGCCAGTAAAAACAAAGTCAGCAAAAACAGGAGGTCTGAAGGCAAAAAGCTAGGGGAAAACCATGGCAAGGATGCCAGGTCTAATGAGGACCGGTTACATTACACAAGAACACATTCATTTTTAGGTCTCCGGTTTAGGCTCGGCTAGACTGCGCATGCACTCTCTCTTTGAGACATTTTGTTTACACACAGTGTGCTTACAGCCCACCCATAGCATTATCAATGGTTTGCTTCAGCATCACTCTCATTTCCTTTGGTCCAGTTTGCGAAGGCATGCCTATGGCGTTGCCATATAACATTGCTAAAAGGCATTGACATTGGAAAAGCCAATAGCCCTCACATTGCCGAGATTTATTGGCTTTGCCAATGTATGTTCTTAGGAACAATGAGCAGTTTGAAGTAATTGGCATCTGTTTTTGATCTAATAGCTTATGTTCTACACACCAGAAACTGATGCACTTCAGTCTACAGAATCAGTATAATAAATATTCATTGTGAAGCACATTTAAAACAATAAATCTTACACAAAGAGAGATAAAAGAGAGCTACTGACTCACACCTATAAGGCACTTCAGAATATCGGACCAGGCTACCTCAACCATCGCCTGACCTTCTACACCCCGTTAGGTAACTCCGATCCTCCCATCTCGCCCTCTCCACCATCCCCAGAATCTGGAAAAGCACAGCTGAAGGCAAATCCTTTTCCTACCTCGCAGCCCAGATATGGAATACACTCCAACTCATCCACAGACAGGCCGCATCACTGAAGCAATTCAGGAAGGACCTCAAGACGTGGCTCTTTGAATGATCAGCACACCCACTACACCTCCTTGAGACCCAATGGGTGATAAGCTGTGCTTTATCAATACCGACTGATTGATTGAAAAATCTCTGTGAATTGCCTGTATTCTAATCAGTGCTTAATTCAGGAAAAGCAATAAAGTGATGGGACCCACAGTTCTGTTCGCAGGCCTGCCGCTGGTGCTATGGAAGGTCAGGGTGCGGAATATCAAGGCCCATATTTAACACAAAATGACGGAGCGCGACGCTGAGCCAAAAATAGGCAGCGCCGCACTCCGTCATTTTCACAATGCAGGGATGCGCTGTATTTAATTGAATACGGTGCACCCCTGTGTTGTCTCCTGCGCCGTCGCTAAATTTGCAGCCAAGCGCAAATGCAGCCACACTTGCGCCATGGTACACAAATACAATCTTAAATGGTGATCTGCTCTTCCTATGTGTGCTGCAGAAGGCAGAACAAATAGAAAGAGCAAAAACAAGGAGAAATAAAAGTACTTCTCCTCGTTGCTCCCTGCTAATGCCACCCCTGGAGTGGTGTTAGATTTTGGCTCTGCCTCAGGTTTACGAAAACTTGTAAATCTGGGGCAGCGTCAAAATGCAATGGGTGTTGCTCTGGCACAGCCACAGCAATACCCATAGCACACCCCTTCCACGCAAAGCCTGCATGTGAAGGGGCTGTATTTACAAGGTGGCGTTAAGCTGATATGGTGCAGGGCATAGCGCCACCGAAGGATCACGAAAAGTGACACTCAGGTGGCGCTAGGGACTCTTAAATATGCCCTCAAGTTTTTATAGTCTTGACTACACTTCATGGACACTCTACCGTAGACACTCCATGCATCTTTATCTCTCTCTTGCAGGTTTTATTTCATCCCTGCTTTCTCTCGTTCTCTGTTTCTCAAAAAGAAATTCTCTTCTTTCTCTGTTTTGTGTATTTCTCTCTCTGGCTGTGGATCGTGTATTGAGTAAAAATAAATGCTGGTCCCAAAAACTAGAGAAGGCAGGCACCACCGGCAACATCAGGTCAGTGCTTAATTTGTAAATAAAAAGATGTCGGTGCCCAAAGCCCTCCTCTTAAACACGCGGCTGCTGTATTTAAATGTGCAAACACGGAATACTGAGGCAGTGTAATCCTGAAGCCATCTCAGGCCTCTTCAATCCATTTACAGCCGCTTGCTGCCCCTTCAGCTCACTCTCTCGCAGCTTTCCACTTTCTCCCTTTGTGACGCTTTTTTCATTTTTCTCTTCCTCAGTCTTTCCCATAAGTGTCTTTTGCTCGCAGAAATACTTGAGAATGAAGAATAAGCCCTGGCCTCAAAAATAAGTGCCGGTGCTCAGCACCAGAAACAACAAGCACAAATTAAGCACTGCATCAGGCTCAAATGACATAGTGGTCATAATTAGGTTTTGAATGTGCAATTTCCCAATACATAAATTTACAGTGAAGACCGGGCTCGTAGGCCTTCCAGGGTGGGACTGAGTACAAAAATAGATATTTTTTTCTGTAGAGGAAAAAAGATGACTATGAAAATGCACATTTGTGCCAGCTTCATTGATGCCTCATTTTCCACCTGGTGCAAAGGGTTGATGTATACATTTTACACACGGGAACACTCCTGGAAATCCAAGACTGCCATAGATTTGCAAGAGAGCTCTTTGAATTCTTTATTAATCCCTTCAAAGTTGGAAGTTTGCTCCAACTGTAGCATTATCCCACATAGAAGGCGTGTGATTCAGGTGACGTGTGCAAAGGAACATAAGCAAGATTGTAAACAGAAATGATAGAATCTAGTAGTGTTTCTGCAAACAGGATGCCTACTATTTAGGCTCAAACATGTAACTGACGTTTCCTCAAGAAAACTAACAAGGTTGTAATCTGAAGCAAAGAAATTCTGAGGCTGGGAGAAATATTGGGGTTTACAAGTTTTGGGTGAATAACATGAAGGGATCATACTTACCATGCCAATGCCCTCATGGTTTCCCCACTGTTTTACCCAGAGACTTCACCTGCTTGGCAGCAGGAAAAATCCTGCTATGTAACACCGAGGGCAGCATACCTGCTTTAATAGAATATTCAGTCCCAGACTCTTCAGTCACATACATGTCTCTCTTATGCAGTGAAAATGTTTCTGCCTTAAAACACTGGGAAAAAAGCATACTTAATAGTCCTTCAAACAAGAGACACCTTTCTGCAAATTGTCAAAATGCCCTTCAACCAGGACTGAGGTCATGGGCGTGACCTTCCACAGATTGCTAAAAAATCTTCTTGACTAGGGTAGGTTGGAGTCAGGGAACCGGTTCTGAAGAGACTGCAGTCACAGCAGGGCCCAGATTTGTGGTGAGCCACGACAGCCCAATAATGGCTGTTTTTCCTACCCAAATGGGAAATGTGGCTCGATTTTCCTTGCTTGCGCCAGAGCCCAGGTCTTTCTTGTTACACCACAGACCAACAGCTAAAATAACTGATGTGACCACAATCAGTGAAAGGCCTGCGGCCCTTCAGAGCCCAGTGGTGTAAGGAATCCCTGCGAACTGCCCCTCCGCATGTTGTTCGCCTGCTGTCAAGTACTTTTAATGTAAAACATTTGGGCACAATTTGTTTTACAATACTCCTCTGATTCTGGATTCTGGGAAAGCATCGTGATAATAACAGCTCCAGCCTTTCCCATGCTGATAGCAGTCACTTTGGCCCCCTTCCAGGCCTGGAGGTTAGCAGGGGGGGTAAACGTGGAACCTATTAACTTCTCATGTGCTGGTGTAAAACGTTGCGGTGCTTTACAAAACTCCTAAATAAACAAATAGATGTATGGAGAACCACTTTCATAGCACACTAAATCAAGGGAGTGATTTCAAGATAAAGAAAGAGCGAGAAGATGAAAGGGAGAAAAGAGGCCGCTGGCTTGGTTTAATGAGAGCCATGGAGAATATTATACTGCAATTATTGTATTGCTTCCTGTGGTGAGGTGCGTTAATGTTACAAAAGTCCAATGCAGCGTTTCTCAGATAAATCTTGGCCCAGAAGTGAGTCCCGCAAAGCTGGGGCTGAGGTCACTGTTGAGAGAGATCGAATGCTGTGTATTACTGCAGGGGCCGTAAGTCAAGAACAGATGCTGTAAAATGCTATCACAGTTGCTAAGGCTGCCGTGAATGCACATTCAGAACAGTGCGTTCAAATTTAAAACAGTGCATGAAAATTCAAAACAGTGCATGCAGTTGCAAAACAGTGCATTCAAATTCAAGGCAGGGACGTAGCTACCATTGGTGCAGCTGGTGCAGTGTACCAGGGCCCCATTGAATAGTGATGGCTGCTGCAGTTTACTTGTACAACAGCATTCATAGGGACGATTTCCCTTGCTTGCACCAGGGCCCGTGGCATTCACGACACCTTACTGATTCAAGGTCAAAATTGATTCAGGCTCAAAAACGACTTCTGCAAGGGATTCGGGGTACTTTGTCATAGCAGCAGCATAGACGTCATTTAAGAGTCGTCAGGGGTTGCAGCTGTGACCCCTGGCTTGCCCTTTGCTACCCCTGGCACTGCCTTTGCGACCTCTGGCCTCAGAGGCGGCAAATTTAGTGCCAGGATCGCAGTGGCAGCTCACCCTTATGGACGTCAGTTGGGGCTCCGCCCTCTTTGTTTTCTTTCCGTTTTTTCTTACACTAATAGTGAATAATATATCATTATTCACTGTCAGTGTAATAAAAATGGAGTACAGTTAGCTGAAATATACCCTTCCAATGCAGCTCGGGTAAGTAAAAAAAATGCTTTTAAATGTATGTTGTGTGCCTGCTTGCGGGTGAGAGTGTGTTTATGTGAAAGAGAGTGTATTAAGTGTGAATTTGGGTGTATGTGTAAGTATGTGTGTGAGTGAAAGTGGAGGCCAAAGGGCATGTGATGTCACCGCTGCTACCCCTGGCATTTAGGTGACTTGAGGTCAAGGAGCAGCAGCTGGTTAAAGTCCTGCAAACTGTTAAAGTTCAATCGCAGCCGGTATATTTCTTGCGTTTGTGACTCCTGGGTGCTCTGTACTTGCATATAGCGCCGGTGAATCTCGTTCTTCCTGATCTATACTTTGGCGCTGTATGGTTATTAACAGGAGATGTTGGCCTCACTTTCTCGTGAATGTGACTTCGGCAAAGTGGGCCTGAACTCTCTGAACACACCATCGTGATCTAAATGTGTAAAAATATAACAGACCTAAAGACCCCTGATTTTTCACTTTCAAGTTTTATAGGTTTAAATGTACATCTTGCTAGCAGCTCCTCTTTGCGTAAACATGTGCCATGGTTGCTTAATCCATTCTACCTCTGTGCACAAAGGGCTCAGTTTGCTGAACAAACAACTGTCCCACCACGGTATTCTAGATGTAAAACTTTTTTTAATGTATTAAGAATTTTACCAGGCTTCAGAAAACTCCAGTCATGACAGGCGTAAGCTTAATTTGCACTTTTAGGTAATAACCTATGTGGCATCTTGAAAAAGTTAGCACCTGATATTTCTGAGTGATTCCACTAATATTTAGGAACTTGTTTTGAGTTTATTGTGAACACACTGGGGCATATTTACAAGCTTTTTGGCGCAGGGCAGTGCTGCAAGCCTTCTTGCTGTGCTGCCCTGCGTCAAAAGAAATGGGCAGGAATGCGCCGTATCTACAAGATACGCAAGATACAGCACATTTCTGTCCTTTTACCCTGCGCTGGTGCACAATGGACTGCCATGCGTCAATACGGCAGAATTGCACCGTGGTGCAAGGGTGTCTGCGTTGCAGGGATGATTGTTTTTGTGCAGGAAGGAACACCTTCCTCCACAAAGACAATCATGAGAGGCGTTTTTCTCTTTCTATGTGTACTGCAGAATGCAGCACACATGGAAAAAGAAAAAAATACAAGGAGAAATTAAGATATTTCTCCTCGTTGCACCTCCCTTACACCTGCCCTGGAGAGGGATAGACTTTTGACGCATTCCCAGCCATAAAAGTCCTTGTAAATCTGGGAATGCGTAAAAATCCATGGGTGTTGCATCGGAACACCCACCGCAACACTCATTAAATGCCTCCTTGTCGCCGGGGGAGTCAACGCAGTGACTTGCGCTGTGTTGACTCAGTCCATATTTACAAGGCCATGAAAAGCCATGCAGGGTGGCTTTATGTGGCCTTGTAAATATGGCCCTGTAGTGTGCCCCACACTAAAAGTGACGTTCCGGCAACCCAAAGGGCCTTGTAAATATGGCCCTTTGTTTACAATTCTCCTGGCATCGTTCCCTTCTCTGCTTCTACTTCTGATTCCAACTCTCCACTGCCTCACATTGGTTTTTCTCAGCATCAACATTCCAGCAATGGCATTACAGGTACTTCAGAACTGGCTGACTCCAGAATCCTCTGCACAAAGCGGTCACACAGACACCTGTCACACAGACACAACAATATTAAACCCTGTAATGCAGAACTTCTGTTTAATAAACAACTCAATGGCGGAATAAGGCTGTTCACACTTAATAACACAAACACATCACTAATGTGCGCTATTTACTCTGACCATGATAATAGAATCCTTACCTTCACAAAGGTTGCACTTTTTCAGGCTGAACTAGGAAAAAATGGAATGAAATCTACAAGAGGACGAGTTTTCTCATGCCTATATTTATTGGTACGAGACAACCAGATGACTTCAAAACTGCTGTTCAAGCCTCTGTACTCTTGCATCTGAATGGGGGTAACTACATGCTCCTTGGCCTCTCAAACTCCACACTGGCACTCCTTATAGGCAACCTGCACACTGCAGCATGTCTCATCTAGGGACTGAGGAAAGAAGAGCGCAACATCCCTGTCCATTGGGTCCCCTTGCCAACTAGCAACTTCTTCAAAACAGCTCCATTGTTTACAAAGCCATCACTGCCGTCACCTCTGCTTGTCTTGCGCTATAGACATACCTTATTCATAGACACCTGCAAATTATGAATTAACAGACCGCTTTCTGCCACATGCATCCACTCACTTATTCAATTAAGAGTTCTCCCTTGAAACACCTTGTTTTTATTCTATAATTAGTTGCCATTCCATGAAAGCGTCATTATCAGGAATGCAGTAGCGGCTCAAGGGGCGCTGAAGGGGCGGGGCAGCACACTGGGGGGCGAAGGGAATAAACATAAACATTTATTTTATTTAATGAAAAAAAACACGTACCTTTCCTCACCGCCTTGCCGCTCCTCTGCCCCTCGTCGCTGCTGCAGGCACAGGCTCCCAGCCTGCCCTGCGGGCAATCCTGACCCAGCCAGGGCACTCCCAGGCAGACGGGCAGCCTGTGCAGGCTCTCTCAAGCCCGGCACCTGTATTGCCGGGCTTGAGAGAGCCCACTGCGCATGTGTGTTTGGGCAGCCCGAGACGGCCGGCTAAACATACATGCGCAGTGAGGGGGAATACTGAGCACTCCCTCGTGGTCCTGCCCCCTTTACCAGAAAACAATCATAAACAAAGTTTATGATCATTTTCTGGTAAAGGCTTTGCAGCTGCCGCTGCTGGCAGGAGGGCAACGCTCCTCCCCCCAATCGGAGGAGCAGCCGCTGCAGGAACGTATGTATTAAATTGTCATCACGTTCTTTTAGTTGTGTTTGCGCACACAATCTAGCATTTAGGTACATACCTAAGTCAGGGTTGTGATACCAAGGATATTAGAGGGGGTTCCACCCAGGATATTCCATCTATACTGCACATCACTTTGCCACAGATCTCGGCCTTTGTGTCTCTACAAAGACTGATTGGGAGATTGGAGGCTCACCTTGTCCTAAGATACGGGGTTCGGATGCTTCTCATGGACATGGTATGGTCAGATTAGGTTTATCACTCTTGCTCTCTTGAGGGTAGCAAATACGCTTTAGGGAGGAATTTGCATATTCATGTTGTGAGAAAACAGGGCTGATTTCAGAGGCCCCATAACTTTTTGCCCCCATTTTCCTCTTTTTGCTGGTGTTTTCCTGACTTTGATGGTGCCCTGGGTACTGCTAACCAGTCCCAGGGCCTGTGCTCTGTGTAAAATGGATATGCAAATTAGGCTAATTATAATTGACTAAGTTAACCTACCTATAAGTCCCTAGTATATGGTAGGGCATGTAGGTTTAGGGACCACAGCATAGGTGGTGCACACTGCTGAGGTGCCCAGTGTCATTTTAAAAGCAAGCCTGCCTTGCTGGCTGCTTTTAAATTAAAGTTATATGCATATTCGACTTTGGAATTAAAGGTACTTCCAAAGTCTTAAACTACCTTATTTTTACATATAAGTCACCCCTAAGGTGTTCCCTATGTGCCCCTAGGGCTGGGTGCCATGTAACTATAAGCAGGGACTTTATAAAAATAGATTTATAACCCCTGGTGAGGTAAAAACAGCCAAATTCGTTTTTCCCTCATTGAAGTAAATGGCCTTCATAGGCTAGAATAGGCAGACTTTATTTTAAATTTTAAAGTCTCTTTAAATGTTACATACCAAGAATTTGGTATCAAATTAATTGTTGTAATAAATCCCACAACTTCCAGTTGTTGGATTTAATATAACTTGTTCAGGTAAAAAGTTTAGACTTTACCTAAAAAGTTGCCAATTTCAGCTCTGCATTGTTTTTGCTGCTGTGCTCTGATTGGCCAGCCTGCAGCAGCTTCTGCCAGGCTGCCTTGATGAGGTGTGAAGTGGCCTGGCTTCACACAAAGGAATGTGCTTGGGGGAGAGAATCTCCCCTCAGCAGATGGTGAGGCAGGAAGGGGGAGGGCTGCCAAACTGGTCTTCAAAGGCAGAGAAGGACATTTGGAGCACCCAGCAACACCCCCACATCCTGCAACCCCAGACAATTAGGTGCCCCCTTGATTAGATTAGGAGAGGGCAGGAGAGGGGTGTGTTTATGATTTTTAGCCACACCAGTGGGTGGGCTCAGCCAGATGTAACCTCCAAAAATCAGATTCATCCATGTTGGATTTTTAGAGACTGTTGCCTTCTGGGATGGATTTTTGCCACACTTCCCAGGAAGTGGTCATCACAGGGGGACGACCCTGTCCCTTATTGGAGAACCAGGGCCCCCCTGCTTTTCACCCAGGAGCAAGGATAAAACTGGCAGACCTGCACCCACGCCTCAGATCCCCACCAAATTTCAAGAAGAAAGAACTTAAGGAGAAGAAGGACTGCCCTGCTGGACCCCTGGCCTGCACCTGGAACCTGCACTCAGAAGGACTGCACCAGCTGCACACTTGGGCTTCACCACAAGAAGGACTTTGCCTGGCTTCAACTGGTTCAAGGAGGGACTCCCTGTGGACCCCAAAAGAACCTTAAAAGAACATCTGGGTGAAGCCCCAGAAGTTTGGAAAAGATTTGAGAATTTTTGGAAAAAAGCTCCAGAGAGGGACCGACCCGCCGCGGAAATTCTAGCCGGCTTGCCTCAACCGCGACCCGGCCTGACTTCGTGGTTCGTCCCGGTAAAGAAAAACATCCAAAAAAGAGACTAAGTCCGAACGTAAAAAGTTGACCGGGACCTCCCAGCCATCGTATCCGAGAAGGGCTCCATGGACGTCGGATCAATATCCAGGTTTACCCCGGTCGAAGGATTTTCATCTCGAAAAAACGACTAAGTCCGAAGGTAAAAGTCTCCACCGAGGAAACCCACATCGCGTATCCGGACAAGGGCTCCAGGAGGTCGGATTCAACTGGCAGGTTCGTCCCGGTGAAGAAAAACTTCAAAATAAAGACTAAGTCAGAAGGTAACTTTTTAACCTATGCCTCCCGCGACCTGTAGCCGAGCAGGGCTCCATCGGGGTCGGCCTGAAAGTTTGACTTTGCCCCGGTCGAGGTGCAACCAGATGACCCGATTGGCGCTTTTTGTTTCTAAGCGCTAGAAAAGTAATAATTCTTTAAAAATTCATATCTCCGGTTCCCCTGAACCGATTTTAATAGTTTTTGTGTCATTTTAAAGATAAAAATATAAACTATTTTTATAAATTGGTTTTGGATTTTTAAACTGTTTCCTGTGTTTTATTTAATTACTGTTTTGTGATATTTGAATGCTTTACACTTTGTCCCCTAAATTAAGCCTTGACGCTCGTTGCCAAGCTACCAAGGGTTGAGCTGGGATTAATTTACTGAGACCTAACTGTACCTAGGTGGAGGTTAGTGGCTTGTTGCTAGGTGTAGGTACCTACCTGCCCTACCAATAACCCATTTTCCAACACATGTCTAATGCAATATGTTGGGGTTGCTCATATTTACATCGCTTGTTTTCACAATCCTGATTTTGTCTCTTGTAATTATCCTAATCATTGCAGCTCATGCATTTTATCGTAGATTGCAGTCTTTTTAATATTTGTATTGAAAACTATCCTGCATCTTCTTTCTTGTCTGTGTGTGTGTGTAAAAGACTTATTACTAAGGAGGAAAGGGTAAGACTTGTTCAACCATGATTTTTCTCTTTGAGAATGTTCCTCAGAGTCCATGGACTAGGGTGCCAGAAATCACCTTTACTATTGTGTTTTGGTGAGGTGCTGCTAGAAAGCCGGAAGGATTGGGCTGACAACTGGTGTAGGAGTGACTCAGTAGCCTACAAGCAGAGGTGCTGCTGCCCCTAATCCAGCAGTGTTGTAGTAATACGAGGGTCCTTACGACATTGTGAGGACATAAGCATTGCATTTGGTGTGTGAGTTTAGATTTTCTTTTCTGTGTGAGTTATGGATTGTGGTCCTAACCATAATTTCACTGTTTTTTGGTTTTAATTCACAATCGTGGCTCCATTTAAGCTGTGCTTTTCTCCCTAAATTTCCAAGCGTATTTCACCTACCTTTATGCGCCATAAGCAAGCTTAATCACAATCTCACTTTAACCTTTGTTTTTTTCTGTGATTTGTCCAACAGTTTCTTGTGCCCAACCCACTGCAGGTGGTGAACCCCTACTGCATACAGCTTTATCCTTTGGCTGTATGCAGCAGGAGTTGGACACAAGGCCGGTTCATGCGCCAAACCTGCCATGGGCAATCAACAATTACTTCGCCCAGCCTTCAGCCTATGCAGCAAGAGTTGCTGTAGGATCTGGCCTCCAGTCAGACCTTGTGTCCAACATGCCACTGGCATCCAACATGGGGGATGTACCACAGAGCATCACATTTGGCTGGCCCTGTTTTTTTGCCCATATTAATTTATTTGGTTTATGGGCCATATTGTAGGGCTTGCATACACTTGCTGACTAGTTGACCCTTCTTGGACATTTTAAAGGGTCTGCTGACATGGCTTCAGAACGCTGCCGAAGGCCCAACAAGAGAACATGACGTTTGCTGCAAGTTTTCATTCCTTGACCATGAAGCTTGCTGTGGTTGAGGTCCCTGATAAGTGTTCACAGACCTCAGGAGCTGTGCTGGATGATGTGAACCCAGCCCCACGGTCTGTGAGCCGCATGGCAAACATTTTTATTGTATCCACAGGGGATCCCTTTGGTCCCCCTACTACCTAAACAAGACATTCTGGGGATGTTCTTCCTTGTTGCTCCTTTCATTTTTTAGGTCGAGCTCAGAAGTGCTCTGGCCTGTTGTAATCTATCTGTGGGCTTTTAACCACGCCCACAGCACACCCATCACTATCACTCGTTCATGCGCTTGCCTTTCAAAAATCTGTTGTTATCATTGGTAAATGCTTTACATTTGTCCCTCCTTGGGGCATTTTTGTTACTGCCTTAGCCATCGACCCTGTTACATGGATATTGCATGTTTGCCGATACGTTTCACTGCCAGCAAACATCTTTTTCCTTTTGTGTCTCTCCTTCGCGCTCACGCTAATGGCGGCCATTGCACTTTGAATTTGCTTGCTTATGTCAACTGTTTTATCTTTCATTTGTGTGTCACCCTATCTTTGTAGCCCTTCTGTCCTGGGGATTAAGATCTTGTTCTCCGCCAGCGATTTCATGCCCCCTGGGGGGCCCCCTGCTCTGCCCATGCACTTGGCATTTCAGTGGACGGGCTTTTCTGTCTGTCGAAATCCAAATGAGGCCCTATATGTCCAACAGGATTCTTTTAATTTTTCGGACTGCCCTCTGTTTCCAGGCAAGGCCAGTCCGAAAGGACAGAAACTAATGGTATACCTCTTTCTCAGGGCCAGGCTTTCCTAGCTAGGGAATAAGTAATCCAAAATTTCAAGAAGGCAAAGCATGTTTTTTAGTTGCATTTGACTCCTGAGCCAGTCTGCAAAGTAAGTATGACATTTAGGCCCTGATGTACGAAAAAACAGCTAGTCACTAGCCAGTCACAAATTGTATTTTTGATTTAGATTTAGATATTTAGATACTTAGAAAATGTAGCGATTCCTTATTTTTGCGATAGAAAATACGGACTCGCTAAATGTGATTACCAAATAGCAAATTACTATTTCGATGTACAAAGTATTGACAAATAGGAAATTAGTTAAAACGCAGCATTGTCCGTGTGCAAAATACCATCAATTGGAAGCAGATGGCAGTTAGGTGCGAAGTATAAAAGGTGGGCCAAACTACATTGCAGTCTTTCATAATAGCTGCACTCTATGCTGTAGTGAGGAAGATGTGGATTGTTGGACCTTAAGGAGAAGGAGGGAATAGATTTTCACAGAGAGGGTGACTTATTAAACAGATGGGAAGGTTTATGCTGGTTGCAGGTTTACGAAAGAGGTAATTCTTACTTAAATGATTTAGACACTGTACTGAACAGTCCTGCACAACGCAGTGGTGCTATTCCTACACACATTCAGGATTTGTGTAGTTTACACCTTTTCTCTTCTGGTAGCTACCAACACACTGTTGCAGTAGCAGGAGGGATATTTAAGAGCTCCTTATGCAGGAAGTTTAGGAATTTTCTCGATGAAATGTTGGCTAGAATTAATTCACACATTGCATTTCCAAGTATTCCTGCTGAGCTTGAAGCTACAAAATTCTATGCAATAAAATAACAAATGTTTAGGAATTGCTGTTTGCCTATAGGGAAGATATGTGAGTCATATTTAACGATTCAGCATTTGTCACAATATAGGAAAAGCGAAATATACTTTCAACAAGTGAAGGACACATAGATGTTGCTTAGAAGAAGGCTACATTATTATAGTAGTCTAAAGTTTTCTATATGTCAAGCAGGACGTGAAGCCCTTCAAGAGTAGCAACAAGCTTGCAGTCTTAGGATCTCTACCCCTAGACTCATCTTCAGTAATAAATAGAGACCACAGGACTGCATCTCCTCAATCTCCTCATTTGAGGTATTATTATTTCGTAGCCATCTTTCATCTTCTCTCCATGCCCTTAGACCCATTTGCAGTTCCCTCTTCATAAGTGTGAATACATTTGGAAAAGCCTCTATTTACAAAGCTTTGTAATGGCTTGAACATTCAGTCAAGAGAAAGAGGCAAGGTCTGTCTCCGTTTCAAAACAGAAATGTGGTACTAGCCTTTGCTTTGAACTTCACCTCATTATTGCTAGAGTCAGGTGTAAAGTTATAAACCTATGTATATATCACCCTACCAACACCATAAAAGTTAGCCACCCAGCAGGTACCTAGGCAGCCCACTTACCTGGACTGGTCCTCACACCAGTCAACGCCCTTTCAGATCCCGCTCTCCTCTGCGATACCGCTGCCCCTCTTCTGAACACCTCCGTCCCCTGCTCTCATCTGCCTGTATTGGCATTTTTCTGGTTTTCCGTTCTCTGTATTTCCATTGCTCACTCACACCTTTTTGCCTCCTCTCCTGTATTGACATTTTTTCTGCTTTTGCACTTTCTTCATTTCTCTGCTTTTCCGTTCCTAATTCACACCTTGTTGCCGCTTCTTCACCTTTCCCAGTCACCCGTTTTGCCTCTTGTTGCTCTTTTTACATTTCCTATATTTCTTTGCCTCTTTCTGTGCTTTGCCCCTTTTGCACTACTCTTCTCACCTGAATCCTTTAGCATTGCTCCTCCCCACTCCCGCTTTTTCTGATCTCTCCTGTTGCTCCCATTTTCTGCTCCCTCTGACATTCTCCCACTTCCCCCATGCTCTTTACCTGCTCTCCTGGACGTCTTACCACCTCTGCTTCTTCCCGCCATCTGCAGCCCCGCCCATGACCTACTTAATGACAGCTGCAGCCTGACTCCACGCAGCATGAACCCTGGCCTGTCCACACCTGGACCGCACCTAGTGCCATGAACCCTAGCCCATCTGTCTCCCACAGCTACACCTCTGCCAACCGCCACCAACTTCCACTCCCTCAACACAGGGAGCTACAACAAGCACTGTTGCCATGCCAATCCACACCACAAGTTAGGACCATTTACCTGCACCCACTGCCACTTCACCTACAACAACAAACAGCTAGCACACCACCTAGTCCCCTAACCACTCTGCAGACTGCACCAGCAGGCACACACAAGCTCTCATGCACCCTTCTCAACACATTTTCACTATGCAAACTTGCCTGCGAGATTTGGGACCTCTTAACCACCCTTGCACCCGATGTCCTCTTCCGCAAAGAGACCTGGCTCAACCCCACATCCTTGCCGGACAATGCCATGGTGGTCCCCACACGATACAAGATCACCCACCATTACTGCATCAATAAGCCAGGAGGAGGAGTCACCGTCATTCACAGGGAATCCATCTAGTACACCACAATGATGGGCAAAACCACCCAAGCCATGGAACACCTCAACTTTCAGCTCCAGTTCTATGGTAAAACCACCATCGGGGCACCCTCATCTACCACCTCCCAGGACCACGCCCAAGCTTCTATAACATCAAAACCGACTTCATCACCCCTCTCGCCTTAGACTCCAAAGACTGCATTTTCCTCAGAAACCTTAACATCCATCACAATTATCACAATGACAAGAACACCACTAACCTTCTCAACAGAATTAACACCATGAGGCTCACCCAACTCATCCACGGCCCAATGCAGACTGCAGTCCACAGGCTTGACCCCATATTCACCGCCAGTGACCGCATCAAGTACAGCCACACTTCAGAACTCAAATGGACCGACAACTGCATCATCCACTTCAAAATCACCAACCCATGGACCTCCTCCCCCCGCCTGCCCAGCACCGCAACTAGAGCAAAGTCTCAGAGAACCAATGGACCAATGCTCCTAACATTACTTACACTATTCTGCCAATAACCTAGACCAAAAAGTCACAAACTTCACACATGGATCCCTAACTGCGCCAACAAGGTCACCCTGTTCAGTAACAATGACACACACAGAAGATCCAGTAAGCAGTCAAGCTGGTACACAGCAGACTTCAGAACTGCCAAATGCTACTGTAAACAACTGGAAAGAAAATGGCGCACATTCAAAGACACCACCCGCAAGACCTTCTTCAAGACAACCCTAAACCTCCACCACCAACAGCTAAAAGACTCAAAGAAAAAAGCCATAGCTTCACACATCGAATCAAGCTCCAACAATAGCAAATAACTTTTCATCATTGTTGAAGAATTCTCCAACCCTGCAGCGGAAACAAACAACATCACCCCTTCACAGTAACTCTGCAATAACCTTGCTAACGCCTTCCACAAAAAGATCGCCAACATCTATAAGCACTTCAACCCGCAGCCCAAGACCACCAACTTCTTCAAACAACACAACAGCCCAGCTACCTCTGCAGATCACCAACTGACTGACTGGAACCTGCGTGACCACAGGACACCACCTCCATCATGAACTCAATCCACTCAGGGGTCCTCAGTGACCCATGCCCACACCACAACTTCAGCCAAGGCGGAGCCAAAATCAGTAAGGAACTCACCACCCTGTCCAACACCTTGATAGTTACAGCCACTTTACCTGAGGACTGGAAACATATAGAGGTCACCACACTACTAAAGAAACCTTCAGCCAACCCAGATGAACTCAACAACTACTGCCTGATCTCCCTGCTGCCATTCCCGGCCAAAGTACTAGAAAAAGTAATCAACCACAACTTCTCCTCTCACCTGGAACAGCACCGCCTCCCCTTGATTCCACAGCAACCACAGGGAATCCATCTAGTACACCACCATGATGGGCAAAACCACCCGAGCCATGGAGACATCCCTCATCATGGCCACCAACAACATCTGAGCACTACTTGACCAGGGGGAGGCAGTAGCACTGATCCTCCTGGACCTCTTTGCAGCATTTGATACAGTCTCACACCACAGACTCATCGCTAGGCTGAACAACATCAGTATCCAGAGAACCGCTCTCAGATGGATTGCCTAAACCTCACCGGAAGAACCCAGAAAGTCTACCTACTCCCTTTCGACAACAAACCTAAATAAATCATCTGTATAGTACTGCAAGGATCCACCCTCAGCCCCAGCCTCTTCAACACTTACATGACACCACTAGTCAGCATCGTCAAAACCCACGGACTCAACATCATATTGTATGCTGACGACACAGAACTCATCCTCTCCCTGTACAAAGACACCACCAACACCAAGACCAGCTTCCGCAACTGCATGACAGACATTGCCACCTTGATGAGGGACAACTGTGTGAAGCTCACAGAGACAAGACAGAGAGATCTTCGGCAACAAAAACTCCATGTGGGATGCCTCCTGGTGACCCACAGATCTCAGACCCACACCAAATCCAACTCCAACTGATCACGCCACATACCTAGGCATTATCCTGGACAACAAGTTAACCATGATGGTCCAGAATAACTCCATCTCCTTCCCCTGCTTTTTCATCATCTGACATCTTCACAAGATCTTTACATTTAAATAGCTTTCAGTAAGCTCCAGACGCATTATCATCCAGGCCCTCCTTGTGAGCCGAGGGGGCTATGGGAATGCTGTCTATGCAGGGATCTCAGTCCAACTCCTCTAAACACTGCAGACCATACTGAATGCCACCAGACTCACCCTAGAGAAGTCCACATCACCCCATCCTCAGGGAAGTCAACTAGCTTTCCATCCAGAAAAGATATCTGTTCAAGCTCCTAGCGCACACATTCACGGTTCTACACAACTGCAGTCCTACCTACATGAACCACCACCTAAACTTCCAAAAGCCCACCAGACACCTCCACTTTCCCACTGTTTTGACACCCCACACTCTTTGAATCTGACGATCCAGAAGCAGAGGTTGCTACTTTTCTTACCTAGCAGCGAAGACTTGGGGCATACTTCCCCTATATCTCTAGACCACTCCATCTCTGCTGAAGTTCCAAAGAGCCCTGAAATCCTGGCTCTTTGGTTGATCACCTGGACCCTGACATCACCTGGATACCATCGTGGGTGACAAGCCGTGCTATACAAATCAACTGATCAATTGACTGATTGATTGATTGAGAAAGCTGTGGGGACTGAGGGGCCAAAGGTGTTCATATGTGCTATGTCTCAAGATCTACAACAATGCAACGAGAAGGAATACCCACAGGCTATATGAAGACAATCTTTAAGTATCATTGTCTCATCTTTTAGTAGCATGGGCTATAGCTGAACGTTAAAAACTCAATAAGAACACATCAAACAGAAATTCAATTAGAAAACTGTATTGAATTGTAATTCCTTTACACAGCACTTCAGAGCACTGAAGACATGCCAAGTTGTATTTGTGGACAAGAACCATGTTACTCCTTAAGAGTAGTCTAGAAGGAAAAGTGTGTCTCTGTCACGGCCTTTATGAATATTGTCACAATGTTGTGTAGGAGGACCAACCTTGTTTTGTTTTGTCACTGTGTCTATGCGTGAATTTGAGTAGGCTAAGTAGGCAGACTAATAGAGCAGAGAGGAAACACTGATCAGCTAAACCCAGAACACAACATGTTACAACAAACAGAAACCTGTACAGGAAAACAAGGAAACAATATTTTTTTTGTAAAACAAATTTCTGACAAGTGGTTCAGCGCAAGACCTGCAATTTGTCATATCCGTGCACATTAAAAGCAATTAATGCAAATACCAATTATAAAACAAAAACATGGTCTGCATATGTCTTCACTTGTGGGCTTTCTTCACTGGAAGGGGCTGTCCCTGTTGTTATTTGCAGTGCCTGGAAAGCCCAGGTGTCTTCTCAAAGAGTGCTGAACACCAGGACGCAGTTATTTACTTGCTGCTTCTAGGGAGGCTTTATCTCCTCCTATAGCCAGTGCCATAAGACTCAGGTCAAGCTGGGTGACACAGTATGAGACATGGGGGTAATTACAACCCTTGCGGTCTTCAACCGCCAGGGCTGTTTTGGAGGAAGCACCGCCAACAGACTGGCGGTGCTTCCAGGGGGATTACAACCGCGGGGGAAGCGCCGCGGTCGCACCGCCGGGACCGGCAGTTTCCCGCCACTTTTGTCCCGGCGGGAGTAATCCTCTAGGGCAGCGATGCTTGCAGCGCTGCCCAGGGGATTACGAGTCCCCCTCCCGCCAGCCTTTTCATGGCGGTAAGAACCGCCATGAAAAGACTGGTGGAAAGGGGAGTTGCGGGCCCCCTGCCATGGCCCTGTGCAGCTATTCACTGTCTGCTATGCAGACAGTGAAAAGCGCGACGGGTGCAACTGCACCCGTCGCACAACCGTAACACCGCCGGCTCCATTTGGAGCTGGCTCCTGTGTTGCGTCCGAGATCCCCGCTGGGCCGACGGGTGGAAATCAGGTTTCCAACCACCGGCCCAGCGGGGATCTCATAATGGCCGTGGCGGGAGTGCGGCTGCATTGGCGTCTGCCCGGCGGTCCAACCACCCGCCAAGGTTGTAATGACACCCATAGTTTGTTGAGACTTCTGTTTGGGAAGTACCTGAGTATTTCAAAATGCTTGGGACAGGACATAGTGCTGGTGCCAGGGGCATGCATGGCTCTTTGTTGGATCAATGCAGGTACTACACCCCATTCATTTAACAAAGGTCATATTTTTAGTGGCCAGGCTCCACCAAATGGGTGTACAAAAAGTCTATCATAAAGAAACTTTACTCACTACCCATGCCGGTGTATCATCTTCAAATCTTGCTGCATCACTGTAGGGGCTGGCTGTGTATATACTATATCAAAATGAGATAGAGGGCCTGATTCTAACTTTGGAGGACGGTGTTAAACCGTCCCAAAAGTGGCGGATATACCACCTACCGTATTACGAGTTCCATAGGATATAATGGACTCGTAATACGGTAGGTGGTATATCCGCCACTTTTGGGACGGTTTAACACCGTCCTCCAAAGTTAGAATCAGGCCCATAGTGTTGCACAGAGTTCATGGGTTCTCCAGAGGTTTAACAGAGGCTAAAGTAGATAATACTAATGCTCTCTTTTGTGGTAGTGTGGTCGAGCAGTTAGGCTTATCAGAGGGTAGTGCAAAGCATTTGTTGTACACACACTGTCAATAAATGATGCACACACTCAATGGCTAGCTTCAGGCCAATTGTTTTTATGTAGCAAAAATATATTTTGTTACTTTATTTTTAGAACCAAAAGGCTCTTGTTGCAGGTAAGTACATTAGCAAGTAAGTATCAAGCATATGTATCTAACACACTTTATTTAGATTTGAGAAATAAAACTGCTTACAGGCAAGTAACACTTTCCACTTTAAAAAGTTGACACTGCAATTTTCAACATAGTCATAGGGGGAGAAAAGTGTTAGTGCAGTTTTGCAGTAAGTACTCGACTTACAGTTCCAGTCTCTGGGGGTTAGGATGTTCACAGGTCAAGGTTCAGGTTGACCCCAAACACACACCACCAGCAACACTGGGCCGGCCGGGTGCAGAGGTCAAAGTTGGTGTTGGATATAAAAAATGGGACTCTATGGAGACTGGGGGCACTCTGAAATAGATCTGCTAGCAGGTAAGTACCTGTGACTTCGGAGGGCATACATGAGGGTATAGCTGAGTACTGGGGGGGGCACAGGATAGGACCAAACGCACACCCTCAGCAGCACAGGGGCAGCTGGGTACAGGGTGCAAACATAGCGTTGGGCTCCCAATGATTTTCAATAGGAGGACCCTGGGGTCACAAAGATGCTACAGGCTGGGTCCGGGGGTCGGTTCCAGAAAACCACAGGCTGGACAAGGAGGAGGGCCACCTGCTGAATGTTTCTGGGCCAGTGGTCACATTCCCCAAGGCCAGGGGGCTGCGGGTGCAGGGGTACCTTGAGGAGTCAGGAATCTTTGTCCGGTTCTCTCGTGGTCAGGGCTGTCCTCCGGATTTAGGCTTCAGGAGTCGTTGTGTTGGCCAGGAGGGGTCAACCCCGGGCAGACACAAGGTCAGAATCACCTGGGGACCTGCTCTGGACCGGTGTGCCCCCTGGACATGGGCTGTGGGCATCGGGTGCAGAGTGGGCAGGGCTCGCGGATCTGGGGCAGTTCTGAAGTCCTTGTTGGAGTTTTCATTTAGACAGGGCTGCTGACCTCTGGAGTTCTTGGTCCTCTGGTTGGCAGGCAGTCCTCTGGGGATCTGGAGAGGTTGCTGGTCCTGTAGGATGCGTTGCCTATTTTAAAGCAGGACTGCTGAAGCTGCAGACAGGCCGGGAGGGCTGGGGCCAAGTCAGTTGGTGTCCGGAGTCTTCTCTGCTGGGGGGTTGGCTTAGCAGACCTTCTTCTTGTCTTGAGGTTATCAGGAACCTGACACATTAGGTTCAGGGGAGCCCTTAAATCCTAGATTTAGGGGTGTTACAGGGGTCATAGGGCAATAGGCAATGGCTACTGTCCCCGGGGGTGACTACACCCTTCTGCTGTCCACTCCCTTTGGGGAGAGGGACACAGTCCTAACCCTATTGGTCCCTGTCCTCCAAACCAAGAAGGAGGACTCTGCATGGATGGGGTCACTTCAGCTCTGGACACCTTAGGGGTGGTCCTAGCTGGAGTGATCACTCCTTCTTGTTTTACCTAATTTCCCCACTCGACTTGCTGCCAAAAGTGGGGCTTTGTTAGGGGGGCGTCTCCACTAGCTGGAGTGCCCTAGGGCACTCTAACAGGAGCCCTGAGCCTTTGTGGCTCACCGCCAAGTGTTGTAGTTCCTGGGAAAGGTGTGGAGCACCTCCCCCCAGAGCAGCCTTTGTTTCTGGCCTGAGAGAGCACAAAGGCCCTCATCCCATGAGGTCAGAAACCTATCTGTTAGTGGCAGGCTGGCACAGACTGGCCAGTCCTATACTGAAGGGTTGGGCAAAATACAGGGGGCATCTCTACGATACCCACTGTGTGCATTTTACAATACATCCAACACTGGCATCAGTGTGGGTTTATTGTGCTGAGAAGTTTGATACCAAACTTCCCAGACTTCACTGAAGCCATCATGTAGCTGTTGAGTCTGTAATGACAAACTCCCAGCCCATGTACCCAGTATGGCAACACTACACTTACAATGTCTAAAAATGGACTTAGACGCTGTAGGGACATATTGCTCTTGCAGCTTTGCCCTCACCTGGGATATAGTGCACCCTTCCTTAGGGCTGTAAGGCCTGATAGAGGGATGACTTACCTCTGCCACAGGTAGTGGTTTGTGGGCATGGCACCCTGGGAAGGATGCCATGTCGACTTTGCCTTTTTCTCCCCCCCAGCACTCACAAGCTGCATTGGCAGTGTGCATGTGTTTGGTGAGGGGTCCCTTAAGGTGGCACAATACATGCTGCAGTCCTTAGGGACCCCCCCCGGTCACAGAGCCCTTGGTACCATTGGTACCTTTTACACAGGACTTAGCTGTGTGCCAGGGGTGTGCCAATTGTGGAAACAATGGTACACTTTTGGGAAAGAACCCTGGTGCTGGGGCCTGGTTAGCAGGATACCAGCACACTCTCAGTCGTCAGCATCAATATCTGGCAAAAAGTGGGAGGCGGGGTAACCATGCCAAAAGGGGCACTTTCCTACAATCACCTACAAGGTACAAAACGACCAACACTAAACCATACCTGTCTGAACATCTCACTCCTCAGGAGGCCAGTTCAACACACAAAGCCATGACATCACAAGGCAGGAAATCAAGAAATGAAAGAAAGAAAAGACTAGAAATGCAGGTTGTTAATCTACAAACGAAGAGTACGGAGCAATGTCCTTTTATGCATCAAGCATGTCCTATAAGTTCTAGGCCTTAGATAATAGCGGAGAAGGAGGCAGCATGTCAAAGATCACCTTCACCGGAAAGGAAGCTCATGCTCCTCCCAGCACTTTGGCCCTACCAGAAGAATACCCCCATATCTGTAAATCATCCAGAAGGGCACCCCCTCTCTTGAATGGAGGGGCCCGCGGAGAGGGAGAGACGCAGTCTAGTCTCTCCGCGGGCATTTTTGGGAAGGGAAGTGGCGCGCAAGGCGCCTCATTGGTCGAGAGGTAGGTGGGGGTGGGTTTTAGGCAGGGGATATAAGGGAGGTGGAGGGTGGGGTCGACCTCTTCACCGCGCCGACGCTAGTGTAGGAGGGAGATTTATTTAGGAGGTGTACGTAAGGAGTTGGGCAGGCCAGTTAGGCCACAGGGCTAGGCTGGGGAGGTTTTTTTTGTTTAATAAGCAGGCGCCCCGCCTCGCGGGCCGTTTGTAATTTCCCCCCTGCTTTCATTATTAAGGCACCGGCGGAAGGTGCGGGCGGCCCGTTTTTGACGGGGGGAGCGGCTCCGTTGGGCAGAACACCAGCGGTGGGATCGGGGAAGGGCGGCCCCACCCCCTCTACATTACTTATACAGCGCGGAGCCGCGCGCTTGCGGGAGGCGGCCCCCGGGTTTTTTTTTGCCTCAATAAAGGACACCGGAGGAGCGGGACATAAACCGGCAGGTGCAGGCCTTGCCAGCACCGACGCGCGGGGCCCCCGGGGCCATTAACGAGCGCTAGGCCACGTGGAAGGGCCTTAAAAAAAAATAAATAATAATAAATTTCTTTTGCCCTCACAATTTCTGGCGGCATTTAGAAAAATAGCGGACACCCCCCCAAGGGCAAGGGACAGCGCAGGGCGCACCAGAGTGGGGCCAGATATTTTTGGGCCACACAAAAAAAAAAGAAAATATATATATAATAAGATAATAAGAAAAAACAAATATATACATACACAGCCAATAAGCTTGGGGGTAGTTGCAACCAGTGAAGTCCAGGCCACAACATGGCCACCGGCCACGACGCGGAGGCTGTAAGGGCCGCACTACGCGTGCTAGGCGAGGCAGGGAGGGCGGATTTGCTTAGACCTGGGGTTTTAGATAAGGCCTGGGTGGGGATGACACGCCCCAGCAGGGCGGCATCGGGGCGGGTGGCGGCCGCAATTGCGGCTTGCGAGTCACAAGACTCTGAAGAGGAAGGAGATGACGAGGCGATAGCCCCCGGGCAGGCCGGGATCACGCAGCAGGTCCCCCACGGGACTCAGAGCCCGCTGATGTTTGGCGGGGAAACCCAGGCTTCGCAGGACGCAGCGTCAGCCAGCGCGCAAGTAGGCGCGGGCCCAGCAGGTAGCGGGGGTCCCAAGGCGGGGGAGGCAGGAGACGACAGTCATGACAAGGAGGCAGATCAACCCATAGCGGGGCCCAGCGGGGGATTTTGCCCCGTTAGATTTGTCATACCACAGGGGGGAGGCCCACAGCTCTGGTTTTTTCGGGGCACCCGTCAAGAAAAGAGGAAAATATGCTGGAAGGCACAGGGGCGGGCCAGGAAGGGCCAAGGCAGCGCCCCGCCAGGCCAAGGGAGGAAAAGTCAAGGCAGTCCAGGGAACAGGGACCGTGGGGGACCTGAGCCCGCACAGGCAGGTGGCCTGGGACCAACGCAGAGACATGGGACTTAGATGCTAGAATAAGTGAACAGCGCAAGGCAGTGGCAGAAACGGAAGCCAGGTGGGCGCAGCTCTGTAAGGACAGGGACGAGACACAGGCCCGCAGTGAGTTAACACCAAAGCTTAGAGAGGCCAAGGGACAGGCGGGGCCACAACAACCGGGGCAGGGAGATGGTAGCTGGGTATGGGTGCCACAGGCAAGGGGAGAACAGAGACAAGAGGCTCGAGCGGCTGAAGGGGCAGTAGGCGCGGTGAAACCCGGTGACGCAGACGGTCATGGGGTCAGAAGGGCAGCAATGCCAGCGGCGGAGGTTGGCAAGAGACGGAATACGCCAACTGGGCGCAATACGGCCCAAACGCGTTGGCACGAAGCTCTGGAGGGGTCTGCAGCGGCCTTCTCCACACCAAGGGACCACGGACGCCGTCCCGATGGCACGCGTCATGCGGGTGGGGAAGCAAGTACGAGTACATCTGGCAATACTAGAGATTTCGGTCAGCGCAAGGGCCAGTGGGAAGGAGATGACGAACTTGAACTGGACTATGAGGAGGAAGGGGATGAATGGGAGGATGGCGAAATACGTGATTGGGAGGTGAATACGGTTACCAAAGGGGGCGGGCGAGGGCGCAAGAGCGGCGCAACCTCTTCGTTGTCTGTTTTACAGGTGGCACCCCTGCTGGAAGGCCCCGTGGGCGGTCGGCAAATTACGCCGCGAGGCAGAAGCCTAAAAAGAATACCAAGGAGTCTGGCAGACACCACTGGAGGTAAGAACTGGTAGTCAGTGTGGGGCGAAGGGAGTGGTATAATGAAGGAGGCTAACACAAAAAGGTCCTTTGGGGTAGGGGACGGGTCAGTTCTAGAGAAGGCAGGTGATAGCGACATTCAGAAGTCGGTAGAGAACAAGGACAAAGAAGGCACAGCCACGAGTGGTACGGCTACAACGGGGAAGGAGGATACGGGAGAAAAGACGGTAGAGGACAAAGAAGGGGGAGGCCTCAGAAAGAGACTGCCATACATGGGTTTAGCCATGCCTCTGGGTTCGCATGTGGCGGAAAAAACAAAAACAAAATATGGAAACATGAATATGTGGACGTGTTTAAACTGTTGCATAGGGACATACAGGCAAAGGAAGGGTCCAAGGAGGAGGAATGGGATCTAGCGCGTAGACCTCGGGTGCCGATAACAATGGATAACTGGACATCGGCCTTTTTGATATTCGCCAGTATATACTGCGAGGAATACCCGGACAGGGCCATTGCACTTTTCAAATACATGGATATAATTAGAAAGGCACAGATGCATTTTGGAGGTTTTGTATGGCTCAGTTATGATGAGAAATTCAGGGCCCGGGTGAGTGTTAATCCGGAGAAACCGTGGGGTGACGTGGACCCCGAATTATGGATGCAGTGGATGGCATTGGCGCAGACAGCGGCGTCCACTCACACTGCGAGTGGCCTGCCAGTGGCTTATAAGCCCTTTCAAACTCGCCCCGCCCAGGGAGGGGCGGGCAATACTACTAAGACAACAGGGACAACGGCAGGGGCTTGTTGGAACTTTAACAAAGGTTTTTGTTCCAGGGCACAATGCAGATTCAAGCACGACTGCTCCAAGTGCGGGGGCCGTCATCCAGTCACCCAATGTTTCTCATTGTCCAGCCCAGCTGAACAGTGGAGGGCTGCTAGAGGGAGAGGGGGCATGGCACTCCTGCGCCAAAAGGGGCCTACGCCAGTTAGACTGGAATTCCTGTTACCATGGTTGCATAGATACCCAGACAGGGATAAAGCGCGTCTACTCGAATGGGGTTTTAGAGAAGGTTTTAGAATAGGTTACCAAGGCCCCCGGCAACGTAGATGGGCTGACAATTTGCGGTCAGCCAAAGAACGCCCGCAGATAGTGCATGACAAGTTGGCAAAAGAGGTAGCCTTAGGCAGAATAGCGGGCCCATTCTCTGGGTGGCCAAGTGACACTCTTATGATATGCCCCTTGGGAGTGGTACCCAAGAAAGCACAAGGAGAATTCCGGTTGATTCATCATTTGTCTTGGCCGGAAGGGACGTCGGTCAACGACTTCATTGCCCAAGAGGACTCTAAAGTAATTTACGCATCAGTTGATGATGCGATAAAGTTAGTTTTGAAATGTGGCAGGATGACGGAATTGGCAAAATGCGACATCCAATCCGCTTTTAGACTGCTCCCTATTCATCCAGCAGATTTTGACCTCTTGGGCATGCAGCTGGATGGCAACATATACGTGGACAGGGTGCTGCCCATGGGCTGCTCGATATCATGTGCCCTTTTCGAGACTTTCAGCACCTTTTTACAATGGGTTTTCGTAAGGGCGAGAGGCCATAGGTGGGTGACGCATTACCTAGACGATTTCTTATTCGTAGGGCCAGCGGCATCCGGGGCATGTAGGCGGGCCCTGGCCGCTTTCCAAAATCTGACACGACAGGCAGGTGTGCCTTTGGCCCCAGAAAAAACAGAAGGCACAGTGCCGATTCTAACCTTTTTGGGCATTGAACTGGATACAAAAAATTTGGTCGCCAGGTTGCCAGCGGCAAAAGTGAGGGAAATGCTTGGTTGCCTAGAGGAAGTGCGCACTTTGCGTAAGATGGACCTGAGAACAGCTCAGAGGCTGTTAGGTTATCTCAATTTTGCGTGCAGGGTAGTTAGGGGAGGTAGAACCTTTTGCAGGCGTTTGGGACTTTCCATGTCAGGTGCTGTGCTTCCGCACCACAGGATACGAGTATCATTGTCGTTACGAGAAGACATTAGAGTGTGGGAGATTTTTCTGAGACATTTCAATGGAGTCCCGATGTCTTTTGGAGAGTCGGACACGGTATGGCAAATACAAATTTTTTCAGACGCAGCAGGAGCGTCAGGTTTTGGTCTGTATTGGGACGGGAGGTGGTGTGCGGAGAAATGGCCGGCATTTTGGATGCAGCAAGGGAGAAGCATTGCGTTCTTGGAGTTTTTTCCCCTTTTAGTTGCACTGGCAGTGTGGGGTCAAGAATTAGCGAACAGGACAGTGATTTTTCAGATAGACAATATGGCAGTGGTAGAATTGGTCAATAGACAGAGAGCAAGGGACCTCAGAGTGTTGCGCTTGTTGCGCCAGTTCATGTTGTTATGCCTGTCATTGAATGTTATTTTTAAAGCTGCACATATACCGGGGATTTACAACGAGATTGCAGACTCACTATCTTGTTCACAGTGGCGGCGTTTCCGCGAATTGGCACCTGGAGCGGATCGGAACAAGACTGTGGTCCCGGCAGACATCTGGGAATGGGGGGCATGATGATCACGGGGCTGGTGGAGATGTCATTAGCAGTATCTACGCGGCATAATTACAGAATGGCATGGTTGGAATTTAAATCTTTTGAATGGTTTTGGGGCAATTTCTGGGCACAAAGCCTGCCAATGCTGGAAGCCAGGACTAGACGTTTCGTGCTGTTTTTGATCGGGGAGGGTTTATCTCCAGCTACTATCGGGGGGAAACTGGCTGGTGTGTCGTTTTATGGTAAATTGTTTTTTGGCTATGATCCAGCGCGTAATGACTTATTGGGCAAAAAGCTGAAGGGATGGAGCAAAGTTAGAGTGAGCGGAGACAAGCCAGCCAGGGAGCCCATTACGTTTGAAATGTTGGTAGAGATGTTACAGGTGTTACCAGTTTGTTGTAGGGATGAATACGAGGTGGGCTTGTTTAGGTTATGCATGTTGTGGATGTTTTTTGGCGCTTTTAGAGTATCAGAGTTGTTGGGGGTGGGGAAAGAAATCGGGGTAAGGAGAAAAGAGGTATATGTGCATAGAGACAGGTTGGGGATATGGTTAAGACGGTCAAAAACTGACCAGCTGGGGAAAGGCAAATGGATATGGTTGAGAAAGGGGGGGGTGGATTTAGCTTGCCCGTTTGAGGAATGGGTTAGTTTCAAAGACAGATGGCCAAGGGCAGGTGAAACAGGTGTTTTCATGCATGCGTCAGGAAAGAAGCTAACGAGTTACCAACTTTTACAAGTTATGAGAATGGCACTTGGAAGGACAGGGCGGCGCGCAGGTGATTATGGAACGCACTCTTTTAGGATTGGCGCGGCAACAGAGGCGGCACACTTGGGATGGGATTGGGCTAAGATCAAGGCCATAGGGAGATGGAAGTCGAGGTGCTGTGAAAGATATTTTAGGCCGTGAAGAATAAGGTACAGACAGAAGAAGAAAATAGGGGAGGGGGGTTTCTTGTATATCCAGGCAGTTGTTACAATGTTTTTTCTTTATAGGTTGCGTGGCTGGGCCAGAGAAGGGAAAGATGACGACATGGTTGGTCGGCCATTCGTTTGTACATTGGGCGGTGAAATTTGCAGAGAAGCAAGTGTACGGCAGATCATTGGGACTGCCCAGCAGAAACCATGAAGTGCGCTGGTGGGGCGAGAGTGGTATGAGGTGGGGGAGCCTGCTTCCATTTATCACGAGTAACTTGCCGCATTGGGGGTGTCCAGATTTGTTATTGATACATTTGGGGGAGAATGATCTGGTGAAACTATCGGGGCTCACTTTGATTCAAATGATGCAGAGGGATTTGGAACTTTTAAAACACAAACTATGTGGAACATGCTTGATTTGGACGGAATTTGTGCCAAGAAGGGCTTGGAGAGGGGCTATCAATCACGGAGCCATAGAGCGGGCTCGGAAAAAATTGAACAGAGCTATGAGAGTTTTCTGCTGGGCCCAGGGGATCAAAGTGCTGAGACACGGGGACATAAAAGAACAAGAAAAAGAGTTGTTTCGTGATGATGGGGTACATTTATCACAACTGGGCAATGTGTATTATATTACAGAATTGAGATTGATGTTAGAAAGCGCATGGGGTACAAATTTGTGTACCAAGGAATAAGAGAGGGTGGGGCAGCGAAACGCCTCACGGGTTTCCCTGGTTGGCAGGAGATGGGGGAGGGTGGAGAGCCAGGTGCGGGCTTGTCCACCCTTCCAGGGGGAAAAACAAGGATTTGAAGGATCAGAGCGGGGAGGGATAGGCTACAGGCAGGGAAGGCATGTGAAGAATAGGGGAGTAGATACGGTAGGGAAATTGAAGGGAGATATTTTAAGGAGGAAATAAAGGAAAAGGAATTGTTTAAGTTAAAGTCTGTTTAAAAGAGAAATATAATTAAGTTTTGAGTAATGATGTTTAAAACCTGTTCTAATAAATGACCTTTTACACCAACAAGAGTGTCACGCCTGTATGTCCCGATGGAGGGGCCCGCGGAGAGGGAGAGACGCAGTCTAGTCTCTCCGCGGGCATTTTCGGGAAGGGAAGTGGCGCGCAAGGCGCCTCATTGGTCGAGAGGTAGGTGGGGTGGGTTTTAGGCAGGGGATATAAGGGGGGTGGAGGGTGGGGTCGGCCTCTTCACCGCGCCGACGCTAGTGTAGGAGGGAGATTTATTTAGGACCACCCACCCACCCAGCTTAGGAAGACAGAAGGAGGAGATCGTAGGTAGGTAGTAAGGGGTAAGTAGGGGCGGTTAATAGTCATTTAGGACAGGTGAATTCGAAGGGATGGCAGGAGATGGGGGAGGGTGGAGAGCCAGGTGCGGGCTTGTCCACCCTTCCAGGGGGAAAAACAAGGATTTGAAGGATCAGAGCGGGGAGGGGTAGGCTACAGGCAGGGAAGGCATGGGAAGAATAGGGGAGTAGATACGGTAGGGAAATTGAAGGGAGATATTTTAAGGAGGAAATAAAGGAAAAGGAATTGTTTAAGTTAAAGTCTGTTTAAAGGAAATATAATTAAGTTTTGAGTAATGATGTTTAAAACCTGTTCTAATAAATGACCTTTTACACCAACAAGAGTGTCACGCCTGTATGTCCCGATGCTTCCTCCCATTGGTTACGAAGTGTTGCCTCGATCACACCCACCCACCACTTTCAAGTGATTTAGTGAGTCTCCCTAAATGGATAGATTGTCCCTAAAACCGAGCCCTAAACTGACCTTAACTAGGACCTCCTAGACAAGGTTGAACAAGGCTTGGAAGGAGTTTCTTCGTATTCCATGCACAGAGTATGCCCAATACTGATTTTCGTATGGTTGGTCTCCTGTTATGGAACAAGTCAGCTAAACATAAAAAGAAAAGCTACCTAGAGGGAGTTCCATCTTAAAGAAGGTTTGACTCAAATATTTGTATCTGTTACATTTTTGTAAGTGACTCTAGGTGTGGGGGATATTTTCAGCCGCAGCCCTGAGTTTGCTTTAGACTCAAGTTTCGTTTTGTCAATTATGCTCCCTTCAACTGCACTTCAGCTAGGTGGAAGCATATTTGTGGTTGCCCTTTCCCTCTCATACAGGGCGCGGCTTAGAAATTAGAGATAAAGTGCTACTTTTGGAGTGTTTCTAAGAATGATGTGCAAATATTTCTTCACCTTTTATAACACGTTAGACAACCTAAAATCGTGGAATGGAATGCTGCCCAAAAGAATTCCTGGTGGGTAAGGACTACTGCCTGAAGCATTTCCACGCACGATTGCCAATCAGAGGAAGAGTTGTAGAGTCTTGCGATAACAGGAGATGGATGTGATCACACGTTACACAACACATAATTAATAAAATAAGAGGATCCAATGATCTATGGAGAATCAGTGCCTGGCTCAGTTGACTTCTCTAGGAGTCGAATGACATCACGATGAAGAAAAAATATCAGTGATAAATACATTATAGTTTATTTTTCTAAATGTCTGCTTGCAGTCATTTTGTTTTCCAAAGTAATTGTTATAGCAGACTTGAAGCCACTTTATCACTATAATATTGTTAGCCTTTCACTGGATGGCCACTTCAGCATTAACACGGAAGTCACACATCAAACTCTCATAGGGTAATGAAGCCAGCCAATGAAAATACAAAGTGCAAAACTATACCGATATAGATAGTGGGTTGAGCTACAGTAAAGGGAAACTTGTCAATAGTAAGAGCATGACTTTTGTATCCATGTATGTTAATAACAGATCAAGGAGAAACAAAAATACATGTAGGGGGTCATTCCAACCTTGGCGGTAAAAGCCACTTACCGCTGTCAGAAGACCGTCAAAAACCGCCGCGGCAAACCGCCACGGTCATTCTGACCCACAACAGGCAAACCGCCAAAATACAGACATCCACAAAAGTCCGCCACACCAAAGGCCAGCGAGAAACTGGCGATGACCAAACCTCCACCGTCACGCCAACAGAAATACGCCCACACTATCACGACACACGAATCCACGCGGCGGTTTTTCAACTGCGGTATTCCATTGGCGGTACACACCGCCGCGCTCAAAATACACACACATTTACAAAACACATCCACATTGGACAAATCGAAAAACACACACCTGATACACATACATACACCACTCCCACACACCCAACACAATATAAAACACACACCCACATCACCCACAAGCACCCACTTCTACAGAATCGGGACCACGCACTGAGAAAAAGAGAACTGAGCACCCAGACGCGCATTTTACTTTCACCCAGCAATATTTCCACGCACTTCACACAACACACCAATACACATCACCACACAATCCACCCCACACATCACCTACACCACCCCATGGCACCGCAAAGACACCCCAGGTTCTCCGAGGATGAACTCAGGGTCATGGTGGAGGAAATTGTATGGGTAGAGCCACAGCTCTTCGGGACACAGGTGCAGCACACCACCATTGCCAGGAAGATGGAGCTATGGAGCAGAATAGTCGATAGGGTCAACGCTGTGGGACAGCACCCAAGAAATAGGGACGACATCAGGAAGCGGTGGAACGACCTACGGGGGAAGGTGCGTTTAATGGTATCCAGGCACAACATCGTGGTGCAGCGGACTGGCGGCAGACCCTCACCTCCTCCCCCAGAATTTACAACATGGGAGGAGCAAGTCTTGGCGATCCTGCATCCTGAGGGTCTCGCAGGAGTATCTGGAGGAATGGACTCTGGTAAGTCAAATCATCACTACTTCATCCCCCCCACCCCACCAGCATGCCAACTCATACCCCCACCCTCACCCTCACCCCCATTACATCCTGCTCCTTGCAAATGTCTCCACATCACAGCCCACCCATCCCAACCCCAAGCCCTGCATGCGACCACAAAGCATGGACACCCATCACCAAAGCATGCCCACTGCACATACCCATCCCCCACCAAATCACCGTCACAAAAGCCCCCACACGGGAATGCCAGCACTGGGGTACAAGGGCACCCACCCATTACACGCTATGGCACACACAAATGCAATAACCATACTTTTATACCCCTGCAGGACCCGAACGCCAAGTCACCGCGCAGGAGGGTCCACAAATGTCCACTCCACCCCCAGAAGAGGCCCACAGTGAGGACAGCACCTCTGTCGACCTGGATCTAGATGACCAGCCTGGCCCATCGGGGACCTCGGGACAGTCGGTTCCCCTCAGACAGCCACAGCCCATAGCAGACCTTCCCCCCTCTGGGAACACCAGCACAGCACCCACCCAGCGGGCCCATCCCTCAGTCCCCAGGACACGTCAATCAGCGGTGTGTCCACCACTACAGGGCACCCAGGTTAACCCACCACCCCAACAACAACAGGGACCTGGGGGCAGTGGTAGTGGGCACACGGTCCAGGGGACAGAGGCCCAAGGAAACAGGGGAACTGGGAGGGCTGCTGTGCAACAGGGGGGGGGGAAAGGCCCAGGGAACCCACTCTCCACGAGGCCCTCTCCTCCATCATGGGAGCATACCACCACTCCCAGGAGACGATGGCGACGGTCCTGGCCAGGTTTCAGGAGACCCAGCGCATGCTGGAGGAACAGTATTTGGGGTTCAGGGAGGAACTACGAAACATCAGTTCCGCCCTGGCCACCATTGTAGGGGCTCTGAATCAGGTAGTCACCACATTGCGGGACACTGTGGCAGGACAAAGGGCCCCTGACACTAGCATGGACCAAGAACTGCCTACCACCTCCGCCGGCGCTAGTGGACAGGAGGCCCCGCCACAGGACCAACAGGCCACCAGTACCCCACCCCCTGCAGAAGGAGAACCACCCCGCACGCGGACCCTGAGATCCAGGGAGAAGACAGAGTAAGATGCCAAGACCCCCGCCAGGAAAGGATACCTCCCTGATTGTCATCCCACTGTCCCACATTGACACCCTGTCCATTCTTATACTGTCCATGCTCCACTTTCCACAGGCATTTGGACATTGCACCTGTGAGACTAATAGTCTGGACTCTGCCATGGACAATCCTCCACCATCACCCCTCACCGATTTGCAATCACCCACCAGTATAGAGCACTGAAATAAACACAGTTATTGCACAAAACAATCAGGAGTCTGGCTGTGATTTTGTACTAATGTATTAGACATTACCGTCCGCAAATGCATATTTACATTGTGATGCCAACATCCCACTGTCACACAGCTGTAGTCCATGGGGAAACAAAGCAGATGTCACACACTGGGGGCCACATCTCTGAAATTGGAAGGGAAAGTCACAACTCAGTTACCATACACTGGGGGAAAAGGTCAGACAGTAGAGAGGTAGTAGGGGTTAAGTATATGTAATATGAAGGGTTGGACTCTTACCTGTGTGTCATTGAAAATACTGCTGTATTACTGTGTTCCTGTTGTCTATGTCGTCCTCTTCGGCTTCCTCTTCTTCACTCTCCACAGGCTCCACAGCTGCTACGACACCACCATCTGGACCATCCTCCTGCAGAAAAGGCACCTGGCGTCGCAAAGCCAGGTTGTGAAGCATACAGCAGGCCATGATGATCTGGCACACCTTCTTTGGTGAGTACAATAGGGATCCACCTGTCATATGGAGGCAGCAGAACCTGGCCTTCAGAAGGCCGAAGGTCCGCTCGATCACCCTCCTAGTTCGCCCAGGGGCCTCATTGTACCGTTCCTCTGCCCTTGTCCGGGGATTCCTCACTGGGGTCAGTAGCCAGGACAGGTTGGGGTAACCAGAGTCACCTATTAGCCACACACTGTGCCTCTGGAGTTGACCCATCACGTAAGGGATGCTGCTATTCCGCATAATGTAGGCGTCATGCACAGAGCCAGGGAACTTGGCATTAACATGGGAGATGTACTGGTCTGCCAAACACACCATCTGTACATTCATAGAATGATAACTCTTTCTGTTTCTGTACACTTGTTCACTCCTGCTGGGGGGTACTAAAGCCACATGGATCCCATCAATGGCACCTATGATGTTGGGGATATGTCCAAGGGCATAGAAATCACCTTTCACTGTAGGCAAATCCTCCACCTCAGGGAAAACAATGTAGCTCCGCATGTATTTCAGAAGGGCAGACAACACTCTGGACAACACCTTGGAAAACATAGGCTGGGACATCCCTGATGATATGGCCACTGTTGTTTGAAATGACCCACTTGCAAAGAAATGGAGTACTGACAGCACCTGCACTAGAGGTGGGATCCCTGTGGGTTGGCGGATGGGTGACATCAGGTCTGGCTCCAGCTGGGCACACAGTTCCTGAATAGTGGCTCGGTCAAGCCTGTATGTCAGTATGACATGTCTTTCCTCCATTGTCGACAGGTCTACCAGCGGTCTGTACACGGGAAGATTCCTCCATCTCCCAGCGGACGGTGCCTATGTAAGACAACAGCGAGCACAGAGTCAATCAGCCCACAGGTACGTTACCACAGTTTGCAACAAACACAATTCCCAATGCATTGAATGGTTTGTAGGAGTGTTGATGCAAGGCCTAGGTATGTGTGACGCAGTTAAAAGTAAGCCATGTGGGCCCTTGAAATGGCGGCTGCCTGACCTGTGAAGTGTGACAATGGGATGTGAGGTCAATGCGCTGGCGTGGCACACTGTGGCAGTAGGTGGTCGAAGACCGCGGCGTAAAGCAGCATTGGTTAACATTGAACCCTATGGGTCTCAGGAGCCAATGACGATGTGTGCCAGCGGTCGCGGTACGCACTGCCGCGGTACACACCGCCGCGGGCGTGACCGCCATTTTCTATCGGCTTAATCACTCGATACCTGATCTTCGACAGGAGAGGACCTACACTGCAAGTGCTGCTGTGACCTCGGTCTGGAAGAGACAATGGCTCATGTGACTGGGGAAAGGGCCCCTGCCTTCACTGCTCAGGAATTGGAGAAACTCGTGGATGGGGTCCTCCCCCAGTATGCGCTACTCTACGGTCCTCCAGACCAACAGGTAAGTACACTGGGACCATGCTTTGGGGGCAATGCCTGTGTTGAGTTGGGTGGATGAAAGATGGTGGGGAGGGGAGCGAATGAGGCATGCATCAGACGACGGATGACAGGATGTGCCACGTGTCAAGGGTAGGGATGGGGGGCCACTCACATTGAGGGTGCAGAAGGTGAGGACTCTTTTTCTCCCCCTGTACATTTCACATAGGTCAGCGCCCACCAGAAGATAGCCATTTGGCGTGCCATCGCCAAGGACGTCCGGGCCCTGGGGGTCCACCACAGATGAGGCACCCACTGCCGGAAGAGATGGGAGGACATCCGACGCTGGAGCAGGAAGACGGCGGAGGCTCAGCTGGGGATGGCCTCCCAACATGGGAGGGGTGCCAGTCGTACTTTGACCCCCCTGATATCCCAGATCCTGGCGGTGGCCTACCCCGATTTGGATGGGCACGTGAGGACATCACAGCAGACACAAGGGGGTGAGTACAACCTCATTCTGCTGACTTTGCGTGCAGTGGAGGTGTCTGGGTGGGGGAGGAGGGCTGTGGGTATCCCTAGGCCAGGGTGATTTCTGTAGGCTAGGCCCCTCCGTAAGGCATGGCCCTGTGCCCCTGCCCCCCACCTCTGTAGGGTGCCAAGTACAGTTATCCATGGCCCTGTGTCATCTATGTGTGCAGTTGTCGTCCATAGGCTTGTAGGCCATGTCCCACGGATTGAGTAGTGGACCCCAAGTGCGCGGCGTAGTGCAGGGGGCTTCTGTGTCTGTCCTCTCCGCCAACTGTGTCGCCAATGCATGCACTCAACATGTCTTTATTCCCCCCCCCCCTTTTTTGCGGTCTTCCTGTTCATGTGTGCATTAGCATCATCAGGCGGAGGAGAAGTGGCATCGGAGCACGAGGGAGCTTCATCCCACATGGCCCTGGAGGGCCATGCAACGGATTCCGAGTACACCAGTGGGACGGAGGGCGAGGGGAGCTCCACAGCGGGGACTCGTGCAGACATTAGTGACACAGACTCGTCCTCTGAAGGGAGCTCCCTTGTGGTGGCGGCAACATCCGTGCCCCCCGCAACAACAGGTACAGCCGCCACCCAGCGCACCAGCACCGCCCTCCCAGCAGACCCTCATCGTTTGCCCCGTGCCCGCTCACCCAGGAAGGTGGGCATCTCCTTCGCCCCAGGCACCTCAGGCCCTGCCCCAGTCACCCCTGCTGCCCTCAGTGAGGAGGTCATTGACCTCCTGAGGACGCTCATTGTTGGGCAGTCTACCCTTTTGAATGCCATCCAGGGTGTAGAAAGGGAGGTGCACCAGAGTAATGCATACCTGGAGGGCATTCATTCGGGTCAGGTTGCCCATCAGCGATCGTTCAACACTCTGGCCTCAGCACTGATGGCAGCAATTGTCCCTGTCTCTAGCCTCCCCCCTCCAACTTCCTCCACCCATACCCTATCACCTGTACCTCTGCCTATCCCAGACACACCATCGGACCAGCCTGCACACACCTCAACACCCAAGGGAAGCTCATCCAGACATAAGCACCACACATCACACAAGCATTCACACAAGCAACATCCACATTACAGACATACCAACACCCACTGCCTCCACTGTGTCCCCCTCCTCCTCGTCTCCCTCCTCCCTCCCTGTCACGTCTCCACTCACATCTGCATGCACAACATCTTCAGCCACTACGTCCATCACCAGCACACCCACCAGAACCCCCCGCACACGTGCAGTCACCACCCCACTACCATTTACACGTCCCCTGTGTCCTCTCCCACTGTGTCTGTGACCCGCTCTTCCAAGCTACACAAACGCAGGCAGCCACCCACCCAACAGCCATCCACCTCACGACAGCATCCAGCCCAAGCACCTGCACCCAAAGACACCAGACTGAAGACTCCTACAACCACAACCTCTTCCTCCACTCCCATACCCACTACACCTACCCGTCCCTCTGTTCCTAAATTGGTTTTCCTTTCCAAACTTGACCTCTTTCCTACAACTCGCCCACCCCGTCCATCTCATAGGACTCCAGTCAGCACCTTAGCCACCACAAAAGCGGGACCTGGAATGACAGTGTGCCATGAACTGTGGAGTCCCCCACACTCAAGGGCAGCCAGTTCAGGAAGGAGCCAAGGCACGGCCAGCCCACCCCGGGTAAACATCCGAAGATTGTCAGTGGCCGGCGCAAGAGGCCGAAGACACCAGGGACCAAAACCCGACCATGGCTCTGGCAGGAAGTGTGGTGCCACCTGGCACACCGCCAAAGGTGGGGAAGGGCCACAGGCGAACAGGGAAGGCTGGGAAGGGCAGCACGCCTGACAAATCCGCCAGCAGCCCAGCTGGCCAGGAGGGCCCCGTCTGCCCCATCCCAGGTGGGCAGGAGGACACCCACAGGCCCGGTACTGCAGCCCAGGAGGGCCCCACCAGCCACACGACAGATGGGCAGGAAGGCACCGCCAGCCACAGGTCAGGTGGCGAATGACCTCCATGCCATGGCCAGATCCGCGGAGCTGGACACTCATCCGATGCACAGCTGAACCGGGCACCGCCGTCTCAAGCACCGCTGAACAGGGCACTGCCGTCTCAAGCACCGCTGCACTGTGCACCGCCGTCTCAAGCACCGCTGAACAGGGCACCGCCGTCTCAATCACCGCTGAACTGGGCCCTTCATCTCAAGCACCGCTGCACTGTGCACCGCCGTCTCAAGCACCGCTGAACTGGGCCCTTCATCTCAAGCACCGCTGCACTGTGCACCGCCGTCTCAAGCACCGCTGAACAGGGCACCGCCTTCTCAAGCACTGCTGAACAGGGCCCTTCATCTCAAGCACCGCTGCACTGTGCACCGCCGTCTCAAGCACCGCTGAACTGGGCCCTTCATCTCAAGCACCGCTGCACTGTGCACCGCCGTCTCAAGCACCGCTGAACAGGGCACCGCCGTCTCAAGCACCACTGCACTGTGCACCGCCGTCTCAAGCACCGCTGAACAGGGCACCGCCGTCTCAAGCACCGCTGAACAGGGCCCTTCATCTCAAGCACCGCTGCACTGTGCACCGCCGTCTCAAGCACCGCTGAACAGGGCACCGCCGTCTCAAGCACCGCTGCACTGTGCACCGCCGTCTCAAGCACCGCTGAACAGGGCACCGCCGTCTCAAGCACCGCTGAACTGGGCCCTTCATCTCAAGCACCGCTGCACTGTGCACCGCCGTCTCAAGCACCGCTGAACAGGGCACCACCGTCTCAAGCACCGCTGAACAGGGCCCCTCATCTCAAGAACCGCTGCACTGTGCACCGCCGTCTCAAGCACCGCTGAACAGGGCACCGCCGCCTCAAGCACCGCTGCACTGTGCACCGCCGTCTCAAGCACCGCTGAACAGGGCACCGCCGTCTCAAGCACTGCTGAACAGGGCCCTTCATCTCAAGCACCGCTGCACTGTGCACCGCCGTCTCAAGCACCGCTGAACAGGGCACCACCGTCTCAAGCACCGCTGCACTGTGCACCGCCGTCTCAAGCACCGCTGAACAGAGCACCGCCGTCTCAAGCACCGCTGAACTGGGCACCGCCGTCTCAAGCACTGCTGGCCCATTGGCGGAAGGGGCAGGCCCACCTCTGTGTCGGGCAGGGCTGCACGAATCACTCTGGGCATCAGTCCCCCGCATGAACCAGTGGAGACATGCATCCACTTGAGAGACCGTGGCTTTGCACTCCCCAGGATGTAACAGTGGGCAAGCCACCCACTGTAGAGACTTGAGAGACTGCGGCTTTGCACTCCCCAGGATGGTACAGTGGGCAACCCACCCACTGTAGAGACTTGAGAGACTGCGGCTTTGCACTCCCCAGGATGGAACAGTGGGCAACCCACCCACTGTAGAGACTTGAGAGACTGTGGCTTTGCACTCCCCAGGATGGAACAGTGGCCATGGAGGCCCATCGTGGATCTGGCGTCGTGGACTCATCTGGCTGAGGTGCCCCCCCTTCCCTTCCCCCTGAGGTGCCTGTAGTTTTGCTATCTGATGCCCCTGCAGTGTTCTCTCCGTTGGAGTCAGGTATCCTGTGTAGGCTTTGCCCATGTGATTTGTGCCCAGTGGTCCACGGACAATGCCTGCTACAATGATCGGACTTTAAAATTTATGTATATAAAGGTTTTAGATGTGTGATATATTTTTAAGCCAGTGATACAATATATTCCAATGTTTAGAATCATTTCCTTTTGTCTTTGCATTCTTCTGGGGGGTTTGGGGGGGTAACTGTGATGTATTGCTATGCATTGATGTGTGTGTTGTAGTGGGTGAGGGTGGGGGTGGGTGTGTCGCGTATGTGTGTCCCCGTAATTTCCTCCCCCCTCCCCTGTGTCGTAGGTGCAGTACTCACCGTTATCTTCTGCGCCGGTGTTCGTGCTCCTGGTAGAGGAGCAGGTAGACAATCGCTGGGAGTTCGGGTTCCATGCTGTCCAGATTCCTCGTGGGTTGTATGGAGGTGAGCGTTTTCCGTTCGAAATGGCTGTTTCCGCCGTGTTTTATCAGCGGGGCTACCGCCCCAGAAAAGGTGGCGGATTGGTAGGTTGTGATGGGGTGGGCGGTACATTGACTCTCGCCTGTCTGTTGGCGGTGACCGCCGCGCTGTTTGTTTGTCCCGCCGTGGCGGGCGGTGTGTTGAAGTGGTGGCCTCTGTTGGCGGTTTCCGCCAGGGTTGGAATTCCATTTGTTTTACCGCCAGCCTGTTGGCGGTTTAGCCGCAGGTTTAACACCGACCGCCAGGGTTGGAATGACCACCGAAGTCTTTACAGAGGATTCTAAGTTGGAATATTGACTACAGAACCATAACGCTACCAAAATATCACAACCAAAATATTGAGAAACAAAATTTAAAGAAGTTAAGTGCATAAAGATAAGTAAAATTTTACTATTCTTAACACCACATCTATGTACCTTCAAGATATATATATATTCGAGAAGATATAAATGTGAAATTAAGTAAAGTAAACCTAAACTTACTGTATGCAATTTCCTTGTCAATATTTTGGTCCTCGATATTTTGTCCACGATATTCCGGCAGCACACTATTCTGTAATCCAGTGGCGGCTGCCACAAATCTCAAGGGGGAGGGTGGGGGAAACAAATAAAAAATAAATTAAAAAATAAACGTATCTGTCTCGATGCTGCCAGCCGCTTCGCGCTCCTCTTCTGATGGTGTCCCAGCAGTCCCTGGGACACCAGCACAGGCTCCCCATGCAATTCTGCCACTGCTCTCCTGCAAAACCTAGCATGAGAGCAGCACCAGCATTGGTCTTCCACTGAGACACTGCATGGGAGTCTGTGCAGTTTCTCCAACCCGGCTGTGCAACACTGCCGGGTTAGAGAAACCAAAGAAAGGGAAACCAAAGTGCGGCTGCCCAAACTGACATGCACACTTAAGGGGCACTCAGTGACTCCACTCCTCCCCCCATGGCCTTCCCCACCTCTCTCCGCACATGTTGTCTGAGCCAGCAGCTGAAAAGTAAAACAACAGTAAACAATTGTTTTTTTTTTCAGCTGCTGGCTCTTAGCCGAGTTGGGGGGACGAGGCACTATCGCCATTGCGAAGGAGCCGCTCCTGTTGGAATCGATATTAAGGAGGAACAGCATTCAGGGCAAATGCACCATTTTGGGGGAGGTGTTTTCACTTGGATGCTTGTGAAAGCAAAGCTGGGCAACTAAATGGAGCAGTAGATAGGTCTGGACTTGTCAGTCCAACCTATAATAAATCAAGATAGGTTTTCAAAATGATTAACAAACTTTCAAATGGCCATACTTTAATGTTGCTTAAACATACCCATTGCTGTTATTGCCCCTGGTATTCTTCATTGTGCAAAGCAATTATTGGATTTTAACTATTAGTTTGGTGAGATGACTCAGTGAGCTAAGTTCTGACTGCTGAGACCTGTGTGAGTGATTGACCAGGTACAGTTTGAATAGTGACAGGGCCAATGTTGTCAGTCTCCTGACATAGACACATTGAGCACAGTTACATTGCGCAAATGTAACATCTGCTATTTCCAATACTATGAAGCCCCAACACTTGTGTATTAAGTGTTATAGAATCAATTATTATTATTATTATTATTATCATCATCATCATCGTTATCATTATTATTATTCAGTGGCTCGAAAGAGCAATCACAGCTACTGTGCCAATCTCTAATAGCCGGGTCACTGGAATAATCGATTCTGCAGCTGCAGCTTTTTTAGCACAACTAAGAATTTGCCCTATTCAACAAAAGTTACTAAAAACTTGGTAATGTGTGTTCACGCGCATTGGAAGACCCTTTGCAAAGGTTAACTGTTCATCTTTCGGTTGCTTGTTTATGCATTTGGTTGGAAAACTGGTACTGAGGTGAAATATTTGCCCAGACAGTATTACCTAGCATAAAAAATATAAAATAATGAATAGCATCAAAAAACGTGCCACGTTATGCCGCATACTTTGCCTTTTCTTGGCGCACAATATAGTCAACTCTGTTTCATAATTTGGTGCTGTTTTGCCGCATAAATGCAGTGGGCACAGTAGAGCACTGTTGTGCATACATTAATCTGCACGCGATTGCAATGATCTCCGCGTGTGATCCCTCTCTGAAAGAGGAAGATGAAGTTCTGACTCAAAGAAACCGTAATTACCGCATAGTCGACAGAGGCGGTCACTTTTAGGAATTGTTTCCGATAAACCGCGGTTTGTGTAGACGAAATCAAACACATTCTGAAGATATCGTGCTCGCGTGCTGCCAGGGAAACACAGTGCTGAGATGCGTGTGAAGTCCCCTCTTTGGAAACAACTGGTGAGTAATGAGCACATGAGTTGTTGGGGAAACTGTTGCTAAGCGATATTGCAAGAACATGCAAATGACTCCTTAGCAGCGCGCAGCAGCACAGTGTCAAATGAAACATCTCGGGGCTTTCTCTACTTGGAATTTAGAAAATGCTGCCCCTAATGCACAAACATCAGATGTTGTTTACATGTCTGACAGAAGCTTTTAAGCGGACAGGGTATTTCACATCATGTGGAGCCGCTCTCTGGTGCACAAACTCCTCTTTCAAAACAGTGCAAGCATTGGCAAAGCCAATAGGTCTAGCTTAGAGAGTAAGCCTTTTGACATTGTCAAGGCTTGTTTTGTTGTGATATCTGTAAAAGTTCCCAGCCTTTTGGCTACGACCAAGTGTAGTACATTTTCTTAACATATTGAAACCACTATCAAGTGGGACTAAATTTGATAATTGTTAAATCTGCTACTTCAACTTTTGAGATTAAATAAATTTGCATAGAATATGCAAATGTTTGCAAATTGTGGTACAAGGCCCACTAGTCTCTATAAAGAGAGAGAAAGGACACCAGCGTGCTGGGGTCAGTTTGCCCAATAGGGGCGCAAGATATAAACCCAGAGGACGGCACTGTCAGCTCTTAGAGCACAGTAACATTGCTCTCCATATCTCTTCTTTTTCCTGGCGTTTGGGGGGACTAATGCTAGAGGATTAACGCCCCTATCAAGCTTCCTTCACAGGCCTGTCAGTACTCAGACCTCTGGAGAGAGGATACACGCTTAGGTGGTAACACTTATAACCTTCAAGAGTGACTGCCAGTGCTTCTTGCACTGCAGGCAATTGTTGTCTGCTTGACGGTACAGGACAGGTAAACCCACAGGCATACTGGTAACCCTGAAGTAACCCAGTGAGAATCCGGCAGCCCACGCAGTATTACCAATGGCAGCAATAGTTGAAGATATGGACACTGGAACTCCAGTGACCAACACAGAAGGCATCCCCTCAGTAGACACCCAGAAGCCCAGCCCCAACACCTCAGGGGAGGGTGGGAAAATGGCAGGTAAGACGAACCCCCCAAAAGAGACCACCTGCACTGAGAAGTCTGCTGCTTAGAAGGCACCATTGCCAAAAAAGGGAAAACCTGAAAGCACCACAGCCAAACTAGGGAGTAACGTGGAGGGCAAGAAAGGGACCACTCAGGGAAACACAGCTGAACTCTTTAATGTGCGCTCCCTCGCACATAGGCACACCCAGGTCATGTGATGGGAGATTAAAGAGAAAGAGGGGCCCAGGTTAGATCGGGACCTATTTCTATATAAGGACATCAAGCCAGCGAGGATCTCAGGGGCGGAGGTGCTGAAGAGCCAAGCATCAGCATTGGGGTTGATCTCCCTCTTGAGTTTCATCACCCAAACTCTCTATATGAAGGTCTGGGTGCGCTTCCAAGAGACGAAAGAGGAAACACCCTACAACGCCTTCAGTGTGACAGTAGGATGGGAGCCAACGTCAGTAGAGAAAAGGAACACATGAAAATGACAAACCCCTGCATCCCGGACTGAGACATTGCAACACTTCTCCAGAGATACAGCAACACCGTGCAAGGACCCACCCAGGTCTGAGACAGAAGAGGCATATGGAAAACGGCCAGACAGGCAACCATCAACCTCCACAAAGACCCAGCAGGGAAGGACAGACTGAGACATCACCGGCAAGCTTCTACCTAGGAGTAGACAAGGGCAAGATTAAGTATCCAGGACAACATTTTACCTGCAGGAAGTACCAGGTTGTGGGGCATAGACTGTCTGGAGATGTTGTGCAGGGTCTGCAAAGAGACCAGAGACGAGGCAAGCCGATGCGCTGGCAAGAAGATGTGCAACTTCTGCAGAGAAGAAAGTCACACCTACTACCAATGCCTGAAGTCTGACAGATTACGGACCTATGCAGAGGTAGCAGTGGGAACTCCAACCCAAAAGACCACAAAGCTGGACATGGCAGCAAATGGAAAGGTAAATGCCCTCCTGAAGGCTTCAAAGGAAGAAACCCAGAAGAAGCCAGAACCAACCAGGAAGGGCATTAAGAACGGACTGGCCAGAAGGACCCAACACCACCAGGCCTAGAAAAGCAGAACTGGCCACAGTAGAGGATCCAGCACCCCTACTGAGGCCGCACATCATAGGGAGATCCACAACTGAGGGGTGCCCTGAGGACAGAGCACCGTAGGTCGGTCTACCAACAGAAGCCCAAAAGGAGCCAGAACCAACAACAGAAGCAGCGGGCAAGAAGGAAATGGAGACCACAGCCCCAACCGAGGCAAAAGGGAAGCAACCAAAGAAAAAGAAGAAGAAGGAGGGCAGCAGCAGGATAAAGTCAGCATAGTGTAGCTGAGTGAGATCCCAGAGGCTGTGAGAGAAATGCAGGAAGGAGAAAGAAGAGAAGGAATACTTGTGACAGGCCAGGACCAAGGGAAAACAGGCACCTCAGAGAACACCACAGTTAACACCACAGAGAACACCTAAACCCAAACCTAAGCAGGAGGAAGAGATGGAAGAAGAAAAGGGGGACCAAGGCCCCACACAAGCATGCAGGAAAAGGACAAGGCAAAGGAAGAAGGACTTCTACACCAGGAAGTACCTCATCACCTTGCAAGCTAAGCACCAGGACAGAGACTGCAGGACTATCAACTTCAATAGTGAAGATGACGAAGAAGACACAGGGGCACCCTGGACGTACCAGACCTGGCCATCCAATCAGCATTCCAGGAAATACATCAGCAACTACAAACAAACACAAATGATGGATGGAATGCAGAATCAATCAAACATTCACCCCAGTCACAGAGCTGGGTTTAATTATTCAATTATTTTGCTCACCATTCCACCCCAGTTTGGACCCAGCCATATGCAAAACAGTTGTGACCCTGTTTCCCAGGGGAACAGTTAAGCCCTAACTGACAGATTAGGTCCTCCCTGGACCAGAAACAAGCATCCTGGGATGGGTTTTAGGGTATTACCCATCGTCAGCCAGGCTAGTTTGAACCCAGTGGCCTAGAGAACCCGGGACCCACGGCTGGGTATGCCCGGTGAAGGGGGAAGCAAAGACCAGTAGGCAGCTCAGCACCACCAGTAGAGCAACTCAGGGCCCTCATTCCCAGCAGCGGTTTATCCAGATACTGACAGCTAGTGCTGAGACAATGGCTATATCAATGTTCACCTGAAACTTCAGGAGTCTGAAGGATCAGGTCAGGTGTGTTGGTACATTAGCCTTCCTGGCCGCTCAGAACAAAGATGTCTGTTTTCTGCAAGAATGGGGATACCATACATCCAGTTGTACAGCCATCTCGAATGGTAGTGGATCATTTATTTGGGCCGATGGAGACAACAGCATATCATCTGCATTTGCCATTCTGATCAAAGCAAAGCATTTTACTACGGAAAGGGTTACATATCAGGTCAACGGCAGAGTGCTGATTGTGGGCGGCTTATGGTCGGGTGAGCCCGTTAGGATCATCAACATCTATGCCTCACCCTGGGAAAAACAACTTAAGATATTCAGGATGCTCAGGATGCAGCTCATGCCCTCAAGGGCCAGCCTGAAGGATGGTGATTTCAATTACAGTGTAGAGGTGGATAGACACACTAGGTCAGACTCTGTGGGGATGGACGTGACATTCAAGCGATTGGTGAAGATGATAGGTGAGACATCCTTGCGGGATGTCATCATCGGGAACAAGGAACAGAATGCCAGGAACCTCTCCTGGAGTAGACTGGACGGATCTGTGCATTCACAGATCAACTTCCTATTCACCTCTCCAACGATAAAGTCTGGGTGGAGCTCAATGGCTGCCGTCCAGTTCTATGACCACAGAGCAGTCAGTTTGGAGGGTGAACTTACAGGGAAGTTCCTCACAGGCCCCAGGTCATGGAAGCTGAACTGCTCACTGCTGGAAAATGAGGAGTTAGTGGCGAACGTCAGATTTGCATATGTAGAGCGATGAGTGATGGGAATGAAAGGATAGGTTCCAGAGCTTCTTCCAGGATGCAGGCAGAGTTGTTCATAGGAAAAGAAGGGTGCCTTGAAGAAGCTGCAAAGCAGATTGCAACAACTGTATGAATTCAAGCTCAGGGGACTGGATGTGGATGAAGACCTTGAGGAAACCAGAAAGAGGCTTGCAGAGCACTTCAGGGAGGAATCTAGGAAAATCGTCTTCCGGACCAGAACCAAGAACCTCAACAAGAACAAGAAATGCAACTTGCTCTTTTTTAAGAAACTTCACTCAGCCCACACCCCGCTAGTGGAGCATCTGAACTAGAAGGGTAACCTCCAACATAGAAAAAAGCAAGTCATAGGAACTGTGACTGACTTTTATGGTGAGGTTTACTCACCAAAATCATCAGAGAGATTTCAGACAGACAGTTTCTTAGTGGGCATCTCAAATACTCTGGATCTGAAAGACAGAGAGGTCCTGAACGCGTCCTTCACCCTGGAAGAGCTCCACTTGGCCACTATGATCTCTATGAGAGGCAAGATCCCAGGAAGTGAAGGTCTCCCAGTGGAACTTTATGTTGAACTGTGGGACCCGATCGGACTAGACTTGCCAGACCTCTATGAGGAAATGGTAGACAAGGGCAGTATGCCGCAATCCCTGCTTGAAGGCATGATAACACTTTTTTAAGCATAAGGGAGAGAAGGAGGACCTAAAGAACTGGAAGCCTATCTCGCACCTCAATGTGGACTACAAAATCCTAGCAAAGATAATGGCCAGCCACCTAAAGAAGATAATGGCAAAGATAGATCACCCTGGCCAGTCCTGCAGGATACCTGGTCGGCACATCGTGGACATTCTGGCCCTGGTTTGGGACACAATTGTGTACGTCAAGAGTCAAAAGGTTCAGACGGCCTTGGTCAGTCTAGACCAGGAAACATGTTCTACCACATCTCCAATGAGTTCATGGGCCGGATGCTCAAAGCACTGGGACTGGATGACTTCTTTTGCGACATGGTCACCACAATGTGATATTTCTAGCATGGTGTTGGTTAACAGATGGAAAACCAACCCCTTCCCTGTCCTGTAAGGTGTTAAGCAGGGCTGTCCACTCTCACCTCTTCTGTTAATTTGTGTTATAGAACTCCTCGCCGAATGCATCAGACAGAACAGGAATATCAATCAATCAATCAATCATTGCATTTGTAGAGCGCGCTACTCACCCGTGAGGGTCTCAAGGCGCTTGGGGGTGGGGGGGAGCTGCTACTGCTCGAACAGCCAGGTCTTGAGGAGTCAGTAGGTCCCTGGTCTGACGTAGGTGGATGGGAAGGGTGTTCCAGGTCTTGGCAGCAAGGTAGGAGAATGATCTGCGACCGGTTGTTGACTTGTGGATGCGTGGGATGGTGGCAAGGGCGAGGTCGGCAGAACAGAGCTGACAGTTCGGGATGTAGAAGGTAAGATGATCATTGAGGTATGCTGGTCTGGCGTTGTGGAGTGCTTTGTGGGCATGGTTAGGAGTTTGAATGTGATCCTTTTGTTGATGGGGAGCCAGTGTAGGTCTTTCAGGTGGGCTGTGATGTTACTGTGGTGGGGGGATGTTGAGGATGAGGCGTGCAGAGGTGTTCTGTATCCGTTGAAATCTTTTCTGGAGAATAGCCGTGGAGTGACAGTACGGGGAGCAATGAGAAGGGCGAAGTAAAGTGCTTCCTCTACATGATGGTCTTCTGTGCAGACTGGCGCACTGTGAAGGAACTGAAGATGACTTGCATTGAGTTTGGAAAGCCATCAGGGGCAAAGATCAACAGCACCAATTCAGAAATTCTGCTCTTCAGACACTGGCCCCCCACCCGAGACCTGATATCATTTCCCATCAAGCTGGATTTCCTGAAGATCCTTGGAGTCTGGTTCAGCAGAGACAGTGCAGCGAAGAAGACATGAGAGGAAAGACTGTCAAAGACAAAACAGAAGCTGGAACTCTGGAGCCTCTGGAAGCTGGCAATGGAAAGGAAGTCTTTGGTCCTGCGAAACAAGACCCTGCCAGTGCTCCAGTACACTGCATGGGTGTGGCAAGTACAGCCTCGAACGGCCAAGGCCATCACGAGAATGAGCTTATACTTCATCTATAACTCCAAGATGGACATAGTTAAGAGGGAGGTGATGTTCAAGTCCCATGATAGGGGAAGCAAAGGAATGCCTGACATTGCCAACATCCTGAGAGGGAATCTTTGTGTGCCACTGCATGAGGAGCATTCCGAGGACTGTAGATGAAAGCCATGTTGACTTTCTGAGGGCACCCTTCTTCCTATTGCCAATGTAGAGGCACCTTGAATGGGCAGAGTGAGTACTGTCCCCTACAACTGGGATACCCTGTGATTCTACAAGGAAGTGGAGAAGTTCATAAAGGAGTTTGGTCTAGTGGTTCCTGCCTCAAACCAGTGGACTCCGAAGATCGTCCAATGTCAGATCCATGCGAGGGCCATCAGTAAACCGATCGGAACCCTCTCATCACCTCCAACCGCCTGATCAACCACCACAAAAACATTCCCTGGATGGCCATCCAAAGAGTTCTGTCAGTGGGAGCCTTCTTGCACGCCGGAGGACTCAACTGATCCAAGTCCTGCCCAAGAGGATGCACCACAGACGAGGCGTCCTACCATCTCTTCTGGGAATGCATCCTCACCCAGGACCTGCTGAACACCCTAAGCACGGAACTTGAAGCCTTGATACCAACAACGTGCATCACTGTGGATTCGGTAATGTATAGTTTGCTTCCAGAGACGCACGCACTCTGAGACCTCCAGGACTGCTGGATGCTTCTGTGCTGTTTTAAAGATGTTCTTCTGTTTTCCAGAAACTGCCTGGTAGTAGGGAAGGAGACATTGATCCTGACCTGCCAGAAGATGATCCACAGCCTTCTGCAGGTCTGTGCAGCTCGGGATGGCTCAGACAATGACAACGACAACAGCACTTGAGAGCCCAAAAAGCCCCCATTTCCCTTTTCTGGGAGGGAGGTCCTGGGGGGAATACTTTCCTGTCGTCTCTCTTTCTCGTCACTCCAGGAACTGGAAGGTGATCTGGGAGAGGAGGATACAGATGAAGACAGGTGTAGTAAATCTAAAGTGATGTAATGTAACGTATTGTTTTTGACTAACGTGACTCTTTTCCTTAACAGCTAACAGTTTAAAGGGATAGCTTGTACACACGTTGTCAAGTTTGTTACCTATGAATTACAAGTAGTGAGGTATTCATGAAAGATTATGATTGCCTGTATCTGAACCAAACACAAATTCCAGACAAGAGGACAACAAAATTATAAAACTTAATTTTTGGGGAAGCTGCAGTAGGAAAAAAGAAAATATTAGCTAAAAGCAATATATTTTTGCCACAAAACACACACACTGTCATAGTAGCCCCTGGAACTGAAGGGAACAACTTTGTGAGTCTACGTGCTACATGTGAAAGAGCAGAATATTTTCTCTTGCAGTGAAGTTAGTCAAAAGTTAGTCTGAAGTAGGCTTATCCATTGCCACATGCTATTTGCTGTAATGAATGAGACAACAACTGACCAATAAATGAAGAGCGCCAGCAGAAAGCCCTTATGAGTAAGTATATTATGCTTATAACGTTAGTAAAATCAAAAGTGTTGGCCAGACCTGAAAACAATGGGGCATATTCACAAAGGTAAATTTGTGCATAAGTAAATCTACACATGTAAATTTACTCTTACACTTTATAGTAAATTACTATTTAGGGCTATTCACCATTCCAGCATGTACATTTGATACAAAGAGTAGACTTACGTCTCCACCCACTGAAATAGGGAACAGAGCCAAATTTAGGAGTGTACAATGACTACAACCAAAATAACCAAATAAATGTACTCCAGCTGAGAACTTGTAGTAAGTTCAGCACTATACGTGGCCAAACACTGGTACTGCAACACCCACTACAGAAAACAATGGAGGAAGGATCTTAAAATAGAATCCCATAGGAATGCCATAGAAAATAATATTAAAGTATTTTAAAAATTATTTCTTGTTTTCTTGTTGTGCACATTACATTGGTACATTTTTATCATTAGTGTTGTTTGACACCCCCAAAATAAAACAAATAATATTTTATGGTAAAAACCTTTTTTTTTTATTTAAGAATAACTGTAACTTTATTTAAAGAGATAGTTACATTAACTGAAATAATTCGACACATAACATTTATTTTTTTATAAATACTTGCAATAATGTCATACTTTAGAAGTTATATTTGTGACTAGAAATGGGCTTAGTCTTCTGTGGGTCGGTGTTTGTCCACATAAAATTGTTACTGAAAACATGGAAAGAGAAGGCCCATTTTTGCTAATGCATGAGTTGGGAGGAAAACGTGCAGAGTCATATATGCTCAGAGAGGAATACAGGCCCGAGTGCTCATGGCATCCAAGTAAAAGGTCAGTGCAGGAGACAGAGAAGAGAGACAAAGGCATAGTTATCCACAAAGCAGCTACACGTAGAAAAGCCTAGAAGCTTGAATCATAACTCGATAATCTAGTTACAGGAAAGGCATGCATTTCAAATCCACGTTAATGAGGAAAGGGAGTTTCTGGACAGGAGCATGATAAGCTTTGATGCTAGAAGGTCAGCAGCTGTGTGAGGGAGGCCAGACAGTCTGGGGAGGGTTCCAAGACTGGAGTTAGGAAAGGAGGAGCTACAGACAGCCTTTAGAACGTGAGATAAAAGGTATTGCTGTTTTTCAATAAATCTGCACGTGACAGATATGTAACCTTCGCTTTTCTGCAAATGTGTAATAAGATGCTTTCACATGAGAAATGCGGCTTTATGCTGACGAAAGCAGTGACACAATGTACCACGTGAGCGCTTAAATCAAAATGCATGACAAGTGATAAGATGCATTCAAGGTAGCAAAAGTATATAAAAAAGGGCTGCTTGAGTTGATGATTTTGAGAGCAGCTTCAGACTTAGAGCTGTGCTGTCCTCCCGGCCGTTATTCATAAATGCTCATATTAATTGCCAAACTGAGTCCTGTGGTTCTTTATTCGTGACCTGCTAACAACATCTGGCGAGCCAGCCAGGAGCCCTCCTTCTCTTCTCCGGACGCAGCTGAAGGGAAAGCCGTCTGTACTGCTTGAATACAACACTGCGCGCAACATAAACAGATGAGATTACACCTGCCTATTCAACCAGGCAGTCGGGGATTCCAGATGTTGCAGTCCTAAAGGGGTAAAGAGAGGTCGGGCTTGTACCTTATTATTTTTAATTGCATGTTTCTTTTTGGCAACTATAATATGACAAAATGCATGCATGATTTATGTGGGGTTTAAATGTTTTAATGCAATATTATGCTGTGTGCTAAAAAATAAATTGTGATTTCCCGGTTAGACCGGAAGACTAGCCAGGGGGTTAAAGCAATGTTTTGATGGTATGTTATTACTACACTGTGATTCCCTGATCAGACCAGAAGACTAGCTGGTGTAATAGATAGCACTGCATTACCCAGGGGGCAGCCCCTGGACGACAGTTGTGCATTACCCAGGGGGCAGCCCCTGGATGAGAGCTGTGTATTACCCAGGGGGGTAGCCCCTGGAAGACATTAGAGCATTACCCAGGGGGTAGCCCCTGGAAGACATTAGAGCATTACCCAGGGGGGTAGCTCCTGGAAGACATTAGAGTATTACCCAGGGGGGTAGCCCCTTGAAGACATCAGAGTATTACCCAGGGGGGTAGCCCCTGGAAGACATCACCCAGGGGGGTAGCCCCTGGAAGACATCAGAGCATTACCCAGGGGGGTAGCCCCTGGAAGACATCAGAGCATTACCCAGGGGGGTAGCCCCTGGAAGACATCGGAGCATTACCCAGAGGAGTAGCCCCTGGATGACGGTAGTGCATTACCTAGGGGGCAGCCCCTGGAAGTGACATTCATTTGAGAATGCTGAACAGGTATTCCGGTTAAGACAGGGGTTAGAGCAGGAAATAGTGAGGTGGACCGAGTAACAAGTGTGCACATTTTGAGTCACACGCCCGGTTCACCAGACTCCCAGATTTACTAACCTCTGGAAGGCGTCTTTGAGGGGAAGCAACCAGGGCTGAAATATTAGTGAGAGTCTGAGTACAGTCAGACCCCTGGTTGCAGACCTGAAAGCGCAATAGGGACTAGTGAATGCTTTTTATGAGTAATGAGTAAAAAAGAGGATCAAAATAATACTGTGTTTTACAATCATAAAGGTCAGGTTATAGAGAAGTGGCAGGTGTCCCCTCCAGTTGTCACGCAGTCAGATATAAGTGAAGAAGAGAGGGTGCGAGATCTCTGCCATATTTTTGACATCCCAATAGACACCCTTAAAGAGTTCTGTGAAGGGGCAGTAATTAGTGAAAATAAAAATGCAGGAGGCCCGAATAAATAACACCAAAGCAAGTAAAAGTTGATAATAAATCCCTATGAGTGAGGCTAATAATTCTATGTGGCAAGAAACAGATACACTTGAGCTAAAATTTGTATTTAAGTGGGCTCACGGTCAACCCCCATGCCCATGTAACACCCCGAGGTTTGAAATAATAACTTAATCACCCCTTTTATTAGAGGCTCTTCTTGATGCATTCCTCACAGATATTCGTACCTTCACTACTTTAAATAATGAATGGCTCAACGCACCCAGGAGCACCACAAATACTCATCTACATACATGACAACGTGATAACACGCATTGCTTCAGCTACTAATCCACTTAGACCAACCATAAATTCACCTGCCCCAGACATCACCATAGAAGAAGTGTTACACAGACTAGCGATAAGCATGGCTGATGTCCACAGATACGGTCTTACAACAATATATGTGAAGTCTGGTAATACTGAGTAGGACTGACTTTACACAATACTGTTGTGAGTTAGTGACAGTGGCATAGTTAAAATAAGCACAAGATAACGGACAGGGAAAAAAAAGCGCATCAGTTACGTTGCTAGAGGTACGCATAGGAAAACATTCGTCCTATGGGGATCATGGATACCCCTTTGGACCATTTGATGAAAACTTTCCCTTCAGACAAGGGAAGAATACAAAAATATTGCAAACAGTGGCATAAAGGCACTGAGGGCCACGCTCAACCATGGCCAAAAGATGGGACATTTGACCACGATATAGTTGAACACACATTGACTTACATTCGTTCAACATACAAGAAAAAGACAAGGAGAGGACAGAGCAAGCAGAAAGGGCCGCAGCGAAGTTGGTGCAACAGAAGCTTAAGAAGCCAAGTACAGAAGGAGCACTCGTGACTGCACCACCAATGTCCGTCACCATGCCAGTACAGGTGCAGACACCAGGGGGACAACCAGTAAGTGACATAAAGAAAGGACAGGGAGGAGGATGACACCAGACAGAGTATTAGGAATATGTCTAAGCCCACAACCACTAAACAGATGCAGAAGTTTTTAGGACCCTGCAATTATGTGAGACAGTGGATATTTGATTATGCCACCCTAACTGCACCACTTCTCACGGCCTTAAAAGAGTCCCCCGCAAATGCAAATAAAGTAGACTGGACCGATGACAGGGAAACAGCCTTCCTGGAGCTAAAAGAAGCAATTACAAATGCTCCAGTGTTAGCTACACCTGATTACAAAAAACCTTTCTACCTCTTTTGTCATTGTAATGGAATAACAATGACAGCAGTACTGACTCAAAAGACATCTATGGGGCACGATTGCATTTACGCGAATTGCAAGAACAAGCACTACCTTATGAAAGAGAGCTGTGGGAGCAGCGAGGGTGTATACAGTCACCAACAGAAAGTACAGGCAAACCAGTGATGCATCAAGCCCTGCTGTATATTGCCCTTGAGCAGCTACACCTTCCTGCACACACTGCCAAAGAATACCTCCTTGCCACATTACAGACAGACTGGTTCATTCCGCAGTTATCTGAAATGATTACGATGTACATTGCAGAATGCACGGCATGCCAACAATACAGTCCAAGACCTACATTAAAAGTAATTACATCAACTATACCGCGTCCAACAGGTCCATTTAAAAATGTGCACATAGATTTTGTTGACATGATTAAAAGATGTAATAACTACAGATACCTTATTGTAGTAGTCTGCCCCTTTTCAAGGTGGATTGAGGCAGGACCATGTGTACATAATGATGCCAAAGCTGCAGCTAATTTTGTGATACAAGAGGTCATACCTAGCTGGGGAATAGCAGAAGCAATACGTTCAGATAACGGCACCCATTTTGTTAATGCCATGTTTCAGCACATCTGCACCTCTTTAGGAATAAAACATAAATTGTCATCTGTTTATCATCCCCAAAGTAATGGTATTGTGGAACGCCTTTACGGCCTGTTGAAGAACAAAATCAGTAAATTATGTGTCACCATGAACAAAAATTGGCTGTACTGCCTTCCCCTAGCCTTATATGCCCTTAGAAACCAACCAGGAAGTGACCATCACTTGACCCCTCACCAGATAGTAACAGGACGGCCTATGCCAACTCCCTTAACTATAGCTCAACAGCGAACAGATGCTCAAAAGACAGCTGAAGTCCTAGGACAGGAAATGAGTAGCTATCTATCTCAGTTATTGAAGTCTGTCAAGTTCTTCTCTAAACAGGTGGCACGACAAGAGAAGTACACCAACGCAGCCCAGCAGACCAGTCCAATATCCGTGGGCCAGCAAGTGCACAGCCGCAATTTTGTGCGACGATGGAAAGACAGCAAGTTCGAGGGCCCTTACTTAGTGACCCAGAGCACCCCCACAGCGGTGAAGGTGGAGGGCAGGAAGCCATGGATACACCTATCAGACGTTCGATTGTCCCCGGCTTCATGTCATACATCACCATCTTCACAGGAACATTTACAGCAAGACAAAGACAAAGACGAAGGACAGCGTCCTTCCTAAAGAGGCCAGCAGAACTTCTACTCGACACTACTAGTGTACAGTTATGTATTTCGATTTTGTTTTTCTGTTCATGCTTTGTTATGTTAGCAATTACCTTTCAATGGTATCTTAGTGCACGCATGGCAATGTGTCAGTATACTAAGCGCTTACAGAGAGAAGTATATAAATATGTAAATATATCTCGCAATATTCATAGTAGCTTATTAGACAATGTATGGTATCAGCACATGACAGAGATAGGCATGCAGAATACTAATGAATCATGTTTCGTTTGTTCTTTGATTCCACATGCTACTGACACAGATAGGCTACAAAGCATCAAAAGAAGTATTTCCAAATATTACTCGATGTTTATTGCACTTGTACCTTTGTAGGATGAGACCACAAATGCAGCCCTTACAGATAAGACAGGGAGCATTTCTAGTAAACACCACACAATATGAAGAGGAATTAGCCGATATAACAGATGTCCTGACAGATCGCAAGGAATTAGTGGTGAAATTAGGGAGGATGGCTGAGACGGGAATAATGAAATATAAAAGTAGAAATTGGAAGAACAAAATAATAGAACAGGGATTCCTGGGAATATCAAGATCTACACTTTTCTGCAAGAATTATTCAGTTTCACCCATGCCCCAAGATTGTCAGGAAAGACCATATTTTCGAGTAAATGGATCAGTGTATGTTCATGGTCAGTGGTACCACGGTGCAACATTTGGATGTAGAGCTCTCTCTCTCTGGAAGGGAAATCAGACTGATAATAGCACCCAGAAGAAGTGTCCGGCTATATGGGATGAAAATATATCTAGATTAACATGGGTGGAAACACCAACAACTCTCCAAGCAGGCAGAACACCAATTGTTTTCTTTTTATGTTTTAGAGGGAATGGAACAGTCCCCGTGGGAAGGAACATCAATTGCATCACCACAGAGTACAATGCTGATATGCAATGGGGCACCTCCAGTCTGATGGACTATTATTGGCAATGCGGAGAATGGCTGTATTCGCGACTTCCTTCCGGATGGAAAGGTCTCTATTCCTTAGTAACTGTGCGCACCCCCTCCCTGGTGGTTCCAGGGGTGGACATCTCAAAGTTATATGATCACCCCATGAGCCGTCCAACAACTTTATTGCGTCATCGAAAAAAGAGATTTGCAGAATACATGGGTACTACAACCTGGGAAGACGTTCCACAAGAGCACAGGTTGTTTAATGATGCCCAATTGTTCTTTGGGAGCATCTTTCCCTTTGTTCAAACAAAGGCCACGGCCCGCTGGCTGCAGATAACACGATGGGAACTGATGAAGACAATCAATGCAACTGAAGATGGATTCAATGCAGTCAAGGAAGAGATGCAGGCTGTGAGAGTGATGCTTATGCAACATAGGTATGTGCTAGACTTGATGACAGCCATGGAGGGTGGGGTCTGTGCCAAGATCGGAACTGCCTGTTTTACATGCCAACGATGCAGACAATGGAACAATCACAGAGCCCATACAGACTCTACATAACTTGCGGAAGAAGATGGCAGACGAGGGGGGTGCCCCAGATGGATGGTTTTCAGGATGGTTTGCATGGATACCATCCTGGTTATCAGGACTGATTAAGGGGTTATTCCCGATACTTGTGGTGATGTTATTAATGTTCTGTACCTTTCAGTTAGTGGTAGGATGCTGCAAGAAGGTTAGCCAGAAGATAGGTGGGATGTTCACTATTAGGGCAGCCAGGGACGTAAAGGAGGATGAGGTTCACATATATATCCAAATGAATGAATGTAGTAGAGAGGTTGGAATAGTAGTTGAAAGTTCAACTAAAGGGGGGAATGTTACTGAAAACATGGAAAGAGAAGGCCCATTTTTGCTAATGCATGAGTTGGGAGGAAAACGTGCAGAGTCATATATGCTCAGAGAGGAATACAGGCCCGAGTGCTCATGGCATCCAAGTAAAAGGTCAGTGCAGGAGACAGAGAAGAGAGACAAAGGCATAGTTATCCACAAAGCAGCTACACGTAGAAAAGCCTAGAAGCTTGAATCATAACTCGATAATATAGTTACAGGAAAGGCACGCATTTCAAATCCACGTTAATGAGGAAAGGGAGTTTCTGGACAGGAGCATGATAAGCTTTGATGCTAGAAGGTCAGCAGCTGTGTGAGGGAGGCCAGACAGTCTGGGGAGGGTTCCAAGCCTGGAGTTAGGAAAGGAGGAGCTACAGACAGCCTTTAGAACGTGAGATAAAAGGTATTGCTGTTTTTCAATAAATGTGCACGTGACAGATATGTAACCTTCGCTTTTCTGCAAATGTGTAATTAGATGCTTTCTCATGAGAAATGCGGCTTTATGCTGACGAAAGCACTGACACAATGTACCACGTGAGCACTTAAATCAAAATGCATGACAAGTGATAAGATGCATTCAAGGTAGCAAAAGTATATAAAAAAGGGCTGCTTGAGTTGATGATTTTGAGAGCAGCTTCAGACGTAGAGCTGTGCTGTCCTCCCGGCCGTTATTCATAAATGCTCATATTAATTGCCAAACTGAGTCCGGTGGTTCTTTATTCGTGACCTGCTAACAACAAAATCCATCCTTAGCCCTCACTAAACCCCTCCCATTTAGTAGTAAATATGCCCCATTGTCCGGCTACTGCACAGGTCCCTGCAACATTTACTACTAAGTTGTAAACTTACATATGTGAGGATCTTCCCACAGAAAAGATAGGAGGGGAAAGTGGTGATTTACACTTATATGCTTGTGAATTACATTTGTGGTAAGTAGTGTATTAATACCTTACGTACTACAAAGTGCGGTTTTATGAATCAGGCCCAATATGAGGGCACCACAGTACATAGCACCATTTAATAGTGACTGTTGCTGCCTTCCGCTTCGTTTATATACCACCAAAGCAGACTAGGCATGATTTTGTGACATATAAATACATTTAGATGTGGCAATGTTGGGCCCTGAAACGAGGGATCTGGGGCAAACATCTCCTGCCTGTCCCTCCTTGTGATGACCCTGGTTATGTACACTTATTTTACCACTAGTGTTGAATGGGATAGGGTACTTATCAGATGACAAGTATTCACATCAGTTTAGACTCCCCAGAGGTTTGCGTGCTGGAGCAGTCAAGTATCACTTTTGGATGTGATCATGATTTGGAATCGAGGTACACTGTGAATCAAAATCGATGTCTAGTCAACGATATAAGTTTAAAAGATGCTAGGTCTCTATTATTTACAACAGTAAAATGTAGCTTTGGGGCCGAAACATCAACACACCCTCAAGAGACTACCTAGAAACCTAATCCATAATTTATGTGCAGCTGTAATTCCTCTTCATTAGTGAAATTATTTCGTTTTTATATTTACATCATTTCACAGAAACCACTTTCTCTGGCTTATTTGTACTTCCTCTGTGCACGGTTGCACCTCTTCATATAATAATACCCTCTTCTAATAAAATTCTTGTATTACAGTCCTAATATATTTCATGCAAATTTATCCTTCTGCATAGTAGGATCATTCAATATGCTTTATTGTTTGAATTGAACATCGTGCTCTTTTGTACTCACTACAATGTGGGACGATTTTTTTGCTGTTCAACAATAACTCTCATAGGCAGGGCCAGTTGTAGCACTGGTGGTGCCCTGTGCCAGAATCTATTTTGCTGTCCCCCCAATGACCTCCTTCTCCAAGGATTCCCTTACTACCACCTCCAATAGTGCCCCTCATCTCTCCAAAGCACCTCTTTCACATGCATTTCATTTGTTTTTATAGCGCTACTAATACCAGAGTAGGGTCTTAGGGTACTTTATATCGCACACACATTATACAGAGACAAAGAGTCATACATGTGTAAAGCAGTTTATAGAAAATGTTACATAAGAGCAAGGCCACTGGAATGTTTCGGCACGAGAGGGCCAAATTATTCGACAGGATTGAGTAAATTATGCGACAAGAAAAGGGACATTTCAGCACATTTCCTAATAGTATTACTTTATTATCTTGTAATTTTTAAACTTGGTAACACTGTATGGGCATTAGTTGCACCTCATTAGTATCAGTTTAACACCCAAATATAAAAATAAGCAACAGAAAGGTGGCCAGTCCAGCTTTGCAAAGAGCTTTCCAGTGCGTGGCAACACGTGTCACTGCATTTTTAGTAACTTTTGAACGTTTGAGCTAGAAGCAAATATTTTTTGTTAAAATCTGCAGATTATGTGGTAGATGACGGATTATGTGGCATATGCGGTAGATCTATATTTAGGCAAAAATCGCCCCGGCTGCAAAATTGCTTAATTCCACTGGCCCCACATAAGAGGAAGAGGGTTAAAAAGTGTAAGAATCACATGTCATCCATACTTGTAGGCAGAATATTCTAAGAGTGTTTGGTCTGGAGAAGCCCAAACTCTGGATTTAATGCGTACCACAGTGGTTAGCTTTACCAGTAAGAATGTATTTCTATCCAAATGAACCCTTTTTTGCAACATTAGGATAATGAAAGCCTGTGGAATGAGCATTACGTTCTAACCTATACCATGCAGATTGTATGTAGTTCTTTGATGACTGTTCATAGGTCACTGTTCTATATTAGAATTGTAGCTTACAAACTGCTAGTAACCAAAGAATGTCTGTGACAAAAGTAACCCACCCTGCTATCCATAAAAAATACAGCTCTGTGAACTGCATGGTACACGTTCCTTGCAGCAGGCACATTAACCCTCTGTGCTACCTAATAATGAGTCAAAACTGCCACTAGACAACATTTCCATATCTCTCCTACAAGAACGTTAATCACCAGAGTTATCTTGACATTTTTATTGTTGCATGAAAAGTGCTGGACACAAATTAATTCTTCAGCTGGTGCTTTTAAACGCATATGTAATTTGTACGCACAGCACCACTGAGGTCAGACTGCACCGGTCACACCACCCTAAAGCCAGTGCTGATCCTGGGTACCATGGTGGCTCTTGAAGTATAAAACTCAGTGGTTGACTTCAGTGTTTCAAAGTCTGCTTGTGACCTGAGCTCTGTAGCTCCATTCCACAAGCCTACTTTAAAGTGCTTTGGACGTGCTTGGTAGTGGTTGGTTCTCATTGCAGCCTAGCCCAGGTTAGATCTCATTAGTCTCTCAGTCTTGCTGCCTTTCTCTGCACTGCTCGGCACCTTGATGAACCGCCTCATGCCTACATTCAAAGCTTTCAGTAGGCTGAGTCCCTCAAGGTCTCAGATCGGACAGTAATTTAAACTAGACGTTGAGATAGGTCCTTATTGGGCCCTACAATGATGTCCCAAACTTTACAGGCAAAAAACACTCATCGGGTAAACAATGACTGTAAAAACTACTAAGGTAATCCATGTAAGCTTTGTAGTTCCTGTTTACATGTCATAAGTTTAGCTTAATCTTTCATTCTCTATGAGTGTTTGCGTTTTCAACAATGATGTATTTTTTTTTTTTTTTGTGCAGCAGCCAGCGACCACCGCCTCAAATATCATGGGAGGGGTGGGATCCTGGAAGCATACCAACATTCCGAGGATACGCTGGGCCAGATACTGGACAAGTTGCAGGAGAACATGCGGCTACAGGAGGGACAGTACCTGGGGATCAGGGAGGACTTGAAGGACATCAACACCACCCTGGTCACCATTGCAGGGGTGCTGGCAGACATGGCCAACACTATGAGGGAGGCAGTGGCACACCACGGGGCCCCTGACACTAGCCAAACTGATGAACAGCCCTCCACTGCCGCTAGTGGACAGGAGGCCCCGCCACAGGACCAACAGGCCACCAGCACCCCTCCCCGTGCAGAAGCAGAACCACCCCGCAAACGTTCCCTTCGATCCAGGCAGAAGCCAGAGACTATTGCCAAGACCCCCGCCAGGAAATAAGACTCTCCTGAATGTCACCCTTGTGTCCTACCCTGTCACCCTGTCCACCTTGAACTGCCATTGCTCCCCTTCCTATGCCCCCGTGGACAATGCACCTGTGATCCCAATAGACTGGACTCTATCCTGGACTTTCCTCCACCATCACCCCAGCCCATTGCACATCCCCCTCTACTTCTTAGCACTTAAAGAAACACTCTTTGAAAAAATACAAGTATGGAGTATGTCAAATGATTTAAGTATGTTTTTGTTTAACAAGGTTTAAACATTGCAATTCAACTGTACAGCAATTTATACATAGGAATGACCTGTAGTTGGCTGCAGTCAACACACCAGGAGTGATAGTGGGGCACAAATATCTGAAAATATAGATGCCAAAGGGTACAGTGAGTGGCCATAGAAGTGGGAAAATCATCATGCCAGTGACAATGTCAAACACAAAACTGTCAATTAAATGTTAAGTTACACTGTCTTACCTGTGTGTCATTGGAAGTATTGCCGAATTATTGCACTTCTGTTGTCCTCATCCTCATCCTCTGCCTCCTCATCTTCACTGTTCACAGGGTCCACTGCTGCCACACGGCCATCTCCAGCCTCATCCTCCTGCAGAAAAGGCACCTGGCGACATAAGGCAAGGTTGTGCAACATACAGCATGCCCCGATGATCTGGTGGACTTTCTTGGGTGAGTAGCACAGGGAACCACCTGTTAGCTGGAGTCAGCAAAACCTGGCCTTCAGGAGGACGAATGTTCTCTCTATAATTCTTTTTGTTCGCCCATGTGCCTCATTGTAACGTTCCTCTGCCCTTGTCCTGGGATTCCTCACAGGGGTCAGTGGCCATGAGAGGTTGGGGTAACCAGAGTCACCTGCAAATGTCAAGGGACAACTGTTAGCCACACACTAACCCTTAGGGCCCACACCATACCCATACCCCAACATCCACTGGGTGGTAACCAGGGCTCACCTATTAGCCACACCCTGTGCCCCTGGAGTTGAGCCATCACATATGGGATGCTGCTATTCCTCAGGATAAAGGCATCATGCACAGACCCAAGATATTTAGCACTGAACATGGGAGATGTACTGGTCCGCCAGGCACACTATCTGCACATTCATTGAGTGAAAGCTCTTTCAATTTCTGAATACCTGTTCATTTCTCCGGGGGGCGGGGGACAAATGCAATATGTGTGCCATCAATTGCCCCAATAATGTTGGGGATATGTCACATTGCATAGAAATCAGCTTTTACTGTGGCCAAATCCTCCACCTGGGGGAAAACGATGTAGCTGCGCATGTGTTTAATCAGCTCTATTGAGAACAGTAGCTGAGACATTCTTGCTGCCAAGCCCACTGTCATTTGAAAGGAGCCAGTTGCCAGGAAATGGAGCACAGATAGGACTTGCACAAGAGGGGGGATCCCAGTGGCGTGACAGATAGCAGAGATTAGGTCAGGCTCCAAATGGGCACACAGCTCTGTGAGTGTGGCCCTTTCCAGTCTAAAGGCGAGGATAATGTGCCTGTCCTCCATTGATGCCATGTCCACCAGGGGTCTGTACACGGGGAATGTCTGCATCTCCTAATCGTCCGCAGCGGTTCTAATCTATGTGGCAAAACGGTAAGCAGATGGTCAGTATCTCATATTTCCAACATCTACACTTCATTGCAAGTTGTGATTGTAAAAGTATATTGTTTGAGTGGTCCAAATGGTGCACATGTGTACTGTGACGCAGTTATGAGCCATGGGCTGCACCCCCCAATGAAATGGCGCCCGCCAGTCCTGTATGGAGAGACAAGTGGAAATGAGGTAATTCCGCTGATGTTGTGCACCGTTGCGGGAGGCGGTCGAGAACCGCCATGCAACTCCTCATTGGTTATCATTGGGCCCTATGGGGTACAGTGGCCAATGGTGATGTACGCCGGTGGTGACGGTACGCACTGCCACGGACGTTACTGCCATTTTCTATCTGTTCACTCACTTGCTACCTGACCTTCAACAGGAGAGGACCTACACTACAAGTGCTGCTGTGACCTGTGTGTGGAACCTACCATGGCTCGTGTGACTGGGGGAAAGGGCCCCTGCCTTCACCTCAGCAGAGTTGGAGCGACTGGGGGATGGGGTCCTACCCCAGTACAGACTGCTGTATGGGCCTCCAGACCAACAGGTGAATACACTGTGAGCACGGTGCATGAGGAATGAATGCATGGAGTGGTGTGTGTGAATGCCTCATGTAGGGGCGGTTGGTGGATGGGCCCTGGGTAGCATGCATCATGTATGCTGGGCCATGTCTATGCTAATGGGGATGTGAAGGGCTATAGTGGGCCATGAGTGTAACAGGCAGGACAGTCGACTAATACCTTTCCCTGTGTCCATTTCCCTGCAGGTCAGTGCCCATCAGAAAAAGGGTATATGGTGTGCCATCGCCAAGGACGTGTGGAACCTGGGGGTCTACGGCAGGCAGAGCACCCACTGTTGCAAACGGTGGGAGGACCTGAGGTGCTGGGCAAGGAAGATGGCGGAGGCCCAGCTGGGAACCCTGACCCTCCTGATGGCCTGCATACTGGCGGTGGCCTATCCGGAGCTGGATTGGCACTTGGGGGCATCACAGCAGCCACAAGGGGGTGAGTACAGTGCCCCAATATACAACTTGCGCGTGGTGGGGTAGTATCCGGGTGGGGGATGTGGGCCTGTGGGTGCCCATAGGCCAGGCCTGACATTGTAGGGTAGGTACCATGTTGGGCAGGGTTCTGATGTACAATTTCTCCAACCAAGCTAGTAGGCATCCCCTACTGGGCAGGGGTCGGTGGGTCTCAGGTATGCCGCAATTGGCGTTAGGTGTCCCTATCTATGGGCTGGTCACTAGCATTGTGACTGGTAGTGCATTGCCTAGTGTGTCGGACTGTTCCCTGTGTGTGTGTGTCATGTACGCCAACGGTGGTGTTGTTGCCGCCATTGACCAAGTGTATCCTTTGCCTCTTTCCCCCTTTTTGTTTTGTCACCCTGTCCTTCTTTGCATTAGCATCATCTGGCAGAGGCGCAGAGGCACCGGTGACGGAGGGAGCTGCATCCCACAGGACCCAGGGTGCCGAATCCACCGACGGTGAGGGCACCAGTGGGACGGAGGGCGAGTGGAGCACCATGGCGGAGACTGGAGAGGACAGTTCTACAGTGATACCTCCTCCGATAGAAGCTCCCTGGTGGCGGTGGACACCTCTGTGCCCACCCCAACTGCAGGTACAGCCGCCACTCCCTGTACCAGCACTGCCCTCGCAGCAGCCACTCAGCGTGTTTCCCGTGCCCACTCACCCAGGAGGGTGGGCATCTCCTTCGCCCCAGGCACCTTAGGCCCTGCCCCAGGCACCTCAGGCCCTGCCCCAGTTAGCCCTGCTGCCCTGAGTGAGGAGGCTATAGACCTCCTGCGATCCATCTCTGTTGGGCAGTCAACCATTATGAATGGCATCCAGGGGCTGGCAGCCCAAATGCAATAAACAAATGCATTCCTGGAGGGCATTCACACTGGCATGGCGGCCCAACATAGATCAATCCAGGCTCTGGCCTCTTCTCTGATGGCAACCATTGTCCCTGTTTCTAGCCTCCCCCTTCCAACTTCCTCTACCCAATCCCATTCCCCTCAACCTCAACCTATCCCAAGCACACAGGCAGACCAGCATGCACACAAAACAACACACAAGAGTGGTTCAGACAAACACAAGCACCACACATCATCCCACAGGCACTCACACAAACACCGTCCAAAATCAGATATACCAAGATCCACTGCCTCCACTGTGTCACCCTCCTCCTCGGCGTCCACCTGTCTCCCAGTTGCGTCTCCAGTCACACCTGCATGCACTACATCCTCATCCACTACCACCATCACCAGCACGCCTATCACTACACACCCCTCACTGGAAGTCACCACCCCCACATCCGTGCACACATCCCCTGTGTCCTCTCCCACTGTGTCTGTGCCCCCTCCCCCAAAAGTATACAAGCGCAAGCACTCAGACACCCAACAGCCATCCACCTCACAACAGCATCCAGCCCACGCACCGGCACCCAAACACAGCAGACAGACACCTCTTACAACCACTTCCTCTTCCTCCACTCCCAAACCTTCTCCCTCTTCCCGCCCCAATGTCCCTAAGAAGCTTTTCCTCTCCATCGTTGACCTCTTCCCTACCCCTTCCCCCTTGTCTTTCATGTCAGGCCAGGGTGGTCAGAACCCAGGTGAGCACCTCAGCCACCTAGTCCACGGCCACAGTAGTGTCCAGAGCTACTCCAGGTGGGAGAGGATCCCGGGCACCAGGCAGCCAGACTGAAAGGGTGCCTGCACCAGGTTCTACAAGGAAGGGCAAGGAGGCACCCCCAGCTGCTTCAAGGAAGGGCACGGAGGCACCCCCGGCTGCTACCAGGAAGGGCAAGGAGGCACTCCCAGCTGCTACAAGGAAGGGCAAGGAGGCACCACCAGCTGCTACAGGGAAGGGCAAGGAGGCACCCCCAGCTGCTACAAGGAAGGACAAGGAGCAATCCCCGGCTGCTGACAGAAAGTGTAAGGGGCCTGCACCAGCAGGCAGGAAGGACTAGAGGCCAGGTGCTGGGACTCATTCGGAGCCCCCACCACCAACCATGGTGGTTCAGCCATCCGAGGCTGCAAGGGAAAGGCTGGAGCCTCCCCCCACCACTGCCAGCAGCCCCACCAGCACCACCACCAGCACCGCCACCGCCACCAGCACCACTGCCAGCAGCACCAGCCCCCACCACTGCCAGCTCCACCAGCAGCACCACCACAGCCACCACTGAGCAGCCGTCACCGCTAGCGGACAGTGTGTAGTCCTGCTTCCATGGGCTGTTGTGCAGCCTGGCACCAGCAAATCCTGTGGGTGTGACACCCAGGTGAGAGACTGTGACCTTGCACTCCCCAAGATCTGCATCACAGGGCACAATGTCCCCTCCAGAACCAGTGAAGAAGCCCTCCACTCACCCCATCCTGAACAGGATGAAGCTCACTGGGCACAATGCCCCCTCCAGAACCAGTGGAGAAGCTTCCACTCACCCCATCCTCCACAGGATGAAGCTCACAATGCCACCTCCAGAACCAGTGGAGAAGCCATCCACTCACCCCATCCTTCCCAGGATGAAGCTCACTGGGCACAATGCCCCCTCCAGAACCAGGGGGAGAAGCCATCCACTCACCCCATCCTCCCCAGGATGAAGCTCACTGAGCACAATGCCCCCTCCAGAACCAGTGGAGAAGCCATCCACTCACCCCATCCTTCCCAGGATGAAGCTCACTGGGCACATTGCCCTGCTCCAGAACCAGTGGAGGTAGTCGCCCAGATGAGAGACTGTGGCTCTGCACTCCCCAGGACCAAGCAGTGGGCAAAACACCCACTTGAGAGACTGTGGCTTTGCACTCCCCAGGACCAAGCAGTGGGCAAACCACCCACTTGAGAGACTGTGGCTTTGTACTCCCCAGGGCCAAGCAGTGGGCAAACCACCCACTTGAGAGACTGTGGCTTTGCACTCCCCATGACCAAGCAGTGGGCAAACCACCCACTTGAGAGATTGTGGCTTTGCACTCCCCAGGACCAAGCAGTGGGCAAACCACCCACTTGAGAGACTGTGGCTTTGCACTCCCCCGGACCAAGCAGTGGGCAAACCACCCACTTGAGAGACTGTGGCCTGGCACTCCCCAGGACAGTGCACAGGGCATGTAGCCCCCTCCAGGGCCAGTGGCGTTATACCATCTTCCGGCTGAGGTGCCACCCTATTCCCCGTCCCCCTGAGGTGCCCGTCTGTTTTTGACCTGATGCCCCTGCAGTGTTCTCTCCGTGTTGTTGCAGGAGTGAGGTGGGGCCTTGGCTTATGTGTTGTTTCCCTGTGGCCCAAGGCCTTTGAGGACTGGGTAGTGTCCCTACATTTGTAAATATGTATATACGTTTGAATTTGGATGCACTTATTCATAGTATTTTATCTTATTACACTCACTTTCTTCAAATCATTTTGTCCTTGCATTATTCCTGAGGGGTACGGGGTAAATATGTTATGTTGCTGCATCTGCTTGTGTGTATGGTGTTGTGGGTGGGGAGTTGCGTGTTGTGTGTGTGTATATCACTCTCTTTTTCCTCCCCCCTCCCTTGTGTGCTAGGCGGAAGTACTCACCGTGGTCGTCTACGCCAGCGTTGGTGTTCATAATGGAGCAGAAGGTAGACGAGTATGGGAAAGACATGCAGCTCAGGCTCCATGGCGTCGTGGTTGTTTCTGGAGTCTCCAGAGGTGAGTTGTTTCCCTTCTGCGCAGTGTTTTCGCCAGGCTTTTGATCTCGCTGGTACTGCCCCGGAAAAGGTGTCGGATTTGCCGGTCATAATACAGTGGGTGGAATATTGTCTTTCGTGTGGCTGTTGACGGTTACCACCGTGGTGCTTGATGATTCCGCCCTGGCGGTCGGTGTGTTAAAGTGGCTGTCTTTCTGAGTGGTTTCTGCAGTGGTCATAATTCCATTTCTTTTACCACCGGCCTGTTGGCGGTATTACTGCTGCTTTATCATTGATTGCCAGGGTTGTAATGGGGGCCTATATATTTATTATTCTTATTAGTGAATCATAATTAAACTTATCATTGAGAGCATATTATTTTAAAAATAGGTTCAACTAAGTTGTTTTAAGATACAGCAAACAACTGTAAATCTGAAGGACAAAAAGGTCCTAGCACTCGGCATGCAGAGTAATGTAGTGCTTGTGTAAATTTGAGTTTCTTGTTACTTCAGAGTGTAATGTTTGTATAGGTTATGTTTATGAATTCTGTAAATATTCAACAGTGAAAAAGTAATGCATGTGTAAGGAAGGAATTCTCAGCATATCAGGCAGAAGTTCATACACAAACAAATTCTCCCAATTTCGTTTAGAGTTAGTTGTTTTCAAGAATTAACTATTGAAAGGTTGGAATGTTGGCTTTTTCCACACACCTCCACCCTCTGGTAGTGCAAAATGTCCAAAAGCGAAAAGGTCAGTGTTTTCTAAAAAAGTTACATTCTCAGGACTGTTAAACTGGATAACTTTTCAATCGGGTGCGTGAACTCACAGAGGCCCTTATTAGGACCTTGGCGGCAAATGCCGCCTACCGCCACGGCGACGGCCATCAACATACTGTCGCCGTGGCTACCGACCATCCATGCCATTATGACCGTAGACGGAATTCCGCCAGAAGGCTGGCCGAATTCCATCTACAGTCATGGCGGCGGACGGTGGTAGGGTGGCACTGCCTACCGTCTCATGTGGCGGTGGACGGTGGTAAGGTGGCGCTGCTGCCAGCAGCAGCACCACACCAGCAAAACACCGCCTACCGTATCATGTTCCATGATACGGCCTGGTGGTGTTTTGCTAACGGACGCTGCTGCTGGCAGCAGCGCCACGTCCCGTCTTCTGCCGGAGGACCCCCTGCATGCAGGTAAGTCAGGTTCTCCGACAGGAGAGGGGGTGGGGGTGTTGTGTGTGTGTTTGGGGTGTGTGTGACTGTGTGTTAATTTGTGCATGCATGTGTAATGTGTGTGTGCATGAGTGGGTGTGAGTGTACGTGCATGTTGTGTCATGAGATTGCTTGTGTACCTGGATGTATGTTCGTGAGTGTTGCTGTGAGTGTGTATGAATGTATGAATGCATGGGTGAATGTGTGTATGTGTGTGTGTATGGGTGTGTATGTATGTGCGTGTATGTGTGTAAATGTGCGGGGGAGTCAGAAGGGGGAGGGTGGGGGAAGGATCTGGGGAGGGGAGGGGGCCAAACCGCCAATGTCATAATAGTGGAGGTAGGTACCGCAAGCCTGTTGGCGGTAATGCCTCCACTATTCCACTGCACCCGGGATCGTAATGACCCCCATAGTCACATAGTCTGAGGTACAAATGTTCAACTTGAATGCCTTAGTGTTTTTTACATTCTAATCAAATAATTTATTGTGTCACGTTACCTTTAATAAAAATCAAACGTTGACACTCAACTTGAAAGCATGGATTAAATTGATCCGGTATTGCTCGATAAACCAATTAAATTCTAAAACTGTGCTGGGATATTTGACACACTCATTAAAATTGCATGTAGTCTGTATTTTCCTTTTAAAACTGTTTAATATTTAATATTACTAGCTGCAATAAGGCACCCTCTATCATCGGTTGCTCTAAGTTTATCTATATTTGCCATATGCCGCAGCACAGCTTTGTTTGTCAACTTTTTAATGAAGACTAAATTCATGCTTGTTTGGTCAGCGCATTGATTGAACACTCTCAAAACACTGTATACATATTCACACACTAACATCACTTTGCAAGAAACGTCTCGAGGAACATGTTGTGTTTCTGCACACACAAAGTCTGTAAAAAGACTAAAAACACTGCCTATCTATTGACTGTTTGTGAACTGGCTGGAAGGGGAATGTTCTGGCGGAGCTTCACCTCAGGATTCTAAAGGCTCAACCACAGGTACGGGAAACCATGTCAGGAGAAACATACCAACCGGAGCAGAATTACAACAATATGTTCAATGTATGTGTCTTGTTATGAGACCCTGGAAGATTCCAGATATAAAACCCTAAAGAGAGAAGTAAAATGTGGCAGAGTTTGTGTACATTTGAGTGCCATTTCTTTAAAGTCTTGTTGGGAGCAGTGTCTCTGCTGTGAGATGAATTTGTACAAAGAATGAAACAAAACATTATTATGTCAAAGAAGGGCGTATTGTTTCCACCCTTTTGAAATTACATTTATGTATGAAAGCACTGTTTTCATGCTTCAAGGAATACTACCAGCTTCTACAATTGGGGACATTGCATCTCCCTGGACAAACGACTCACCTCACTAACATCAGTTCAATACCAGGATGGGGCACTCAAAGGCTGAAATTGCAAGTGCATTCCCTTGTGTTGCCCCACAACATCAATGTTTATTTTTGTAACTTTTGATCCGTTTGAGCTAGAAAATAATATTTTTTTGTTGAAATCTGCAAATTATTCAGCAGACGGATATGCAGCACGACTGGCAAATCCATAACCACCCTGGAATCGCTGCAGACGCACAGTTGCATCATTCCAGTGGCCTTTAAAGAACAGCTTAGAAGAAAAGTGAGGCAGTTCATTGGCTGAGAGCACAAAGGAGGTCTCCAAGTGTACACAGAAGGGAAAGGAGCTGCAGGCGGACATTGCTTATTCATTCAGGGCTGCAGGCAGAAATCGCATATTCAGTCAGAGCTGAGGCAGAGATCTCATTTTCACTAAACAGGGCTGACCTATTTTCCTTGAAGGCCAAGGAAGACACTGCAAAGCAAAGCAATGGGCGACCAGCTGTTGCCATGACCTCAGCAAGTGGTGGTCCACAGAAAGTTTCTAACACTGTATTAAATAAAAAAGAAATGTTTCAGTCTCAGGATTTCTAGGTCAGTGATAACAAAAAGCAAAAAAAAAAAAAAAAAGAAAAACTAATTCTATTCAAGGAGAAGCAGGTAAAAGAAACAGGGTCAGTCAGCAGGGGAATTCCTAGTACAAGTGTTCTCCTGGGCCGCCAAAGGAAACTGGAGAAAGCAAAACATGGTTTACAACTTTCAAGTGCTTATTAGTTTCACTTACAAATAATTCATCATACGTCCCGAAAGGTATATATGTTGACAATATCATTTTGTTCAGAAAAATTAAATACAATTAATACTATACAGCATAAACAGCTTTTTCACACTCTTGCATCTGCAACAGCTTCATCAACAACCCTCGCTGGAACGACCAGGAGGGACTCAGGCTAGTGGATGGGTTGACGTGGTGCTGTCACCCCAGTAGTTTGGAGCAAAGAACCCGAAAGTCTCTTAGCTGATCGAAGCATATTTTAAGCGCAACAGCATAAACTTCGTATGGAAGTTCAAGAAGACCACATTCATTGTTTCTAGCATTCATCTAAGTCCAGGTTCCCCTAGTCAAAACTTTGTAGTGTGTTTGTCTAAACTCTCTCATACCACAAAGCCATTAAGTTCTCCATCCTAATACCATATTATGCTGTGGCCGATGCTGTACAACATGAGCAAAAGGAAAAAGAGGTTCAATTACGTACTTTTGTAGGTGCACATGCGTGTGTCATGACGTATGCAAGTGAGACAGCTCTATTTTTATCTACCAATCTGAGATGGATCGAAAAAAAACATTCAAACCGAAGTAGCGTAAAAACACTTTCATTTATAATGTGGAAGTGACAAAGGGAGAAGCACACGGACGAGAGAGACCAACATCGAGCACGAGGGAGATAGAAGCACTCGAGGGAGACAGCTGTAAAACACATGCACACTCATGGAGTGCTTAAGTAAAAAAAAGGCAAAGCAGTACCCTAAAGGTGTGCAGTAGAAAGACATAAGTAAAGAGTCTGTGCTCCACTGGAGGTGCAAACAGGAAGTAGGAGAAGGCGAGCCTTTGAATAAATAACCAAACGAAAGTGACAATGAAGCTAACCAATGGTAAACAATGAGCAGGCTTCAAGCCCATTGTATGTTCTTGGAAAGCCAACAATACGTCTTTTGCAACCAGGTAGCTTGCAATGTCTGGTAGGTGTGGCCTAAATATGTAAATGCAATCTCAGAACAATAATTGAAAGCTAGAAAGGCCTATGCAACAGGGCTACCACTCACGCTACAAAGATCTTACAGGTTCAAACAGAGAAAGGAAGCATTTGTCTTGCAGACTCAGATCTCATACAGCAGCAATGATAATGGCATAAAAAGCCAATTGACATGTTTAGTCATGCAATATGTCCTCGGCTTTCATAGATATGATAGGCTCAGAGTTGTTGGCTGGTTTACATAGATCATGCGGGCTCAGGCTGCAATCAGAAGAGTTATCATTTCATGAGATATGCTTGTTTCTCAAGGTTCTAGACTTTGGCAAGATCGTGTTAGCATCTAGAATGAAAATAAAATTCACACTGTACCTCGTTTGCTTGTTCAGAAACCTGATGGTCAGTGATGGTGGACTAGCTGGGTTCCAGTTGCAGTGAAAAACAAGTCTGTGCACTGCCACAATGGGTGACGGCATTTTTCTGGAGATTAGGGCCACCAATAATGGGAAGATCTGACAGCTATGTCATGGCACTGGCCTTGTTTGGACATAATTGGGAGCATACAGGTCACTCAGAGATTTACTTATCTGTTTGCTGCTATTCCTCCGTGCTCCCCTTGTGGCCAGCCTGCATTACCCCTGGTGTGTCTTGCAAGTGGGAATGTGGATCTGCACGGTTTCCTTAATAGTGCTATTTAGTATATGACTGAAAGAATAAGTTGCTGCTGCTGGCTGGGAGCCACCAGAAGGGGAATGATTGTGAGGCCTAGTGCACGCTGCCATTGTCTAGGAAGGGACTGTGGTCCTATGTATTGCCTATGAAGTCCCTCATCAAGGCTAAGCTCTCACTATTTCACCAAACTGTGCATCAGATCTGGTGACTGCCCATCGGAAGGTGAATCCTGTAGGGTACACAGAATAATTCTGCAATTTGGTGATCTGCTTCAACTGACTGTCCAGCTCTGGCCTATGTCTTTGCTTTAGAACACTTGGCAACTTTTTGAATAGACAGTCCTCATCTGTGTGTTGGAGAATCAGTTGGTGCCTACACGATGGGTAAAACTACAGAGGCAGGGGAAGCTGCAATTTGACAAAAGGCATGGGTTGAGCCAGCAAGAAGGTAAGTAACACACTCAGACTGAGTCCCAAGATGGTGAAGCAGCCACCCTGTGTGAGAAATAAAAAGCAATTTGCAGTATATTTAGAAAAAAAAAACAATCTCACACCTGTATGGATCAATTGAAGGAAGAAATTGATAAACATGAACAGCGTATGACTGAGGCAGAGACAAGGGTTTCCGGAGTGGAGGATTCCATCTGAAAGGTGACAGGCACACTGACTAAGTTGTTGCCGCAAGCCAACATGGTGAAATTGATCAATGAAGGCCTAGAAGGGCGTTTGTGTCAAAATAACATTTGCATCATCGGGACGCAGAAATTGAACTTCAGACCAACATTGAGAAGTTTGTTGAGGGCTTGGTGGAATCCCTGTACGGACGGGACTCCTCCTCACAGGTTTTTATAGTAGCGAGGTTCCACACATAACAAGCATCAAAACTGAGGCCAGGTCAAAGTCCCAGACCAATAATAGTATACCTGCTCAGTTACAGGGACACAGATGCTGTCGTGTGCATGAATAGGATGAACACAGATCTCCAATATAATGGCTCACGTACCACATTTTATCACAACTTCACACCACTGACGCAGGAAGCCAGGTGATAATTCCTCAAAGGCAAAAAATTGTTGTGGAAGAAGTCCATCAAATATTCCATGATGTATCCAGCCACGCTGAGAGTTGAGCACAACAGAAAAGTATACTTATTAACTCAGCTGGAGGTCATGTATGAGTTCACAATATGAATTTGAAGCCCAGAGGCAACCGCAGTCCGGATCCAGCAGCCACGGTTCCAGCCATAGGGAATGAGTAGCTACCACAAGTGACTTATGCATTGACAACTCAAATATTCGATGTCTGACTCAAGGTATTTATTGAAATATGTCACGTGTTATACCAGCAGCTATATTTTAGTGTCTTGCAGTTAGGAACCTATGAGGAGTGGACTCTTTGTAAACTGCTTTTTTGATATCCACAGGTGTTTCCAGGGATGTCTCTTTTAGATTTTTTTATTGCAAATAACAAATGCATTGTTGAATGTTTTTGGTTTGACATCTATTGAAAGGGAAGGTGGGGGTGACCCTTTCATTACAGTATTGGTGGTGTTAGTCGCTCTAGACTGGGTAGCGTTTCTAGGCACCCTCATGCACATAGCTCACCTATAGTGATGATGTGGATGGCTACAATGGTTAAATTTGTTATTTTTTTGTTATGGGGGGTGTTCGCTGATTATCGGTGGTGAGAGAAGGATTGGTCTTGAGAGGTGGGAAGGTTTCCTAAATTGTTTGAGTTCATGTTTAAGTTGCACCTGAAAGGCAGGATGAACAGGAGATAATGTCTATGTGTTCACACCTTTGCATTATCTATTTAGGTCCATAATTGGAATGTGGTTGCTCTTGCACACCATGCTGAGACCAATTATTTGGAAATGCACATGGTTAACAATCCTCCTAAGACCTGCCAAGAACTTTCCTATCTAAATCTCCATAAAACTGATGTGCATTACTTTAAGAGAAGCATATATCACTATTTATGCAATCTGCAATTCCCTTCACATGGAGCCAGAACAGGCATTTCTCATCTTACTCCATATATGCAAGAGGGGTGGTTACCCTTATGCGCAAATCAAATCTGTGTATTACACTCTGCAGGAATGGATGGGAGATTTGCAGAAATGGGTAGTGATACTGGTAGGGCGCTCTGACTTGATGGTAATCATATTAGTATATGTGTACAACCCTAATGCTGACGCACCAGAATATTTTGATGATTTCATGCCATGAGTATGTAGATGTATAATTGTTATAGGGTGGATACTTCAATCTGGTGCTGCTGGTCCTGCAGCAAGATAGAATCTCAGAAATTCGGAGGCAGCCTTTAAAAGAAAGTGGTGCAATGGCTCATATTATGCAATTGTGTTGTTTGGTTGACGTGCAGAACTCTGCATCCCACACTGTAAGGAAATGCCTCCTTGGCATGGTTACCCCCTGACTTTTTGCCTTTGCTGATGCTATGTTTTTGATTTGAAAGTGTGCTGAGGCCTGCTAACCAGGCCCCAGCACCAGTGTTCTTTCCCTAACCTGAACTCTTGTTTACACAATTGGCACACCCTGGCATCCAGGTAAGACCCTTGTAACTGGTACCCCTGGTACCAAGGGCCCTGATGCCAGGGAAGGTCTCTAAGGGCTGCAGCATATCTTATGCCACCCTGGGGACCCCTCACTCAGCACAGACAAACTGCTTGCCAGCTTGTGTGTGCTGGTGAGGACAAAACGATTAAGTCGACATGGCAATCCCCTCAGGGTGCCATGCCAACCTCACACTGCCTATGCAGTATAGATAAGTCACCCCTCTAGCAGGCCTTACAGCCCTAAGGCAGGGTGCACTATACCATAGGTGAGGGCACCAGTGCATGAGCACTGTGCCCCTACAGTGTCTAAGCCAAACCTTAGACATTGTAAGTACAGGGTAGCCATAAGAGTATATGGTCTGGGAGTCTGTCAAACACGAACTCCACAGCACCATAATGGCTACACTGAAAACTGGGAAGTTTGGTATCAAACTTCTCAGCACAATAAATGCACACTGATGCCAGTGTACATTTTATTGTAACATACACCCCAGAGGGCACCTTAGAGGTGCCCCCTGAAACCTTAACCAACTACGTGTGTAGGCTGACTGGTTTTAGCAGCCTGCCACACTCGAGACATGTTGCTGGCCACATGGGGAGAGTGCCTTTGTCACTCTGTGGCTAGTAACAAAGCCTGCACTGGGTGGAGATGCTTATCACCTCCCCCTTGCAGGAGCTGTAACACCTGGCGGTGAGCCTCAAAGGCTCACCCCCTTTGTTACAGCACCACAGGGCATTCCAGATAGTGGAGTTGCCCGCCCCCTAGGGCCACGGCCCGACTTTTGGCGGCAAGGCCGGAGGAGATAATGAGAAAAACAAGGAGGAGTCACTGGCCAGTCAGGACAGCCCCTAAGGCAACCTGAGCTGAAGTGACTATGACTTTTAGGAATCCTCCATCTTGCAGATGGAGGATCCCCCCAATAGGGATAGGAATGTGACCCCCTCCAGTTGGGAGGAGGCACAAAGAGGGTGTAGCCACCCTCAAGGACAGTAGCCATTGGCTATTGCCCTCCCTGACCTAAACACACCCCTAAATTCTGTATTTAGAGGCTCCCCTGAACCTAGGAACTCATATTCCTGCAACCTAAGAAGAAGAGGAATGCTGAGCTGAAAAACCCTGCAGAGAAGACGGAGACACCAACTGCTTTGGCCCCAGCTCTACCGGCCTGTCTCCCCCCCTTCTGAAGAAACTGCTCCAGCAACGCTTTCCCTAGGACCACCGACCTCTGAATCCTCAGAAGACTGCCCTGCTCTAAAAGGACCAAGAAACTCCAGAGAACAGCGGCCCTGTTCACCCAAGACTGCAACTTTGTTTCCAAAGAAGCAACTTAAAGACAACTGCATTTCCCGCCGGAAGCATGAGACTTGCAACTCTGCACCCGACGCCCCCGGCTCGACTTGTGGAGAACAAACACTTCAGGGAGGACTCACCGGCGACTACGAGACCGTGAGTAGCCAGAGTTGACCCCCCACAGCGATGCCTGCAGAGGGAATCCCAAGGCTCCCCCTGACCACGACTGCCTGACTCCCAGATCCCGACGCCTGGAAAAGACCCTGCACCCGCAGCCCCCAGGACCTGAAAGATCGGAACTCCAGTGCAGGAGTGACCCCCAGGAGGCCCTCTCCCTTGCCCAGGTGGTGGCTACCCCGAGGAGCCCCCTCCTTGCCTGCCTGCATCGCTGAAGAGACCCCTTGGTCTCCCATTGATTCCAATTGAAAACCCAACGTGTGTTTGCACACTGCACCCGGCCGCCCCCGTGCTGCTGAGGGTGTACTTTCTGTGCTAACTTGTGTCCCCCCTGGTACACTACAAAACCCCCCGGTCTGCCCTCCGAAGACACGGGTACGTACCTGCTGGCAGACTGGAACTGGGGCACCCCCTTCTCCATTGAAGCCTATGTGTTTTGGGCACCACTTTGAACTCTGCACCTGACCGGCCCTGAGCTGCTGGTGTGGTAACTTTGGGGTTGCTCTGAACCCCCAACGGTGGGCTACCTTGGACCCAAACTTGAACCCCGTAGGTGGTTTACTTACCTGCAAGAACTAACAATTACTTACCTCCCCTAGGAACTGTGAAAATTGCACTGTGTCTAGTTTTAAAATAGCTATATGTGTTTTACTTGAAAAGTATATATGCTATTGTGATTATTCAAAGTTCCTAAAGTACCTACCTGCAATACCTTTCATTTAAAGTATTACATGTCAAATTTGAACCTGTGGTTCTTAAAATAAACTAAGAAAAGATATTTTTCTATACAAAAACCTATTGGCCTGGAATTGTCTCTGAGTGTGTGTTCCTCATTTATTGCCTGTGTGTGTACAACAAATGCTTAACACTACTCCTTTGATAAGCCTACTGCTCGACCACACTACCACAAAATAGAGCATTTGTATTATCTCTTTTTGCCTCTATCTTACCTCTAAGGGGAACCCTTGGACTCTGTGCATACTATTCCTTACTTTGAAATAGTGCATACAGAGCCAACTTCCTACATTGGTGGATCAGCGGTGGGGTACAAGACTTTGCATTTGCTGGACTACTAAGCCAATACCTGATCACACGACAAATTCCCAAAATTGTCATTAGAAATAGATTTTTGCAATTTGAACTATTTTTCTAAAATCTTAAAAGTCCTGCTAGGGCCTTGTGTTAGTCCCTGTTAGCATTTCTTTTAGAGTTTAAAAGTTTTGTAAAAGTTTGAATTAGATTCTAGAACTAGTTTTAGATTCTTAAAAAGTATTCCAACTTTTAGAAACATAATGTCTAGTGCAGAGATGAATGTGGAGGAACTCGATCTCACACCTTACCTCCATCTTAAGATGAGGGAGCTAAGGTCACTCTGCAACCTAAAGAAAATCACAATTGGCTCAAGACCCTCCAAACAACAGCTCCAGGAGCTTTTGGCAGAGTTTGAAAAAGCCAACCCCTCTGAGGATGACAACCCAGAGGAGGATGTTAGTGACATGGAGGAAAATTCACACCTTCCAGTCCTAACTAGGGAACCCAGGGACCCTCAATCCCTGATTCCAACTGTGATAGTCAGAGATGCTGCTTCCCTCACAGGAGGGACCAGCACCTCTGGAATCACTGAGGATAGCCTCAGTGAAGAGGACCTCCTGCTAGCCAGGATGGCCAAAAGATTGCCTTTGGAAAGACAGATCCTAGCCATAGAAAGGGAAAGACAAGAGATGGGCCTAGGTCCCATCAATGGTGGCAGCAACATAAATAGGGTCAGAGATTCTCCTGACATGTTGAAAATCCCTAAAGGGATTGTAACTAAATATGAAGATGGTGATGACATCACCAAATGGGTCACAGCTTTTGAGAGGGCTTGTGTAACCAGAAAAGTAAGCAGATCTCACTGGGGTGCTCTCCTTTGGGAAATGTTCACTGGAAAGTGTAGGGATAGACTCCTCACACTCTCTGGAAAAGATGCAGAATCTTATGACCTCTTGAAGGGAACCCTGATTGAGGGCTTTGGATTCTCCACTGAGGAGTATAGAATTAGATTCAGGGCGGCTCAAAAAACCTCGAGCCAGACCTGGGTTGATTTTGTGGACTAGTCAGTGAAAACACTGGATGGTTGGATTCAAGGCAGTGGTGTTAATGATTATGATGGGCTGTACAATTTATTTGTGAAAGAACACCTGTTAAGTAATTGTTCAAATGATAAACTGCATCAGCATCTGGTAGACCTAGGACCAATTTCTCCCCAAAAATTGGGAAAGAAGGTGGACCATTGGGTCAAGACTAGGGTGACCAAGACTTCCACAGGGGATGCCAAAAGAAAGGGGTCACAAAGCCTCCCCAGGGGAAGAGTGTTGAGATATCCAAAAACAAAAATAGTAAAGAGTCTTCTTCAGGCCCCCAAAAACCTGCACAGGAGGGTGGGCCCAGAGCCTCTTCACAAAACAATTTTGGGTACAAGGGTAAAAACTTTGATCCCAAAAAGGCCTGGTGTCGTAGCTGTAATCAGCCTGGACACCAAACTGGAGACAAGGCCTGTCCCAAGAAAAGTACCACTTCCAACTCCACTCCAGCTAACACTGGAATTGCTAGTCTCCAAGTGGGATCAACAGTGTGCCCAGAGCAAATCAGGTGTCACACTGAAGTTACATTAGTCTCTGAGGGTGGGGTGGATTTAGCCACACTGGCTGCCTGGCCTCCTAATATGCAAAAATACAGGCAGCAGCTCTTAATTAATGGGACAAGTGTAGAAGGCCTGCGGGATACAGGTGCCAGTGTCACCATGGTGACAGAGAACCTGGCTTCCCCTGGTCAATACCTGGCTGGACAAACTTATCCAGTCATCAATGCTGACAATCAAACTAAAGGACATCCCATCGCTATGGTAACTTTAGAGTGGGGAGGGGTCAATGGCCCGAAACAGGTGGTGGTCTCCTCAAATATCCCAGTAGACTGTTTGCTTGGAAATGACCTGGAGTCCTCAGCATGGGCTGAGGTAGAACTGAAAACCCATGCAGCCATGCTGGGTATCCCTGAACTGGTGTGTGTCAAGACAAGGGCACAGTGCAAGGCTCAGGGTGAAAAAGTAGAGCTGGAGTCTGGAAAAAGGGCCCAGCCTACCAAGAGGTAAGGAAAGACAGCTGGGAAACCAGCTGCAACAAAACAACAAAAAGAGAACCTCTCTTCTCAGGAAGAAGTTCTGCCCTCTGAGGGAACTGAGCCTATGGAGTTAGAACCTTACCAGGTTGAGCTCTTGGGCCCAGGGGGACCCTCAAGGGAGTTGTGTAAGGGGCAAGAAACCTGTCCCTCTCTTGAAGGCCTTAGGCAGCAAGCTGCTGAAGAGTCCAATGGCAAGAAAACTGGAACACATAGGGTCTATTGGGAAGATGGACTCCTGTACACTGAGGCAAGAGGTCCCAAACCTGGTGCCACTAGGAGAGTGGTAGTGCCTCAGGAGTTCAGAGAGTTCATACTGACCTTAGCCCATGATATTCCTCTTGCTGGGCATTTGGGACAAACCAAGACGTGGGAGAGACTAGTCAACCACTTCTACTGTCCCAACATGTCCCAGAAAGTCAAGGAGTTTTGTGTCTCCTGTACCACCTGTCAAGCCAGTGGTAAGACAGGTGGACATCCAAAGGCCCCCCTCATTCCACTTCCAGTGGTGGGGGTCCCCTCTGAAAGAGTGGGTGTGGACATAGTGGGTCCACTTGAACCTCCCACAGCCTCAGGGAACATGTACATACTAGTAGTAGTGGATCATGCTACTAGATACCCTGAAGCTATTCCCCTTAGGTCGACTACTGCCCCTGCAGTAGCCAAGGCCCTCATTGGTATCTTTATCAGAGTGGGCTTCCCTAAGGAGGTGGTGTCTGACAGAGGTACCAACTTCATGTCAGCATACCTGAAACACATGTGGAATGAGTGTGGAGTGACTTATAAATTCACTACACCCTATCATCCACAAACTAATGGCCTTGTTGAGAGATTCAACAAGACATTAAAAGGCATGATCATGGGACTCCCTGAAAAACTCAAAAGGAGATGGGATGTCCTCTTGCCATGTCTGCTTTTCGCTTACAGAGAGGTGCCTCAGAAGGGAGTAGGATTCTCACCCTTTGAACTTCTGTTTGGCCACCCTGTAAGGGGACCACTAGCTCTTGTGAAAGAAGGCTGGGAGAGACCTCTTCATGAGCCTAAACAAGACATAGTGGACTATGTACTTGGCCTACGTTCAAGGATGGCCGAGTACATGGAAAAGGCAAGTAAAAACCTTGAGACCAGCCAACAGCTCCAGAAGTTTTGGTATGACCAAAAGGCTGCAATGGTTGAATTTCAACCAAGGCAGAAAGTCTGGATTCTGGAGCCTGTGGCTCCCAGGGCACTTCAGGACAGATGGAGTGGCCCTTACCCAGTGCTAGAGAAGAAGAGTCAGGTCACCTACCTGGTGGACCTAGGCACTAGCAGGAGCCCCAAGAGGATGATCCATGTGAACCGCCTAAAGCTCTTCCATGATAGGGCTGATGTGAATCTGTTGATGGTAACAGATGAGGACCAGGAAGCTGAGAGTGAACCTCTCCCTGATCTCCTCTCATCAAACCCTAAAGATGGCTCAGTAGATGGAGTGATCTATTCAGACACCCTCTCTAGCCAACGGCAATCTGACTGTAGGAAGGTCCTGCAACAGTTTGATGAGCTCTTTTCCCTAACCTCTGGTCAGACACACCTGTGTACCCATGAGGTGGACACAGGAGACAGCATGCCTGTCAAAAACAAACTTTTCAGACAATCTGACCAAGTTAAGGAAAGCATCAAAGTGGAAGTCCACAAGATGCTGGAATTGGGAGTCATTGAGCACTCTGACAGCCCCTGGGCTAGCCCAGTGGTCTTAGTCCCCAAACCTCACACCAAAGATGGAAAGAGAGAGATGAGGTTTTGTGTGGACTACAGAGGACTTAATTCTGTCACCAAGACAGATGCCCATCCCATTCCAAGGGCTGATGAACTGATTGACAAATTAGGTGCTGCCAAACTCTTAAGTACCTTTGACTTAACAGCAGGGTACTGGCAAATCAAAATGGCACCTGGAGCAAAAGAAAAGACAGCATTCTCCACACCTGATGGGCATTATCTGTTATGCCCTTTGGTTTAAAGAATGCCCCTGCCACCTTCCAAAGGTTGGTGAATCAAGTCCTTGCTGGTTTGGAGTCCTTTAGTGCAGCTTATCTTGACGATATTGCTGTCTTTAGCTCCAACTGGCAGGATCACCTGGTCCACCTGAAGAAGGTTTTGAAGAGGCTCTGCAATCAGAAGGCCTCTCTATCAAGGCATCCAAATGCCAGATAGGGCAGGGAACTGTGGTTTACTTGGGACACCTTGTAGGTGGAGGCCAAGTTCAGCCACTCCAGCCTAAGATCCAGACTATTCTGGACTGGGCAGCTCCAAAAACCCAGACTCAAGTCAGGGCATTCCTTGGCTTGACTGGGTATTACAGGAGGTTTGTGAAGGGATATGGATCCATAGTGACAGCCCTCACAGAAATCACCTCCAAGAAAATGCCCCAGAAGGTAAACTGGACTGAAGAATGCCAACAGGCCTTTGACATCCTGAAACAAGCAATGTGCACAGCACCAGTTCTAAAAGCTCCAGATTACTCCAAGCAGTTCATTGTGCAGACAGATGCCTCTGAACATGGGATAGGGGCAGTTCTGTCCCAAACAAATGATGATGGCCTTGACCAGGCTGTTGCTTTCATTAGCAGGAGGTTACTCCCCAGGGAGCAGCGTTGGAGTGCCATTGAGAGGGAGGCCTTTGCTGTGGTTTGGTCCCTGAAGAAGCTGAGACCATACCTCTTTGGTACTCACTTTGTAGTTCAAACTGACCACAGACCTCTCAGATGGCTGATGCAAATGAAAGGTGAAAATCCAAAACTGTTGAGGTTGTCCATCTCCCTACAGGGAATGGACTTTATAGTGGAACACAGACCTGGGACTGCCCATGCCAATGCAGATGGCCTTTCCAGGTTCTTCCACTTAGAAAATGAAGACTCTCTTGGGAAAGGTTAGTCTCATCCTCTTTCGTTTGGGGGGGTGGTTGTGTAAGGAAATGCCTCCTTGGCATGGTTACCCCCTGACTTTTTGCCTTTGCTGATGCTATGTTTTTGATTTGAAAGTGTGCTGAGGCCTGCTAACCAGGCCCCAGCACAAGTGTTCTTTCCCTAACCTGTACTCTTGTATACACAATTGGCACACCCTGGCATCCAGGTAAGTCCCTTGTAACTGGTACCCCTGGTACCAAGGGCCCTGATGCCAGGGAAGGTCTCTAAGGGCTGCAGCATATCTTATGCCACCCTGGGGACCCCTCACTCAGCACAGGCACACTGCTTGCCAGCTTGTGTGTGCTGGTGAGGACAAAACGAGTAAGTCGACATGGCACTCCCCTCAGGGTGCCATGCTAACCTCACACTGCCTATGCAGTATAGATAAGTCACCCCTCTAGCAGGCCTTACAGCCCTAAGGCAGGGTGCACTATACCATAGGTGAGGGCACCAGTGCATGAGCACTGTGCCCCTACAGTGTCTAAGCCAAACCTTAGACATTGTAAGTGCAGGGTAGCCATAAGAGTATATGGTCTGGGAGTCTGTCAAACACAAACTCCACAGCACCATAATGGCTACACTGAAAACTGGGAAGTTTGGTATCAAACTTCTCAGCACAATAAATGCACACTGATGCCAGTGTACATTTTATTGTAACATACACCCCAGAGGGCACCTTAGAGGTGCCCCCTGAAACCTAAACCAACCACCTGTGTAGGCTGACTGGTTTTAGCAGCCTGCCACACTCCAGACATGTTGCTGGCCACATGGGGAGAGTGCCTTTGTCACTCTGTGGCTAGTAACAAAGCCTGCACTGGGTGGAGATGCTTATCACCTCCCCCTTGCAGGAGCTGTAACACCTGGCGGTAAACCTCAAAGGCTCACCCCCTTTGTTACAGCACCACAGGGCATTCCAGCTAGTGGAGTTGCCCGCCCCCTCCGGCCACGGCCCCACTTTTGGCGGCAAGGCCGGAGGAGATAATGAGAAAAACAAGGAGGAGTCACTGGCCAGTCAGGACAGCCCCTAAGGCAACCTGAGCTGAAGTGACTCTGACTTTTAGGAATCCTCCATCTTGCAGATGGAGGATCCCTCCAATAGGGATAGGAATGTGACCCCCTCCGCTTGGGAGGAGGCACAAAGAGGGTGTAGCCACCCTCAAGGACAGTAGCCATTGGCTATTGCCCTCCCTGACCTAAACACACCCCTAAATTCTGTATTTAGGGGCTCTCCTGAACCTAGGAACTCAGATTCCGGCAACCTAAGAAGAAGAGGACTGCTGAGCTGAAAAACCCTGCAGAGAAGACGGAGACACCAACTGCTTTGGCCCAGCTCTACCGGCCTGTCTCCCCCCCTTCTGAAGAAACTGCTCCAGCGACGCTTTCCCCAGGACCAGCGACCTCTGAATCCTCAGAGGACTGCCCTGCTCTAAAAGAACCAAGAAACTCCAGAGAACAGCGGCCCTGTTCACCCAAGACTGCAACTTTGTTTCCAAAGAAGCAACTTAAAGACAACTGCATTTCCCGCCGGAAGCGTGAGACTTGCAACTCTGCACCCGACGCCCCCGGCTCGACTTGTGGAGAACAAACACTTCAGGGAGGACCCCCCGGCGACTACGAGACCGTGAGTAGCCAGAGTTGCCCCCCCTGAGCCCCCACAGCGATGCCTGCAGAGGGAATCCCGAGGCTCCCCCTAACCGCAACTGCCTGACTCCCAGATCCCGACGCCTGGAAAAGACCCTGCACCCGCAGCCCCCAGGACCTGAAAGATCGGAACTCCAGTGCAGGAGTGACCCCCAGGAGGCCCTCTCCCTTGCCCAGGTGGTGGCTACCCCGAGGAGCCCCCCCCCTTGCCTGCCTGCATCGCTGAAGAGACCCCTTGGTCTCCCATTGATTCCAATTGAAAACCCGACGTGTGTTTGTACACTGCACCCGGCCGCCCCCGTGCTGCTGAGGGTGTACTTTCTGTGCTAACTTGTGTCCCCCCCGGTGCCCTACAAAACCCCCCTGGTCTGCCCTCCGAAGACGCGGGTACTTACCTGCTGGCAGACTGGAACCGGGGCACCCCCTTCTCCATTGAAGCCTATGTGTTTTGGGCACCACTTTGAACTCTGCACCTGACCGGCCCTGAGCTGCTGGTGTGGACCCCCAACGGTGGGCTACCTTGGACCCAAACTTGAACCCCGTAGGTGGTTTACTTACCTGCAAGAACTAACAATTACTTACCTCCCCTAGGAACTGTGAAAATTGCACTGTGTCTAGTTTTAAAATAGCTATATGTGTTTTACTTGAAAAGTATATATGCTATTGTGATTATTCAAAGTTCCTAAAGTACCTACCTGCAATACCTTTCATTTAAAGTATTACATGTAAAATTTGAACCTGTGGTTCTTAAAATAAACTAAGAAAAGATATTTTTCTATACAAAAACCTATTGGCCTGGAATTGTTTCTGAGTGTGTGTTCCTCATTTATTGCCTGTGTGTGTACAACAAATGCTTAACACTACTCCTTTGATAAGCCTACTGCTCGACCACACTACCACAAAATAGAGCATTAGTATTATCTCTTTTTGCCACTATCTTACCTCTAAGGGGAACCCTTGGACTCTGTGCATACTATTCCTTACTTTGAAATAGTGCATACAGAGCCAACTTCCTACACACCCCTATAAGTAATATTCGTTGGAGCACTACACAAGCTCCCACATTTACTTGCAGCTGACCCTACATCCTTTGGTGCAGAAGTCTGAGATGTGGTCATCCATCCCAAGACCTTGTCAGTTCATTCTTCTGTGAGATTATCACTGGATAATCCTTCCCTTCCTCAGAGGTTTACATACTGGAGATTCAAGGGGACTGAGTTGTAAGATGCAGTCTCCCGGTTTGAGGTTAGAGTTGGCATTAAGGAATATTTTAAATTGCTTGAGGGTTCGTTCTTTGATGTGAAGAGTTTATGGGAGGCTTTTAAAGCATATATCCAGGGTGTGTGCATCTTTAGGGAGGCGGGAATCCTTAGATTATTACTGATGCATTTGGGAACTTTGAAGGAAAGGCTTACAGAACTTGAATATTGGTATGAAACAGACAGGGTTGCAACTGTGTTTCTAGCAGTACACTTTGAAATAATTTAGGAAGTCAGTGGATCATGAGGTGCTATATTCAGGTAAAACATCTCAGGCCAGAGTATTTGGGGAGGGTAATTTTCCAGGTAAAACTTTAGCGTTGGTGCTCATATCTTGCTCTGGTGCCACATAGGTGTCGAGCATTGCTACAGAGGACGGCTCAATTTCAACATCTGCAATTGATATCCTGCAAACCTTTAGGCAGTATTATGAGTGATTGTATGCGCCTCACTCTAGTCACTCTCCAGGAGAGTTGGTGTCTTACATAAATGAGGCTGCCTGTACCTGGATATAGGTGGAGATGCAGTAGATTCTTAACTCCTCATTCTTGAAGATATTAAACTTGCCAATAGAAAGCACCAGTGAGCAATTAACTTCTGTTTAAATTCTACAAAAAATTATCTGATACTGTCAGCCCCAGACTGCAGGAGGGCTATAGTGCAGGCGCGGCTCGTCCCTTAGGGAGGAGGGGCCACACACCCCCACCTTTTGACCCGCATGAAGAGTGTCTGTCAGGCTGAACAAAGGTCAGCCTCACAGACACTCTTCATTTTCAGCTCAGACAGCCAGGAGTGAGACAAGCGCGATTTGCGCAGACTCCTGGCTGCCTGAGCTGAACTTTGCTGGGCTGAGGAGGTCACAGCTCCTATGGGCGTGACCTCCTGGGCTCAGCAAAGGTGCCTCGAGACCCTCCCCTGGGTGACGAGGAAAGCGGCACCCATTGACTTCGACCTGGGCGCTTCAGGTTTAAGCCCTGAAGCGCCCAAGCCAAGTGCCAATCAGTGACACTTCGTCACAGATTGGGGTGGGGTGAGCAGTCTCACTGACCCCATCCCACTCTGTGACGAGGCTGGGACTGCTGCAACAGTCCCAACCCACCTGGGACCTTGAGGCTGAAGGTAAGTGTGTGTGTGTGTGTGATGTCTTAAAATGAATGTTTGGAGCGTGCATGCATGTTTGAATGTTATGAGTGTTAATGGATGTGCGTGCGTGTGTGAAAAGAATGAGTGTGTGTGTGTGATGTTTTAAAATTAATGTTTGGTGCGTGCGTACATGTTTGAATGTTATGAGTGTTGTTAATGGATGTGCGTGCGTGTGTATGTGAAAAAATGAGTGTGTGTGTGTGTGTGTGTGTGTACTTCCCGCCCGCCCCCCTCCCTCCTAAAACTGGCGGCCGCCACTGCTATAGTGCACCTTTCACTAAAGGTAGGCTGCTTCCATCAATGCTTGAAGCTATAATCACTATCCTCCCGAAGTCAGGAGATGTCTGTGTCAATGTTCTTCATACTTGTCACTCTCCTTGCAAAAATCTTAGCACAGAGATTACAACCCTTAATGCAGAAACGGGTCCTTCTGGAACAATCCCGATGTGTATTCCAGTGGTCAAAGTCTTTTAATTTGTGCCCATTCATGGTCACTGTGCACTGAACAGATCAGAACTTGTCAGCGGCAGCCATTTTACTTAACAATGAATTGCGTTTGCTGCACTGGAATAGCCTGTTATGCAGAAAGTGCTTAGGAGCATGGGTCTAAGCAGATATTTTTGAGACTCCTAAATTTATTGAATAAACTCCCTTCGGCTCAGCTGTGGGTTAATACTTTTTAGTTGGACAGTATACCTTTCGCAAGGGTCCGCTCTAAGATTACCGTCTGTCTCTCTTGATTTCCTGTTGGTTATGTCCCCCCTGACATGTTTCCACTGGGAATTTGATTCCTGGCATGGGCTTTATATCTGAGGGAGATCACCTTCTTGTCTCCTGTGCTTACGTTACTGTGTTCTATGATAAGAATGCAGAAACGAGTGTGGCCCCTATTATTTGAAATGTTATTAAATTTGGTGGTTACTCTGTATTACAAATAAACTGGTACAAACCAGAGCTGTTCCTGCTCACAGATAGCACCTGTGCATTTAATGGAGAGTATCCCATTAGGTGGTGGTGTTCTCTGACCTTGTTGTCAGGACAGGACGCTCCCCCCGCCGCACAGCGCACCCTGCAGGTGCCCTGTCCCTGACTGCCGCTGCTGCCTGAGTTCGAGGCCCTCCTCCACCCGCAGGCCCCCGCCTGCGCCTTATCCCTGGTTGCCCAGTGGTGGGCAGTAAGGTTTGCTCTGTCGTGTCTGTTTCTGTCTCTGTTTCCTCGCCGTCTCTCCCTGTTGTGTATTCTCTGTGCTGTATTGTGCTGTATTGTGTTGTGGTCACGTTGTCACTGTTGTTCACTGTTGTTCCATCTGTGCCCTGTGTTCTAGTGTCTGTACCTGTTGCCTAGTGGTCTCGTTGTCCTGTGTATTGTGCCGCTTTCGCTCTCTCCCCTTGCGTGTCTCCCTCCTCCTCTGGCCCCCCTGCCCTCAATCCAGCGCCATCCGCCTGCTTCCCTGACTCTTTTCTCCCAGCCTACGCCCCCTGCCCTCCCACCTCCCCCTCCCCTCTAGCTATCTAGCGTTATTTCCCCCCCTACTCGCCGCTTCTTCGCCCGTTTGCCGCCGCTTCGGCCCCGCCCCCTCCCGCCCCCTCCCGCCCCCAGCTCCTCCTCCCTCCCTCCACCCCCTCTTAATGCAGGTCGCTGCGTGACCGCGCCGATGGCGCGCCAGAGGCAAGCCCGTCTGCGCCTGGCACGCGCCCAGCGCCAGGACCCCTGGACCTCGCACCACGCACCGCACACAGCACACCGCCCAGGCTCAGTTACGACGCCGCCTGCCTCCACGCACTCAACTACGACCAAGACCGAAACCAACGCTGCTACCAAGCCGCCCGAAGCACACCCACGGACCTTTCGCCTGCCGCAACTGCCACTTCTCATGCGACCGAACCCCCAAGCCAACGACCACCAGTCCGAAACACCTCCGCTGCATACTCCTCAACACCAGCTCCGCACGCAAACACGCCGTAGATCTCTGGGACCTGCTCGACAGCACCGCCCCGGACGTAGCCTTCCTGACCGAGACATGGTGGAACGAATCATCCGCGCCAGACATCGCCATCGCCATCCCAGACGGATATAAGATCTCCTGCAGGGACCGCATCAACGGCCACGGAGGAGGACTCGCCATCGTCCACAAATCCTCCCTCAAGATCACCACCCACACCGATGACCACTTCAACACCGCAGAGCTTCTACACTTCCGGATCAACACCGACCCCAACACCACCCTCAGAGGAATGCTCGTCTAGAGACCCCCCGGACCACAAGCCCAGTTCTGCGACGCCATCGCTGACCTCGCAAGCACCCACGCACTAGCCTCCACGGACTACATCCTCCTCGGGGACCTCAATTTTCACCTCGAGAACAACAACGTCCACAACTCCACCACACTGATCAGCTACCTCACGAACCTCGGCCTCAGACAACTCGTCACGTCACCAACTCACGCCGCCGGACACACACTGGATGCGATCTTCTCCACCAGCGACCACGTTACCTTCAACGACACCACCGAACCCTACTGGACCGATCACCACTGCGTCCACTTCACCTACAACAAAAACACTGCACACCACCACAGCCGCCAACTCCCCAGCCGCAACTGGGGCAAAGTCACCAAAGAACAACTTCTCAGCACCCTCTCCCAGAACCCACCAAACGAGCCCACCGACCCAGACACCGCGGCCTGTAACTTCAGACAATGGATCAACAACTGTGCCAACATCCTCGCCCCACTGAAGAAACCCCCCAGCAACCCCACCAGCAAGAAAGCCTCCTGGTTCACCGACGAACTCCTGGCCTCCAAACGCGCCTGCAGGAAACTGGAAAATAAATGGCTCCAAGAACGCACACCGGACAACCACTCAGTCCTCAAAGACGCAACCCGCCGACACCACCACCTCATCAGGACCACCAAGAGGTCCTCCTTCAAAGACCGCCTAGACAACAACGCACATGACAGCAAAGAGCTCTTCCGCATCGTGAACTATCCACCCCCAACACCAAAGTCAACGACATCCCGCCCTCTCAGGAACTTTGCGACTCCCTCGCCGCCTTTTTTCACAGCAAGATCGCCGACATCCACAGCAGCTTCAACACCCCGACCGCACCCACCTCTGTCACCACCTCGTACCCTAGCATCACCAACCCCATCACCGCCTGGTCCAACGTCGACAACGACACAACACGCAAAATCATGAACTCCATCCACTCCGGATCTCTGACCGACCCCTGCCCCCACCACATCTTCAACAAAGCCGACTCCATCATCGCCCCAACTCTGCAAGATCATCAACGCCTCCTACGAAACAGGCACCTTCCCAGAAAGCTGGAAGCACGCATACATCAACGCCCTCATCAAGAAACCAAAAGCCGACCCCAAGGACCTCAAGAACTTCCGCCCCATCTCCCTCCTCCCCTACCCAGCTAAAGTCGCAGAAAAAATCATCAACCTTCAACTGACACGCCACATCGAAGACAACAACGTCCTCGACCCCTCACAAACCGGATTTAGACGCAACCACAGCACCGAGACCGCCCTCATCGCGGCAACAGATGACATCAGACGCCAACTCGACCGCGGCGAGACCTCCGCCCTCATTCTCCTAGACCTCTCCGCGGCCTTCGACACAGTCTGCCACCGCACCCTACTGTCACGCCTCCAAGATGCCGGCATCCAGGAAAAAGCCCTAGCCTGGACCTCATCCTTCCTCTCCGGCAGAACACAGACCGTCCGCCTCCCACCCTTCCGCTCAGAAGCCAACAACATCATCTGCGGCGTCCCCCAGGGCTCCTCCCTGAGCCCAACGCTGTTCAACATTTACATGGCCCCCCTCGCACAAGTGGCCCGCCGGTTCGACCTCAACATCATCACCTACGCCGACGACAACCAGCTCATCCTCACCCTCACCAACGACCCTGCCATCGCCAAAGCCAACCTCCACGAGGGTATGAAAGCAGTCGCCGACTGGATGAGTAACAGCCGCCTGAAACTCAACACCGACAAGACAGAAATCCTTATCCTCGGGACATCTCCCTCCGCCTGGGACGACTCGTGGTGGCCCACCACCCTCGGAACTGCCCCGACGCCCACCGACCACGCCCGCAACTTGGGATTCATCCTCGACTCCGCACTCTCCATGGACAGACAAGTCAGCGCCGTCACCTCCTCTTGCTACAACACCCTCCGCACCCTCCGCAGGATCTACAAGTGGATCCCGACCAACACCAGGAAGACAGTGACCCACGCCCTCGTCAGCAGCAGACTGGACTACGGCAACGCACTCTATGCAGGAATCCCAGCAAAACACCTACAGCGACTCCAACGCATCCAAAACGCCTCAGCCCGACTCATCACCAACGCACCCCGCCACTGCCACATCACCCCTCACCTCAAAGGACTCCACTGGCTCCCCGTCAACAAAAGGGTCACCTTCAAGCTCCTCACCCACGCACACAAAGCACTCCACAACACCGGCCCCTCCTACCTCAACGACAGACTCAACTTCTACACCCCAACCCGCCAACTGCGATCCGCGAGCCTCGCCCTTGCCCTCGCCCTCGCCACCGTCCCTCGCATCCAACGAGCCTCCTCCGGCAGCAGATCCTTCTCCTACCTAGCCGCGAAGACCTGGAACACGCTCCCTACCTACCTCCGACAGACCCAAGACCTACTCGCCTTCAGAAGACTCCTCGAGACCTGGCTCTTCGAACAGTAGTAGTCTCCCCCCCCCCCCAAGCGCCTTGGAACCCTAACGGATAAGTAGCGCGCTCTACAAATGTCTGTGATTGATTGATTGATTGTGCTGGTATGGTGAAGTTCCTAGGTTTTTATGTAACTGGAGACACAGTGGAATTTCTGAGGTGCAATTTTGGGGACAACTTTGGAGAATTTTAAGGCATGAATAAAGCGCTTGCTGTTAATCCCCTGTCACAGAAAGGGCGTAATTCTCTGGTTAAAATGGTAACTCTGCCAAACTTTATTTACCTTTCTAGCAATATGCCCATCCACATGCAATTTTTTCACCAACGCAAGTAGATGCTGCTGGGGTTAATCTGGGGTGGCGGGCAGCCATGGGTTAAATTGGAGCTTTTGACTCAGGCAGTGCTGAGGGGTGACCTGTCAAAAACTCCCATTTAATCAAGACCAATTTGTTTATTATATTTATTTCATGCACACTATCTTGGATCAGCGCACAGACCTCCTTTATACATGTAAGGATAGAACGGACACTGGTCAAACCTTATTTGGTGCTGCCTGCTGCCGGTACTATGTAGGAGATGCGTGACCGAAGAGGGTCCTAGTTGCGATTAGAGAGTCAGGCCTGGTCAGTGCTTAATTTGTGCTTGTTGTTTCCGGTGCTGAGCACCGGCACTTATTTTTGAGGGCCGGCGTTTATTATTCTTCCCTAAGCATTTGCCGAGAGCAAAAGATATATATGGGAAAGATGGAGGAAAAGAAAAACCAAAAAGCGTCACAATGGGAGAAAACAGAAAGCTGCAAAAGTGAACTGAAAGGGCAGCGAGTGGCTTTAAACGGATTGAAGAGGCCCAAGATGGCTTCAGGATTATGCTGCCTCAGTATTCCGTGTTCCAAAATTTAATTGCAACAGTCATGTGTTTAAGAGGAAGGTTTTGAGCACCGGCACGTTTTTATTTACAAATTAAGCACTGGGCCTGGTTGTAAATGGGTGAACGGTTCAGCATAGTATACCTCATTCACCCTTGCTGATAGTAGTTTATAATCCTCTCCTCCCACTGATTCTTGAAAAAGCTTCTGGGAATACTCTGAAAGGCATGGAAATAAGGTGCTGGGTGTTCTCTTCCCAAATGGGGTCTTTATGGATTTGCTAGAATGTAAATCTAAGCGGTGTGACTGCATTGGCGGATATATCATAGGTTATTGCTACTTTCAAGTCTGTTGCCCCGGATTTTGCTCGGATTTTTTCTGCCTCCAGAACGTGATATACTTACAGAAATGATCCAAAGAGGAGACACCTCTATTATAATATCCTTCCAATATGCAGAGTTGGTGAGAAATGGGAAATTTCCAGAGTGTATGTCAAACAAACATGGGAGACTGAGTTGTGCCCCACCTCCCCCACCACCAGATACAAGTTTTTGAAAAAATATTTGTTATTTTGCAATAGTCAATGTAACCACACTGAAAAACCAACATTCAAAACAGTGGTGTGGAGCACACATAGATGGAGTGTGTTGAACCATAGTACAACATATTAATTTGCAATAGGCAGTTCACAGGAAGCATCACTTTACCGTGCTGACAGACATGACCTCTCATATGCCACTCCAGTACAATATTTTTACTAATTAGCCACTTTGCTCTGGCCACCTCTGTCCATACAATCACATGTCTGATGTGCTGTTCTGACTACCATCCACCAGATCAAGCCCATAGTAGCTGATCCACTGGCCCCATATTTTACAGAACTTTCGGGGGCAGCCCCTATTGGCATATGAGGCCTTCTCCGCTGCCATGTAGAGGTCCATATCTTTCCTCCAGTCATGATTTTGTATTGAATTAGGAGCAACCAACACTTGATGGCAACCTCCCTGGGATGCATGGGTGCATCCTCCACCTCAATATCTTCCAGTTCGCCCACCTCCATCACCCAGTGGTCCCTAAGGGTGTGCAGATTATCGGGCATATTGTTACTCAGTGTTCGCCGAGTGAGAGAAATAGCCCTTTTGGATAGTTCCTCTTGTAGTAGACTCCCTTTCAGTGAGGTGTGTTCCGGGATCTCAGTGCTAGATACACCCTTGGAGACCCAGGCATGTTTTAGTTGCGCATATTTCAAAAACTGGGACTTGTGCAATTTGCATTCACAACAAAAAGTTGCCCAGGATTTGAGATCCCCATTCTCCCAATAGTGGAGATTCCATTTAGATCCCATGCTCCAAAGCCTTGTAGTTTGCCATGCTAATCATACCGAGCAATGACCCCTTCCAATGTGCCGTCGCCTTTGTAATTTTCTGGGCCCAGCCGATTGTTCCTGTCATCCTTTCCCACACCGCTAAGATCACCTGGGGTGCCGGAAGCAGGGGTTGTGAGCCTCTGGCACCATAAAGGCAGTGTAAGTAAGAACGATGAGTCAGGGTATCCCTTTCTAAACTGTATGTAGGGTGGTCCTGTGGCGTATGTAGCCAGTCATTAATTGGGATCCAGTGTGTCACCCATTAGTAGGCCTCTATATTAGAGAGAGCTATCCCACCATTGTAGGGGTTTGGCTGTAATGTCTTTAAAACTATCCTTGGATGTTCACCATGCCACAGAAGGGATCGCACACCTCCATCAATATTAGTAAATGTGTTCCTCGGGATGAAGAAGTATGTATTTTGAAGGGCACACACTAATTGTCTTGAAGAGGGCTGTCTGCCCTAGTAGCAATATGGGCAGATCTCTCCACCTCTCTGTATCTTTCTGAAAGTTAGATACCACCCTTCCAGGATTATGGTGGTAGCAAGTTTCTCTCTGGGGTATGATGAAGTTAAAAAGGAATTGAGGGCTATTTATTTTATATCCTGAATGCTGTCCATATTCTTCTAGATCGCTCTCCAGGTTTTCAACCTCTTCAGGCCCTAGCACCAGGGTTGGAATACCATCTAAATAATGATCAATGGCTACGTGATACCTTAACGGAGGGCTCTTAATATGAACTATAATAAGTGGCGAATGCCTGTACGATCTGGATGTCCGTAGTGTGGGAGACCCCTTCATCATCTCGGATCTCACTGACCCATCTTACCTCCATTTCCTTTTTATTAATCCAGGCCAGAAGTTTCTCCACCTTGTCCTTGACTTCATATAAATGCCAGCCTCTGTTTAGCATTATCTTGTGCCAGGTCCCAGTACTCCATGCATGGGGTCGCTAGCTGTCTCAAGAGTAGGAGGTCTGGTGAGCAGACTGACTTCTCCCCTAGATAGGGAATCTGTCGCTCTAATCGATCCAGCTTTGCCACCTCTCGCTTCTTTCTTTGGGTGGCCAGGTTCTGTGCCCTGTCTCCTAGGACGGTTTTGTAAGATTCCTATAACATAAATCTTTATTTGACAGAGTCCTTATTTTCCTCAAAAAAGATTTCAGTGTCTGCTCGAAAGCCTCTGTTCACTTCCCTGGTGTGGAGCTCCCAGGCGTTCAATTTCCGTCCACCCTGTACTCAGAGCTCTTGGTTTCATCCCTGGCTGACTAAGAAGTGGTGCGTGATAAGACAAACCCCTTGCCAGGTACTCTTTCCTGGCCACCTCCCCTTCTGCACAAAGACATGGACTAATCAGGAGTAAAGGCTGTGGGCCACGAGAAGTAAGAGTATTGTCTGGTATGGGGATGTTGGTGTCTCCACAGATTGGGCAGTCCTTATGTCTCTGCAAAATGGGCCAATGGGGTACTTTGCATTTTTCCCACCTGGGTTTCGGAGCAGTCCAGTGGTATTTGCATCACATCATTAAAGTCCCCTCCTAGAATATGGAGGGAGTTGGGAGACTCTAGCAAAATATCTACCACTTTGACCAGTGTGGGGGCCTGAAGACAGGGAGGTGCATAGACACAAATCAAGGTAAATTCCTGTCTAGCGCACGTGCCCCTAACTCCCACATATCTACCCTGCGGGTTGGTCCATCTCTGAGTCACCGTAAAAGAGAATAGGTGGTTACCAACCCACGTTTGATTTTATTTCCCAACCCGTTTATGTTCCACGTCATCACCATGAGCCCATGGATGGTATCAGTGGATGTTACGGCCATTGTGTAATTGTGTTGTTGTCCTGCCCACTGTCGTCTGCCTCCCTCAGCCCATGTGTCACAATGTTTGCACATGATCTTCAAAAACCACCACCATAACTTAAGTAGAGAAAAAAAAACAGTATAATTCACCCCAAATAAACAACCCCCTCGACACTTTCCACAATCTCCATGATGCATTAGACCACATCAATATATAACAACTGTGTGCAAGAAGATATAGAGAAGTCTGTCACGTGGCCCCCAAGAACATACATGATTATGAAACACTAAATCATATACATAAACAGGAAAAGGAGAAGAAGTAAAGGGAAAAAGAAGATTAGAGACAAAAAAGAGGGGGGCAAGAGAGCAAAGTTATATATGTAGAAAAGTGTCTAACAGCAGAGTTTAGGTGTGCTTTCCCAAAGTGAGAGGTTAACATGAGCCACTGTTGTCCGGTCACTGTCCAGTACTCCGGCAATATGAATGTCACTTCAGGGATTAGAGTGTTCTGAATCTAAACCCTGGGTCTGGGACTGTTGTCCATGGTCCACAACATCTGTCTCTCGTGCCGTAATATCGACAGCAAGGGGATGCAAAACTTTCTGCCTCTAAGGATGAGTCCCGGCTACCTGCCCCCGATCAGGGCATTTTAGACAGCATGTGCCCCCTAGGCTTTTTTGGGGCAAGTCTATTGTCCCCCTCTGTGTCTGAGGACTCCTTCATCTCTCATCACTTTCTGCTGATATGGAGTATCCCCTCTTGATTGTATAGGTCTTCAGCCCCTCCTCCATTTTCATTGCTGACTGGTCTTTGGTCAGGCCCATGGTTCTCAAGACAGCTGCTGACTGGCTCTCCCATCCAACCGTGGTGGGAATCTGGGCTGTTCTTACAGTCAGGCCCATGTCTCCTCTGGTGTCTGAAAAAAGAGGACCCTACCTTAATACCAGACCTTTAGTTTGGAGGGGAATAGCAACATGTATTGGAGTTGGGGGGCATCATATTTGATTTTTACTGAGTCGAACGTGCAGCGCTGAAGTGGAGCCTACTGACTGTAATCAGGAAACACCATCATTTTGGAGTTACCATGGCATAGTTTCTCCTTGTGGTGGGCCTCATGAAGGATCATGTCTCTGTCTGGAAAATTAAGAAATTTTGCTATGACGGGGAGAAGCCCTCCGGGGAGGTTTCGCGCTAAGAACCTTTTGCGCCGTTGCTACTACAAAGCATGTGGTAAACTTGTCAGAAAGGAAAGTGGTCAGCAGCCAGTTTGTCAGGGACTTGTTGATGTTGGTGTCCTCCGCTCATTCGGGGAAGCCAATAAAGCAGAGGTTATTTCTACATTCTTGATTTTCTGTGTCCTCCAGGCGCCATATGATGTCTGCATTGGTCTTGCAGGTCTCCTTTATTCCTTTCTGGAGGGTATGCATCATGTCCTTCACTTCTGAGAGTCTACTCTCGCCCGTCGTCACCCTCACTACATTACATAGGTCTTGGCGCAAGAGTGATACTTCGGAGCATACCTCGCTTATCTTGCCCTCAAAGGCCTGCCTAGAGGAGTGAATCGCCTGGAGGAGGGTTACGTTGTTAGGGATAGAAGATGTGTCAACTTCCTAGCCTAACGGAGGGGTATGGCCTTTGTGTATCTTTCCATTTGCCTTGTTGCGATCCTTTGGCTTCCTTCTCTTTTGCCATGGACCCGGATGCTTTCCAGTCAGCTTCAAGGTGGGAAAGATCTAATTTAGCACCCCTGTAAAAAGAAGGGGGAGGTGCCGTGGACGACATGTGATAGAGAAAGTCCTGTATGGTCATCCCCACTCCGTGGCATGGTGGGCACGAAAGCTCTGTGATGGCACAGTCGTTAGCCTGTTTCTTCTCTCCACTCCCCTAATCTGTGTCACCCTCAGAAATGCCAAAAGTTATCCCTGTACAGTAAGAAGCAGGACCCCCCTGAGGCGAGTCCTCATAGCCTTTGGCCAGAGCTACCTTCTTTGTCATGTATTGTGTCAAGTTTGCCCCTAATCATTGTCGTCCCATTGGGCATACATATGGGAGGCCCAGGAGCCACCAGCGCCTTCAGTCAGCGGCAGGCATAGGAGCACTCAGCAGGTGCCAGAGGCTGGTTTCACCACGATCCACACCACAAAGTAGGCCCTAGGACCCCAGCAATGCTTCCAGCAATGTCCAAAAGGGAGGCCTCCCTCCGGCTGCCTCAGAAGCTGGCGCTATGCGCCAACCACGCAATACAACGCAGGCTCCAAGCATAGCAGGTGATGCTTCTTGTTAAAGTCTCCTGAGCCACCGCCTGCAGTTCAATCTCTGGCACACGTGCTCTGGGCTCAATCTCAGAAAGTCGTGCAGGCCCTGTGTCTGTAGGCCAGGGCCTAGAACTCACCTCTCTGCCCTGTGTCAACCGGGCAGTCCGCATGTCTGCAACTGTCAAGTGTTCAGCTGTCTTGTCCTTGGGTCTAGCAGTTTCACTGAGCAGGTAATTTAATCAGTGCCCCCTGTGCCCTTCCAGTGTATCGTCACAATGGGGGTTTCAAAATGTCTTTGTTTTGTTTCCCCTGCTTGTAGGTCACCCAGTGATTCTCCTCTGGCCCGGGGCCTGGGGCCCACTCCCTCTCCCAGCTCTACTATCTGGTTTATCTCACCGGACCTTGGCTGCCCTGCCCCTGTCCCCCGTGCAGCCCCCTGCACCTCACGGGGTCTTACCAGGGGAGAGGAGTAGTTGCAGCATCATGGGGCCAGGCGTTCCCCAAAGGGCCGCCCCGGTAGTCTGTTGTTGCGTCTGGTGTATCTTTGCAGGAGGGGAGTCCCAAAGTGTCCACGTGTTGGGCCGTGTATGGAGCTCAGGCAGTCTGTGGCTGTTTTGCCTCTCTAGGGGCCCTTCCCCACACCAGGTCTTTCCCTCAGGCTCACCCAGCTAGACCTTAGTCACTCGTCCGGCGTTTCTTCTCTGGCCAAGGGCCCGCTCCCTCTCCCGGCTTTCTAGGCTGGCCCGTCACACCAGACCTTTGCCAAGCAGCCCTAATCGCCCGTGCGGCCCTGCGAATATTGCAGGGCCCTGCCGGTGGGGAGCAGGCTCATCACTTCACACAGGGCTGACCCGGTATGTCAGTGTCACAAGGGCAGCTAATGCCACATGTGGGAGTGGTGGGTACCAGTCAGGCAATGAAGCTCATCTCCTGGTGAGTGTCCGTACCCACACTCGGGCCCCCTCTTTGTCCACTGCACTGGGCCTCGACTGCATGGCCCCTGAAACCTGTGCATTTCCTTGCACAGCGCAGGCTCTCACCAGGGGAGAGGAGTCAGTTCTGTGTCTCAGGGCCAGGTGTACCTCAAGTGTCGCCCAGAAAGTCTATTGCTGAGGTGAGGACCCACCTCTGTACGTGCAGCAGAAAGTTGTCAGTGAGGCCTGGGAGTCCTTCATTTGGTGCATGCCACCATCTTGCACCCTCCCCACCATCCAGGATTTTCTTTTCCCCCAAAATGGCAGTTTACTGCAGGTCCAGGGACAGCAGCCACCGAATAGCTACTCTGTATCACAGTGCTGGCATGCAGATAATAAGAGCTATAGTGGATGTCCCTTAAAGTGGCAGGATTTTGTTAGATTTAAGGTCTCTAGCAGGAGCTTCCAATCAATCATAGACATAAGTTAATTCACTGTAAATTCGTTCAACATGTGTATTGTCCTCTGGAGTGACTACCTCAATTTTCCTTTGGGAGTGTATTGAAGTGTAAAAAATGTAAAGCAGTGAATGCAGGCTTTCTTCATATTGCAAGGTCATGCCCCTCGATGTTTCAGTTTTGGAAAGAAATATTTACCACGAGTGAAGTTTAATGTTGCTCCACTCTCTGAACTCACCATTCCGGGAGGTATGAAAGCAATACCTAAAAGGGTCGCAGAGTTGTGTTAAATTTCTTCTCACCAAGAAGTTGGTGGCAAGCCACTAGATCAGTACCAAACCGCCTAAACATGGCTTTGAGACTTACTGTATTGTAACAAACTGATAGACAATTGCACAACCGTAAAGCACCCAAAGGCCCATAGGGGTTGGAAGTAGGGCTTCTAGGGGTGCTGTAGCACCCGCAAAACAACCATAGTGGACTTCAGAAGGTGAATGAGCAATAAAGATGCCATTAAGTTTTGATTTTATCTTGTCCCATTTGCTCTGCTTTCATAGAAAGAGGTCAAATGTCAGGCTGTGTCTTTTGACAAATTGCTGCTTATTCTCTTGACATGCAGACCAGTGTTTACTTTTCTTTCTCTGATTGCAAAGTGAGATAATTTTGTAAAGTGAATAATGTGGCACCTTTGATGGTGATGGTGTCAATGGAATGTCTGGAGGATGTCGTTTTTTTATCACACTACAAAACTTAAAACCTTTAAATGAACTATGCAAATATTGCAAAATATGTCAGCACTTAGGAAAGCACAAATTAAGCATTTTTTTGGTAATTTTAAAGAGTGACAGAAACAAAGATTTTAATAGGATCAAAGCAATCAAAGACATCTTACTTGGTGATGCCCAAATGACAAGTATTCGCTGAAATCCGATTTCCATTATTGTTTGTGGCTATATAGCTTTATCAGTAACACAAAATTAGTGGACATTCCAATACAAAATGTGCTATGGGTAGATGAGCTAGGATACCACGTTTTAGTAATATATTTGCAATAGTGTAATCCAAATTTACCACCAGTTAAATAGTGAGTCCTTACCGGTCTCTTGCTAAATGGCCATGGCTCATTCGCTGCACTTGTTCTTTGTACAAAACTTGAACTTTTCACCATCCTTATGAGTTCAAAGATGTAATATTAATATTAGCACCCCCGTCTTAAAAGTGTTCCAGGACTACTACCAAGGCCCAACCAAGAGACTTATGGGAACCCTTTTTTGCACAAATGGAGCCAGAATGAGTGGTGAGACTCTGTTATGTTTTATATCTGAAGCTGAGCTTTGGGAGAATGTTAATTTAAAGCTAAATTCCTGTACACTGTCGCTCCATTGTTGTCTATGAGTGAGGTGTGTCAATTTCAACGAATAGCAACACACTGTCCTACTATGTACTTGTTGTGTAGCTTAAATCATGATTCCTGGCACAATGTTTGAATATTCTCATTATTCCAAAATCTCTAAATAAAACTTTTAAAAAGCTACGCCTGCAGAGAGGAACCAAAACAATATTATACAATTATCATCTGTGCCAGGTATCAGGTGTGACCTGTTCCAATTTGAGACATAAAGTAGAGAATAGCATAAGCAATGTTTCGGCCTGTTTTAGGGTTACAATTTTCACACTAAACATGTTTTGAACTGACTTTTACCACTACTGAAATCAGGGAGGGAGTGCGGCTGTAAAAATTAGCGCACAACGCCAGAACAAAGGCAATTTGCACTCATTTTTGCTCTATTAGAGTGTCTATTCTAAAATGGACCACGTATAAAATACTAGTGACACAGGGGCATACCTGCCATTGGTGCAGCAGGTACTGTAGCACTGGGGCCCAGAGCAGTGCTTAATTTGTGCTTGTTGTTTCCGGGGCTGAGCACCGGCACTTATTTTTGAGAGCCGGGGCTTATTCTTCAGCCTCAAGCATTTGCTGCGAGGAAAAGACACATATGGGACAGACGGAGGAAGGGAAAAACGAAAAAGCGTCACAAAGGGAGAAAGTAGAAAGCTGCTATAGTGAGTTGAAGGGTCAGGGAGTGGTTTTGTATGGACTGAATAAGCCTGAGATGGCTTCAGGATTACGCCGCCTCAGTATTCCGTGTTCACACATTTAATTGCAGCAGCCGCGTGTTTAAGAGGAGGGCTTTGGGCACGGCACCTTTTTATTGACAAATTAAGCACCGGCCCAGAGCCCTGAGGGGACACGGAACCCTGAAAACTGCTATATTTTACTAACCCAGCAGCAGTCAAAAGGCCCATTTTCCTTGCTTGCACCACGGCATGAGGCATCCTTACTTTTCTACTGCACTGATAGAGGCCCTGATTTATAGTTTGATGGATGGGCTACTCTGTCACCAACGTGATGGGATCGTAACCTGACAGACAGGATATCCATCATTTTTGTGGCAGAGTAACCCCATCTGCCAAACTCTAAATCAGGCCCAGAATCGCTCCTGTCTTCCTGGTAAATGAAACAATTCCTTTTCCGACTCCTTTAAGCGTCCCCAGAAAATTGGAGAGCCGGATTTTAATCCATTTGGCGCAATCAGCTCAACCTTTTTTCTTCCGGAAGTAGAAGCAGAAACATGTCTAGTTAGACACATTTGCTACCAAAGGATCTTGGTACAAACAGATATGGGCCTGATTTATACCTTGGCGGACAGTTACTCCATCACAACCGTGACGGATAACCCGTCCGCCGAAATATACATCCCATTGCGCATAATGGGATTTACATGTCGCCGGACGGTATATCCGTCACCGTTGTGAAGGAGTAACTGTCCGCCAAGGTATAAATCAGGCCCGTAGTTTTTACCCCGGCACCCATTTTGCAAAGAGAATTTAGTCATCCCAATTAAAACCGTTTGAAATGCAGCCATCAACGGACAACAGAACAGATGCTGCCGCGCGCAGGATCAGCTGCTCCAGAAATACACTTGAAAGGGAGGACTGCGGCGTGGGGCTCGCTGATGTAGGCCTCAGGTGACTGTCCTCCCAGCTATCAATCACTCCGGAGCAGAGATAAGGTTTGCCTTACAGCGTCCCGTCCCTGCGCGTTGGCGGGGCATCCCACCTTCACTATTCCTAACCTAAGGGCCCTCTAATCACCTGGCGCGAGCGAGGAATGCAAAGCCACTGACATCCGTATATTTGCACCATGACTGCGACAATTAATGAAGTGACCCGGAACGTGCAACTGACATCAGGCAATTAAATGAGATGATTACTGCTGTATTCTGCCTGACTTGCCTGCAAGTGATTTGCCTCTGGCCACTGAATTCCACAAGAGTGCACGTAAAGCTGGTATTTATAAATAGACAAGATACTAGGAATCGGCGTTTCTAGTAAGCTGCCTATATGTATGGTCTGTGGTAACGATTGTATGTCGGAAATGTATAAATGAATGCTGCGTCTTTCATTTGAGTAAATATTTTACCGGACTTAAGTTTACTACTGTAATGTTAAATCTAAACAACTTATTTTATGATTATGGCAAAAATATGGACTTGGCACAAAGAAAAAAAGAGGAGAATATATATTTACAGATTGTATGAAACAAGGCCAAGCACGGGCAATAAGTTGAATAATGATAACGTTATAAACATCTGAAAACCTCAAACACGGCGCAGACTACTCATGCAGTCAGATCACACTCAGAGATGACAAATAAACACAAAGTGGCTGCAGAAAAGAATCAATTCATTTGCAACTTTTCCAATTACAGCCAACCTTAAGTAGTCTCTTCCAGTCATGCATCTTTTAGTTTTAGCCCCCATATCCACATGTTAAGTCACATTATTTCTTTCCATAACTTTTACACATTTATCATTTTCCCTCAACATCTACACTTGGCCCCTAATAACGACTCTGGCGGTCTGGAGACTGTTACACCTCTTTGGCGGGGATCAGACTGTCACATTATGACCGTAGCAGTTGGGCCACGTTGGACCGCCACCACTGCCAGTTTCCCTCCACTGCTGGAAGTCCTAATCTGCCAGGACAGCGATGCATGCTGCACCGCCCTAGGCACTACCCTGGGGATTATGAACCCCCTCTCTCCCATCTTTTACATGGCAGTTGCACAGCCATGTCCAGCTGGTGGAGATGTGGTGCAGAGGGCCCCATGGGGGCCACTGCACTGCCCATACATTTGGCATTGCAGACAGTAAAAAGTGCGTCGGGTGCTGTTGCATCCTAAGCACTGCAACATTGCCGCCGGCTCAGTTATGAGTCAGCGTCAATGTTGTGGACTGTTCCCTGCTGGGCCAGCGGGCGGAAGCAGCGGGGAACTCCTAATGGGGCCTGCGGGAAGGCAGTCGAACTGGCAGCAACCTGACCGCAGGGGTTTGCCGGGCGGCCTTTTCCACCCACCAAACTTGTAATGACCCCCTTGGTGATTTTCCAGTTGCTAAGACCCTAAAGGCCAGGTCTTATCATCTTGATTTTTTATGCTTCCTAAAATACAGCATATTACACATGTGAAGACACTTTGCAACTCCTACCATATCACACCACACCCAGCACAGCACACCACATGTGCCTCACACCAGTCAACAGAACTGCACACCACTCTTCACCAAATCAACAAATAACATGACCCCTAGAGGCACCCAAACGAATATTAACTCACTGATCATGATTATTATACACAAGGCACATACTGACATATCACAATGAACACCACACACACAACATACAATCTACAACACACCCTCGCTCAATAACTATCCATATCCTCAAACCCACTGCCACAACAAATGACACGTAATCCCACTACTCTACACTACTCCAAACCAATGCTAGCAGGATACTCACCAGCCAGTGACACTGAACATTCTGTCAAAAGCAAACTGCATAAAATTCAACCCCGCCAGACAACATAATGCCATGCATACCTTACTCACAACCAAGAGATCATACCTAATATTGTAATGCATCCTCTTGTTACACCATTTCGGATAACCTCAATCAGCACCACCACAACACACAGAACTACCTCACATTTCACCTTCTAACACCACTTAGCAAACCACTCACTCCCACAGGAAGCCATACACAAGAATGTATGTCACAACAACGCATGCCGGAACAACACATGCCTGAACAACGAGGTAAGAACAATGACCGTGTTGTTACCACTAATGCCTTTACCACGAATGCCTTAACAACTATTTTTTGTTGTAAAGGCATTCCTGGTAAAGGCATTAGTGATAGGCATGCATTGTTCCAGCATGCGTCCCCCCTGGCTCCCCACCCCCACCCCTAAAAATTACTGCGACCCCCCCCTCCCCTAAAACCACACCAACCCCCCACCCTTGCCCCTAAAACTACCCCAACCCCCACCTCGTCCCTAAAATTACCGCAACCCCCACCCTACCCCCAAAACCTAAAACAACCCCAACCCCCACCCCATCCCTGAAACCTAAAGTACCCCAACCCCCACCCCTAAAACCACCCGCCCCTAAAACTACTCCGAGCCCCCCTGCCCCTAAACCTAAGCTCCCCCAACCCCCCACCCCGCCCCTAAAATTACCCGACCCCCCAACCCACCCCTAAAACCTAAAACCACCCTAACCCTCACCCCAAAAACAACCCCAACCCCCACCCCATCCCTAAAAACTAAACTACCCTAACCCCCACCCCTAAAACCACCCCAACACCCGCCCCTAAAACTAAAAATACCACGACCACCACCCCTAAAACTAAAACACCCCACCCCTAAACCGCACGACGCCCCCTCCCCTAAAACTAAAACCCCAACCCACACCCCTAAAACAAAAAATACCCCAACCCCCCACCCTGCCCCTAAAACTAAAACCCCAATCCC